>NW_027150647.1:596977-1196977 GCF_020800215.1 Phytophthora ramorum
TTCCGAAAGCAATAATCTTTGCCAAAGGTTCATCTTCGAACCTCTTCGTCAAAAGATGAAGCAGAGCAGTTTTCTCCGCGGGGTATTGTGCGTTGAAATCATCCAGGTACTTGACCCAAGTGCTGAAAAGCGGACTCGCCATCAGATTATCCTCCACGTTGCCAAGTCCCATCTGAACGAAAGCACTGTCCGGCGATTTCCCACTCTTTAGCCATCCCTGAAGCTGCTGGGCCTCCAACTTGGTGGCGATGCTCTTTGTTTCGTCCGACTTCTTGGCGGCATCAAGCATCTTGAACAGGATATCATCACCGTAGTAAGTCGTCAAGGTTGGGATCGTCGATGCTGCTTTCTCCGGATTCAGTGCGCTGAGGTCGTCCACATACGTGGTCCATGAGGTAAACTTCGGGTATGTGAGAAGGGAATTTCCTGCCTTTTGGAGATCGAACAGACGAAAGACGTCGTCAGGGGACTTTCCGACGGTAGCCCAGTGTTGCATCTGTTCCGTTTGCAGCCTGGTGGCGAGATTTTCTGTCCTTGGGAGCTTCTTCGCAGATTCTAGCAATTTATACAGTGCATCATCGCCGTATTGAGTCGTCAGCGTCGAGATCGCCGACGTCGCTTTGGCTGGGTACTTGGCGCTCAAATCATCCACGTACTTGATCCACACGGAGAACTGTGGGTTAGAAAGCAGGTCATCCCCAGCCTTGGTAAGCTTCATGCGCGAGAAAACGGTGTCTGCATTTTTGCCGCTGCTGAGCCATTTCTGGAGCTTTTCGGTGGAGATTGTCGACGAGGAGAGAAACGTTTTAGCCTTCTCGGCCATGGACACGGAGAGCCCCGCTCTCTCTTCGCCTTCATCAGGCGCCGTATGGCCAGCTCTCAAGAATCTCACCGTGGGGACAATATCGATCTTGTCTGGAACTACGAGACGATGCGGGCTGGAAACAATGGCGAGGCTTGGTTCAGAATGTTGCGCCGCTGCACTGGCATCGAGGCTTAGAAGCACGGACGATATAGTCAACGTAATAAGCAAACAGCGGTGCATCCTCCGACTGGAGCGCTAGAGGGCAAGTTTGTGAATGAAATTACCATTCGAGCTGGAAAGGTCAAGGAGCAGCTGTAAATTCTTCCCAGAAAGGTTGAGCATCTGTTTCCCAGCATACCATACCATCCGGACCAGTGCATTGCTACACGGCTTCGTGGACAGGGTAACCTCTTAAAACGTATAACAGCATTTACAGTAGCAATTGCAGGATCGACCACAAGCAGAGCGGGGATCGTGTGTGTGTGTGTGTGTGTGTGTTGACAATCGTGTTGGTAGTGTTCGAGTGATCATGGTACATGCAGATCGGAGTGTAACTACCTAATGCAATGCATGGGGTACTTATTGGCATAAGGACGGTAGCTAGGGCGGGCATAGGGAGTCGTTAGCGCAGCTAAGTGACATCAATGTACGCCACTGAAAAACGAAAAAATAAGAAATAGCAGCTTTGCACATGTTATTCACCTTGTCCTAGCCTTCTTACTGGTTTGCTGAGTATTGTTATAGCATTATTTTGTAGTGGGCAATAAGTTTTAGTGTTCGTTTTTCAGTGAGCTACATGGGTGTCATTTAGCTACGCTAACGGCTTCCTATGTCCGTCCTAGTCGCCATCCTTGTGCTAACATAACGCCCAGCTTATCTTCCGGTCCAGACTTGCGTCTTCCCGGTCCTCGCTGGCAGCGCTACGGGCAGTCGGCCACAATAGTGGGCGATAGTCCACCAGCAGCGATAAACAGATATGACGCGGTATCGGGACACCGAGGTGCGCATAACGTAGCACTGTAGCACAGCGGTGATGAAAGGACCAGCTTATGCAGCGAATCGAGAGACCCTTCCGATTCAGGACGATAGTTTCCAAGCCATTTGGGAATCGACCGATATCAAACTGTGTGGCTTTCTACCAAGTCGAGCCCGTACTTGGATATGCCTACTGCATAGTAAGATGAAGGGATTTTATGACGGGCGCTTTGTATATAACCGGCAGGTACATGTAGAGGTCCCGCACAGCGGCACCGTGTCCACCAGTATGTCAAGCACTTTGTCAGGGTCGATTGAATCAGCCACGCGCGGAAATTTCGCGGATAATATGCTCTGTCTCAACGAGTTTTATGTTATGTTTTCTTTATTAAGTTTGAGCCCATATCCTGAAATACAGGTAACACATTCATGAGTGAGCACCGTCATCATGATGACGGACAAGTGACTAGAGACAAGACTTCAAGAACTGACTTTCCCCTGACCATTGGCCGCAAGCAGCAGAGGCCGATGGTGCGTTTTGGGGGCGTCATTGGACGAACGGATAATTTCCATAGTTAATTAAGCACCTTCGATTGAGCTGCTTACATTACAACCTACACGACCTAGAGGAACGTCTGTACAATACAGTGCATGTAGTAATGCAAAAGCCAGGGAAGCAGGATCATAAGCATAGACAACGGAGCTCACTTTCACGCTGTACCTGCACGCGCAAGACCCTGGGTAAGCGTTTGCTACCACCACAATGAGTTTGTAATGAGTTGGCGGCAGCGACGTTCGAAGATTGCGCGAATGGAGAGCGGTTGCTGATTGAGGGTGGGCGCCGCTCGACGAAAGGACGCATGCTGAAAGATCGGATGGTTGGTGGGTTGACAACGGGAGGCTCACAAGCCATCTGGGTAAGATCTGGAAGCAAGAGGGCGAAAGAAGTAGCTGAGCAAGCCACAGTACAATATTTGAGCGGTGAAGCACAAGCCCGAGTACGAGATTTGAGCAGTGAAGCACAAGCCCCAGTGCAAGACTTGCGAGGTGAAGCACAAGCCCCGCTACGAGAGTTGAGCTGCGAGGCACCAGCTCCAGAGAACGAAAAGCAGCGCGGCCATCCGGGCCAAGCTGTCTGCAGCAACGGCTGTACGAACGAAACGAGCAGAGAAGGAGGCCGACGTGCCCCGAGTCGACAACAAGCTGCCCTGGGGGACTGACGTCGGCGACGTACGTCCTGGTGGCTGTGTACGGCGACGCGGACAGTGGGCAACAAGGACGATAGCTTAAGTGGCCGAAGGGCCCGCGTTTGCTGAAAGCTGCACGAAGCGGATAGGCGCCCGAGGCGTAAGTCCGGTGGCCAAGTGAACGACGCTGTCGCCTTTGGTGTTCATTGCGAGCACTTTGCAAAACGAGTAGGTAGAGAATCGATACGAAAAACGCAAATAAAATAGGTCGTGGTACCAGCGGGTACACACCGGCGCGGCTACAGGAGTTCTGTAGACGACGGCCTGACGGACTTTGGACTGTGAAACTGGTTAGGTGACCAAGCCCGAACGTGCAGGGTAAACAACAGACACGTTACATGGTGGTCATACAGGGGCGTTGTCAAAGAAAACGAAACTGAATTGGCGACACGTACGCGTACTGAATGGCACGAACCAAGACAATGGCTGCGGTTAGTGGTGTCACGACGCGCTCACGATCCACTACAAGAACACCACTGATCCCGACAGACACGGTAACGATAAACACGCCAACTACACCAACAACGACGATGGTGACGACGCGCAGCGCGACAATGACAGGACCAGTTCAAGCTACGATAGGAACGACGGATGCACCACCCGCCGCTGTTACAACCACAACGACGACAGGTGCAGTAGGAACCCGTACGCCAGCTCGTACGATTAACCAGCCCACTGCAACGGCGGGACCGGTACCGACAAACGATGGAGCAGCTGGAGCCGATGACCCCACATCGGTATCGCGCGCCCTGACAACGATAATGCAGCAACTAGTGACAACAGTGAATCGACTGGAACAGCGAGTCGACCAGTTTGTGGTAACCCCGGCGAACGTGACGCCAATGGCAACGATGCCAGTAGCGCTGGGTGCTGGACGACCCCCACCAACGACGACAGCAACGAGAACAACGAATCAAGCCAGGCCGTCAGTGTCAACCCGCCATGGGGATGAAGGAGACAGCAGCGGCAGAGACAGTAGTGACGGCGACAGCAGCTACCATGACGACAACGACGGACATCGCAGCAGCAACGAAACGAATCGCGGTAGCGACATGAGTCACCGACACAGCAGTAGCAGTGGGATGAGCAGTAGCGATGCAAGTAGCGACAGCCAGGTGGACTCGCGACGAAAGCGCCGGCGTGACCATCAACGGCGAACCGCAACTACGACTGTGCGAACGAGAACGAGGACGAAGCATCGACCACATCGGAGGAGCATCAAAGATTTAGAGTTGCTGCCCTTCAAGCCCTCACCGACGGTGTCGGTGTCCACTTGGATTTCGAAGGTAGATCTGGCACTACAGGGCGCCCGAGTTGCAAAGCGCGGCAATTGGTCGGACGAAGAATTATACTATCTCCTCGGTAACAAATTACAAGACAATGCGGCACGATGGTGGGTACAAATGAATCAAGAGTTGCCGAAGCGAGAACGAACCTGGACGAGATTGAAAGCTGCGCTCCTTCGCCGCTATGGCGAGCGACCAGATAAGTCCGCGGCGGAATGGCGGGTGAGCCGAAGAAGAATGATGCCTGGAGAGACGTTTGCCGATTTCGCGGCAGGCTTGCGAGATTTAACCGGGCAGAACAGAGTGAGCGAGAGGGTGCTACTCGCTCAATTTTACCGTAGTTTGGACAAAACCACACGACAACTTGTGAAGCAGACCCCGAAACCACAGACGCTGGAACAGGCAGTAGATAAGGCCACCGAAATCGACGACCCCATCGACAATGTGGCCCAGGGCATGCAAAACATTGGGCAGGCGTGGGCGACAGCCCCAAACCCATACCTGATCTCGATGAACGGCACCACCGGCCAAACGATGATGTTACCAGGCGTTGGCAGCAGTCTGAGCGACATGGTAGAGTCGAGTGCACTCGCGGGCGGCGTCGAAATAGAAGACATGGCGCACTTCACCAACCCGCAGGGCGTCTGGAACAAGTACTCGGGTACGTGGGACGTACCTGGCGACCGGGTGTGGAATGGGCGTTGCTGGAGACCGAACAAGAACGAGCAACAAAGAGGACGGAACCGCGATGAAGTACGGCAACTCGACGAAGAATCATGGTGGTGTGTTAACGACTGAGGAAGGCGGCGAGTCGACGAGCAACGATGTGGTGGTGGCTGGGGAAGGCACCGCAGAAACCTTGGCCAGCGCGATGTTGGATGAAATTGTGCTGCCTCTCGAAACAGAGCTGAACGATGCTGAACTAGCAAAGTACGGCAGCATGGCCAAGGTGCGTGCGGTGCTGAAGCACTCGAAGAAGGTGGCGAAGCAACAGCGAGCGCGGCATGCTCGGAGGCGTCACGAAGAAGCAGACACGGGGGGCATTGAGTCAACCGTGACAGCCATAGACGACGCACGACAGGCGCGACGGAGATTACCGGCCGAGGAAGCCCGCCAAGAACTGCGAAGGCGACGCACGCACCGTATGCACGACGCCTCTGGACAGTCGGAACGAAGTGCCCGGCGAGCGAGAGTTAGTCTTGCCCAGAAGCCACGAAAATCGGGGGTGACCGCGGCGACAAACGAGCAGGTGATAGACGCGGAGGCAAGCGACGGCTTACCGACGACGACAATGAAGGTGGGCGGCGAAAGCCACCGCATCAAGCTGGATAGTGGTGCACGCTACTCCGTGGCAGGCACCGACTGGATGGCGCGAGGTGAACGAGTCCGAGGTCCAGCTCCCGTGGACTGTGTTGAAGGAATCGGTGGATTGCTGCTAGATGTGGTGGGCTTGTGGTCCTTCGAGATGCGTAATGCATTCGGACAGAACATCACCATAACTGCGTGTATCATCGAGGGGTGTACCGATGAGTTCTTGGTCGGTGTCGACTTCTTGCAGCGGCACAAAGCGACTATAGATTTTGAGCGCAACGAAGTGCGGTACGTCGAACGGAACTTGCAAGTGGTGATTCCGTTCAGGACGGAAGGCAGCGACGGAGACGTGAAGGTAGCGACTGTAAGGCTGGCTCGCCGAGCTCGCTTGACACGAAATGCAGCGACGCCGGTGCAAGTATCGGTAACTGCTCCAGACGGTGAAGAAGGAATATTCGTGTCGACTGATGGTTGCGATGAGTAGAAGCTACGAGTGCGCTGAGCGGGCGCGAAGCAAAGAACAGGAGCGTCAGGCACGATATTACGACCGAAAGACTAGGCGGAAGCGAGTGTTCCAAGCAGGCGATCGAGTATGGGTGTATAACCCTCCGCGCGGCCCCAAGGCCACGAAATTTGTACACCAGTGGATGGGTCCTATGAAGATACTCGAGCCTGCCGGCTACGACAACTTCTTGTTACAGCGGGAGGATCAGAATGGGAAGCGGGACGTAATAATAGCGCACGCCTCGTTCATGGTGAGCTACCATTTTCCGACGCCGCTGCTACCACAAGAAGCCGACGATATTGGTGCACAACTCGAATATGAAGATCGGATCGAAGTGGGGGTCAATGACGAGACGCCAAGAGCGGCTATACGAGCAACGACGGCAGCTCGACATCGAATCACGCCTGGAGGCAAGACGAAACGAAATCGCAGCGCAATGGAAGGCACGAGTGACACAACCGCCACAAGCGGCAAGTTGATGGAAGTACGAAGACGCAGGCGCAGAAACCGAGTTGGGCAATACGTACTGGAATACCAGCTCCGACCGATCGATGGGCTACAGCCCGCACGATGGTGTAGCGTGGCCGAGTACGACGAACTGTATCAGGCGGCCAGGGTCGTGGAAAACCCTGGAGTTGAGGAAGCCGTGTAATGAGTTGGCGGCAGCGACGTTCGAAGATTGCGCGAATGGAGAGCGGTTGCTGATTGAGGGTGGGCGCCGCTCGACGAAAGGACGCATGCTGAAAGATCGGATGGTTGGTGGGTTGACAACGGGAGGCTCACAAGCCATCTGGGTAAGATCTGGAAGCAAGAGGGCGAAAGAAGTAGCTGAGCAAGCCACAGTACAATATTTGAGCGGTGAAGCACAAGCCCGAGTACGAGATTTGAGCAGTGAAGCACAAGCCCCAGTGCAAGACTTGCGAGGTGAAGCACAAGCCCCGCTACGAGAGTTGAGCTGCGAGGCACCAGCTCCAGAGAACGAAAAGCAGCGCGGCCATCCGGGCCAAGCTGTCTGCAGCAACGGCTGTACGAACGAAACGAGCAGAGAAGGAGGCCGACGTGCCCCGAGTCGACAACAAGCTGCCCTGGGGGACTGACGTCGGCGACGTACGTCCTGGTGGCTGTGTACGGCGACGCGGACAGTGGGCAACAAGGACGATAGCTTAAGTGGCCGAAGGGCCCGCGTTTGCTGAAAGCTGCACGAAGCGGATAGGCGCCCGAGGCGTAAGTCCGGTGGCCAAGTGAACGACGCTGTCGCCTTTGGTGTTCATTGCGAGCACTTTGCAAAACGAGTAGGTAGAGAATCGATACGAAAAACGCAAATAAAATAGGTCGTGGTACCAGCGGGTACACACCGGCGCGGCTACAGGAGTTCTGTAGACGACGGCCTGACGGACTTTGGACTGTGAAACTGGTTAGGTGACCAAGCCCGAACGTGCAGGGTAAACAACAGACACGTTACAAGTTATTAATAAAAAGTGCACAACCTGCGGAGTACGCTACTGCCTGTCAACCTGTCAAAAGCAAAGAGCGGTTCCCATGTCCATTGCAGCGACACTACAAAACTATTGAGGTTAGCGTCGAAATATTACCTGCATTAGCGTGGATAAAACAATTCAGAAGCCCTCAGTGCAAAATCAGAGACAACCGTGAGCGACAGCCCCGCCGAGAAACTAAGTCATGTGCTACAGCGATTCTTCGTCGTGCAATGGAGCACACCAGCAAAAGCGGACCTGGAAGCAGTTTAAACACTGGCAAACACACACACACAAGACTCGACAATTCCACCTACAACAACCCAACGCAACCCCGGACTCGATGCAGGAATACCTTTCCACCTTCACGCTACAAGATCAACTGGAAACAACCCCACCAAGACAAACGAGCGAGATCAAGTCGCGTCTTTTATGTTATTACTACATTGATAGGAAACATACACATCAAATAGAAGGCCACTTACCGGTATCATCATGACCAAATATTAGCTGCATCATCATCCAAAGCGGACTTGTGCGATGCGTCCCTACACTAAGTTGGCTATCTTGATGTATCGCCGGATCATTTCATCAGCGGTATCCACACCACTGAGCATTTTGGAAAGTTCTGCCGGGTTTTCCTTATCACGCACCCACTTGTTGAGCATCGCGTTCTCCAAGGTTGTGCCCAGTTTCTCCATACCCGGGACCTTCTTCGTCGCTTCGAACATTTGCAAAAGAGATCGATTGGTGTAGCTGGTTCTTAAACCATTGATCACATTTGTTTTCTTGTCGGGGTATCGTTGGTTGAAGTCACTCAGATACTTGGCCCAGGTTTCGAAACGTGGATCGGCAAAAAGTTTTTCGTCCGTCTTGGGATATCGTAGAATCCAGTTGAAGGTATGATCTGGAGACACCTCGTTGACAAGCCAACGCTTCAGCAGTCCTCCCTGCACCTTTTCAGCAATTTTCACAGTGCTTGGGTTTTGCAGCCCCTTGTTAACCATCGATTCAACGCCATTATCCATGTAGCTCGTATGGAGTGTAAAGTACCAATCCGTTTTCTTCCCTGGGTTCTCTCGGTCGAACTTCTTCACGTAGTTTAGCCACGTCTTGAACAGTGGGTTGCCAATAACATTGTCCCATGCATCGCCGAGTCCAAGCAGCGTGAAGACTTCATCGGGAGATTTCTTGCTGGCGAGATAACTCTGGATCTTCTCCGTCTGCAATTTGCTGGCAGTGCTTTCGAGATTCGGAAACTTCTTCGCCTCCTCGAGGATTTTGATCAATGGTTTGTCTTTGCACTTGGTCGTCAACGTCTTGAACAAGTTCGTTTGCTTCCCCGGATGTTTGTTGTTGTAGACGTTCATGTACGAGCCCCACGTCTTATACAGCGGATTGTCGAAGAAATTGTCTGGTGCTTTGTCAAGTTTCAGCAGCGTGAAGACGTCGTCCGATGATTTACCACTGGTCAGCCAGATTTGCCTCTGTTGGTTCTCCAACCTTGTCGCCACTGCCTTCGTACTGTCCAGTGTCTTTCCGAAAGCAATAATCTTTGCCAAAGGTTCATCTTCGAACCTCTTCGTCAAAAGATGAAGCAGAGCAGTTTTCTCCGCGGGGTATTGTGCGTTGAAATCATCCAGGTACTTGACCCAAGTGCTGAAAAGCGGACTCGCCATCAGATTATCCTCCACGTTGCCAAGTCCCATCTGAACGAAAGCACTGTCCGGCGATTTCCCACTCTTTAGCCATCCCTGAAGCTGCTGGGCCTCCAACTTGGTGGCGATGCTCTTTGTTTCGTCCGACTTCTTGGCGGCATCAAGCATCTTGAACAGGATATCATCACCGTAGTAAGTCGTCAAGGTTGGGATCGTCGATGCTGCTTTCTCCGGATTCAGTGCGCTGAGGTCGTCCACATACGTGGTCCATGAGGTAAACTTCGGGTTTGTGAGAATGGAATTTCCTGCCTTTTGGAGATCGAACAGACGAAAGACGTCGTCAGGGGACTTTCCGACGGTAGCCCAGTGTTGCATCTGTTCCGTTTGCAGCCTGGTGGCGAGATTTTCTGTCCTTGGGAGCTTCTTCGCAGATTCTAGCAATTTATACAGTGCATCATCGCCGTATTGAGTCGTCAGCGTCGAGATCGCCGACGTCGCTTTGGCTGGGTACTTGGCGCTCAAATCATCCACGTACTTGATCCACACGGAGAACTGTGGGTTAGAAAGCAGGTCATCCCCAGCCTTGGTAAGCTTCATGCGCGAGAAAACGGTGTCTGCATTTTTGCCGCTGCTGAGCCATTTCTGGAGCTTTTCGGTGGAGATTGTCGACGAGGAGAGAAACGTTTTAGCCTTCTCGGCCATGGACACGGAGAGCCCCGCTCTCTCTTCGCCTTCATCAGGCGCCGTATGGCCAGCTCTCAAGAATCTCACCGTGGGGACAATATCGATCTTGTCTGGAACTACGAGACGATGCGGGCTGGAAACAATGGCGAGGCTTGGTTCAGAATGTTGCGCCGCTGCACTGGCATCGAGGCTTAGAAGCACGGACGATATAGTCAACGTAATAAGCAAACAGCGGTGCATCCTCCGACTGGAGCGCTAGAGGGCAAGTTTGTGAATGAAATTACCATTCGAGCTGGAAAGGTCAAGGAGCAGCTGTAAATTCTTCCCAGAAAGGTTGAGCATCTGTTTCCCAGCATACCATACCATCCGGACCAGTGCATTGCTACACGGCTTCGTGGACAGGGTAACCTCTTAAAACGTATAACAGCATTTACAGTAGCAATTGCAGGATCGACCACAAGCAGAGCGGGGATCGTGTGTGTGTGTGTGTGTGTGTGTGTTGACAATCGTGTTGGTAGTGTTCGAGTGATCATGGTACATGCAGATCGGAGTGTAACTACCTAATGCAATGCATGGGGTACTTATTGGCATAAGGACGGTAGCTAGGGCGGGCATAGGGAGTCGTTAGCGCAGCTAAGTGACATCAATGTACGCCACTGAAAAACGAAAAAATAAGAAATAGCAGCTTTGCACATGTTATTCACCTTGTCCTAGCCTTCTTACTGGTTTGCTGAGTATTGTTATAGCATTATTTTGTAGTGGGCAATAATTTTTAGTGTTCGTTTTTCAGTGAGCTACATGGGTGTCATTTAGCTACGCTAACGACTTCCTATGTCCGTCCTAGTCGCCATCCTTGTGCTAACATAACGCCCAGCTTATCTTCTGGTCCAGACTTGCGTCTCCCCGGTCCTCGCTGGCAGCGCTACGGGCAGTCGGCCACAATAGTGGGCGATAGTCCACCAGCAGCGATAAACAGATATGACGCGGTATCGGAACACCGAGGTGCGCATAACGTAGCACTGTAGCACAGCGGCGATGAAAGGACCAGCTTATGCAGCGAATCGAGAGACCCTTCCGATTCAGGACGATAGTTTCCAAGCCATTTGGGAATCGACCGATATCAAACTGTGTGGCTTTCTACCAAGTCGAGCCCGTACTTGGATATGCCTACTGCATAGTAAGATGAAGGGATTTTATGACGGGCGCTTTGTATATAACCGGCAGGTACATGTAGAGGTCCCGCACAGCGGCACCGTGTCCACCAGTATGTCAAGCACTTTGTCAGGGTCGATTGAATCAGCTACGCGCGGAAATTTCGCGGATAATATGCTCTGTCTCAACGAGTTTTATGTTATGTTTTCTTTATTAAGTTTGAGCCCATATCCTGAAATACAGGTAACACATTCATGAGTGAGCACCGTCATCATGATGACGGACAAGTGACTAGAGACAAGACTTCAAGAACTGACTTTCCCCTGACCATTGGCCGCAAGCAGCAGAGGCCGATGGTGCGTTTTGGGGGCGTCATTGGACGAACGGATAATTTCCATAGTTAATTAAGCACCTTCGATTGAGCTGCTTACATTACAACCTACACGACCTAGAGGAACGTCTGTACAATACAGTGCATGTAGTAATGCAAAAGCCAGGGAAGCAGGATCATAAGCATAGACAACGGAGCTCACTTTCACGCTGTACCTGCACGCGCAAGACCCTGGGTAAGCGTTTGCTACCACCACAATGAGTTATTAATAAAAAGTGCACAACCTGCGGAGTACGCTACTGCCTGTCAACCTGTCAAAAGCAAAGAGCGGTTCCCATGTCCATTGCAGCGACACTACAAAACTATTGAGGTTAGCGTCGAAATATTACCTGCATTAGCGTGGATAAAACAATTCAGAAGCCCTCAGTGCAAAACCAGAGACAACCGTGAGCGACAGCCCCGCCGAGAAACTAAGTCATGTGCTACAGCGATTCTTCGTCGTGCAATGGAGCACACCAGCAAAAGCGGACCTGGAAGCAGTTTAAACACTGGCAAACACACACACACAAGACTCGACAATTCCACCTACAACAACCCAACGCAACCCCGGACTCGATGCAGGAATACCTTTCCACCTTCACGCTACAAGATCAACTGGAAACAACCCCACCAGGACAGACGAGTGAGATCAAGTCGCGTCTTTTATGTTATTACTACATTGATAGGAAACATACACATCAAATAGAAGGCCACTTACCGGTATCATCATGACCAAATATTAGCTGCATCATCATCCAAAGCGGACTTGCGCGATGTTTCCCTACACTAAGTTGGCTATCTTGATGTATCGCTGGATCATTTCATCAGCGGTATCCACACCACTGAGCATTTTGGAAAGTTCTGCCGGGATTCTCTTCTCACTCACCCACCTGACAGGTACGCTGTCGTGGCGGAGCACCTCTTTCGTATATTTGCCAATCGGTGGGAATCGAGTACTGCTGCAACCGCGTTTTGTAGTGTGTGGTTCTCCAAACAGGTGATGCAGTATCCACCACGATCGCTCCGATGCTCTGGTTCGCTGTTTGCAGCCCACGACATCGAAACGCGATGTCGTCAACGATCACAACGTACAGTAACTGCTTTTCTAGATACGTTTGTAGGATATACAACATGCGATTGGCCACAATTGTTTTACCTGCATGTATCAAAATGGGGCGAGATCATCGTGCGTTCGCTCTCTTCTCCTCTCCTGCAGGGCTCTTCTAACGTCTTCGTCTTCTTTACAGGCGACAGGGGCCGCAAGCTGCACACGCACTCGAAGAAGCCCTCGTCCTCCTCCAGTCGCAAGGCCAGCCGCCGGTCCGAGGACGAGCGCCACAAAAGTCACAAAACCAGTCGCCATGAGGACACAAAACTGCCCAAAGGCACAAACAAAATCTCGGAAGAGGACTATTTTCTGCGACAGACGGAGTTCCGAGTGTGGCTCGCACAGACAAAGTGCGTTGCTATTTCTTTTAGATAAAGAGACTATCTGGTCTTATTTTCTTCTTGATATGTTATGATCTCCTGTTTCTATCAGGGGCAAATATGTCGATGATCTGTCGACGGACGAGGCGACCGAGCTGTTTACGGACCAGTTTGCCAAGAAATGGAACCGGGGCAAGTTGTCCACCATGTTTTACGAAGGTTTGCCGGACGCGGTGGTGGAGCAGACCAAGCGGACGCGTCATCGCTGGGGGTTCGTCGCCAAACTGGGAGAAAAGGAGAAATTCGAGCTGGCGACGGCTAAAGACTCGGTGGATGTGGCCACAAAGAGAGAAAATCTGCTGAGTTCGGGGAGTAAGCGGGAGAGTGTGAAGGGCCCACAGTTGGAGGAGGACAGGGACAGCAGCAAGAGCAAACGCAGAGCCAAGGAACTCGAAGAAGACAAGGAGGAGCAGTGGAGACGTCGCAAGCTGGACCAGAAAAGAGAACGAGAATATCGTGATACGGTCATGGACGAACTGGCACCCAAAGCTACAGGACGAGAGGCTCAAATTGAGAAGCGACGACAACTGAGCCAAAAGCTCCATGGTGCGGCGAGAGATCGCGATGATGCACGGGATGGCCTCGATGTGAGCGAAGACTTTCTGATGGGCGGAGGTCGAGGAGATGGCGACGAGGAGTTCAAGCGCCGGATGGCTCAGCGTGACTCGACGAGACGCCGCAAACAGGAGATGCAGGAAGAGAAGCTCGCGGGTCTGAAGGTACAGCGTTTCCAAATGACGGGTTTGGTGGTGTGAGTTGCTCAGTCTTTTCGTATTGTGTGTTGCAATTAATTCTAGGCGAAGGAGTCCGCACGGATGGACAAGTTCCTCGAGGATATGGGCCTGGCCGGACCTAACGCCAATGGAGGCAAACCAATGACTATAGTCCCACGCCGATAGGTTGGTGCCGACTCGAGGGTATCAACAACAAGTTACTGGGCAACAACGACTGCGTAAGGTGATGTTTCTTGCGCCATCCTGGCCATTGGTGCAAACTCCTGATAAATTCAGGTAAGACGTTTGCGAGTTGCTCCAAAGTTCTGTTTCTCAAATAACGTAAGTACAACGCAGTCCGAGTCGAATTTATACAACTGCGTTGCAATTTACCGAGTGCAAACCCAAAACTGCAGCAGGATGTACTGTGCACTTTGCATGAGTGCATGTACTCCTTGGTACGATACAATACCTACATGTACATCATTACCTGAAGATATGCCAATAGAGACTGGTGACCACACTGTCGTGACGACAGTCTCTCCTCAGAGATACACATTTCGGATCGGCTGGGTAAAAAACATCGGAAATCCCTCTGTTATGTAGGCTGTGTGGTAAACACCCGTACTGGAGTATTACGTGGTCATCCTCTTGGCATGAGGCTCTTGCTCCACAAATTAGTTGTCCGTGAACAGCTCTCCTAATTACTACTCAACATTCTCCCGAGTACCGGTACTCTCAAAGAGAACGATGCGTCTGAGCTGCGTTGGGCTGCTAGCTGTCGCACTCCTGGCCAGTACCGATACGGCCACCGCACACAAGAAATCGGAGATTATTCAACCGGACTCCCTGACTCAGGCCCGTTTACACATCGCGAATCACGATCAGCTCGCTACCGTTGGGTTTCATCGCTCACGGAGACGACGACGGTGAAGAGAGAGTGAACCTTCCAAGCTCCGTTATTGAAAAGGCCAAAGCGTTGGTATCGACAGCCACCACGAAGAGACTCCAGACCTGGCTGGAAAACGGGAAGTCCGTCGACGACGTCTTTATTCGGTTGCGGCTTACCAAGGCTGGAGATAAACTACTAGACAACCTGCAGTTCACGACGTGGCTTACGTACGTGGACGATTTCACCGCCAAGAATCCTGGCAAGACAACGTCAGCGATCGCTAAACTTACGACTCACTACGGTGACGAAGCAGTCGTAAAGATTCTCGACGCTGCAAAGAAGGTCGCGGGGACGAGGGAAGTGGCCACCAAGTTGGAGGTCGCAGTCGCCGGGTGACGCCTTCAAGTTACTCAAACTAGATCGGATAAAGCCCTCAAAGCTGTTCGAAAGCCCGATGTTCGCATATTGGATGAAGTTCATGGATGACTTCCACAAGTCTTTCCCTGGTAAGAATATCCCTCGGACTGTATTGGCAACTACGCACAGGGACGAAGATTTGGTAAAGGCTATTACAGTGGCACAAAAGAACCCGAACACGATGGGTTTTTCAAACAAGTTCGAGACTGAGGTGCTAAAGCAGTTCATATTCGCAGAAAAGCAGCCGATCGATGTTGCCAAGCTCCTACACGTAAAAGACAAGACCGATGCGAACTAGAAATTTTGGAAAAAGTACGTACAGGACTACAACGCGTACCACCTGAGAGAGATCACAACCTAAGTCGCCTACAGAGTTGCGAAAGACCCCACTGGTGGTAGAGGAAGTCAAATGTAAAGCGCTTATTTTTCGCTGTCTCTTCTTGAAAAACTATGAGCTCTCCGTTAATCCTTTCGCGAGGAGCTGCTATAGACTCTACGATCTATACTATACAAAGTCAAGTCAATTAAACTCAAAGGGCGCATAATTCGCCCTTTTGTCGATAGAGACGGGGCTTGTGTGCAAATCAAACACGATGCAGTCGGCACTGCGTAGATGCAATCTGCCGTGAACACGGGTTCGGCTAACTGTGGCAGCCCGATTGGAACCAACCCAGTTTCAGTTGGCGGGCTGCCTAGTTTAAATGGCTGCCGAATACGAGGTTTTGGAGCTCAGGACTGAGCTCTTTCTTGTCAACCTTGGTCTTGAGCAGGTTGGTAAGCTCTTGAAAGGCTTCACATTTTCCGGCATCGTGAACTTGCTTACACAGCTTGCACCGTTTGTAGCAATAGTGAGCGGAGTGGGAAAGGCCACCACAAGCTGCACAAGGGCCGTACTGGCGAGATCTGACATCATGGTTATCTCGGCTACCTTGGCAAAGCGTTGACCGTTCTTTCCGAAGTCTCGGCCAGTGTAGTCACCCCTTGGCTGGCGATTGTCGGGCTTCGGGTGATTTCCTTCGACTGTAGCGTGATGTTCGTTCTCTTTTACTGCTGCCAGGTGACGTTCGTCATCACCCGATGCGTACTCGTCGCCGTAGTCATCGTCGAAGTGGTCATTATCATCGGACCGCCGAAAATCCTCGTCGTCTTTGTCGTCGTTATCATATTCGCGTGGGCGTGAGTGCGAGCCCTCGCTGCGGGGGTACGATACTTCGTAATCTTGATATTCTGCAATAGCGTTGCTCAGTGCTTCGATTAGTGTCACTCTCGGTCGCTGCCGCGAGTCATCGCGGCGTCGGTCTCACTCCTCTTGCGGCATTGATACCCTTCTCGGGAGTCATCATTTCGACGCTCATTCCGGCGTAGCCCCGAGTCCTCGTTACGTCGATCATCGCGACGACGTTCATAATCTCGACCGCGAGAAGGATATTGTGAGCTGTCACGAGTGGAACTCTTGTCGTCCGTTTTCAGAATGTCTGTTACCATGTCTTCCAACACCCGGACGTTAGTCACTTGCATGTGGCATAGACGCCTCTCGAGTTCTCGGTCTCCGCATGTTTCGAGAAAACGCTTTACATGGTCCTTTGCTTCACGACCACCGTGCTCAAACTTGATTCCGGCGTTGCGCGCATAACCATTTAAACGGTTCATGTAGTCGCAGATGTGCTCCTTGTCCGATCTCTTCGCAGTGTAGTACCGTGATTTCGCCGACTGGTTGAACTGCGAGCAATAGTACTTGATGAATGCTTCGCTCAATAGATTCCACTGACGTTTGGTCTTCTTCGGCAGTTGATGATACCAATGAAGGGCGCCATCACGAAGACTCAGTTCGAATGCCATACACCACTCGTTGGGTGGTGTGTGAGTCCCTTTCATTTCGTATACGAATGTTCGTAGCCACTGCATCGAGTTCTCACACTTGATGCGAAGACCAGGGTACGGGACGATGTTAGTGTGCTGTAGCGGGATCCGTCAACATCTGGTTAAGACTAGATCCGGCTTCCCAACAGTGCCCAGACACCAACTAACGGAGGGGGTCCCCCGATGATCCGTGATCTGCTGAACTTCTCACCTTGTGTACCCGTTGGTGGGCTGGATCTGCTCTCTCGGCGCTCCGAAGAGATGTTGTTATGCGTCCTGGCGGGACGCGGGGATGGGGTGGAGCAGCGCGGAAGTCTTCGCTCTGCTGCCGGTTATGGATCCAGATCCAGAGCGATTCACTCAAGCTCTGATCTGGCGGTCTGGACTTGATTCGGGGCCAGAGTTGCCTTTGGGGCGTGGGTGTCTCCTTCCTTTGCGTTACTTGCCGCTTCCTATAGCGGGGGCTCTGGGGGTTTGAGAAATCGAGAGATCTTCGGGCCAAGTAATAACTCCGTCGGATCTGGGATCTGCACTTGATAATAGATCACTAGAGTAGGTAAGATCTGGCAAATATATTATCCAGACTTACACAACCACTAGATCAGCTACTCCTTGTCTTGCCAACACCTTGTAGGACCAATGTAGTTCCCGTTTCTTGGCGGAGGCGAAGCACTCTTGTAGTTCAGGGCAAATTCGATTCTGATTTATGGTTAAGTCCTATCCCATACTTTGTCCTATCCTGCATCCACTCATCTACGGTGTACGACTGACTATGCGTCTTTTCTGCCATCTCACTATCCTCCCCGTCGTCGTCTGTGTTGTCAAGAAGGCGCCTCGGGCAGCTGCCGTATACCGGTAGGATACCGGTATGACCTTCACTCAGTGGGACCGCAATCATTCCTGTGTTGACGGGACGCTGATGATGGGACGCGGGACACTGATGATGGGACGCTGTTTACGCTACGGGGATTACGGGACACGTGGGTACAAGATTGTGGGTACAAGATGGGCATCCACGTGGCAGTCGCTGATTGACTGAAGCAACTCAGTATCCGGTAAGGAATCCAGTAGAGTGTATCCAGTAGAGAATCCAGTAGGCTTAGAGGTAGCAAGGGAGTTTGCGAACTAAGGACCTAAATCAATCACTTTGCATTTTGCCATCAAGCGACCAAGCCTTTTGGTTATGAGCCCAAGCCCCGTCTTCCCTGCCCAAGACCCCGACTACGCCTTCGCCATGGACGCCACCCCGACCACGACCGCCCGCATCAACAAGTTCAACGGAACCAACTTCCACACGTGGAAGTTCAAGATGCAGATGGTGCTCGAGGAGCGCGAACTGTGGGAAGTGACGAGTGGGGAAGTGAAGCTGGAGCACTGCACGACCACGGCGGATCAAGCGACGTTCAAGAGGAAGTCGCGTAAGGCGCTGGCGATCATCTGTCTCGCGATGGAGGACTCGCAGCTGCCGCTGGTTCGCTCGGCCAAGGACGCGCATGATGCATGGTCAAGACTGGAAGGACACTTCGAGAAGAAGAGTTTGGCCAACAAGCTCTTTCTTCGTCGGCGTTTCTTCACGACGATGATGGACGAAGGTGATGATGTGCTGGAGCACATCAACAAGCTCAAGACGCTGGCGGAGCAGCTCGACGCGGTTGGCGCTCCGGTCAGCGAGGACGACTTGGTGATCACGCTTCTGGGCAGTCTGAGCGAGTCGTACCAGTTCCTGATCACGGCGTTGGAGTCGAGAGCCGACTCGCTGTCGTGGGAACTCGTGACGTCTCGGCTGCTGCATGAGGACATGAAGCGCAAGGAACAAGGTGGCGGCGGTGTCGACGGAGCCGCGCACGGCCAAGGTCAAGCGTTCATGACGAGAGACAACAAGCGCAAGGGCCGACCGGTGAAGAAGACCGGCGCGTGCCACAACTGCGGCAAACAAGGACATTGGATCGCGGAGTGTCCCTCGCGGGTCCACAACGACGCTGAGCGATATCGGTCGCAGCGTGCGAACGTCGCGCAGGACGAAGAAGATCCTGGCGACTACCTTTTCTCGGTTGGTCGTACGAGCAGTGCCGCCAAGCCAAGTGACATGTGGCTGGTCGACTCGGGTGCGACGCAGCACATGACGAGTTCCAAGACGTACATGAGGAACTACAAGACGATGGCTCCGGTGGACGTGCATCTCGCGGACGACGGTGTGGTTCAGGCGGTGGGGACCGGCGACATTGTCATGTCGATGAAGACGCCGCGTGGCATGAAGAAGGGTGTGCTCACGAATGTGTGGCATATCCCGAAGCTGTCGCGCAACCTGTTTTCGGTCGGCCGCTTCACCAAGGACGTCGGGCCAGTGACCTTCGAGAGCGACGGGTGCTTCGCGGACAACAAGGGTCTCAAGTGGCAGCTCGGCGCTCGTGAGGGCAAAGGGCTGTTCAAGCTGTGCATGACTCCGATGATGCCTGACGAGGCCAATGCGGCAAGTTCGAAGGATCGCCAAGGGGACACCACGTCGTACCTCTGGCACCTCCGACTTGGTCACATTGGCCATGGCGGTCTAGACGCCATCGTCAAGAAGAGCTACGGTGTTGGCATCGACATGACGTCGGTGAAGCAGTGGGAGCTGTGCGACGGGTGTGCACTCGGCAAGCAAACGCGAGTGAGCTACATGAAGTCGTCCCCGAACCGTGCCAAGCACGTGCTGGAGGTGGTTCACAGCGATGTGTGCGGCCCCATGCAGACGCCAACGTTTGGGGGCAAGCGCTACTTCGTGACGTTCATCGACGACAAGTCGCACTTCTGCGTCGTGTACTTGCTGAGGAACAAGTCCGAGGTGGCTGCCAAGTTCGCGGAGTTTGTGGCGTTTGCTGAAACTCAGACCGGCAAGCGCGTGCAGACACTCCGGAGCGACAACGGTGGCGAGTACACCTCCGGCGCGATGGCCAAGTTCTGTGCGGACCGCGGTATCGTGCAGAAGTTCACTCCGCCGTACACGCCTCAGCTGAACGGAGTGGCCGAGCGGATGAACCGGACGTTGGTGGAGTGTGCGCGCTGCATGCTGGAACATGCCGGGTTGCCCAAGACGTATTGGGGTGAAGCGGTGATGACGGCTGCGTTCCTCCGTAATCGGTGTCCGACGCGCGCCGTCAGCCACGACAAGTCTCCGCACCAAGTTTGGACTGGCAAGAAGCCGCTGCTGGCGAACCTGAAAGTTTTCGGTTGCCACGCGTATGTGCACGTGCCGAAGGCGAAGCGCACCAAGTTCGACGCTCGGTCGGTGCGCTGTCGGTTCCTGGGGTACTCGGAGCACGAGAAAGCGTATCGATTCGAAGAACTGGAGAGCAGTCGCGTGCTGGTGAGCCGCGATGCGCAGTTCATGGAAGACGTCTTCGACAGTGGGAGACGTGACAACCATCAGAGGGAGGTGGTGGTCATTCAAGATGAAGAGACGACGGATCAAGATTCGTCGCAGTCGGATGAAGACGACAACGAAGAAAAGGAAGAAGAGGAAGCTGCGCGGGACGAAGACTTCGGGCCCGGCAACAAGCGACACCCGCGGACGCAGTCGCTGGAGGAAGTTACGGAGGTTCCAAGTGCCAAGCGGTATGCGTCGCAGAGTCGACACCAGACTCTGGACGAGATGTCTGCTGCGGCTCAAGAAAGTCAGGACTTCGAAGCTGCGTACGTCGTGGATTCAGTGGGAGAAATGCCGACCACGTTCAAGTCGGCGATGGAATCCAGCGACGCAGCCAAGTGGAAGGAGGCGTGCGACTCGGAGTGTGACTCGCTGCTCAAGAACGACACGTGGGATGTCGTACCACTGCCGAAGGGACGCAAGGCGATCGGCTGCAGATGGGTGTTTCGCGTGAAGGAGAACCAAGCTGGAGAGATTGAGCGGTTCAAGGCGCGACTGGTGGCCAAGGGGTTTTCGCAGAAGTACGGCATCGACTACGACGAGACCTTCGCACCAGTGGCCAAGTTCACGTCCATCCGGATCGTACTGAGTCTGGCTGCCAAGTATGGTCTCAAGCTGCACCAGATGGATGTCAAGACTGCGTTCCTCAACGGTGTGCTGGACGAAGACATCTACATGGCACAGCCGGATGGCTATGTGGACGAAGGCCACCCGGACCACGTGTGCAAGCTCAAGCGGTCGCTGTACGGACTGAAGCAGTCGCCGCGCATGTGGAACCAGACCATCGACGACTTCATGCTCAAGCTGGGGTTCAAGAAGTGCGAGTCCGACCACTGCGTCTACCTGAAGCGTGACGGCCAAGACATGATCTTCGTGGCGCTGTACGTCGACGACTTGGTCCTCGCTAGCAGCAACGACGAGCTGTTGGAATCGACCAAGCACGCGTTGAGCAAGCGGTTTGAGATGACGGACCTCGGCGAGCTGGAGTACTTCCTCGGGATGGAGATCAAGAACGCCCGCGACTCCGGAAAAGTGACGGTGCGGCAGACCAAGTTTCTCAAGTCCATCCTGACCAAGTTCGGCATGCAAGACAGCAAGCCTGTGAAAACGCCGCAAGACCCCGGACTCAAGCTGACCAAGAACATGTGTGAGGGTGGCTGCCAGCATGAAGACACGATGAAGAACGTGCCGTATCGGAGTGCCGTCGGTGCTCTCATGTACTTGATGGTGGCAACGCGTCCGGACCTCGCTGCTGCAGTGGGAGTGCTGAGCCAGTTCTCTGCCGACCCGTGTCCGACGCATTGGCAAGCCCTCAAGCGTGTGCTGCGGTACCTCCAAGCGACGCCTACGCATGGACTCGAGTTCTCACGGGAAGACAGTCTTGGTATGTGCGGCTATTCGGATGCGGACTGGGCCGGCGACATCGAGTCTCGACGGAGCACAAGCGGCTACGCGTTCATGATGAACGGCGGATGCATCAGCTGGAGGAGCAAGAAGCAGCGGACGGTGGCGCTGTCTTCAACGGAAGCAGAGTACATGGCGCTATCGGAGGCGACACAAGAGGCAGTGTGGCTCAAGGTGTTCCTGTGCGAGCTCGGCGAGATGGCAAGCGATGAAGCGGTCAAGATCTACGAGGACAACCAAGGCTCCATCGCGTTGGCCAAGAACCCGCAGTTCCACAAGCGCACCAAGCACATCGACATTCGCTACCACTTCGTGCGCGAGAAGGTGGAAGACGGTCAAGTGGTGCTGCAGTATGTTTCGACAACGGACATGCTGGCGGACATGATGACGAAGGCGATCACAGCGGTGCAGTTCGGTGTGCTTCGGAGCAAGCTCGGGATCCAAGGTGCAATCGCTGTCGAGTCGAGTGGGAGTGTTGTCAAGAAGGCGCCTCGGGCAGCTGCCGTATACCGGTAGGATACCGGTATGACCTTCACTCAGTGGGACCGCAATCATTCCTGTGTTGACGGGACGCTGATGATGGGACGCGGGACACTGATGATGGGACGCTGTTTACGCTACGGGGATTACGGGACACGTGGGTACAAGATTGTGGGTACAAGATGGGCATCCACGTGGCAGTCGCTGATTGACTGAAGCAACTCAGTATCCGGTAAGGAATCCAGTAGAGTGTATCCAGTAGAGAATCCAGTAGGCTTAGAGGTAGCAAGGGAGTTTGCGAACTAAGGACCTAAATCAATCACTTTGCATTTTGCCATCAAGCGACCAAGCCTTTTGTCTGCACCGGCTACCTTGATGTAATCGCCTGATTGCGGCTCCTCACCATCCCATGCTTCACAGTCGGGCCAGATCCGAGACCCAAGATCCGGGATCCGCCCCTGCCTCATTGCCGAGCCAGATCATGATCTGGGCAAGATCCGAGATCCAGGATCCGGGATCCGCCTCTGCTTCCCCACGGAGTCAGATCGTGATCTGGGCAAAACTTACTGTGGGGCCAGATCCCGATCTGGTCGGCTCGGTTTCCAAGGCATCTGCTATCTCGTTGACGCTTGATCCAGGTGCGCCGTCACTTCCCCAATCTACACTCCACAGATTCCGATCTTGATCTGGACATGGGTGATCGTCTGGGCTATCTGTCGGATCTGGCGTCCCTGGCGGGACCCATCCCTCATCTCGCACTTTCTGTCACCTTTCTTGGCCGTATCGTCTTCTTAGTTCGGATCCGTCAATCGGACCCGTTCTTCTGTCACTGTTCCGGAACTGTGGCCACTTCACTCTTTTCCGCTCACATTTCCGGAGAGCACTTCACCACAACCGCCTCCTGCACGTAGTCGTTGCCGCCCAACGGCATCACTGCGAGCAGCTCCCAGTGTTCTCCGCCGACTCCGGCATGGGCTAGGGTGGTCCTGATGTCTGCTTCTGGTCAGGCCTCGCCTGGTAGTCCTGACGGGGATCGGTCCCCACCGACCTCGATCATCCTTTCTCGGCTGACCTCTCCGGCGACCGCTGCTCCGACCCCAGATCAACTCCGTCGTCAGGTTGATGGTCTCGCCGACCGCATTTCCCGGTTGTCGTCTCAGCTTCGCGATGCTAGGGAGGCTCGGGATGCGGCTCTCCGTAACGAGGAGCACGTGCAGACGGCCCTTCTCCGATCTACTCAAGACCTCCGAGCCTGCGAACGAGTCTGCGACCGCCAACAGGAAGAGATACCTCGTCTCCAAGATGAAGTCGTCCACCTGCAAGTGCACTCCGATCCGGGTGGGGAGCCATCGGATCCGATCCGACAGCTTCGTCAGCTCACCGATTGGCAAACTGCTGAGATCTACCGTCTCGAATGCCAACTCGACCGCGTATCCCGTCAGCGCGACGAACAGTTGGAAAACAGTGATCGGCTCGCAAGGGAGGCACAGTTGGCCGGTGATGAGACCGAGGCGGCTCGGGACGATCGCCGTGAGGTTGAGATCGCCCTTGAGAGCGCATATCATGATCTGCGAGTTACTGGAGACACTCTGGAACGTCTGCGAGACGACCTGCACGACGTCGAAAACCAGCTGGCTACTCGCAGCGCGTCCTCCCCGTCCGCAGCTCTGATGGCCTTGACAGCCGAGCGAGACCATGCGCTAGCCGCGGCGGCGGCGCACACCTCCGTTGATGGGGAGCTTCAACGCCTCCGTGACAGATTGACACGGGTCGACGCGGATCGGGATCTGTCTGTCGCATCGGACGATCGGGCTCAACTGCGGGCGGAGTTGGATCAGAAAACTCAAGATCTCACACGTGCCCAAAGTGAAATCGTCGGGCTCCAAAGCCACGTGGCAGATCTTGGTACGTTCGGCCGTCTCAGTTTACGGTTGGTTGACCATGAACTCACACAACTTGCTTCCGCAGGAGGCAACCTCAATGTTGCTCGTGATACTGTGGCGCGACTACAACGAGAGATGGCGGATCTGGAGACCCGACAAGCCGTTCTCGTGCGCAACAATAATGCGGTGACAATTGAACGCGATGTTGGTCTTCAGCGCCTTGCCATAGTGGCTACCGCGGTGGGGGCGTCGCCTCCGCGTCTCGCGCGGGCGCACGCGACTTTGTCTCCAGTCCCAGATCAGCAACCGCCGGCGGAATCCGATGGGTCAGCAGCTGATCTCCCCCCTGGGGGGCCCAATGAGGGTCAGGAGGGATCGGATTCGGGGCCCCTTGAAGAGCATCCGGCGTCAGAGCAGTCCTCCCCCGCCGGGATCGCCGAGATCTCCGGGTTCTAGTGGTCACGCTGATGACCTCGGAGGCGGGGCGAGGAGTCCTCTCGATTCTCCAAGCTGCGACTCTTCGAAACGTCCTCGTAGCCCATCTTCTTCCCGTGGATCTTCCCCCCAACGTCCGCCAAAACGGAATCGTCCGATCGAGATCGAGGACAATGAAGCGCCTAGTAACCTCTCCGAGATCGACGACGACGGTGGTCAGGACGGGGATCTCCTTGACGCCGATGACCATGGGGGTCCCGATGGGGATCCGTCTGAGAATGCCCTCGAAGTCCCTGGAGGGTCTCCGGATCCTGGATCTGAGTCCCACTTCGCCCATTCCACTCGAAGTCCCTCGCGGTCCCCTTTATCCGATGCATCAGGATCTGGGGGGCATAGGTCATCTCCAGAAACTGGCGAGGAAGAAGAATAGGAGGAAGAGGATTCGGCGGAGGCGGAGGCTGCGGACGACGCTTTCGATCAAGACACTCTGCGAGCCTTGGCGCAGTCACGTTCGGAGGACCGTCGTCAAAAACATGCCACACCTCCTCACCGACCATCCTCGGGCCAGACAACTGGTGGATCTGGGGGCCCATCTGGCTCGCCGGGTGGATCATTTCACGGAGGAAGTTCTCCTCCCGGTAGATCCCCGGATCCAAATCGCAGCGCTGATCCAGACACTCCGCGTCCCCCCCCGCTCAGCTGACACCACCTTGCCGGCGGCACCCTTCGGGCCGGACTCCGTTTGCATCCCGGGCCGTACTCAACCTCGAGTTATGTACATGCAAGATGTTGAACCCTGGATTGTTCGAGGTCTCAATCAGATCTCGATCATGAACATAGCGATTTCCGCGTTGTTCCCTACACTCCCCATCATACCAGGGTGGATGTTTCCGACGGAGGAAACCGCGATGCCAGCGTTGCGTGAGAGCCAATATTGCGAGGATCTGATCACGGAGGCGAACGTCCGCGACTTGTTGGACACTCGTCCCTGGGAGGTTCTGGAGAATCCTGGAGATGCGATCAGTTTTGATCCGGCTGCGGCAGGTCGGTTGGGTGAGTTTGCCCGACAGTATCGCGTCCACGAGACACGGGATCTGCAGGCCTACTGGGAAAGTACGCATCCTTTTCCGATTTCACGAGCCAAATGCCTGGCGAGCCCGTGGTTGGCTCGTTACCGCAAGAGCCGTAGTAATCGCCGCGGCCATGCGGGGAATCGCTGGAAACAACTACTCTGGATCCTGATCTTGGCTATGCGAGATGGTTGGTGCGATCTGGATGTCCTGTTGGACCTCTATTTTCTTCACTTTCCCACCAGATCCGAGAAGGTTACGTGGTACCCCGGCGTAGTCTCGCGTCTCGCGAATTTGCCAAACCCTCTCCTACCAAACGTCGAGCCCACCACCCTCCTAGAGGCGCTCGACGAGTGTAATGAGGCAGATCCTTGGCGCAACCACTACCGTGATTCGCCGGCGGCTCATCCAGCGCATCGCCTCCCCCGCCTCGCAGGCAAATTCTTCGGCGTGCAGCCAGCCCCGGCCGCTACTCCATGATCTCTGCAGAAACTCGGATCTAGTTCTCCACCATCGTCAAGTAGTTTTCTCGTCCGTAATAAACCACTCCTTTTTAACACGTCGCGTCTCTTTGTTATACTTGCACGTTCGTACGCATATCCACTCGGCGACAGGACGTTGGATCTTCCGGGTGGGTTATTTCGGATCCAGATCTGGGACTCACCAGTTTGTTCTTCTTCGATTGCATACTCATTGATCCACATATATCCCACTCCTCCAAAACTGCAGCCTTCCTGCAGTTCCTTCTTCAATTTCCCGCTGGCGTGGCCAACCCACACCAACGAGTCCCGCCTCACTATTCTTCGTGAGACTGCATCACACCAAATCGGTTGTGATTCGCGCGATCCCGTAGGAACTCATGTAACAACGCACCACAGTTGAGATCCGCTTCATCGATCCAGCTGGGCTTCTCATATCCACGCCAGTGTACTAGGAATTCACGATAGATCCGTCCATATCTCGTACGCTTGCCGGATCTCAGATCCGTGATCTCCTCGACTTCGTATTCATCGGATCCGAGATCCAGCTATCTACCGGCAATAACGCTTCGTCGAAATCTAGCCGATCTACATTGTCCGCAACCAGCTAAACAAGCGGGCGATCTGGGAACTCCTTCACCAACTTCAACTTCGATACATGTACCACCGGGAACAAACGGTAATCCGTTCCGGCAGTTTCGAGCTTGACCGCATACTCATGGATTTTTTCTGCCACTCGAAATGGCCCGTGCCACAAGTGCGCCAACTTACGGGCGTAACCTTCTTTCACGCGATCCAGGTATAGCCAGACGCGAGATCCAACTTCTATCGGGTGGGGTCGGACGTCGTCATTGTGCGAATCTGCTCGATCTGCGATCGCCTCACGGAGCTTTTCGTTGACTTGTTCTCGGACCCGCGTGTAATAACGCTGGATCCGGTAGCGCCATCGGCGTGGATCACGATCTTGACGTCGAGTACTACCCACCGGGATCGTGGCCTCTAATGTAGATCTAGGATCCCACCCATGTACCAAATAGAAAGGCGTATCACCTCGGATCCGATCCTGGGCTGTGTTAAGGGCAAACGTAAGTCGCTCGGCGTACTCGTCCCAATCCTGTTGATCCAGATCCTGGACATGCATCTTGAGTGCGCGTGTGATCGTTTGAACCATGCGCTCCGCCGTCCCATTCGCTTGCGGTCGGTAAGCCATAGTGGCCCTCTGACGCTGTCCTAGGATCTTGTTGAACGCTCGGAAGAAGTCGGACATAAATCCTGGTTCCCGATCGTGCCGAATTACCTCGCTTGCGCCAAATCGGCGGAATACACATTCTTCGTAGGATTCCGCTATCGTTTGAGCCGTCCTGGATGAGCTGGCCTTGGCCATCACATAGCCAGTGAACAGATCAACCCAGATCAGCAACTCCGTGTTGCCTCTATACGATTTCGGCAGCGAAGGTATGTGATCCATGGCTATGATCTGGAACGGATAGGTTGCTTGGATATTCCCTGGCGACTCGCCTCGGATAGTTGGCCGACCTTTTCCGGTCTCGCAGTCTACACATTCCCCAACATACCGTTAGACACTCCGGTACAGGCCTCTCCAGTGGAAGTGATCTCGGATCCGCTGGTAAGTGCGGCCGATCCCTTGGTGGCCTCCCTCTACACTAGCATGGTAGTGGTGCAGGATATCCTGATAGAGGGTTTCGGGTGCGACCAACCGCATCGCGAGATTTCGATCTTCGTCAGGGTGTCGGGGCTTAACTCCGGCGGGAAGAATATATGGGACGCACTCAGATGTTCCCAAATGTCAACGAGTTCTCGTTGGTCTTCTATCACACGCACGGTCATTCTCTCTCTCCCTCTACTCTTGGCTCTACCAGATAAACACTAGCCACACAAACTACGTGTTCACCGACATGCAGTTCCTCCCCTCCCGAGCGGGACCAGACACTCCGGACATTTACCGAAGCTGGACTTGACTCTTGAGTGGTTGAGAGGAAAATATGTTCTGTTTGTTGTTGCCCGGTGGGCCATTCCTAGTGCTATGCTTTCCTATGATTCCTATACAAATATCTAGTATAAACGAGTCCGTTACGGACTACGCCTACGAGGACTCCACCGTCGCCGACGCTTCAGAACAGTCAAACGATGGTCTTGGTTTTTGGATATTGCCTCTAAGTACGCGCTGCGTCTCTAAGTCCGGATCTCGTCCACTAAGTTCGGTTCACGCACTTAGCTGTCTCGCTGATCACCATTCCTCGCCATGTCCAATTGTGACCAATCAGCGGGCGGAGAAGCCCTTTATCAGTTTGACGAGGTTTCTCAAGTTGCGGCTTTATCAACACCGCTTGAGGTGCACTATAGCATCGATGGGGTAGAAAACAACGAAAATGGTAAACTCTTGGTCTTGATCACTCCCGCTCACTCCACCCCATCCCGTGATAATATAATACTACCAGTAGTCGTACACTGTGGATTCCCTCTGGCTGCAGCAACCCCACCGCCTGTGGATGCTATCTTACTTATTTGTCAATTTTCTCTTCGGTGAAGAATGCGTGTGGATTTCGCTGGGCTGCTTGCTGTCGCACTCCTGGCCAGTACCGATAAGGCCTCCGCACAGAAGAAATCGGAGATTATTCACCCAGACTCTCATACTCAAGCACGTTCACGCATCGCGAATCACGACCAATTCGCCGCCATTGGATCCCTGCGCTTCTACAAAGACGACAACAGTGAAGAGAGAGGGGTCCTTCCAAGCTCCGTTATTGAAAAGGCCAAAGCGTTGGTTTCGACAGCCACCACGAAGAAACTCCAGACCTGGCTGAACAACGGAAAATCCATCGACAACGTCTTTATTCGCCTGAAACTTACGAAGGCTGGAGATAAACTACTAGGCAACCCGCAGTTCGCGACGTGGCTCACGTATGTGGACGATTTCACCGCCAAGTATCCTGGCAAGACAACGTCAGCGATCACTAAACTTACGACTTACTACGGTGACGAAGCAGTCGTAAAGATTCTCGACGCTGCGAAGAAGGTCGCGGGGACGAGGGAAGTGGCCACCAAGTTAGAGGCTGCGCAGATGCAGACCTGGCTGGCGGCTGGAAACAGCGCTGACGATATTTTCACACTCTTGAAACTAAACAAGGTGGGGGACGACATCCTCAGCAACCCGGCCTTCACGGCTTGGAATACGTACCTGAAGATTTTCAACACGGCCTATCCTGATCAAAAGACAAGTACCTTCGCGAAACTGACGTCGCAATACGGTGAGGTGGGTGTGTCGCGGGTAGTTGAAGCTGCATTGAAGGTCAAGAGTTCCTCCGCCATCGCGAAAACAGTGCAAGCCGAGCAGTTCGAGCGCTGGATGGCCGGCGGAAAAACTACAGATGGCGCTTTCACGTTCTTGGCACTCGACAAAGCTGGAGACGAGCTTCTCGGGAGCCCTCTTTTGAACACTTTCACCAAGTACATGAACATTTACAACAAGCGGAACCCCGACCAGGAGACCAATTTGATTGGGACGCTAACGACTCACTACGGAGATGTTGGTCTATCCAAGCTCCTCGCGGCGGGAAGAAATGTCCCGAGCACGTCGAACCTCGCCACAAACTTGGATGCTGCGCAGTACAAACTCTGGATGAGCCAACGGAAAGAACCGGCAGACGTATTCATGATGTTAGGTCTGCAGAAGGCTGGCAAGAATCTTCTGTCAAGCCCGCTATTCACCACGTTTACCAAGTTCACGGACGCCTATCACGCCAAGAACCCTGACATCAGGATGACTACGAATTGGATCGTGAGGGCCCACTATTCCGACGTCGATGTCGCTAAAATGATCCTTGCAGCGGAGAAGTTGCCAAGTGCGCAAAGTGCTGGAAAACGTATCGAGGGTGTACTGTTCAAAGACTGGATGCAGTCTCCGGATGACGCCTTCAAGTCACTCAAACTGGATCAGATAAAGCCCTCAAAGCTGTTCAAAACCCGATGTTCGCATATTGGATGAAGTTCATGGATGATTTCCACAAGTCTTTCCCTGGTCAGATTGTTCCTCGGACCGTATTGGCGACTATCTACAAGGACGAAGATTTGGTTAAGGCCATTACAGCGGCACAAAAGAACCCGAAAACGAAGGATCTTGCAAACAAGTTGGAGACTGAGGTGCTCAAGCAGTTCATCTTCGCAATAAAGGACCCGGTCGCTGTTGCCAAATTGTTCCACGTGAAAGAAAAGACCGATGCGAACTGGAAATTTTGGAAGAAGTACGTGGAGGACTACAACAAGTAGCACCTGAGAGGGATCGCGACCTAAGTCGCCCACAGACTTGTGGAAGACCCCACCAGGTACGTCAGTTGTAAGCTGTTTACTACGGCATTTCTCTTTCCAGCATCAACGAGTTTCCCACCATTCGTGAGTCTCTTACAGTTTTCGTTTCAATCGACGCGGCCAAAACCTGCCCTACAAATCACGCGAGGCCGGGAAATCACTTGAACTTACTAATTTGGAATTCGACGAAGCACCTAGTCACAATGTGAAAATTGTATTTGTCGGTCTTGAATCGGGAAGTTTGGCCGGGGCTCACATGATTTGCCTCAACTACACCAAGCCTTGGACGAACATGCGGGTAGGGGAACAAAAAAAAAGGTGAAAAACGCTTCCACGAAAAAGAGGGAACATGAAAAACGTGATTTTCGTGTTCTCCTCGCTAAAGTGCGAGAACAACGAACATTTTTGCGAGCTTCCCTCCCGATATTCGTTCTCGCGCATTTCGTATTTATGCGGATCTGGCGTGTTCGTATCCTACGCGTTGGATTGGCTGAAAATCGCACGATCTTCCACAGCCGCACTGAAATTTATCGAGCTCACTCGCGAAGATATCCTCTGCCCAAGAAGCGGCCTGCGTTCGCATGTGCTGAGCCTCCGACGCGCTCGAAGTGCAGCCGACAGACTCGTGATCACACCAGGGACCCTGAGCACCGCAAGTCTATGCTCGTGACCACCACACGGACCACGGCACCTTCCAGCACACGGATCAAGTCAAGGACTTCAGGAGAAGGTCAGAGGACTCCGCCTGAAGCAGCAGTACATGGACTAAATCCACCTGTGACCCACACTCGTGGCCACCGCAGGGACTCACTGTGCCTCCAGCCTCAGCTTTAGTCCTCGGACTTCAGGTCAGAGGCTCCGCCGCCAAGCATCGAGCTCACAGCGCAGCCGACAAGACTAGAGACCGCATCGGGGACTTACTTCACACTCGTGACATCTGCAGGGACCCACGACACCTCCAGCCAACGCGTGACGATGACAGAGCCACCTTCTGTGGTCCTCCAAGCAGTGAAAGAGGTCCAGGCCCTTGGACCCTTCGAGTTGGTGCCTCCACGACCAAAGGAGACTTCGTACATATTCAAGTGGGGGGTTCGTGTCAAGTACATCGAGAACGAGAAGGAGGTCTTCGCGTGGGCTTGTTTGGCCGACGAGGCGTGTCGGACGTCAGGAAAAAACCTGTTCAAGCTCTATGCTGGCAAAACGACCATGGCCGTGAAGCACCTCCAGAAGATACACAACGTTGGCTCGCCGAAAACAAAGATAGCGACCGTCAAGAAGCGCAAACACGACCATGATTACAACCACCTGTCATCGTCCGCCCTGTACTCAAACAACCCAACCCGGCTAAACGTGCTGATGACCACTCTCATGATCATCAACCATAACTTGACGTTTCGTATGGTGGAGTACGAAGAGGCAAGACTAATCCAAGCGCTACTCTATAAGGACGAGATGAAGGCCAAGATAACTACAAAGCAGGTGAAGGAATCTATCGTGGAGCTGTATTCTTCAACACGCAAGGAGATCACTAACTACCTCCAAGAGAACCGAGAGGACTACCCGAACTTTACGCTCGTGGCAGATTTTTGGACTTGCAAAACAACGCAAGACAAATTTCTTGGGTTGCGGGTTTACCTGGTGGACAAGGCCTGGGAGTACAAGTCCATTCTCTTGGGAACGAGAAAGTTCAACCCCGCATATGGAGATCGTGATGGCGGCATTGTCAAGCCCTTCAAAGGGTGGTTGAAGCACATGCTCGAGGACTTTGGCTTAGCGACGAGCGATTTCTACGGGGCTACGAGCGACTCGGGGGGTGACGTGAAATCGATGCTGTGCAAAGAACTCAATCTGCACTGGGAGTGGTGCTTCGCACACATGGCCCACGCAGCTACAAAGTCATCATGTGGTGTAAATGGAGCTGCTAGTGCTGCAGCTAACCCGGAGATGGCGGACTTAATCTCACGGATGGTAAGAACAATATTTCAGGTCAAGGTCGTGTCTGTCACTGGGAGCTTATTTGCAGAGCTCTGTAAGTCTAAGACTCAGGGTGCCTCCACGCGACTTGTTGGATATTCTACTTCACGTTTCCTGAGCATGACGCGTTCATTGGAGAGAGTTCTTGAGAAGTGGCCAGCAATAACTGCGTGGTATGAAGAGCGAGCTCGTAAAGCACTTCGTGCCAACCAGCCACCACCAGAGTTCCCGTTGGCTAATCGCCATGACGACTTGGTTCATGTGTTGTCTGTGCTGAAGCAAATCGGTGAGATCAAGCGAACATGTCAAGCAGAGCATCCTGTTCAAGTCGACGTGCTCGTACAGTTGTATATGATGCGTATTCACGACCTCGACCCTGATCAGCCTTTGCCACACTACCTATCAACCGACAAAAATCCTCGTTGGATTCCTGCAAGTGACCTTACACCACTGGCTGCGGATGTACGGAGACTATTGCGGAGAGCATTGGACGAACGCTTCTTCAGCAGATATTACAACGACAAGCAATTCCACAAGTGTCAATTTGTATTTGAAATGCAGTTGAAACTCCACCCTATCTTCAAACGAACGGAGAGGAGCCTCGATCGTGCAGTGATTTTGTCGTGCCGTCAGCATGGCAAAAGCGGAAGGGATGCTGTGACCAGGAAGAATGATGTGAGCGCCAAAATCCGCTGCAACTTATTGGACTTACTTAAGGCAGTAAGTGAACCCGCGGACGTCTCTGAATTTGAACCACCTGCACCTGTTGTGCAAGTCAGTCGACTGGAAGCAGAATTTGCGCCGAGATCAAGCCGACCACCAACCTTTAGCCGGCAGGATCGACGCGCAGAAGAGGAACTTGGTCGATGGCTGGAAGATCCTGTCGACATTGCACGAAAAGAGGACTACACACCAAATGAATCAGTACTTGAGTTTTGGCAAAGACTTGAGCACCAAGGCGACTACCGTATCATACCGAAAGCTGTGAGAGTGCTGTTCTCAATACCAGTATCTTCGTGCCAGATTGAGCGTGATTTTGGTGTAAGCGGGCAGATGGTAACTACACAGCGCACGACATTAGCCGAGCACAACATCGATATGTGCTCATTCCTGAACAGAAACAGCGACTTCGTTGATTTATTGCAGTGTGAGGAGATCCCAAAGGGACAGCATCACTTGCACACACCTACAAGCTTCATCTTCCCCGTCGCTGAAGAAATGGACTATGACCTGGACGAGATGACAAGCGACCTTCTGGCCGACTTCGCTTCTAGTATGTCACTACCTGACGACTTCGAGGAAACGAAATCGGAATTGTGAATGTAGTAAGAAATTGACAAGATGACTAGTGAGTGAATTCACACACGTATTACGTTATGCTTTCCGTTAAGCATCTCTCGTAGCCACGCTTACCTTGCCCGGCCAGCTGCACTTAGACAACGCTGCCACATTCACGTTCCACTGCTCGACAAGTAGTGTTGGGCTGTCTGCTCCGCTCTCATTTGCACTTGAAGCTGAAGGCCTAACACGAGTACACTTTGCGCCACCTGTTTGTGTGCTCGCGCTCGATGATGTGTGCGGCGTGCAGGAGCTCGAGCGCGTCCTCGAAGTGACTGCAACCGCACAAGGCCGGTAGATGTCGGACGAAGTGGTGGCGAATATCCTTGGTACTCCTAGGTTTGTGACGAAGCACGAGTCCCCGCTACCACTGCCGCGGTTGGCCTCACAACCGCCACCCTGTTCGATATGCACCGCTCGGGTGATGTCGTCAGTGACGAACTAGCTCCTTGTAGTGTCTGTGGCGATTGATCCTCTGTCTGTGTCGCAGCAATTGACGCCAACGTAATGTGAACTATCGCCACCATGTGTGGCTGATCCCTCTCCAACGCTGCATGCACCTTTGACTCATCATCAAGATTGCTTGGACGGCGACTCTCTCTATTAGGCAGTTGAACAGGAGAGACAGGTCGTGGTGCGTGTCGGTAGGATTTCTCCCATGCCTCTAGCATCCTCATCTCGAATTCACTATCTCCATCAGAGTCGCTGCCACTGTCGCCGTCGTTGCTCCAGTCGGGCTCGTAGCGTGTCGTTCGGATTCTCTGGCGCTCGTCTACAGGCGTCAGCTCACGCACACCCTCCTTAATCGTCTTGCAGATGGCATCAACAGCTGACTGCAAGCTGTGTTCAATGCTGTATTGGGAAGCTTCGGGCTGCTCGGCTGGTCCACCTTCGTGTCGCACCGCGTCGTCACCAGACTGGGATTCCTTGCTCTGCAGAGTGTTGATACACCGATCCACGTCCTTCTTCGCGTCATCACCAGCGGCGCCGATCTCTCCGTCAGCAGCGGCGTCGTGAATCTCCCCGTCGTCGATGTCGCCGTCGATCTCCACATCGTCCTGAGCAGCAGCTTGAGATCGAGCAGCAGCTTGAGATCGAGCAGCAGCTTGAGCGCGAGCTTGAGCGCGAGTTAGCACCATCGTCGGGAAGACTGCAATATTCTCCCGCCTCTCCAAGATCTTAATAAATTACCGTTTGACTAATAGCCAATCGCAGAAAAAATCATTTCTGCCAACCAGACCGGCGAGAAGCGAACACATCCCACTGTGCAGTGCACACGCCAGCATATTCCCCTGCAAAAACCGATATTACGGACGAAGGTCCAAAACCTCGAGAACAATATTCTTGAGGTTTTTTACCTCCCCACTTCGTTCCACGAACAGTGTTCTTCCAATATTCGTCCAAGGCTTGAACTACACGTCGGTGTATTTTCGAAACTTAGAGACTAAGGAAGGTTCCTTATTATTTGGGGGCTACGTTTCTCTATACTACTTCTTAACACTTCGAAGTAATTCGCAAATCTCCATTCAATTGTTTTTTTTTCCGCTGTGAATAATAAACTCGTCACATTTACGACGTACTGGCAGTCAATGTCTTGAAGTCAGGTACAATTTTGTGACTGACAAATTGTCCATTTCAGAGTCATCATGAAGAGAGCTCCAACATGCATATAATTCCCTAGCTCTGCGGAATTATTTGCAGAAATTGAGATCGTGCTGGCAACGTCACACGTACAGGAAGGAAGCAAAATTAGGTGCGAGTACAGACTTCGAATTCTTAGCACTGCACCACATACAAAACGTGCTTAGGAGATACTTCACCGAGTTGAACTTCTTGATGTACGCTTGCATCCGTTGGGTAAGATATTTCTACATTGCTGGGGTTTCCTTATCACGTACCCACTTGGTCAATAGTGAAAGTGGTGCCAGTCCGTACTCGGGACCTGTTTCGCTGCGATATTATGTTTAACAGATCCTCATCAAGGTCGAAGGTCTTGAATGTTCTATCACATTCGTGCAGGTTTTTGGTGGTGCTATCGACGAAGAGACTAACGTTTTGGCTCCTCGATAACGCATTTGACGAATGCGGACTTGGACTTATTGCCGGTCAGTAACACGTATTAGGGTGATCACGGACGTTGTGCTCAACAGCAATGTACTGCACATGTTAAGATAACACTATCCAACCCTTAATCTATCTCGATCGCTGATGTGGAATGTTCAGCAAACCCTCTCGCATGTATCTACATCTCCTGCTTTCCTTACTTGTTAATCTTCTTTGCATTGGGTTACTATCTACAGGTTCGGCTTCAGCGAAGAAGGACTCGGACTCTGCTTAAGCTGGCCATTTCAACAGATTGCGTTTTTGACAATGCTCAGCTGGATTCGTATACCGAATGCCTGAAATCATTCAATGAGGAAGTCTGCTGAAGATGCTGGTTACCGGCCAAAACTCCTAACGCATTGGCGCCACCAAGCTGAAGAACGACATGGACCAGAGCTGGCTGGACTTCACAACCCCGCCGGCTAAGATTTTCAAAACGCTGAAGTTAATCAGGCTGGCAGGGACCGTCTCAGTAGCCCGCTCATGGGTCCAGTACATGAAGGCTTTCAACAAGGATACCCCGAGAAAGAAAACCAACATGATCGAGGCTTTCTCTAAGAGTTACGGCGATGAAATGTTGGATACGATGGCCCAAGCGGCGAAAAAAAACCGAGCACGGAGGTACTTGTGACGAATTTGCAGCTCAAGCAGTGGGTGATTAAGAAGAACCCCCACCGACATCTACTGGACCCAGTGAGAGCCAGTCGTTGGATTTCGTATCCTGGCAACAAATGTGAGTCCTTGATGTCACGTATAGCTACCCTTGTAGATCGGAGGCCTTCATGTCTGGATTCCTCGTTAACACACGTAGTCGCTCAAAATATTGAACTTCAGACTGCGAAAAGCTCACACCTTTGTGAAGCTCCAGCAACGCAAATACTTGTTTGAAGGATGTTGTGTCGAGGCTTCCCATCCATTAGAGAGAACAGAATCTGGGTACAGTAGCGTCAGCCGACCATTGTAGGAATGACAAGCAGCACGTGTGCACACACCACGGTTAGTAACTGCTCGCAAACCTACGGAGTACGCTACTATCCATCTGTCAAAGCACAGAGCGGCTCACTTGAGCGCTGCTTGACGCTACAAAAATAAAGCGTATGCTCTTCGGGACATTAAATGTATTTTGTGGGCCTCTCCGTTAGCTGAAGCACCGTTCATAATGATATGTTAGTTTCAAAGCAATATTCGTCTTGAGAAGAATGAAAGACCATTGCACCACCCACTGGCGAAGCCGTTTTACGCGATGTTTTCCGACACTGCATTGAATTTCTCAATATATCGCTGGATCATTTCGTCTGCCGTATTGATATCGGTGCTTGTGAGGAGTGTGGAAATTGATGCCGGGCTTTCCTTATCGCGCACCCACTTGTTGAGCAGCGCGTTCTCCAAGGTCGTGGTCAGTTTCTCCGTACTCGGGACCTTCCTTGCCGCATCGAACATCCCCAAAAGATCTCGCTCAGCGTAACTGGCTAGCAAGCCATCGATCATAGTCGTTTTCTTGTCGGGATACCGCTGGTTGAAGTCACTCAGATACTTGGCCCAGGTTTCGAAACGTGGATCGGTAAAAACCTTTGTGTCTGCCTTGGGACGTCGTAGAATCCATTTGAAAGTAAGATCTGGAGAATCCTTACTGGCGAGCCAGCTCTTCAGCAGTTCTGCCTGCACCATTTCAGCAATTTTCAGAGTGCTTGGATTTTGCAGCCCTATGTAAACCATCGACTCAACTCTACCATCACCGTAGGCCCCATGGAGTGTAAAGTACCAATCCGTTTTCTTCCCTGGGCTCTCTCGGTCGAACTTCTTCACGTAGTCGAGCCAAATCTTGAACAGCGGATTGCCAAGAACATTATCCCATGCATCGCCGAGCCCGAGTAGGTTGAAGATTTCATCGGGAGATTCCTTGCTGGCGAGATGGCTCTGGATCTTCTCCGTCTGCAATTTGCTGGCAGTGCTTTCTAGATGCGGGTATTTCTTCGCCTCCTCGAGGATTTTGATCAGTCGTTTGTCGTTGTAGTGGGTCGTCAAAGTCTTGAACAAGTTCGTTTCCTTCCCCGGATGTTTGTTGTTGTAGCCGTTCATGTACGAGCTCCACGTCTTATACAGCGGATTGTCGAAGAAGTTCTTCTCTGCTTTGTCAAGTTTCAGCAGCGTGAAGACGTCGTCCGATGATTTACCACTAGTCAGCCAGACTTGCATCTGTTGGGTCTCCAACTTTGTCGCCACTGCCTTCGTACTGTCAAGTGTCTTTCCGAAAGCAATAATCTTTGCCAGAGGTTCATCCTCGAACCTCTTCGTCAAAACATGAAACAGAGTTGTTTCCTTCGCTGAGTACTGCGCATTGAAATCATCCAGGTACTTGACCCACGTGCTGAAAAGCGGACTCGCCATCAGATTATCCTCTACGTTGCCAAGTCCCATCTGAACGAACGCACTGTCTGGTGTTTTCCCACTCTTCAGCCATCCCTGAAGCTGCTGGGCCTCCAACTTGGTGGCAATGCTCTTTGTTTCGTCCGACTTCTTGGCGGCATCAAGCACCTTGAACAGTATATCATCACGGTAGTAAGTCGTCAACGTTGGGATTGTCGATGTTGCCTTCTCCGGGTTCAGTGTGTTGAGGTCGTCCACGTACGTGACCCACGAGATAAACTTCGGGTTTGTGAGAAGGGAACTTCCTGCCTTTTGGAGATCGAACAGACGAAAGACGTCGTCGGGGGATTTCCCAACGGTAGCCCAGTGCTGCATCTGCTCGGTTTGCAGCCTCTTCACGAGGTGTCCTTGTCCTGGGACGCCCTTCCCGGATTCAAGCAACTTATACAGTGCTTTGTCGCCGTATTGAGTCGTCAGCGTCGAGATCGCCGACGTCGCTTTGGCTGGGTACTTGGCATTCAAATCATCCACGTACTTGATCCACACGGCGAACTGCGGGTTATAAAACAGATAACCCCCGGACTTGGTGCTAAGCTTCATGCGCGAGAAAACGGTATCCGCATTTTTGCCGTTGCTGAGCCATTTCTGGAGCTTTTCGGTAGTGATTGTAGACGAGGAGAATAACGTTTTGGCCTTCTCGATAGCGGAAACGGAGAGTCCCGTTCTCTCTTCGACTTCATCGCCCTTACCTCGAAATGAGAATTTATGCGAACTGGAAAAATCACCGAGGCTTGTTTCAGCATAAGGCGTTGCACTGACATTGAGACTTGGAAGCACGGAGGATATAACCAACGACATCAGCAAGTAGAGGAGCATCCTTCGACTGGAGGAGTGGAGATCAAGTTTGCAAATGAAAGAGTCAGCTAAGTTGCAAGGGTCAAGAACCGAACAATGGATTATTCACGAGCATGGGGTGGTGGTAGTGGTAATCTTACCATCCCAACGGAAGTGCTGGTTATTGGGGCAGTGTGGCTTAAAGCCCCTCGCTGCGGCTTTATTATCACGTGCGATTTGCAAGATAAAGCCCTGCGGCTATACAGCCGTATACATGCTTTTCGGATGTTCATATACAGATGTCCCAAATGTGCACCTGCAAGCAGCAATTCACCTCGCACAGTTAGTACAGATGTGCATGGGATTTGAGACTGGTCGGGATGGGATGTACTCAGGTAGATGCAACGTGGAGGGCGATGCGGGAAGCTTCTAGCATATGGAAACAATAAATTCAGAGTAACTTAGTACTTTTGCATCTATATGGCACCTGTGCGAATCTTGCAACCTCGCAGTCTTTATTGGTCCGACCTTTGCAGATATGGTGGTGGTTAAGTGGCCTTCTATTTGATGTTTATGTGTTTTCTATAGAAGCCTTTTGATAATATAAAAGACGCGACTTGATGTCGTGCCTCTGTCTGGGTGGTGTTGCTTCTGGTTGATCTCGTGGTTTGAAGTCGGATAGGTAGCTATGCATCGGGTCTGTTGTTGTGCTTGGTTGTTGTAGGTTAAATTGTCGAGTCTTGTGGGTTTGTGTCAGTGTCCGAACTGCTTCCAGGTCGGCTTTTGCTGGTGTGCTCCATTGCACTACGAAGAAGCGCTGTAGTTCTTGATCCAGTTTTTGGATGTGGCTGTCGCGCTGTGTTGTCGCTGGTTTTGCATTGAGGTGCTTTTGGATTGTTTTATCCACACTGTCGATTCGGAGGTACGTCTTCGCTGCGTCTCCGAGCTTCTTTAGTTTTTGGAGCCCATTATCCAGTATTTTCACCGCGTTGGCTTGTCGAGTTCCTTGGGTCGGGAACCTGATGCTTGATGCTGCCACTCCATGCCATGTCGTATCGGCTTCCTCTCTGAGTATAATCCATCCTCCGTTCACTTGCTCCTCTGGGTTTGTACTGATGTGGTATTGTAGTTTCCATTTCACTAGAGCTGGCGCTGGGTCTGTCGGTTCGATGGTCATCATAATGCTGTGGCAAATGCCAAGGCATAGACCTTGGATCCTTTTGGTGTCGCTTCGTTTCCACGCGCTTGCTATTGCCATAACTTGGTACGTTCCTGCGGCTTGGATTGCTGCTTGAGTTTCTTGTGCTGAGATTTCTTCGTTCTCGAACACCACTTTGTTGCGAAGTCTCCAGAGCATCACCGTAGTGACCGTTGTCCAGATTCTCCACAGTGTGTTCATCGCTACTGTGTGGTGCGTTGTCCATCGGGTAATACATTGTTGAGCTACTGCTAGGAATTCTGTCGTAATTGGGGGGGCTGCCCTTGACGCTATTGCCTCTTCTAATTCTTGTCGTCTGTCGGTGCTGGTTGTTGTTCCAGTCCATTTGTCGATCCATTGTGCCCATGCTGCTTGAGCATGTGCACATTCCCAAACTATGTGGTCGATCGTCTCATAGGTGGCTGTGCAGCCTTCTCGTTGACAGCTTTGGTCGATTTCTCGTCCAGTGTGCCAGAGATTGATTGCTCCGATTGCCACTCTATAGAGTGTCCAGTTCTGAAAGTCTGTGAAAAGTCCGTGTCGGTCCCATAGGTTGCTAGGGCTCTGTGTAAGAGCCGCTCCTCCCCAGATTGAGTTTCCTGCTCTGGTCATGATCTTGTCAATGATCGGTTGTAGCTGTAAATCTTGAGTTTTGCGGAAGTGCTTTGATCGTTGCCGTCGCAAGTTTGCTGAGATGTTTTTCGCAATGGTTGTCTTGTTCGTTGACCACGGGTACAATGCTGTTTGTGGGTCTGCTGCGAAAACTAGCCCAACAACTCGTTGCCACGCTAACAGTTCTTTGTGATCCTTAGAATTGGTGTATGATGCTGCTGTCCATACGATTCTCCATGTCCACCCGTCTTCGTTCAGTTCAAGTCTTAAAACTGGGCTTGTTTCTGGGTTGTTTTTAAGTATGGCGATGATGCTGCCCTCCAGTACTGTATCCATCGTCCATTGGAGTTGATGTTGTAGTTCCGGTAGGGCTGTCGGCTGGATCGTTGTTTGTTCTAGTTCCCATAGGTCCGACCTTTGCAGATATGGCAGGGACGTCTGTACGATGAAGTGTACATCTAGGCCTCCATCTGACTCAAATTCGGAGTATGTTGTCCGGATATTAGGACGATTAAAGCCGCGGCTTATTGAATAAAGCCCCAATTAAGCCTTTTACACACAACCCCGTTAACCACTTGGACTACGGAACGCCAATTAAGCCTTTTAGCCGCGCGGCTTAATTGACCAACAAAGCCTTAAAGCCCGAATAAAGCCTTAGCTTTAAGCCACACTGATTGGGGGCGTAGCCCCCCCCCCCCCCCCCCCCCTATAATCAAAATACATCCATCACTTTTTACCCTTCTTACCACATGCATTTATTCCTTTTTACGAACCCTTGTATAAAGTTCCAAAGTCGGTTAGGGTCGATGAACTATCATGGCATGCCGCCGGTCAATTTCAAATGAAATTTGCCCCTTACAACGACGAAAAGAAAATGTTGTTGGGGCCTTCAAATAGAAAGTGGAGGTTTTCACGCATCGCGAGAGAACTAACGGTCCTTAAACTGAGGACAAACTTTTAGTCACATCGGGAAGCGTCGCTTTTGTATCAGAAAAGATGAGCACGTCAACGATTCCGTTTTCGAATCGTAGAATTAGGCGGCCCCGCGTCGAACCTTTTTTTTTTAACGTCCGTGCGATTGTGATTTAGAACGCAAAATCAGGTAAATCAGAGCGTCAGGCCACGAAGGGGCGCTCGTACATATCTTTTGAGAGTCTGTGGCTCTCGTAAAATTTCTCGACTAAGTGCGTTAAAAGCACTCATTTTGCGCACTGTATTATGTTATAGATGGCCCCAGCCACGAAGGGAGCCCATTCGCCAGATTCTCGGAAGCGCAAACGTCGGGACGGAGGGCAAGTTCGGTGCCACCCCTCACGCGTGGGTGGGCACGTACGGCGCCGCGTACGCAGCGCTAGGGATGGAGGCAAGTAGGGCGCCGCGTGCGTGAGTGTAATGGGTCTGCTTAGACCCACTACTTAAGCTTACACGTGTGCGCACGTGTAGGAGGAAGCGTAGGAGTAATTTACTTAAGTTCAGTATACTTGTATCCACAAGTATACTTAAACCTAGATAAAGGAACCGAACGAAAGCTTTGGTGGTAAATGAGAACTGTATTGATTGTAAAATGGGGTTTCCTCCTAAAACTGATATTTCTAATGAGAGGTTCTGCCATTGGATGGCTGGCAGAACCCCTATCTATTGAATGACTCTCATTGGTAGAAAGGTGTTACTTTCTACCAGTCATATGCCTTTTGCTATGAATGTGGACCACCCTGTGGTGGTCACCTGAATGTATTCCTTAGTGCATGTTGCACTAAGGTAGGAGGTGAACCGAATGTGTAGCCCCGCTACACCATCCCCCCGTTAGGATTTGACGTGCCGGTCTCGACACGTCAATCCGTATTTTCTTCGGGAGAACACGTGCTCATTCCCAATGAGCACGCCGACGACGTCTTCGTCCAAGACGCCGGCCGCTTCGGCAACAGCAAGTGCTGTCGTCGCCTCCAAGGTGACGACGGTCGCTGCCTCAACCACGACCGCTACTGGCATCGCCGTCGAGGCGATGCCGACAAGCGCGGCAACAGAGAGTCGCCTCTCTGTTGCTGGGTACCACTCGAGATGGCATGAGAAACATGCCATCCGAAACAAGACAGGCAAGATCATTGCTGTCGAAACCGGAGTGGGTATCTACTCTCCAGGTGGAGAGGGAGTTCCCCTCGACTACGGAAGCGAAGTCGAGGAGGGGGAGCTCGAAGGAGACAAGGACACCTTGTCTCCGGGCCACACTGACCCCAATGTGGGTCTGCGTCGACCACGCGAGGACGACCCGAACGCTTCGAGCTCGAAGCGTTCGCGCAGCGGCAGTGGAACATCGCTCGCTGCCGCTGGAGCCTTGACGACTCCGCGGGATGGAGATGACTCCGCTCCATCCGCTGTTGTTGCGGCCTCGCGCATTGGCTCAGTGCGCGAGCCGTGGATGCCGTCTCAGTCTGAGATCGGCAGCCGATTCGGTGCGACCGCGCCACCGAATCTGTATGCGCTGTATTCGTGCAACGCCATCGTTGACGATGACGTCGCGAAGCGATTACACTTTGATCCGTTAACGAATCAAAGGCGCGACTACTACATCGGGCTCTTCCATGAGCTCCGATGGTTTGCGAGCAACAAGACTTCTCGCAGAAGCAAAGTGCCCGAGTGGCAGGCACTTTGTCAAAGTTGGTGTGCCTTTGTTGAAAACTTCAACAAGAACCCCGCTGGCTATCGCGACCGGATTAGCCAGGCGCGGGAGCGCTACGAGAAGTTCTCGAAGCGTGATAAACTCGAACGACTGCACCATGGTGCAGTCGGTATTGGACTTCCTTGCGCAGTGCCTTATGACACTGCTTGTGAGTACTGCTACCCCGGAGCAGTACGCATCACCGAGCGGGACATTAACGGGTACACATCCATGTGTGTACCTGACGACCTCAAGACCCTGCGCGCCAGTTTTCAGGCGCAGGCGTCTTCTAGTGCTGCGGATAATCGCAGCACTTATCCGAGTGCTGTAGGCAACTACAGCGCTCGCCCAAGTTTTACGCCCTTCGGCGGAGGTGGCAGTGGCGGCCTTCGTACGCCGTCACCATTTCCGGAATGTCCTCCATCAGGACATTCCGTGATTCCCACGTATCGTGTTGGGGAGGAAATCCTCTCCAACGAATACGAAAATGAACCGGACCTCGGGTCTGGTTCCGATGACCAACAATTCGCTGGACGATCCAGCGAGTTGCCCCGCGTGCGTCTCGCAACGGGGGTGGGGGGGGCGGGAAGACGCCCCGGGTTTGGTCAACCAAACCTTGAGTCTCGCTTGGAGGCTGTTGAGCGTCTCCAAGCGTCGCAGTTCGCTGCTCTGCGTCAGGAGCTGAGCTTGTTGAAGGCTCAGCTCGCGGAGGTTGCGCAGACGACCTCGAACGTAAAGGTCGAGATCGGGACGAGGCTCTCTTCCGCCTTGAAGCGCGTCGCCGCGCTCGAGAGCGCTTTGGCGAGTCACCAGACGTAGGTGACTCGTGCTGCACGTACGGCTTCAGTCGCTCAACGTAAAACGTTGGGTGCAAGCGCATGCTGGACGGTATGTCCAGTGTGTACGCGTTGCCATGCTTCGCCAACACGGTGAATGGCCCAATGAAGCGCGGAGCAAGCTTGCTTGCTCCAAAATCGGAAACTGCATGTTTAGCTAGGTTCTGCGTAGCTAACAGAACTAATGTATCAACTTTGAATTCATTTGTGTTTCCCCTGCCGGTGTTATCGGCTGTGATTCGTCACAACGGTCGTTATCCGGTGCATGACCCCCACTTGGCGGTTGCTGCACTTGTTGGAGTTGACGTGCCTGGGCTAGATCCGCGGGATCTTCAACTGAACACTTCGGTTGTGCCGTTTCCTCGCTGAGCGCTTCCCAGAGGCGATTGAGCCAGCCAGTTCGACGAGCCCTAGCGAAATCTCTCTCCGAATTCGCCCGGTCAGCTCGTCGATTCAGGTTTCCACCGGTTCGCCGAGTGGTTTTCAGCTTAGCTCAGCGAGTGCGACCCGGTCGAGCTCAGCGAGTGATCTTCCGCCAAGCTCAGCGAGTGAAGCTTCTGGGGTTCTATCCGGTCGCTTTCGTCCCAAACACTCTCGTCGCCAGTCGCGTCGTCAAAGTCGTCGTTCGGTCTCCCAGTTGCCGAACGCACCACTCCGCGATTTGACCTCTTCGGAGCGCCTTCGCCGATATGCGAATCCTGCTTCTCCCATGGCTGCTGGTCCTCGTCGGAGTCGTTCGAAAAGTGTTTCACGTGGTCTCTACGAACGTCCGGTTCCTGGAGAAGAGCGTTTCGACCCTGCCACAACTTTGCTCAGTGCTGAGTTGATCGTCGAGTTTTCTCTTTCTTTTCCGATCCCTGGTCGGAAACGCCTCCGAGCTCCGGCTTCCAGTATCCTCGGGCCTGGTTCTTCTGGTTACCGCCCTCAGCGACCCTCGCTGAGTCCTTCCCAGAGTCCTGTTTCGCCGACAATTACTGATGCTGGCAAACCTTCGCCAGAGTACACCTGATCCGGATATGACTCGTTCGTCGGTTGTGTTGGCGAGCTTGTCTCAGGCTCAGGTTACTGTTCTTGACAGCTCTAGCCCTTCGTCGAGTTCGGCTTCCGTGTCCACGCAGCTGTTGGACTCGTCGAGTGAAGCTTTTTCGCCTTCACATTCTCCGAGCTCGTCGAAGGACACTACAGCCGGATCGCGTTCAGTCCCGGCTCTCACGGCGAGTACTGTTGCAAGCACCTCCATCAGTAGCGGCGATAATCGTCTACTCGCCTACTTCAGTTGTTCCAGCACTGATGCATCTCTGTCCGACGACTTCGGCTCCACGTCGTTCATCTCGAGCTGCCGCTCGTAATGCTACGTGCATCACGCATGCTGTTCTCGAGGAGCTGGACGCTGAAGATGATGATGTTTTGGGTACTGTCGCAACACCTTCTGTCTCATCGAGTGAGGCGTTGCTTCCTATTCCGGATGCTGGTGGGATCACTGAGCTGATGACGATTATCCTTCGTCAATGAGCACCGTGGATCTCTCGGCTCAGCGAACTCCACCTCGCGGAAAGCTTCAGAGTTACGCCGATGCTCGCCGAGTTGTCCCGTCAGTGGTGAAGCGTGGTTGTGCCCCTGTCGCTTCCACCAAGCCATCTCGACAGAAACGCGCCGCTCCGGAGATTCCTCGCCGAGTTACCAAGAAAGCTAAGAACTCGGCGAGATCACCAGCAACTGTCTCCAGATCGACAGCTCCGCGAGAAGCGTCGACGGACGGGTTCAGAAGTCGTGACCTCGATCGTCGGGAACGACGAAAGCTTCCTCGATGGCTCCACAGTCGACTTGTTCGCGCAAGGCTCGCTCAGCGAAACTATCTGTGGCCTCGCCGAGTGCTTCCACACTCTCGACGAGTATGTCAGTCGTCGACTTGTCTCCAACTCTCGCTCTGCCACTCGCGAAATTGCGTGCTCGCGCAGCACAAGCGATTGCTCGAGAGGCACGCAAGACTCCGGCAATGCGCCAGACCCACGACGTGGTATTTTCCACTATGGTTCCACTCGATGCTGGGCGAAAGTTACGGCTTGTCGGTCTTCATTGAAAACGGAAGACATCGACGGGAAGTCCCAGGTCGTGTCGACTCCGGTGTCTCTCAACGGCCTTCGGCAGATGATGAAGGTCTTCGACTCGTCTCACCCCTGCCAGCATGTTCTCGTTAAGTTCCCTGAGACTCCCATGTTCATCTCGGAGAATGCTATTGACTTGGCTCGCCATCGTCTTCACATGAAAAAGAGGTCAGCGAAATCAACTGACCCAGTGGCTATCTTGTGTGACGCTTGGGCCCGATTCCTTGGAGATTCGCGCAAATTCGACGAGGCTCAAGACAGTGATACTCGGACCAAGATCTTTGTGGCGCTCTGGGAGCGGAACCACTGGTTGGTGGATTCGAGCGTGGTCATTGGTTTGCATCCCGATTTGAACCCTGGTCGATCGGTCGCTGAGCTCGCCGAGCTCCTAACGCTTTTGTGGCGAAGCGGGATCACGAAAATTGCTGTCGTGACCTCCGGCTTACCAGCGGTACGCCCGGACTGCCGACTATCGGAGGGGGTACTCCGTTGATCTGGCGCGATCGGAACGTTGTATTCACCTTGTGTACCCGACGGCGGGGCGGGTTACGCTCTTCCGGTGTTCACTGAAGGCGTCGGTGGTTACCAGATGGGGTAGGGAGCTGGACGGCTCCTTCCGGGGAACTGGGGGGGGGGGGGGGGGGGGGGGTGACGTCCACGCGGGTATTCTTCGCGCGGTCGTCGGTGGTCTGCCGATCGGGGCCTGGTGGGGCTTGATCGGCGTGGGGGGTGTCCTTGGGTGTGTTCCTTTACGTGCTTGCCGCCTCCTATCGCGGGGTCTTCTGGGGGGGGGGGGGTGAGTGGTTGCGCACCTGGCCAAGCGATCCAGGGGCTCCCGTGTAATTACCTTGCGCGACGAGGTGAGTCCGAAGTCGTCAGGAGGGCCAATATACTTCCCAGCCTGGAATGAACGAACGCCACTTATGTTGCAAGGGAAAGCTTCTTCTTCTCTTATCAAGCAAAAGAAACAAACAATGATCTCAGCTTCCTATCCTCCCCCCTTACTGGATTCTTTCACCCATCTCCCGAGGTACCTTCCAAAGATCTCTCACTCCGGAATGATTGCGGGTGTACCACCAAAGTGGTACGCCCCGATCGACATTTGCGATCGGGATCGCGATCGCAGTGGTGGCCACGATCGCATATCGAAATGATCGCACCATACCGCATACCGGTATACACCGATAACTGATGGCGCCACTGTACCCATTGGGTCTCCATACCCTACCCCTCAGGTCCAATCTAATCCCTCCAAAGTCGGTCTTCATCATCCTCCGATCGTACGTCCGGTCCCGTCCGATCCTAGCTGATCGTTGGTCCATCACGAAATTTCCAACATCCAATTCACCACAATCGCCCCCTGTGCATGCCGGGGCTGCCCAACAGTCTTGGCGTGCACACTCGTTACTTCTTCTTCTTCTCGCTCCTCGCCACCACACCTCCACAGCACCATGTCGGACAACTCTTCGCCGGATCAGGGGCGTTCCCCGAACGATCCTTCTTCCCACTCGCCCACGCCAGCCTCTTCCCGATCTCCTTCGTCGCCGCAGAGGGCTACGATCTCGGATTCGTCCGCCGCAGTACCTGTGTCTTCCGAAGCCACCGTTCCAACTCCCGCAGCTTTCTCCGGACCTGTACGATGAATCGAAGGTAAACCTGGCGATCTCCCGACCGAGTCGTTGCCTCAAGCTGGTTCCTCGTTGCCGCCCTTAGACCAGATCACCATCCGGAGATCGTTGGCTGCAGTTGAAGCCGCTCTGGATCGCGAGGGTGAGTTTCAGGCACTCCAGCGTAGCTACGACGATCTGTTACGATCTTACTTCGCTTTGCGGCAGCGCGCGCCAGACCTGGAGCACACCATTTGGTCGGCCGCTCAATCAGCGTCCCCATTCGTCTGCTTCGTCCAACAGAAGTACGACCAGTAGTCTCATCGTCTCACGCAGTCCACCTTGGACTTGGCGGAAACCCGGGAGGCTCTGGCCCAGAGACTCGACAATGCGACTGAACTTACCAACCTCCGCGATCGCATGCGCTTCCAAGATCGCGTACACGCAGAAGCTGTCGCTGACTTTCAAAGGGAAATCGACGATTTGGAGCGGCGTCTAACGGCCGCATTGGCAGTCACCAGCACAACTTCCGGCGGCACCGTTCTACCTCCGCCTGGGGTCAACCCGAACACCCTCCAACTACAATCACAGCTGAACGTGGCGATCGTAGCCCAAGGCCTAGCGAACCGCGATCTGGATCAGGCCCGCGACTCTATTCGCGATCCCGAGACTTCCCAGAAGGCTCTCGAGGGATCGGCGCAGATCCTCCGGCAACAGGTGGCACTACTCGAGCGTCGTGCGTCCGAATTGCGCGACCAGTTGGCGCAAGCCCGACACGGTTCCCGGCGTGCCCTCGACCAGAGTCTCCAGGAACGACAACGGCTGCAGGACCTACTGGACAAGTCAGACCAAGATCTAAACGATCAAGCGGCGAAACTACAACGGGTGACCCAAGAACGTGATCGCGCTCGGAACGAGCTTTCACAAGCACGTACGTAATCGTGTCGATCCTTCAGCGTCCGTTGATCTAATCCCGTTTCTCTTTCTTGCAGGTAACCAAGTCACATCCGCCCGCCTTTCCATAGCTCGGCTGGAGCAGCGAGCAAGCAGCCTCCAGTCTTCGGTAGCCGCCAACCACCAGCTGAGCAGCACTAATGCCGTGTTGCGTGCTGACCTCGCGACCGCCCGTCAATCCCAACAAGATCTGGAGAGCGTGCGTGATCAGCTGATCACAGAGCGAGACGGTGCTTTGCGGCGCCTTTCGGACATCACCAGCATACTCCAGCCTGGTTCGATCGTTCCTCCGGCGACACCTGTTCCCACACCAGCCAGCGATCCCTCCCTGCTGAAGAAGACTCCATCACGGAAACGTCTCGCCAGCCGCTCTCCTTCCCACCGCTCTCCATCAAGTCCGTCGTCTCGTCGCAAGCGGCCTCACAAGTCTCGACGTCGCCGATCTCCTTCACCAAGCGACAGCGACGATGACGACGCTCTGAACGCAGGTCTCGCTCGATCGCGTTCTTCTGGTAGACGATCACATTTGTCCCGGTCGAAGCGTCGCGCAGCAGGTACCCCCAGCAAGCCGATCAACGTCGACTCTTCTAGCGATCGTGGATCGGATGGCCAAGCCAGCGACGACGGCGATAACGACGATGACAGACATGACGGAGATAACGACGATGGTGGTAACGACGACCGCAATGATGACGGTAACGACGGTGATGATGACGATGACGGTAACGACGGCGATAACGACAATGATGACGGCAGCAAAGACAGCGACCATGAGGGCGGCAACGGTGACAACAGCGATAGCGGCAATGACGATGACGATGACGGCGGCGGTGACGGCGGCGGAGATGGCGGTGACTCGTCCGGGGACGGCAGCTCCGCCGGCGATCACCCCTCGGGCGACTCCGATAACAGCGACTCAGCGAACTCTGTCTTGTCCGATGCCAAGCTCGATCAGCTCGATCCCACCACCATCTCTCGGGACCGTTGGATCCCAGGGTACCGGAGTCCTGTAAGGTTCGCTGGTACGGACGTGGATCCCTGGCCTCTTTCTCCGGTTCGTCAACTCAGCGTCCGCCATTTGACGGTTGCCACGTTATTCCGTCAGTGGAGTCGTCCGCCATCTTGGCTATTCCCACGCCGGACCCGCATCCCTTCTGCTGGCACCTGGAACCCCGACTTGATCACCCAGGCTAATATCCTGGCGTTGTACAAACTGCGACCATGGATTGTGTTGGGTCGGGCAGTTCCGCCGCGATCGTTTGATGCGACAGGGTGGTTCGCGGAGTTCGTACAGTTGTACGCGGCATTCGAAGAGGAATTTCGTCAAGCGTTCTGGGAGTCTATCCACAAGCTACCGATCACCAAGGCCATGAAGTTGGCCAACCCTTTTCTGGCTAAGTTTTGGCTCGGGTGCAAACAGCGTCGATCTCGAGCTGGCCCCCGGTGGCAGACCATCCTCAAGCATTTACTGGCTGGGATGATCGCCGGACACTGCGATCTCGACCTGCTTCTGGATACCTTCTTCCTTTATTTTCCGCGCCAAAACGAACGGTGCTTTTGGTACCCCGGCCTCGGAGCCACGCGGGCACCCCCTGACTTGATCAACGCTCTTCCTACCGCAGATTCTGCCGACCCGTGGCGCAACCAATATCGCACACAACTGAGCGATTATCCCGGGTCCCGCATCGCACGCCTAGACGGTAAGTTTCGGTCCATCGTCTATTCTGAGTGAAGTAACCCTCTCCGAGGTCCTGATAAGCTTCTGCAATACATTCTTTCTCCTCTCTTTCCCTCTTTATTGGGTCACCCGACCCCGATCGGCATCTTTCTTCCCCGATCGCAAACTCACAATTCACAAATTACCCCTTCCTCCGATGTGCGGCCATCCCGCACATCCTTCACTCTCCTCCTCCCCTACAGTGCCAGTTACTGCAGGGGGTCTTCCGCTTCCCCTTCATGGGACTGCATTGCTTCGAATCTGTTCCGGCTGGCCAGTCCTCGTTCAAAATCGCGCAACATAGCACCGCAATTAAGGTCCGCCTCATCGACCCAAGTTGGATCGTCGTAACCCTTCCAGAACACCAGAAAATCTCGGTGGACTCGTCCGTAGCGCGTCCCGCGGCCGGTTCTTACATCCGCGATCTTCTCCACTTCAAACTCGCCTTCGTCGAGTGGGGTCTTCCAGCTGTCTGCCGGCAGGAGGGCTTCATCGAAGTCCAGACGATCGCTCTCGGTCACAAGCAATGACGTGTCAGGACGATCAGGGAACCTCCGGACCAACTTCATTTTGGACACATGCACGATCGGGAAGATCCTATACTCCGAGCCCGCGACTTCAAGACGTGCGGCGTGATCGTCGATCATCTCAGCGACACGAAAAGGTCCATGCCACAGATGTGCAAGCTTTCGTGCATACCCCTCCTTAACTCGGTCGAGGTGCAGCCATACCTGAGCGCCCACCGCGATGTTGTGGGGCCGCAGATTTTCGTTGTGTCGGTTGGCTCTGCCTCTGATCGCCTCGCGCAGTCGCTCGTGAACCTGCTCCCGCGCTTGCTGATAGTGTTCCTGTACGTGGTACCTCCATCGACGGGGCTCCTGATCGCGTCGGCGCGTGCTGCCTAACGGTAGCGCTGCCTCCAGTGTCGATCGCGGGTCCTACCAGATCACGTCGCCCTGCAGGCCCGATCTCACGAACTGGAGCAAGAGTTGGATCGCGTGTACTCGTCGTCGACGACCTTCGTGTAATCTGCTCAGGAGCAGTATTCGGCACTGTTTCGCGATCATCAGGGTACGCGTCTCGCGTTAGCTGATGCTCACAATGCCCTGGCAAATCGACTCGACAACAGCCGCGCTCTCGACACGGCTCGCACGTTACTCGCCGCAGAACGTCGATCACACGACGAGGATGTGGTATTCCTTCACGACCGGATCGGTGCTCTCGAGCGACAGGTTTCCGATCTGCAGGCGCGAGTCAACGCCCCATCGCCTCGAGCGCGATCAAATCGATCTTCTCGTCTCAGCCGTCACATAGTGGTCCAGCAGCGAGACTTGGTTGAGTTGGGTGCGTGTCGCGATCGGGTGCTTGCTGACCTACAGCGTTCCCGTGGTGATCTGCAAACGTCTGAGTCGACTCGCCGCCAACTGGAGACCAGCGTGCGAAACTATGAGACCCAAGTCAAGAGCCTCGAAGACCGCCTTGGTGACCTCCAACGCGACATGGACCGCCAACGTTCGGCTACGCATCACCATGGGGCGCGTAGTAACACTGAACGCGACCAGTTTCGCCGTCAGGCTTCCGACGCCTCCACTCAGCTCCAAACGGTCAGAGATCATCTCCAACAGGCGACCACCGAACGCGATCAGGCCGCGACTTTGCTGTTGTCCTCCCGTACGTATGCGTTGCCTGTCCATGCCAACTTCCGTGCTAACTGTATGTCGTTTCGTTCTCTTCCAGGTTCCACTGTGGCTTCTCTGAGGGCTGCCATCGCTCGCTTGGAAGGTGAAGTTACTCGCCTCCAGGGCGATCGCAATCGTGTGCAAGTATTACAGCGGGAGAATGCCACCCTGGCTGGAGACTTGACCGCTTCCCGTGCCGATCGCGCGGCATTAATTGATTCGCGTGATCGAGCTGTCCGTGAGTGTGATGCCATCCGCCAACGCATGGCAGGGCTAATCTCCTTCGTTCAACCCAGTGGTAATCCTCAAGATGAGAGTGAAGACCGACGCGAGGCCAACAACGACGATGATGTAGCTGACGAAGATAACGATTATGGCGGAGATGCTGATGTCGACGAAGCCAGCGTCGAGGATGGAAACGGTTCGCGGCGTTTGAATCTGCAACCTTCTCGTCGGCGGCGTACACGATCGTTTTCACAATCGCCTTCGCCGCCATCACGACGTTCTCGCCACGCGTCTTTTGGTCGTAGCCCACGATCTCGTGCATCTGATCGTCGGCGTCGACAATCCCGCGACTCTTCGCCCCGAGGGTCGCCCCATCGACCGATTAATGTTGGCTCTTCTGGTTCCGACACCGAGGGCCCGGCAGACGGCGCTGGTGGACCTCCTGGTGGTTCACCTGACTCTCCGGGTAGCCCTGCCGATTCTCCACCTGGTGGTGGCTCACCTGAAGAATCAGGCAGCGACGGCAGCGTGCCCCGTCGCGATCGCACGCATCGAAATGCTATACTGGGGCGCCAGGAGTATGATCGATTGGAAGGCACAACTGTGCCTCGTGATCAATGGATTTCTGGATATCGCGAACGTGTGCGACGCCCTGTTGCGGATGTCGCTCCATGGGACGCTCGATACATACGTCGTATCAGTGTCCTCGAATTGGATTTGGACTTGCTGTTCCACCACTTCTGTCGGCCACGTAATTGGTTGATCCCTGAGCGTGCAGCTCGTGCTCCACATGATCATGCTTGGCGGTCAGATTTGATCACCGCGGCTCACGTCCGGGCATTGTACGCGTGGCGCCCCTGGGAGACCTTCCACACTGCCGTCACTCCGATTTCGTTCGTGCTCGTGGGTTGGTTTGCAACCATGGCTCGTCAATATGCGGACCTGATACACGAGCATGCGCAGGCCGTGTGGGAGTCATTGCACTACTTCTCCATCAGCACCAGCAGTCGTCGCGGGGACGTTTACCTGGATACTCTCGCCGCTACCCGAAAACAGCGGCAATCACGATTCGGTGCTCGCTGGAAGTTTTTCCTTCGGATGATCTTGCGTGGACTGGTCGAGGGTCGGTGTGATGTGGACATTCTGCTTGATCATTTCTTTATGCACCGACCTCGGCCGGGTGAGGAGAAGATGTGGTACCCGGGGCAACACGGCAACTCGCAGGCGACGAATCTGATCACTGCAGTCCAAGAAGCGGATTTGGCTGAGCCCTGGCGGGTCCAATACCGTCACGACATCCGATCGCACCCCGCGCAACGTATTGCGCGTCTTCGTGGCAAATTCGTCATCCCAACATCCCCTTAAACGCATACCCAAGTGTCAGTCTGCATGTAATTCCACTTTTCATCTCGTTTTCTCCAGTTGTTTCCCTTGATCGGGTCGATCGAACCTCGATTGGTTCTCTCTCCCTTCACACGACTTGTTTGTTGTACATATACCTCTTCCTTCTTCCTGAGTGCAGCCACCCTGCACCCAATTCACTCTCAACTCGCAGCGATCGTCACGAGTTGTCCTCCTTCTTCCTGAGGGGGGGGGGGGGGGGTGCAGCCACCCTACACCCATTTCACTCCCAACTCGCAGCGATCGCTACGAGTTGTCCTCCTCTGTCTCGTGCGATTGCATCACTCCGAAGCGATTCCGTCTAGTACGCCCGCGCTCAAACTCGTGCAGCAAAGCCCCGCAGTTGAGGTCAGCCTCATCGACCCAAGACGGTTCGGTGTATCCCTTCCAGAAGACCTGGAATTCCCGATGGACACGTCCATATCTGGTCTTACGACCCGATCGGACATCTGCGATCCGCTCCACTTCAAACTCGTCATCGCTCCGATCACCTTCCCAGCTGTCATCTGGCAACAACGCCTCATCAAAATCAAATCGACCACCCTCGTCCGTCGCTAGCGTTACGTCAGGACGATCAGGGAAAACCTTTACGGCCTTGAGCTTCGAGACGTGTACAATCGGAAAAAGGCGATACTCGGTGCCGGCCACCTCTAGCCGGGCCGCGTAGGGGCCAATCATCTCGCGCACCCGGAACGGTCCGTGCCACATTTGTGCCAGCTTTCGGGCATAGCCCTCCTTAACTCGATCCAAATATAGCCACACTTGCGACCCGGCCTCAATCTGGTGCGGCCTTATCCCGTCGTTGTGGCGATCGGCTCTTGCTTGGATCGCCTCTTTCAGACGCGCGTTGACCTCCTCGCGAGCTCGCTGGTACTGTTGCTGAATACGATATCTCCATCTGCGCGGCTCGCGATCGCGACGTCGCGTGCTGCCTAACGGCAGCGACGCTTCCAATGTCGATCGCGGGTCCCAGCCATGGACGAGGTAGAACGGCGTCTCTCCTCGTACTCGATCGTGAGCAGTGTTGATCGCAAAAGTCAGGCGTTCCGCGTACTCGTCCCAGTCTTGCTGATTCACATCGGCGACGTACATCTTCATGGCGCGGGTAAGCGTTTGCACCATCCGCTCAACGGTACCGTTTGCTTGTGGTCGATAGGCCATGGTGGCTCGTTGTCGTTGTCCCACTATACGGCTGAATGCGCGGAAGAAATCAGACATAAAACCGGGCCCCCGATCATGTCGGATCGCTTCACTGGCTCTGAAGCGGCGGAAAACGCATTCCTCGTAGTTCTCCGCGATGGTCTGCGCTGTCCGAGACGCGCCGGCCTTGGCGATCACGTACCCTGAGAACAGATCGACCCACACGAGGAGCTCCGTGTTGCCCTTGAATGATTTTAGCAGAGATGGGATATGGTCCATCGCGATGATTTGGAAGGGGTAGGTGGCCCGTACATTCTCAGGTGATTCTCCTTGAACCACGGGGCGCCCCTTCCCTGTCTCGCAATCCACGCATTCACCCACAAACTGCTGGACACTCTTGAACAGCCCCCGCCAGTGGAAGTGCGCTTTGATCCGTTGGTACGTCCTCCCGATTCCCTGGTGCCCTCCTTCAAGGCTGGCGTGATAATGGTGAAGGAAATCTTGGTGTAACGTTGCAGGTACCACCAGACGCGCGATCGAATCTCGGTCCTCGTCTAATCGGGCGGTGTTTACACAGTAGAACAGCAGGCCGTCTTCCCCCACTTCGTAATCTCCAGCGATCTTGGCGCACGCTTTTGCATCTCGGGCAGTCAAGGCTGCTGCGTCGCCCCGCAGGTACGACTTCAGGTCCACGATCCACTTCTCTTCATCCTGAGCTCGTACTAACCTCTCACTCCTCATGCGTTGGACGATCTCTTCTTGCATAGCTGCCGGCACTTGACGGTGCCGTCGGGCTGATCGGGTCACTGCTGATATTTGAATGACGGGGTCGTCATTACTCGGCTGGAGCAACTCGCCCATGCGGTTGATCGTGACAAGATCGCCAATTTCGCCCTCATCAGTTACAATCACGCCTGCTTCTCGTTGCAGCGCCGCACTTGCCAACCGATCGGCGCTCTGATTCCAATCGCGCTTTACATGGAGAAAATCGTGCTTTGGCCAAGCTTCCACTTGATCCATCGCTTTCTGGCGTAGTATCTGGAGACCCGGTGCCTTGCAATCGATTTCACCACGCATCTGTCGGATGATCAGGTTGGAATCTCCACAGATCACGACTCGCCCCCTGTTCTGATCGGACAGTAGCTGGAAGCCTAGCAGAAGTCCGCGATATTCGGCTTCGTTGACAGTCAGATCGTTGGCGAATTCGGATGCGGCAGATATGATCGACCACTCCGGGAGCCTCCAGACAATTGCACTATAAGCTCCGGCGCTCCGCTTGACGCGTGCTGACCCATCAAAACTGACGACGAGCAACTCTTCACACACCTCTTCGTCTTCTGGAGTCCTAGGCTCACCAATCTGCACTTCCTCAGCTGAGTCCGTACCAGCGATCGCCCCCGTTGAGGAGGACGGGATCACCGAAGCCACTGCGCATCTTGATCCTTCATGATCACGTCGCAGGATTTTGGTCGGCAGGTCATACCGAGGTCGATCCACCATCGGTCCTTCTGGCAAAGGTTCAGGTTCCTCGTCGCTGACCTGATCGGTTGTCGCTTGGAACGCCAAATTGTGCCATTCATTGTACCGACGTGAGCCAGTCAGGACGAACCCTGGAATGCGAGGTACTTGACCACCAGAGAGCCACATGCCAACACGCGTATCGTCTTGCAGTATCAGCTTCTGATCGCTGACGTTCGTGACCTTCAGATAACGCGTCTTCCCTAGTCCAGCCACCAGGCTCGGCACCCACCGATCACCACGGGTGACCCAGAGTTTCCGATGGTCCGAGAGGATGAATCCCTTCCGGAGCTCGACCGACCTTCCAACTTCGATCACACTGTGTTCGCCCAGATCGATCGGTTGCACCTTCTCTCCGAAGAGTTGCCGCCGTCCAGCTAACTGGATTCGCACCTCATCCGGGAGATTGATCGATCCGTCAGCTAGGTCAAGACAAATGCCTGCTGGCACCATGAAGTCCATCCCCAGGATCAAGTCCTGACCACCAGTGGGTGGTCCAACCCAAACATCGAAGTAATACACCAGCGATCCCGCGAGCGTGATCTTGATTCTGGTACGTCCTTCCGTCATGTAGGGATTCTTGCCAACACTCTCACACTCCAACTCCTGATTGTTATCTATGTAGCACCCAACCTTACGAGCAAAGGCGGCATCCAAAATGGACTCCTCGGCGCCACTGTCAAACAGCAGAGTGGCTTTTTCGTTGTTGATCTTCCCCACGGCTTTCGCCTGGCGAAACTTCTTGTCTGGCACGTGATACTTCCAATATCCTCGGGATTCTCCATGCAAGAGATCCAAGGCCATCGTCAATTCCGATCGCGAATATTCGTCGACTTGGTGGATGCTGGAGATCGCCACGGTACGCTTGTCATGAAGATCACATGTATTGTCAGTCGGCCGAATCAGCTTACTCACCTCTGACTTCGACTGTTTCTCGACATATGCATAGATGCAGAACTGAGAACGCTCGTCTCGTACCGGATTCAAACCCGGCGAGCGATCTAGTTTAACATCTTCTCGGCTGCTTGAGGGAGCATCCCGCCGTGCTTGTTCGGGTTATACCACTGACGGATCAAGTTGTAAAACCTTCCATCGAGCACTCTCCGGCTCCGTGGATCTCGCCGCAGGCTTTGCAGGTGAAGAGACAGCGATCGGTCGGATGACCCTTCTTGCCACACTTCTCGCACGTCAATCGTTGCCAACAGCCCAAGTCCGTATGCTTGGTCGATCCGCAGTGGGAACACGGCTTCCTCGGCAACTCTCCTTCCGGTGCCCCAGTCAGCTTGTCGTGTCTGCGGCTGTTCGCATCTCGGTTTGGGCGTCGCTGATCTTGCTCCTGCGTGGATCGCACCTCTTGATCAGCCGTAGCGGCCAGGTGGATCTTGCACCGATCGCTTTCTCCATCTGATCGGCTCGGAATCACTCGAACTCGCTGCTTTTCGGATCGTGCGGACCGCACGAGCATTTGCAGATGGAGCGACACCAGTTGGCGCCTTCGTTTTCGGCTTGATCGATCCATATACCGCTTTTCCTTGTCGGGATTTGGCTCTCTGTCGCGCCCGTAGCGTCCCCTCCAAGGTGTCTGCGTCGGGAACCCTCAGCAAGGCTAGTTGGTTAGCCAAGTCGCGATCGTCGAGAGTCTCGATGAAGTGATCAACGTGTTCACGTCGAACTTCGATCGACCCATCCTTGATCGGAAGATGCGCTCTTAGACCGGCGACGTTCAGACGGTGCAGATATTCCAGATGCGATTCTTCCGATCGCTTCCGTGCATGGTAGTATTGTCTCGCAACAGATACTCCCCTGCCACAGTATTGCGTCTGGAACGTTTGAGATAAACTCTTCCAGTCACTCCGTGTGGTCCTGCTCAGCTGTCGCCACCAGTTACGCGCTGGTCCCTTGAGCAGATCGCCGAACACCAAACACTTCTCGCTATCGGGTGCTTGGTCGCGGATGAAGGCAGACTTCATCTTGCTAAGCCAACCCCTGGCGCGGTCTTCGTCATTGTCCTTTCCGGAAAACTCCTTTAGCTCCGAGATTGCCGACACTTTGATTCGAGTGGCGAAGAGCGATCTGCCACCAGAATTTTCGGCGGACGCGACCGCTGCGCGAGTAGGAGCTCCTACGCTCAGATCATCCGGATCGTATTCGCTTGGGTGAGAGTGGACCACGTGGTTCGATTCTACTGATTCCATCTCGACGTCTTGAGCTCCGGGCGATCTGGTCCGATCGGTAACAGGACGATCGGCCGTCTGCGGGACTGCCGGTGTCTGTTGATCCTTCAGAAAACGCTCCATCGCTGCATTGAAGAAGGTTTGCATGCGATCGGGCGTTGCTTGGGCTTGGCCAGATCTTGGGTCAGCTGATATCTTGACTTCCGATCTATCTTTGTGTGATCGTAACATGGCTACTCCAGCTGGCCCGAGTGTCATTCGTTGCAGTTCAACCGATCTGTCTGACCCCGCCTCTGACGTGGCAGACGCGTATTGAGAAGATCCCGTCTGGCTGCGGACCGTAGGCAATCTTGATTGCCGGATTGGGACCACGCTGCCCACCATAGGTGTCAGTTTGGCGAAGAGAGTTAGAGTTGCCTCTCTGATCGTTTCCAGTTCCAGATCAAACAGTTCGTTCGCATCGAACGCACCAAGAACTATTCCAGCCTCCTTGAGCATTCGCATCAGGGCTTTGACTGCGTCCAACTTGTTCGACACTTCTCTGGGTGCCTTTACCGGACCTTGGAGATCGCCGATCAGCTTCAGCTGCATGATCTTCATCGTTCAATCTTCGGTCAGGAACTTGTACAGGTCTTTCCGATCGAAAACAGATTTCAACTACTCTTCTGTCCAGCCGTCATTGTCCGTCTGGTCCTCAGCATCCGATTCTGGCGCTTTCATCTTCATGCGCGATGTCTTCGACTTCTTCTTCGGTGCCGATCGAGAGGTTGGAGGAGTAGTTGTGGATGAAAGTCCTTCGGTTTTCACCGTCGGACCTTCATCCGGCGGATCACGATTCGCATCGTGATCCGCGGGGGCCCCCGTAGGGGCCTGGGAAGGGGGGTAAGGCTTCTCTTCTAGGTCCATTTCTGAACCCGCCTCCTTCGCATCGTCAGAGCTCGTCCCGGCACTCTGTCGATCAGATGATCTTGGCGCTTTCAGCGCCGTCGACGGCGGTCCATCTTCCGTCGACGACTCCATTCCTGGTTCTATCTTGCTCTTGACATCCTCTTGAGTAGACTCACGGTGAAATCCCTGTGAGTTACCAGAAGATCCGGGCACGCGCACCACTGTGGTGGAGCGGGATCACGAAATTGCTGACGCGATCGCAACTCACCAACGGTTGCCCGGACTGCCGACTGTCGGAGGGGGTACTCCGTTGATCCGGCGGATCTTGACCTTACAGATCACCTTGTGTACCCGACGGCTTGGGCGGGTTACGCTCTTCCGGTAATCACGCGAGGGAAGTCAGTGGTGAACAGGGCAGAACTGGGGCTTGAGGGTCCTTCAGGTATAGGGGGTGGTTGGCTGCCACGCGGATATGCTTCACGCAGCAGTCGGTTCGGGTGTCGATCGTGTGTGATCGATCACGGGGTGTGTCCTTTACGGGGTCCTTTTCGATGCTTGCCACCTCCTATGGCGTGGTCTTGATGAGTTGGAGGGAGAAGGGGGGCGCACCTGGCCAAGCTATCCAGGGACTTCCGCGTTCTCGCTTGAGTCACTTCAGGTGGTTGTCCGGTCGTCGGGTAGGCCAATATACTTCCTTCCCCGGAATTCGGAAGACCACTTGCGTGCTACAAGGAAAATCTCTCTCTGTTTATCCATTTAGAACTACGTGCCTATCCCCCATCTCTCTTGCGTATCTCATGATTGCTGACATTCTTGGACCTCCGATGTGCCGGTATTTGTGGTACGTGCTGATCTGATCGGCTGATTTGTACCCATGTCAATCTGATCGGTCGATCGGAACCCATGTTGATCTGATCGGTTGATCTGAACTCATGTTGATCTGATCGGTTGATCGGAACCCATGTACCCAACATGTGGTACCGCGATCAAATCTGCCAAGATCGGAATGATGATCTTCACATTCACCCTCCGGTCGTCTGACCGTTGATGCCGCCCATCCCAGGTCCAAAGCCATCCATCCGTACCCATCGACCAATCACCTGGTCGGACACGATCAATCCATCTCCAAAAACTTCTGGTCACTTCTCCACACATACCAAACACAAAAACATGGACTGGGGAAGCCATGTCGATCGGCTTCGTGACGATACACGATGCAAGGTGTCGCGTTCTCTGGACGTAGTCGCGCATGGGCATCTTGCCTTGCTTTAGGGGGAGAAATGTAGCTCGAACTCGCGACCCATCCTGCGGTGGTTCGAAGGCGAGACGCAGGTCACTCTGGAGTGTCTCCAGATTCGGGAACGCGTACTGGTCGACGACAAGTTTGCCAAGAGCCCATTCTTTGGTCTTTCCGGATAAACGGGAAAGCATGAAGTTCATCTTGGCTGACGGTGCCTCGATTAGCCTCGAGGCGATCGCGATGTCGATCTCTCTGAACCAGCGATTCAGAGATAGGCGATCAGGACCTTCGCCAGAATAGGAGGATGTCTCCATCTTGACGGCATTATTCCTGAACGCATACGAGGGAGTTGATACTCGCCGTTTTGCTTCGGCGAGCTCGCGATCCATAAACTCTTGGATGGCTTGGCGCTGTTCGTCGGGAGTCGCTGAGCTCAGCAGCGACGTGACGACGGTTTCTCCGGACACCGCCGCTAGGCGATGCAGCGCTTGCCACTCGATAGACGTGAGATGTGGAAAGGCCGCGTGGTCCAGGGTCATCACTGGAGGTCCGGCGGGCTGGTCTTCACTCATCTCGAACTTGGTCATGGGAAGGACTACGAAGTGCTACCAGGTGTAACGGGCCAGGTGAGTGCCCGTCACTAGCTTACACGTAGCGGTGAGGAAGCGTCCAATAAGCTCAGGTATACTGAGACCAAGTGTTTAGTCTAGGGTAAAATCAACTCTGTTTTATTATTGGGACCGGGGCGGGTGGCCCTCAGATCGATGTGAACCACTCAAATGCAGGTCAACACCTGATTGGTCGAAATGGATCTGGCTCCCCACTTTCAACCAATCACAGGATGACAACGAGGCACATGCTAGCCGTGTGCCTTTGTACCTACTTTGTAGATCTGCCTATATAGATCTACCTACATATGTAAATGGGAGGGGCCCATTACAAATTTGAAACACACCATGCGTTCATGCTACTAGCATTAAACTATCCTGCATCAGAAAATGCGAGACCCACGCTCTACGTGAAAATGAATGTTAAACGACAAGCGTTAAAAGCCGCAGAGATTCCTCGCTCGACCGTCCAAGAGGCCATATCATATTTCAGTCACTTGACCGTCTGTCGTTCAAGAGGCATCAAGCCGCGGTCGCCATCTCTTGCAGTACAAAGTGTGATCGATCTAAGAAAGAGTCTATATGTAACGGAGTCTGACTTTTATGGCTCAAACAATGGGCGGATGCGGGCTCGTCACGACTTGTTCGGTCTGATGACGCGGTTTGGACCGCTACAAAAACATTTCACGGTATCACCTGACTCTGCCAGAACGTACAGCATTGCAATCAAGTCCGGTAGGGTGACAGAAGAGTTGATCAGACAAGCAAACGTAGCACTGTTACCCAAACGAGCTGAATTAAAGGCTATAGCTGCTCTGCATCCGGTCGAATGTGCGCGATACTTCTTGTGAATGATGAAAACCATAATTGAGGTGTTGTTGGGATGGGAACCAAAGGCGCATGCGTCAATGTATGAAGGAGTCATCTTTGGCATCGTGCGAGTATTTAGAGCTGCAACCGAGACTCAAATCGCTGGTGACTTGGATGCTCACATTGCAGTGTGGCTGTATGGGTTCCCTGCAACCTCAGAAGCTTGCAAAGAGAAAAGAACCCAACTTTCCAGCAGCGAGTTGTGTTACTGGCCGACAGCGTTCTCTCTACGAACCCACCTTGCATTGTGAACGAGCTCATATGTCCTAGTTGTTTAGCAGAAGATTCGCTGCAGCCAATTGTTCCAGGCGTCGATGCTTTCCGCCGCCCTGCTCCTGGGACCTCTCCCCCTGCAACAGCTCGATGCAGCAACTGCGACCAAATTTTTCGTGATAAAGACATAATGAACCTTGCTTTGCAAGGCATTGTCGATGAACACCAAATGCTGGTCGACAGCAGTACTGCAGATTTTGAAAAGTGCCGGCCACCTCAAACATCTACGGCTGGAGTGTTAGCAACGTCATTGCTGGTGCGGGATATACAAGTCCATTACTGGAATCACTGCAAATCCTGTTTTAAAGTAGGCATTATAATCCAATATTATACTCAGCAATAACTCTGACAGGCACTGTAAACTATGCAGTCCACATTTCGCACACCAAAAGGTGGAGTTTGCAGGTTTTTTAAAACTGAAGAAGTTCATATTGGTGCTACTTCAATTGAAAATGGTAACAGGCTCCGAGTTCACCATGGAATTGGCTGTGAATTTGTGAATACGTATAACCCAGTTGTTATGTCTACACTGAAGTGTAACCACGACGCACAGTTTGTAATTAACAGCGGAGCAAAACATACGGCCGCTTATGTTATCAAGTACTGTTGCAAGAGCCAAAGAAAACTACACAGCGCTATCGTTGGCAGCTTTCGCCAAAGCTATGAAAAAACAAGCGCACTACCACCTGAAACGACAACAATGGAACGAGGATACCGAATCTTGGGTTCCATGTTGTACAGTGTCACGAATGGGCAGGAGGTAGCTGCGACGATTTCTACGCTGTATATCCTGCACGAAACACCGCCCTGGTTTTCTCACGAATTGTCCACATCAATTTGAAAACTTTGTTACGAAAGCGAATTCATTCCATCGAGGTCACCGTATCGCAGGAAACAGTTGGGAGTGAGCAATCTGGTATAGCTAAAGTAATGACTGACAATTTGCTGGAGCGCTACTGGAAGCGTGAGGAGGCATTGGAAAATATTTCCTTTATGGAGATTTGCGAACAATTCGAATACTCTGGTAAAGCAACAACCGAATCACACAGGAATAATACAGGGGTCGACTCGGTATCGTTTTGTAAAGCACCCTATCGCAAAGTGGTTGTATTGGGTGGCGATGAGATCCCCAATATCACGTCAAATCTGGAACAAGCTCGGATCGACTATTACTATTCTGCAGTATTGACTTTGTTTTATTCTGAACGCCTGGTGGAAGCTCAAACTCCTCTTTTGACCTACCGCAATCTCTTACAATCTGATACGATTGATGACGTACAGCTTCTCCAGAAATATGAAGCGCTGTGGCGAGATTATTATCACGCGCAGCGGAATGACGATCGAAAGGAGGAATTACAAGAATAACATTTATTGAGGACTCGAGCATCTCAGACGACTTCTTCGGTGTCTTGTAGAAGTTTACTGAACAGTACCGACCTGAAGAAGACGAAGAACCTATGAACGAACCAGTGCCAAATGATTTTCTTGATGCCGCATCGAACACTGCCCCGGATACAGCGACTACTAAAGTAGTGGACGATGCTGCTGTTACTATCAGCACGATAACAAATCTAGGAACAGCCGTATCATCAGTTTGCAAGGAATATCCACCCGCTGATTCCACGGTGATGCCGCTTGGCTTCACGTACGATTCTAACGCATCGCGAATAATTAAACCAGGTGATGACAATGACCGATGCGGGACACAGGAGTTCATTGAGGTCTTTCCAACGACAGTAACGCGTTTGGAGCGATTGCAAGACTGCTATGGACCTGTGCCGTACTTAACACCTCCGTTGGAATGCCGTCGGACACCTGAGTCGCTGCCTCCATTCCCTACGGTTAGAATGATGTCGGAAGCGTTTAATCTAAGCTTTTGGCAGCACGTGATGCTCGCCATCTTCTCTACACCTACTCTAAGGACATTGAGTGCGCTATCGGTGCACCTTTGTTTTCTTCCCAGAGCAGGCCTGCTCCGTACGATATCAAACCACAGCTAATAGCATATCTTGGATGTCGAGCCGGAACTGGAAAATCAACTGTGGTTGATGCACTCTTAGCATTTGCAAAACAGTGGGAGCGATCCGGCAGTGTGGAGACTTTGGCGTTCACAGGTGCAGCAGCCATCAACATCCACGGGAAAACGATGCACAGTGCTCCCAACCTGAAACTGAATGGAGCAGAGTCAAACGCCCCGCCATCGAATGCTATTAAGGCTCGGTTTAGTCAAGTAATTTTGATTATCATGGATGATATTTCAATTACGGATCAGGCCCAACTCGGAGGTACTGACAGCGCATCGCGGTCGATGTCGCCGACGCCTGCGAAGTTCATGGGCGGTACACACCTGATGCTTATTGGTGACTTCTTACAGCTCCCACCTATAGGTGGATATCCATGTAAGTTTCCTTCATAATTGGTATTCCACGTAATCAATACCAGAAAATGCTAATAATGTGCAACTCGGTTTGCGTTTTATGGGCAGGCTTTCATGTCCCTGCGTGCACAGGTAATCGTCTTCGTCATGCTGGATATGAGCTATATTCTGCTATCAATCTCGTCGTGGTTTTGACGCAAAACATGCGAGCATGAATGGACTCGGTATATGCTGAAATTATTGACTGTCTCCGCTGGGGGCGGCTTTCTGATGAACAACTTGACATCTTGAACACTCATGTGCAGTCTCCAAGTCAGTGTGAGTCACCGACCGCTTCGACTCGCGATTCTTTTTATCGTCCATTCGTAGTGTCCACCAACAGAATGCGATGCGCAATAAACAGCAGAATGATTTTTCAAGTTGCTGAGACGCGCAACGTCACAGTTTATGAATGATTGGCTACTGCTTCCTCGCGCTCGAAGCCAATCGTCGATAAACTCTCCAATGCGACAGATGAGGGTACCGATGAAGTTGTTGTTTTACATCGGCATGCCTGTGATGGCTACGCGCTAGCACCCATTACTCCTTGACGCCGACATCATCGCCAAAGGTGTCATCGGAACGATAGTCGGAATGCACCCCGCACCACAAGAGTTGGAAACGACGACATACAGTATCGACGGTGTTATCATTCATCAGCTAGTGCAACGTCCCGAACTGCTTCTGATCGAGCTATTTAGGTGTAACGCTACTATTATCACTGGGTTTGGAGAAGGCGTGATAGGCCTTCCTCTACTACACACTCATCTGCAGTTAAAAAAGATCCCCAACTTGGCTCCGTCACTGTCGACCAATTCGCTGCTGTCCCCGCGTTATCATGTGCAACCGAAAAGCTGCAAGGCCAGACGTGTCACGATGGAATTGTGGTAACGCCACTCAAACGCCATCACGGAGCTCCAAAACAAACTCTGTACGTGGCTCTTTCACGAGCGGTGAGCTTGAATGGCCTCACTCTCACCGAAAAAATCACATGAGAATATCTAGACAGCTTCAAGCCGAATGATGCGACCGTGCTCGAAATACAGCGCCTCATCCAGCTTGTCATTTTGCCGCCATATGCATCTGCAGCAAACCACAGTGAATTTAGTCAGTGGTAAGGAAAACAACATGCGTAGATGCAACATTAAAAAAAATCCAGTTTTTTGTCTTCTTTCTTCCTGTTATGGGTGACCATACCATAGCATCATACGTTCCCATCAGCGCTCATTACAGCCGTGGGCAACATGACAGCAAACCGTGACAACATGTCTCCACGTAGTCCCTGACAGCACACACGCAAGAGGTGAGTATAATCCTAGGTCACCAAGAGGCTAGACTTTGACGTTCTACCTTCCCCGCTGCGACTCCTTGAGTGAGCGATCTTTTGACTGTGTCTAATCGCTGAAAAAACATACCGTATGCTATTTGGCTGTTCGTAGCTGAAAGACCTCGTGTAGTAAGGTGGCCTTCTATTTGATGTTTATGTGTTTTTCCCTATAGAAGCCTTATAATATGCAAGACGTGACTTGATGTCTGTCGTCTGTCGAGGAGGGGTTTGTCATTTTTGATCTTGAGTCGTGAATCGGCTGAGGTAGGCGTGTAGCAGGTCTTGTGCGACTTGAGAGTTGTGTAGAGTGAAATGTCGTGTCTGTTTGGTATTTGCGAGTATGCGTACGGCTTCCAGACTTGCTTTCGCTGGAGTGCTCCATTGGACTGTGAAGAACTGATGGAGTGTCTGATCCAGTACTTGGACTTCATTGCTGTCGTTGACTTCGTTGCTTTCGCTTGTTGTTTCCGATACATTGTTGATAGCTTTTTGCGCTGTTTTGTCCACGCTCGCAAGTCGTAGGTATGTCTCTGCTGCTCTGCCGTGGTGTTCCACTGCTTGTAGTCCATGTGCCAATACGTGTACTGCATTCGCCTGCCGTGACCCCCTTGTCGAAAAGCTGACACTTGCTGCTTCAACGCCATGCCACTGCTCGTCCTGTTCTTCTGCTAATAGTATCCATCCTCCGTGTACTTGTTCTTCTGGTGTCGTGCTAAAGTGGTACTGTAGCGTCCATTTGACTAACTTGGGTATTGTTTCGTTCGTGTTGATTGTCATCATGATGCTATGACAGATGCTCAAGCAGATTCCTTGGATTCTTGTTCGTGGATTCCGTTTCCAGGCACTTGCCACTGCTAGGACTTGAAATTTTCCTGCTGCGTAGACTGCTGCTTGTGTGTCTTGTGTTGACATTTCCTCACCTTCAAATATGATCTTGTTTCGTAGTCGCCAAAGCAAAACTGGGGTCACTGTGGTCCAGATTCTCCATAATGTTGTCATTGCCGTGGTGTGGTGTGGTGTCCATCTAGTGATGCATTTCTGCGCCATCGCTAGAAACTCCATTGTAAGTGGAGGTGCTGTTCTTGATGCTGCTGCTGGTTCTAGGTCTTGCCGTCTTCGTTCGCTGACTGATTGGCCCATCCATTGGTTGATCCATTTTGCCCATGCTGATTGCGCTGTTGGGCAGTCCCAGAGTATGTGGTCGATCGTCTCAGTTGTACAGGTGCATTCGTTTTGTGGGCAGCTTTGGTTGTCAGGCCACTTTCTGTGCCATAGATTTAGTGCTCCGATTGCTGCTCGATATATTGTCCAATTTTGGTAGTCAGTAAACACTCCATGTTGGTCCCATCAATTGTCAGGACTTTGCGTCAGTGCTGCGTTCCCCCAAATCGATGTTGTTGCTCATTTCGTGATTTGTTTTCGAAAATTTGTTGTAGATCTATATTCTGGGTTTGTCGAAAGTATCTTGATCGTTGTCGTCGAAGTTGTGCTGTGATGTTCTTGGCCATTGTCGCTGTGTTTGCCGTCCATGGATATAAGGCTGTTTGCGGGTTGGGGGTGAATACTATGCCAACAACACGTATCCAAGCTTGTAGTTCTTGGTAGTCCTCGCTGTTCTTGTAATTTGGCGCCGACCATGCAATTCTCCAAGTCCACCCGTCGCTGCATAGCTCTAGTCGTAGTACTGGTGAGTGAGTGTTCATCATTGTCGTTGCAATGATGCTGCCCTCACGAGTTGGATCATTGGACCACTTAAGTTGCATCTGGATCTTGGGGAGAGTTATAGGTGTAGCTGCGTGCTCAGGTTGTTCCCACAAGTTCCATGGTACGCTGTGGAGCACGTTGTTACACCATTGTCTGACTTGTTCTTCTTGCCGTCCCCTAGCTAGTGATTTCCTTGTGTTCGGTTTGATTTTTGCGCCATGTTCTCCAATTTCAACTAGCGTCGTCATAGCTGTTACCTCGATATCAGCGATTCGACATGTTGGGATCATTGAAAAATCTTGTCTCCGTAGTGGTTTTCCGTGTTTGTCAATGATGTATGCATTGTTGTCCCATGGTGCTTGAAGTAAAAATGCCGCCTGATCTGGTAGCGTTGCTGTTCGTGTCACTTTTGACGATCTGAAGTAGATTGTGTCATCGGTAAGCCAAAAACTGGATGCGTGAGCTGGCCCTGCTGCTAATACTTGTCTTAGTTGGTCATCCTGGCCCTCATCTCGAAGCAGTCCTTGTGACTGCGCCTCCCACAATTCTAGTTTACCTAGGGCTTGTGCTGAATTTCTTAGTTGTCCGTTGGTTTCTCGTGTTCAGTTGCTAATCATTTTCTTCGAGGTCGGTCGAGCTGAAAGACCTCGTGCGCGAATGCGTGCTACTGTCTAGTACCCCATACCAGTCTTACCTTCAACATGTGTGTCCCACACAGTTTAGACTCTATTCCTTATTAATGCTGACGTAGCAGAGGAGTTGATGCGCGCAAAGCCTCCATCGATGTACTATAGTTTCTTAGTTAAACACAAATAGAGAACCTCATAGCCCCCCCCCGGGGGGGAACACTAAAGTTGATACGCGCTCCTTTATAAGGTCCTGCTCCAACGTGGAGGGAGATTGCCGTACCGACGAGATCTAAGAGTTTGGAATTGCGCAGTGAAGCAGCCTCCAACTTCGTTAAACAGCGCGCTCCCATTCAATACGGGGGACACTTCAACAACTTCTATTGACTGGAGTAAGTGCTCCTGGACGCACGCACACCTTCATGATCGATCGAGAAACCCCACGTCTGTGTGTCGCCTATCAGGTGAGCCATGTATGGAAGATCTCAACAACTTACAGGGATGAATGATGAACTTGCTAACGCAGGATATGGATGTGGACTATAATAGGTGGCATCTTGGAGTGAATCATATTACTCGACACCAATAGGCAGCGACACGAGATTGCTATCAAGGCGGTGTTGATGGGAATAAGAACGAAGTCGTCGGGCAACGCAGATCGCTGGCGGAGGAGATGGGACTAACAGGCGAGCGAACCCCGACGGTAGTGGAAATCGCTGCCTGGAATAGGACGGCCACAGGGCAGGGATGTTTCACGTTCAACGCAGCGCATGGTGCGCCGCAAAACCGAGCGCAGGCCGAGAAATTTGCGAAAGCACTGCTCTTTAACTATATGAACCTGCTGACGCGGAAGATATACCCTGCCGAAGTCAAGTTCACTGCTACCCCAGACCAACACCCGGTTATAGTGACGGTCAGAGGCCACTCCCCTGTGGAAGCGGTCTTCCACACATCCATCACTGAGGAACCGTGGGTGCAGACAATACACGGTGGGGCAGACTTATGCAGAGTGCTTACGGCCAGAATGCGACCGGAACTGAAGGTGCATGAGGTTCACCCACATCCAGGACTGAGCAGACTCGTGTGCTTATGGGCGGGACGCCGCAGGTGGACACGGACTCGCCGTGAGTACAAAGAGCGCGTGGCAGCGGCGAAACGACGTCGAGGGGCGATAGACCTCGACGGCAGAACCAAAAAATGACAGTAACGGAGCCCACAAATGGCGGAAGGGCTTGCACTACTCGAATGGAAACGCATCCGGAGAGTAGTGGGCCTCAATCCGTGGGGAGAACAACTACTACTGCGCCTCAAGCTCAGAGCACTCTCGATGTTTGACAGGCGACACGACAAGATCGGCTGCCCACATGAATCCTGTGTACACTTGCTGGACGTAGATCTGGAACACGTCTTCTGGGGATGCCCAGCGACGCGAAAATTACGGAGGCACCTACTCCAGCCATGGCGACAACTCGGACTGACAGACGACGGACTGCAGCAGGAGGTATTCGGGATGCAACTCACGCAAATACCGGCAGGCGTATGGGGCAGCATGGCTACAGTACAACGGGAAGTGATGGACTTTCGCCCTCAGATTGCGGAGGAGGTGACTTTGCTCGTTGAGAGCAGCTGGCGCATTGGGGTAGCCATCTATCTCCACGCAGCTTGGCGGTGGCGGGTCAACCACTTTGACGAGTCGAACAACATCACGGAAGGGCACCACGTGGCACTCCTTAACAAGCGGCTGCGAGAGGGTTACAATATTGTCCAGGCACACTTACGGGCAGCGCCATCACTAGTAGTTGGAGCGACGGCGGCGAAGATCGTCGGTAGAGTCCTTCACTCGGGAGGGGACACACTGCCAGAGTGGATCACGCCGAGGGAGGAACCAGGTACATACTGTACGTGGCCGGACGGGTGGCAGGAACAAAACGATCAGGAGTTTGCGGGGCGATCATTGTCAGCTGTAATGACATATCGAGCGGGGCCAACTGGAGCGGGCACATGTCATACACCAGCTCGTCACCGACGACCACGGAAGCGGAACACTTAGGGCTCCTCATGGGACTCAAGGCGTGCGAGAAGAAGCGGTACTGGCCGCTATGGGTGGTGAGCACGAACAAGATGCTGATTGCACAGCATCGGCAACGCAAGCCCCCAAAGGCACGGCATTTAACACAAATCTACTGGAGGAGTCGGTGCATCGTGGATCGGCTCCGGGAAGTAGAATGGCTACACCACGCCAAAGAAGCCAACCGTATGGCGATGGAGCTGGCAAACACAGCGCTCGAAAGCAGAACGAGCGTACAACAGTACACGGCTGACCCGGGCACCGATTCAGGGAAATGGAGGAAGGTACTCTGCCACCTAGATGGAGACATGATACAATGGAAAACACACGAGGACAACGCGGCTCAAGCGGACGTCGTGGCCGACAGTCAGTAAGGACACCGGCACGTAACGGGGAAGCGTAAGCTTGGACCTGGAGAAGGCTAACTACCGACATAGGGGCGATGGTTAGAACGGACATAGGAAGTCGTTAGCACCACTAAGTGACATCAATGTACCTTACTGAAAAACGAAGAACGAAGTCGTGTAGCGCATGAATAAATGCCTGAGTGAGTTTGAGGATTTAGTTCATATACTACGTAGTACCCTTTATCATGTCACCTTCCTTTCTCTTGAATTGTTATTGCCTCGTACTACTTGTCTTTAGCAAGTGGCTTCTATCTGTGAGTGTTTTCCAGCGATGGCACCGAGCTGGGGGGTTACTAAGACTCTTAGTAAGAGGTCCTCTAACATTATTAGTGTTTAGATATGATGGGATTTATAACCAATTCACGCGCCGTTCGATGTAGAGTTTGACGCGCTGCGTAGCGTATCTACAAATTGTTTTACTTGGTTTTCGTATGAAGGTTGGGCTGGAAGGAAAAGTGGTTGGTTAAGCTTAACTGCATCACGCACCAAATTCGCTGGTGACAGATCACAATATGACGGAGTACCTTGTCCCTTGTACAATGCTTCCCCTCGTTATGCACAGGACGTGATTTTAGAGGAAGTAAAGATTGAACGGTTTTAATGACACAGATACAAAGTCCCAGCTGATCGAATATATCGGGGGATCATAATATAATGGTGCGCCTCATGATAAAAATGGGATTTGACATCGGCACTGTACTTTCTAAGGCGGGGCAAGCAATCACTCTCCCTTGCTTATATGCAAGATCGCAGAGTCTGACTTCAGTACAACAAGCTATGTTAACGTCCTACGTAACGCCAATAAGCCGACGGCCGGCTGAGAAGGGGGAAAAGCTGGCAGTAGCGCGTTCTTAACCCCCCCCCCCCCGTCTTTCAGCGGTTACTGGCAATCAGTGAATGCACAGAGTGAGGCTAGCCCTTGCGTTTTATGAAACTGAGTGGACTGCAGTTGTGCTTTGCTTGGACCTGAAACACGGTCGGAGTCACGCAATACGTAGTGGCGCTCACACATACGTAGTTAGAGCCACGCGATACATGATGGCGCTCACGCATCGTAGTCAAAGCCACGCGATACATGATGGCGCTCATGCTTTCGTTGATTGCTCCAGCAAGCCCATCTCATGTTGGTATCGCGAACTGTATAGCCCAAGGCATTGGATTGTGTTTGTTTCATACGTACCGTAATCCCTCTAAAATCGTTTTTTTTACGGTGGTAAGTGGCCTTCTATTTGACGCTTCTGTGTTTCTATAGAAGCCTTCCCTCTAAAATCGCTTTGTGTAACCCCCCTGCGCATAACGAGTATAGTACTAATAGTTTACTTAAGTATCACCCGAAGACTTCCACTTGCTCTGAAAGCAGGCACAGGTTAAGTTATTACCGATAAAATGCATGCAGCCCCCGTTAGAATCCGCAACTCAACTAGTGCACGGACAACGCTCTTGACAAATTATTTGCAGTTCAATGGGTCAAACCAATACGGTCATCTATCGCAGCAGCGAAACTCCGGACCAAGTCGAAGACCTCAACAGTATACCATTTTCCAAGCGACAGCACACCCAGCCCAACCCAGATCTACCTTGACAACAGCGTCGGTCGCCTCACAAGAGGCAAAGCCACAGCACAATCCCGACAGACGGACTCTCCTGGAAGACAGATGGAGATGCACTTTCAGGATCGAAAACAACGCAAAATCGTGGTACATGCAGTACTATAATACTACATGTAGGCTTACTGTGCGATTGCACTTCACCCAGAGCAATTTTGACGGCCGTGGGAAGCTATCTCACTTATCAAAATTCTGTCTGGTGCAGAATGCGTCTGGGTTACGTTGGGTTGTTTGCTGTCGCACTCCTGGCCAGTACCGATACGGCCTCAGCGCAACAGAGCTCGGAGATTATTCAACCGGACTCCCTGACTCAGGCCCGTTTACGCATCGCGAATCACGATCAGCTCGCCGCCAGTGGGTTTCATCGCTTTCACGGAGACGATGAAGAGAGAGGGGTCCTTCCAAGCTCCGTTATTGAAAATGCCAAAGCGTTGGTTTCGACAGCCACCACGAAGAAACTCCAGACCTGGCTGAACAACGGAAAATCCATCGACAACGTCTTTATTCGCCTGAAACTTACGAAGGCTGGAGATAAACTACTAGGCAACCCGCAGTTCGCGACGTGGCTCACGTATGTGGACGATTTCACCGCCAAGTATCCTGGCAAGACAACGTCAGCGATCACTAAACTTACGACTTACTACGGTGACGAAGCAGTCGTAAAGATTCTCGACGCTGCGAAGAAGGTCGCGGGGACGAGGGAAGTGGCCACCAAGTTAGAGGCTGCGCAGATGCAGACCTGGCTGGCGGCTGGAAACAGCGCTGACGATATTTTCACACTCTTGAAACTAAACAAGGTGGGGGACGACATCCTCAGCAACCCGGCCTTCGCATCTTGGAATACGTACCTGAAGACTTTCAACGCGGCCCATCCTGATCAAAAGACAAGTGCCTTCGCGAAATTGACGTCGCAATACGGCGAGGTGGGTGTATCGCGGGTAGTTGAAGCTGCATTGAAGGTCAAGAGTTCCTCCGCCATCGCGAAAACAGTGCAAGCCGAGCAGTTCGAGCGCTGGATGGCCGGCGGAAAAACTACAGATGGCGCTTTCACGTTCTTGGCACTCGACAAAGCTGGAGACGAGCTTCTCGGGAGCCCTCTTTTGAACACTTTCACCAAGTACATGAACATTTACAACAAGCGGAACCCCGACCAGGAGACCAATTTGATTGGGACGCTAACGACTCACTACGGAAATGTTGGTCTATCCAAGCTACTCGCCGCGGGAAGAAATGTCGCGAGCACGTCGAACCTCGCCACAAGCTTAGATGCTGCGCAGTACAAACTCTGGATGAGCCAACGGAAAGAACCGGCAGACGTATTCATGATGTTAGGTCTGCAGAAGGCTGGGGATAACCTTCTGTCGAGTCCGCTATTCACCACGTTTACCAAGTTCACGGACGCCTATCACGCCAAGAACCTTGACCAGCCAATGACTACGAATTGGATTGTGAGGGCCCACTATAGCGATTTTGACGTCGCTAAAATGATCCTGGCAGCGGAGAAAATACCAAGTGCGCAGAGTGCTGGAAAACGTATGGAGGGCGTACTGTTCAAAGACTGGATGGACTCTCCGGATAACGCGTTCCAGGCAGTTAAACTTGACCAAGTTAAGCCCTCAACGCTGTTCGAAAGCCCGATGTTCGCGTATTGGATGAAGTTCATGGATGATTTCCACAAGTCTTTCCCTGGTAAGATTGTTCCTCGGACCGTATTGGCGACTACGTACAAGGACGAAGAGCTGGTAAAGGCCATTACAGCGGCACAAAAGAACCCGAAAACGAAGGATCTGGCAAACAAGTTCGAGACTGAGGTGCTCAAGCAGTTCATATTCGCAGAAAAGCAACCGATCGATGTTGCCAAGCTCCTACACGTGAAGTCAAAGACGGATGCGAACTGGAAACTTTGGACGAAGTACGCGCAGGACTACCGCGCGTATTACGAGAAACCTAAGCCGCCCGTACAGTTGCGGGAAGACCCCACCAGTGGTAGATGAAGTCAAATGTAAAGCGCTTATTTTTCGCTTTCTCTTCTTGAAAAACCATGAGCTCTCCGTTAATATATACTGGTATATGACAACATGGTTCGCCTTGGACTACACGTCCATGACATATCGAAAACAGCGTTAACGTGGCCACTCATGCAAGTTCTGTAAACTAGGTAACTTGCGTCTTACGCAATACATGTACGATTTGTTTGAGCTTGCCACTACAAGCTGGAAATGCAACTGCAGTGGTACATATAGCTTGTGTAGTTATCGTGTGAGTTCTACCATTTATTTTTATACAACTAGGTAGCAAAACGAATAGTCGGACAGCAGGGAGGGGGCCGAAAACATGTACGCATTGCACTCTAAGCAGCATTCAAGAACAAGGTGAGAATTCCGTATTTAATGAACTCAAGGACACCATCGGGTCAGTTCCGGAAACTGGTTAAGAACGGGAAATATGCACTGGCCTTCGACAGGATGGCCTCCCCGATATGCTTTAAAGGGGCTGCAACTAACTCGGAAAGGCGTGATTTCCCATAACATATCCGTATTTCGCAGGAGCTATCGTGAAGAATACGTGGCGAAAATGCTGATGAATAGAAAAGTATCACGATGGATTTGGGTGGGCTAGTGGAAAATCGGATAGCGATGTTTTTTTAAAAGAAATCCTATATTTGTGTTTAGCTAAGAAACTATAGAGTCCTGGTATCGCTGGAGGCTTTGCCTCATTGATAAACCTTTCTGTGGCTCATTGTTGCTGCTAGTTTCCAACAGCTCGTCTTGGATGCGGATCCAAAGTGTTGATGGCGATGTTTCACGCTGCCGAAGCTGGATGAAACAAGCGCTTTTGATACTTGGATTGTGTACATCATCAACATCAGGATCCTGAATTCCTCCGTGGCGTTTTCAGTCCTGTTCACTTCGACGTTCGTCCATTCAGGAGGGGTGCAACGTCGAAATCTCAAACACTTTGGTATGTCTGGATGAAGTTTATTGCCATCTACAGTACAAGCAGAAACAGATGATGCCTTCAAAACCTGATTCCCCTACCATGTATTTTGATGTCGACCACTACAAACGTACTGACCGCCATCATTCATCTATTGATTCGAGAAGTTCCATTTGTAACGACCTGCCAAAGTTGTTCCTTCAAACGAAGTTCCCAGAAGTTTGGACATCTGTACTGGGGATGTCTTCAAGGACAGCCATTTCCGGATGAGATCATCCTGCAACTCTCGAACAGTGCTGTTTCTTCTCATTTGGCTCGACACAACGAGCTTCTGCACCAACGCTTTCTCACCAAGAACCTTCCACAGCGCCTCAAATGAACTCGTCTGCCCACCGCTGAAATCATCGACAAACCTGGTCCACACGGCGAAATTCGGGTTCTCGAAGAGGTTGCCAGTCGTGTCGTCAAGGCGCAGCACCTGGCTGTATACATCGTCGACGTTCAGACCCATCTCCTTCCATACGTCCCTCTGCTGACCCTGCAGCCGCGTCGCCATAGCCTTGGTGTCGTCAACTTTCGTTGCTGCTTCCAGCATCCTCGTCACTGGTATATCACCGTAGCTTTTGGCCAACGTCTCGACCATAGTCGTCGACTTTCCGGGGTTCCACGTGTTGAATCGACCAGATACTTGTTGAAAGTGAGAAACAGCGGGTTCGTCAGCATGTCATCTAGTCCGGTGTCAGGCTAACTACCGACATAGGGGCGATGGTTAGAACGGACATAGGAAGTCGTTAGCACCACTAAGTGACATCAATGTACCTCTCTGAAAAACTATTAAACCATCTAGTCCGGTGTTGAGGTTCAACCTCCTGAAAACATCGTCGACAGATAGTCCGGCTTTTGTCCAGCTCTTCAGTTGCTGAGCCAATATTTTCCCGAGGGTACCGATTAAAGCACTTGCTCTAAAATTGCAGCAATTGTGTTGCGTTGCTTCGCAGCTCAAGCTACTTCGTGTTATTACTACTTGCGCTTACATGTAAATGACCGTGGCTAGTAGTGCTACGCTTGACTTGGGTGATGTTTACATTTAGATGTTACTACAGTACATGTAGTAGAACGTGCAAGGCTCGGCTTGCTGGTGAGCTCGGTGTTGGGCACTCTAGCAATTGACAACAAGAGAAGCATGCAGGTATTAATAACGGCGGAAGGCGTCGACCAGAGCTGGGACAACATCACCAGGCACATGGGGACAGGCATGATGCCATGGATTACTACGATACACGACACGGCACAGGAGGATGCCGTGGCCGCCAACACATAAGGTCGCCGGGAAGTAATAGGGCAGCTTCAGTTGGGACCACAGAAAAGATAAGCTCAAGTACGGTAGCTAGTACAGACATACGAAGCCGTTAGGACTTCACTGAAAAACGAAACGAGCTCGGTGATGGGCCCGTCGCGCAAGCTGCCCGGGAAGCAGAACCGAGCGGGTTTGTGATGGCTATTCGCGCTCGGACCCGCCCACGTCCGTTTGAACGCCGCTAACTGGCCACGCGAATGCGCTGAGAGGGAGTGCAGCTCCAGTCCGCCACCGCTAATGTTTTCTACGACAATCTGCCTAGCTGTCGAACATTCTATACGCTGATACCAATCCATTTGGGTCGCTGCGCTCCGCAAAGTATGTATTACGCATAAGGCGCTAGTAGCGTACACGCATGGAGGGATGTCGGCGTGGCTATGGCTCTGACAAATACAGGGACGCAAGAAAGAAACCGCGCGGTTCAGAGCAGGAGAGCAGGTTGGCCGACAGTAGGTGGGAGGCGGGAGGAAAGGGGAGGGCGTGCACGGAAAGCTGCCTGAGGATCGGCGCTCGAATCGAAAATGAAGGAATGGCGGAGAGCACACTCCACATACAATATTGCATGCACCACAGTGCTGAAGATCACCACTTAGAATTTAAGTCAAATGGTGCCGAGGGGCCCCATTCAGATGGTGCATTAACGACTTCCGTTCGCGAGTGCATTTACGTTGACTACCTTCAATTCCTCGCGATGCACTCCGTACAGATCTCCCTCTCAGTAGTAGTGGGGATGCACATAAACATCAAATAGAAGGTCACTTAACCACCACCAAAAAGTAGTGGGGATGCAGTGAAGCGACTTTAGAGGGATTAGATATGGTTCTCGCAATTGAACGATATTTATATCGCGTTCGTGATGAGATGTTCGAGGGTATTGAGACGACGAGGTACGCTTGCTGAAAGGGATATCCGTAGTTATAACCTCGACCAGGTGGCCAAGTTCTACGGTAAGCACATTGTACGACTTCGGCGTTGTTGATGCCGCACTAATCTGCAGATCGATCTTCCTCGTTATCGTCCGTTATTCACCCTCTTGTGTCCCGTCAACTTTCCGGCCGTCCCGTAAACATTTTTTACTAGCCAGTTTGAAAGCACTCCATGTCACTGACAATTCTTCAGTTCCTTTCCAGAAAGCTCAGACAATACCTAAGCTTACCTGTCCTTTTTTTATTGGGTGGATTTCGCTATATACACTCTCAAGTCGCTACATCTGGAAGTGGAAACTGAAAACTTCTACAAATGTCTGCTGTGAGTTCGCGAACAATCCAAGCAGCGATGACGTCGGTTACTCTGTAAAAAGTTGTATCTCAATTTTCCATACAATACCAGCATGAACGCGGTTTAATACATGGAGTATTAACTAATAGTAGTCAAGTCAACGCTGTCCAATTGCTTCAAGAAGAGTCAAAGTAGGTACCCGGATTCTTAAAACTGGTACCCTAGATAGTGTTTAGTGTGTTAAGGCTTTTATTGCGAAAAAGGAGAAGAACAAAATCGTCAAATAAGAAAGCCATTTGCATTAATTATTAATATCACACTGTACATACAGAAGTTCGGATGGTGATGGTGAGAGTGATAAGGGATGGTAAGATGGTAAAAATTTGAGTATTTGAGAATGGCCGAGTCAGCACCTCCTGGACCTTTGCCACTTGGATGGCTTTTTCATTCCCAAATTTGCCCCCCCCCCCCCCCCCCCCCCACTCCAGTCGGAGGATGCACCGCTGTTTGCTTATTACGTTGACTATATCGTCCGTGCTTCTAAGCCTCGATGCCAGTCCAGCGGCGCAACATTCTGAACCAAGCTTCGCCATTGTTTCCAGCTCGCATCGTCTCGTAGTTCCAGACAAGATCGATATTGTCTCTGCGGTGAGATTCTTGAGAGCTGGTCATACGGCGCCTGATGAAGGCGAAGAGAGAGCGGGGCTCTCCGTTTCTGCGATCGAGAATGCTAAAACGTTACTCTCCTCGTCGACAATCACTACCGAAAAGCTCCAGAAATGGCTTAGCAGCGGCAAAAATGCAGACACCGTTTTCTCGCGCATGCAGCTTACCAAGGCTGGGGATGACCTGCTTTCTAACCCACAGTTCTCCGTGTGGATCAAGTACGTGGATGATTTGAGCGCCAAGTACCCAGCCAAAGCGACGTCGGCGATCACGACGCTGACGACTCAATACGGCGATGATGCACTGTATAAATTGCTAGAATCTGCGAAGAAGCTCCCAAGGACAGAAAATCTCGCCACCAGGCTGCAAGCCGAGCAGATGCAGCACTGGGCTACCGTTGGTAAATCCCCTGACGACGTCTTTCGTCTGTTCGATCTCCAAAAGGCAGGAAATTCCCTTCTCGCAAACCCGAAGTTTACCTCATGGACCACGTATGTGGACAACGTTAACGCACTGAACCCGGAGAAGGCAGCATCGACGATCCCAACGTTGACGACTTACTACGGTGATGATATTCTGTTCAAGATGCTTGATGCCGCCAAGAAGTCGGACGAAACAAAGAGCATCGCCACCAAGTTGGAGACCCAGCAGCTTCAGGGATGGCTCAAGAGTGGGAAATCGCCGGATAATGCGTTCGTTCAGATGGGACTTGGCAACGTGGAGGATAATCTGCTGGCGAGTCCGCTTTTCAGCACGTGGGTCAAGTACCTGGATGATTTCAATGCGCAGTACTCAGCGAAGGAAACAACTGTGCTTCATGTTTTGACGAAGAGGTTTGAGGATGAACCTCTGGCAAAGATTATTGCTTCCGGAAAGACACTGGACAGTACGAAGGCGGTTGCAACAAGGTTGGAGGGCCAACAGAGGCAAGCCTGGCTGGCCAGTGGTAAATCATCGGACGACGTCTTCACGCTGCTGAAACTTGACAAAGCACCAGACAATTTCTTCGACAATCCGCTGTATAAGACGTGGAGCTCGTACCTGAACGTCTACAACAACAAACATCCGGGGAAGCAAACGAACTTGTTCAAGACGTTGACGACCAAGTGCAAAGACAAACCTTTGATCAAAATCCTCGAGGAGGCGAAGAAATTCCCGAATCTCGAAAGCACTGCCAGCAAATTGCAGACGGAGAAGATCCAGAGTTACCTCGCCATCAAGAAATCTCCCGATGAAGTCTTCACGCTGCTTGGACTCAGCGACGGATGGGATAATGTTCTTGGCAATCCGCTGTTCAAGACTTGGCTCGACTACGTGAAGAAGTTCGACCAAGCGAACCCAAAGCAGAAAACGGATTTGTTCACGGTACTTCATCGTGTTTACCATACTGGAGTTGAATCGATTGTTAACAAGGGGCTGCAAAATCCAAGCACCGTGGAAATCGCGAGGATTGTGCAGGCGGGAATGCTGAATCGTTGGCTCGGCAACGAGAACCCTCCACGTGCTACCTTCGACTGGATTCTACGTTATCCCGCGAGGAATAAAAATGTTCTCCATGATCCACGTTTCAAAACGTGGGCCAAGTATCTGAGTGACTTCAACCAACGGTACCCCGACAAGAAAACGACTATGATCGATAGTTTGAAAACTATCTACGGCGGTAGAAAGCTTGTGGGATTCCTCGGAGAGGCGAAAACGGTACCAACTACGGAGAAATTGGCCACACACTTGGAGAATGCTCTGCTCACGAAGTGGGTGAGTGAAAAGGAAACCCCGGCAGACATTTCCAGAATGATCAGTGGTGTGGATTCCGCTGAAAAAATAATCCAGTCATATCGTATCAAATTCACCAGAGTGTATGGGAACATCGGTTAGGCAAACTTTGGGTAGTGGTGCAGGTGGTGCATCAGCTACTCTAATCTTGTTAATGCCCTTTACTCTATGAATTGAACGAGAACAATTGTCCTGGAAATATCTTGGCGTGTGCCTTACAGTAAGTAAGTACGTCCCCCAATCGTCGAATCCAGCTTCCAAATTGAGTTGTAGATGTCGTCGGTGATTTTGTTCTTGATCATCCACTGCTTGAACTGCGCCCACTGCAAATTCATCGCCTGTTCCTCCGTGCGCGGGATCTTTTCATCTCTTGGAGCATCGTGGCCTACTTTTCATCGCCCTAACTCTTTTTTTTTTTTATGTTTGAGGTATATTGTGTTACTATCCCTACTGCTAGAGAAGAACATCGCCTTAACTCTTGAAGAAAGGCTCGATCATGTTGATTTTCTTTCTCGGGGTATCCTTGTTGAAAGCCTTCATGTACTGGACCCATGAGCGGGCTACTGAGACGGTCCCCGCCGGCCTGATTAACTCCAGCGTTTGAAAATCCTAGCCGGCGGGGTTGTGAAGTCCAGCCGGCTGCGGGCCATGTCGTCTTTAAGCTTGGTGGCAGCAGCGCATTTCGCGTTTTGGCCGGTAACCAGTATCTTCAGCAGTCCTTCCTCACCATATCGCTTTGTAAAGGCTTCAAGTACAGTCGTTTTCTTTCTGGAGTTCTTCTGGTTGACGGTTTTCAGGTCGAAACCTCCATTGGATGCCTTGTCCAACTGAAGAGCTTGAAATTGTCATCGAGGAGGCCATCGAGTTAGCCCACCGTTTGATCTATGCAGCGTCCAACTTGGTTGCAATGGGCTTAGATAAAATGGGATCTTCGCAGATGAAGACAGCATTTCTTGTACTTTGTCGGTCCCGAAACGGAGCGTCAATGCACCCACCATAGATTCGTCGCCATCAGTCTTGCTTATCATGGTCATGTAGCAGGTCCAAGCTTTCCACTGTGGACTTTCAAGCAGGTTGGTTATCCCACACCTTGTCAAGCTTTAACAGCGTGAAGACGACGTCTGTAGATTTGTTTTGCTTCGCCCACATCTTGAGTTGGCTGTTCTGGAGCTGGTCGTCAACCCAACCAATACCAACTCCTCTCTCTTCATCTTGCTGTGGCACATTATTGTGAAGTCTCAGGATCGTTTAGCACGGATGTCGTTAGGATCAGCAATGAGTGAACGAATGAACGTTGCAACGTTCAGTTTATTCGTCTCCGTCATAGCAGCGTCCACACTTGAAACGAGGGCGGCCGCCAGTAGCGAAATTCCCCTTTTTTTCTATTACTCAACATTTATCGTGAGTGCTAATCATTCCTCAAGTAACTCAACGGATCAATGCGTGAATTCACCTTCCAGTGATGTAGATACAAAATCTGACCGTCTAAAATGCATAAACCTTGAATATTTCCCGGCCGCTTCGAATCCTTTGTCACTTCGCTACAGGCATTGCATTTGCTCTCTTAGGACCCCTATGCACCTTCCATTCTCATGTTTCTGACTGCTGTCGCTGTTCTTACAAGTGCTGATGCTACTCCAGAGATTGCACACCCAAGTTCACAACCTCCATGAACATTGCTGACCAGAAAAACCGACCAGAGCGACGAAGACTCGGACGGCGAAGAGGGAATGAAGAATTGTAGCCTCGAGACGGCCGCGAATTATCTCAGGTCTATGATAGGGCCAACTCCAAGCCTGGAGAATCATCGGACGCTATATTCAGGTCTCTCAAGCTGGATCAGGCCGGTGGTAACCTTCCGACTTGGACGGTTGCGTCACGTAGTTTGCATATTTTAAATTACCCCGACAAGACTTAAATTGAACGTGAAGCTACCAAATACTTCGTGTCGTGTCAGAAGATCATTGAAGACAGCACATTACTACTTCGTTTTGGATAAACTATGCAGAATTCAAGCGCTTCTCATGAAACGATGCTTTAGTATACGGTTAGAAACATTAGTATACTTGGATATGGAGAGATAATCCATAAAAAAGGTTGACGCTATGGTGCTTACAGCACAAACACGAGCCATTGTTCCACTGGAGTACGTCGCTTCATTGAGGGCGCTGACATCAGCAGTGCGCACTCAATCTTGGTTTTGTTACGTAACTTCCACGCATACTGTCAGTATGTACTGTGAAAAAATAACTCAATGCTCGCCTCAATCTTTTACAAACTTCCGTTCCCCTCCAGTTCAGCGCACCCGGTAGCAACACCTTGGGGTACATGCGCAAAGCGTACACGACTGCCAAACAAAAAGGTAGCTATCAATACTACAAACTGATGAAGCTTTGTCGTCGTTGGGTACGGTGTTTGAAAGGCCCGTAGCCTGTGTTGCAGTAAAAAATAAAGTTGCTAATTACTCCTGGGATATTCGTACCATATTGTGAAAATTACTGCAGTAAGACGTCAGGCCCACCAAAACGCGGAGGACTTGGTGGAGCCTTCGTGTTGCACGATTATCGTGATCCACCGTGGCGGGAGATCTTGGTGACCCTCCTGCTTCCGTAAAGTTCATCTGCCGTTCACCTCGGCCTCGATACATCAACATTGGGTTAAAATCCCACAGAGATATTGGGCTTCGACGCCCCCAGCGACTTTCAGGGCTCTATAGTTTCTAGTTAAACACAAATAGAGGACCTCATTAACCCCCCCCCCCCCCTGCAGTAAGACGTCACCGCTACAACTTTTGATCCAGTTCCTTCGTCACATCAACGTGGCCAGTTTCATGACCAGCTTCACGAATACGACGCCCCCCTTTGCGTTAAGTGAACAACTTCAAAGCAAAGAGCTGCTACGTAGTACTTCAAGTAGTACTTACTCCGTAGTATCTGTTGAAGTGGTGGCCCTACGAGGAAACCCCAGCCTCCCTCATATATGTTTGGTTTGCTGTCGGGACTCTCGAACATCCTCGGCAACGAAAGAACTTCCTTCACTACAGTCCAGTATGATTCCTTATGCGTAGCTTTTGCAAAGAACGAAAATCCAAAGCTTGAACAAGAGTATAAAGTATTGGCGTCGAAATAGTACTGGTGTACAGTGCTTAAGCGATGTTTCCAGCTGCGTCGGCTTTCTTGATGTACCGCTGGATCATTTCATCAGCGGCTACCACACCACTGAACCTTCTGGAAAGTACTGCCGGGGTTTCCTTTGCACTCACCCACTTGTCGAGCAGCGCGTTCTCTAAGTTCGTGACCAGTTTCTCCGAACCCGGGACCTTCTTCGCTGCATCGAACATTCGCAATAGTGCTCGATCGTTGTAGCTGGCTCTGAAAGCATCGATCATAGTCGTTTTCTTGTCGGGGTATTGTTGGTTGAAGTCACTCAGATACTTGGCCCATGTTTCGAAACGTGGATCGGCAAAAACCTTTTCGTCCGCCGTGGGATGTCGTAGAATCCAGTTGAAAGTAAGATCTGGAGACTTCTCCTTGATAAGCCAACGCTTCAGCAGTCCCGCCTGCACCTTTTCAGCAATTTTCACAGTGCTTGGATTTTGCAACCCCTTGTGAACCATTGATTCAACACCTCCATCACCGTAGGCCGCATGAAGTGAAACGTACCAATCAGTTTCTGCTGGATTCTTCTGATCCAACTTTTCCACGTAGTTGAGCCAAGTCGTTAAGAGCGGGTTGTCAAGAACATTATTCCATGCGTCGCCGAGTCCAAGTAGCTTGAAGACTTTATCGGGAGATTTGTTGCTGGCGAGATAGCTCTGGATCTGATAAGTATATAGTATTGTCCTTTCGGAATACTGCGAATTTTAGTGTAGTTGATGTAGTTGTTTTAGTACGGAAGCCTTAAATGACTAAACACTGCCCAGCGTAGTACAAATACAGTAATCTTTGTCTTTGCTTCAGTAACACAATATACCACAACAACACCCCAAACAAATAATATCTTTGTCTTTGCGAACGCCTTTTACATATAAAGAACGCAAGTATATCTGGTATAAAATCCAACCGATGGTCTGTCCCTTCCAAAAGAAACAAGAGTATTTAAAGTTTATTAAGCTTAGGCCATTCGTTGAGGAAGTAGATCACTGTAACAAGCGGATAGTTGCCAGCACCGGTACCCTCGACCACATTATCTTGGAATCTGTAACTGTCCCATAATCAATTGTCTCCAGTGAAGACACTTCATGGCATTTCACCGTCGTTGTCCGTACATGAATCCTGGTAGACATATGGAGATGAACTTTTAGGATCGACCAGTAGAAACTAACGGAAACTGTCCTTGATCACTCGTTCACCCCATCCCGCGATAATACTACTAGTACATGCTTGTACCGGTAGCTGTGCACATGCCAACTGGTCCGCAGCCGTCCGTGGAAAACTATCTCACTTATCAAAATTCTGTCTGGTGCAGAATGCGTCTGGGTTGCGTTGGGCTGCTAGCTGTCGCACTCCTGGCCAGTACCGATACGGCCTCAGCGCAGCAGAGCTCGGAGATTATTCAACCGGACTCCCTGGCTCAGGCCCGTTTACGCATCGCGAATCACGATCAGTTCGCCGCCAGTGGGTTTCATCACTTTCACGGAGACGATGAAGAGAGAGGGGTCCTTCCAAGCTCCGTTATTGAAAATGCCAAAGCGTTGGTTTCGACAGCCACCACGAAGAAACTCCAGACCTGGCTGAACAACGGAAAATCCATCGACAACGTCTTTATTCGCCTGAAACTTACGAAGGCTGGAGATAAACTACTAGGCAACCCGCAGTTCGCGACGTGGCTCACGTATGTGGACGATTTCACCGCCAAGTATCCTGGCAAGACAACGTCAGCGATCACTAAACTTACGACTTACTACGGTGACGAAGCAGTCGTAAAGATTCTCGACGCTGCGAAGAAGGTCGCGGGGACGAGGGAAGTGGCCACCAAGTTAGAGGCTGCGCAGATGCAGACCTGGCTGGCGGCTGGAAACAGCGCTGACGATATTTTCACACTCTTGAAACTAAACAAGGTGGGGGACGACATCCTCAGCAACCCGGCCTTCGCATCTTGGAATACGTACCTGAAGACTTTCAACGCGGCCCATCCTGATCAAAAGACAAGTGCCTTCGCGAAATTGACGTCGCAATACGGCGAGGTGGGTGTATCGCGGGTAGTTGAAGCTGCATTGAAGGTCAAGAGTTCCTCCGCCATCGCGAAAACAGTGCAAGCCGAGCAGTTCGAGCGCTGGATGGCCGGCGGAAAAACTACAGATGGCGCTTTCACGTTCTTGGCACTCGACAAAGCTGGAGACGAGCTTCTCGGGAGCCCTCTTTTGAACACTTTCACCAAGTACATGAACATTTACAACAAGCGGAACCCCGACCAGGAGACCAATTTGATTGGGACGCTAACGACTCACTACGGAAATGTTGGTCTATCCAAGCTACTCGCCGCGGGAAGAAATGTCGCGAGCACGTCGAACCTCGCCACAAGCTTAGATGCTGCGCAGTACAAACTCTGGATGAGCCAACGGAAAGAACCGGCAGACGTATTCATGATGTTAGGTCTGCAGAAGGCTGGGGATAACCTTCTGTCGAGTCCGCTATTCACCACGTTTACCAAGTTCACGGACGCCTATCACGCCAAGAACCTTGACCAGCCAATGACTACGAATTGGATTGTGAGGGCCCACTATAGCGATTTTGACGTCGCTAAAATGATCCTGGCAGCGGAGAAAATACCAAGTGCGCAGAGTGCTGGAAAACGTATGGAGGGTGTACTGTTCAAAGACTGGATGGACTCTCCGGATAACGCGTTCCAGGCAGTTAAACTTGACCAAGTTAAGCCCTCAACGCTGTTCGAAAGCCCGATGTTCGCGTATTGGATGAAGTTCATGGATGATTTCCACAAGTCTTTCCCTGGTAAGATTGTTCCTCGGACCGTATTGGCGACTACGTACAAGGACGAAGAGCTGGTAAAGGCCATTACAGCGGCACAAAAGAACCCGAAAACGAAGGATCTGGCAAACAAGTTCGAGACTGAGGTGCTCAAGCAGTTCATATTCGCAGAAAAGCAACCGATCGATGTTGCCAAGCTCCTACACGTGAAGTCAAAGACGGATGCGAACTGGAAACTTTGGACGAAGTACGCGCAGGACTACCGCGCGTATTACGAGAAACCTAAGCCGCCCGTACAGTTGCGGGAAGACCCACTGGTGGTACCGGTAGAGGCACGTCAATTGTAAGCAGGGGTGGAAAAGCAGGGCTTTGATATTTGGAATAAAGGTTTTTGGGGGGCAATCCACCCACCCACAGCAACCGAAAGTGGAATTTGTAGTATGTATTGCAACCACTGAAATGTATTGTGAGTTCACATGTCAATATCTAAGTACGAGGTCGGAAGATTATCGTCCGATCTATTCCCAAAATCCCCAAGTGACTAAATAATTGTATTTGGTGTTTTCTGTGTGGATACGGAGTTTCAACCAACCCACCCATGGACAAGTTGGGGCGGGTACAATTTTAAAAATGTGGATTTTTTTCATGTTTGTTTTACACTTTGAGTTCTTCCGCTATCCGTTGATAAATTGGTACTACCGTATAAATAGTATAATATACATACTACAAATATAACATACAAATACTACGTTACATTATACGTTATACTAACTAGTTATTAGTACTACTCCTATCCACAACTGCTGCCAGGAAACCGCATACATTGGTCTCTATTAGTCAATATATGCGTCAGAAGGCTCTGATTGGGCTAAAACGAAACTCATGAGCAATGCGATTCGAATGCTGTGCGCGTTGTCGTCGATGGATGGTTGGCAGCCGATCTAGCTCCAAAACTGGGAACACACTTCGGATGTCGCCCATCCTGTTGAATGTCTGTGACTTGGGGGTGTTCAATGCAATTCAAGCACGGCAGATAAAGAAGACAACCAGAACGCTGGACGAACTGGTGAAGGCGGTGACAGAAGCGTTTCGGGAGCTGCCAAACTCAACGCTAAACAACACCTTTCTGGAGGCGACCAAGATCAATATCCGAATTGAGGCTCTTCGCATCATCAAGTAGAAGAGAAAATCCGCGCGGGCCTCATACAAGCAGATATGCAGGAGATTGTTGAGGCAAAAGCGCAGACTGATGGAGGCTGAAGCCGGGCGGCCCCACACGGTGGAATCTATCACCGATCTGATGAAGGCATTATCGCTCAAGGAAGGACGTGGTTCTACCCCTTTACAGAGAGTGCGTGCTGCGATTAGTGACTGCATGCGCCGCCGGTTAGGGCTCCGGCAAAAGAGCCTGTTCCGCCAAGGAAACTACTATCCTGGCCAGACGTCAAGGCAGTTCTTTCGCAGAGTAAGTACCAAATTTGGTGACAACGCAATCCGTGGGCTGAATGCGGCCAACGGGTACCAAGAGAGAGGAGTACACGACAAACCCGACACGATCGCGGACGCATCGACCACGATTTTCCAACAGGAGCCTGGCACGAACGAAGCTCGGCAGGCAGTTTTCGATGGCTGGGAGTTTAGACCGCTTTCGCTTATGGACACAGACTACAAGATCCTTACGAGGACCCTAGCGACTCGATCGAGCAAGAAACTACCAATGATAGTGCACCCAAATCAGAATGGGTTCGTTCCGTGTAGAACGATTCATGCCACCATTGACTTATTCGCAGCGGCGCAGGCAGAAGCGCGTTGCAATCCGGTATTTGCGCAGGCCCTGGCGTTGCTGCTCGACTTCTGCAAGGCATGCGATTCTGTTGACCGGGAGTTCATGTACGCGGTTCTTCTATGGCTTGGTTTCCCACCAGCTTTCGTAGTCACGCTACCGGTAATGCATGAGGGGACCCGAGTCAGGTTTCTAGCGAATGGGTATAGATCACGTTGGGTGCGAGTCACCAGTGGCATCCGACAAGGATGACCACTTGCTCCACTACTTTTCATTTTGGTATTGAAAGCGCATTATCGCCGAGTCGACCGACACACTGACTTACACGGTATTGAGCTCCGCAGCAAACGAGGTAGGGTACACCTCAAGGTGGGCGGCTACGCGGATGATACTTCCAACTACGTGAAGTCGCCGGCGGAGGTGCCGGTGGTTTTGGACATCACTAGGGAGTTTACTGCAGCCTCCGGCCTCAAATTAAATGAGAACAAAACAATGGTGATCGCTCTCAATCCAGAGACGAACACCGAGGGTGCTCCGCTGCCACAACCGTTGCAGATACAGGAACCTGACCAACTTTAGCGATACCTGGGAGTCCAAGTAGGCAGTTATCCAGATGCAGCTCACACCTGGGAGCTTGCGCACTCGCAATTGGTCTCTTGTCTAGCACTCGCAGCGCAGAAGACTACCACGGCGGACCAACGTAGCACGCTGGTTGCGGCGATTGTCATTCCCAAGTTGCTCTACATTGGGAGGTATCAATGGCCTGACGAAGCGACAGTGACATCCTTCCAGCGACGGATCCACAATTTTATATGGTATGCCCGGTTCACGGCGGCCATTCTGCCTGGCAGGGTCTGGATGAACGGCCAAGTGGCCGCATTACCCAGGGCTCATGGAGGTTTGGCGGCACCGGTGCTTAACACAGAGTTACTTGCGATGTCAGCTGCAATGGTGGCCAACTGGGCGATGGCGTCAACGCCATGGTGGGGGACGTGCTTGCGTGTGCAAATGCAGCACCGGAATCCCGCAATATCGTGGTGGCACCAACCCTGATGTTACCGAGTCGCCCGGACCACCGCTTGGGCGCTCCCATTTGGGAAGCGGGGACACGAATGTGTGGCTATTACGCTGGTTCTGTCATGGCGCAGGATAAGGCGGCGATGGTTTCGGCACTACACTCTGGAACGTATTTCAAGGGCGGCGTTGCCACATTCTGGCAGGGGCGAACTATGGAGATAAACATGGCTCCCTTGATTGGCTCGGTTAGCGAACTTTACGTGAGCGAAGAGGCGCAAAGGGACGGCCTCTTCTGCGGGGAGTGGGTCCCATATCTGGTACTCAGAACTATGCGACTATATGGTAATGATGGCCAAATCATCAACCCAAATACACAATACCGAGCGCTGTGTACCATGGGAGTGCAAGTGAAGTATGTTGTGCATTGACCATGGCCATACCCACACTCCTTACGGGTCAATGCACTCACATGCAAGATATCCAGAGGTATCTGCCGACAGATAGAACATTTCGTGTCTCTGCTGGTTCTGAATTTCCCACAGTTACTCCGCAAAGAGGATCATACAGGCAGTGTGCGGTACACAACCAGGGATAAGACCCAATCGGCTATTCACCGTTCAAGCACGGAGGACGGGCATGTAGTTAGGTCGGGTGAAGAGGAACAATCGGGTTTGCAGGATGGCGACGTGGTCCGGACGCACAGAGATCTGTGCAACGCGATGCAAATGGCGGTTGGAGCAGATACGGTGATCAAACAAGTACACCCGAAGTTATCCCGGCTGGTGTGTCTGTGGGCGGGCCGGCAACGATGGGTTCTTCCGAGGAAATATTATAAGCAACGTATTAACGCCCAAGCCAGGATCGCCGGACAAAGTATCTGGGATAAAGCCACCCACAAATGAAAACGCGACAGCGCGGGTGCGGCGGCCGTGTTGGAACGGCTACACTGGCGCATGATTAAACGAGTGGTCGGTCTGAATCCCTGGGGAGAGCAGCTACTCCTCCGCGTGAACCGCCACGCACTATCGGTGTATGACCCGATCTCAGCGGGGCTCCATTGCCTTCATCAGACGTGTGCACGACAAGGCAGAGTGGGGCTGTACCACGTTTTCTGGACCTGCGGAGCTGCGGTCAGACTACGAGGTACGAGGGGTTTTGATTTCCAGGTGGAAAGCTGCTGGACTGGTGCTCGACAGCTATGAAAAAGCGATCTTCTCATTGTCGCTTGGATACGTGCCCAAGGAGGTCATGGCAGCCACAGGGAGGATCATTGCAGATTGCGTGGACGACATGGAGACGGACATCGGCGGAGCGGTCGAGCGCATTACCGCTCAGTGCTGGAGCCTGGGAGTAGCTCTCTATCTCCACACTGTATGGCGGTGGAGGGTGGCGCATTTTGATCCGCTCAATGACATCACACCGGACCATTACGAGACGGTGCTAGCGGCACGACTGCGCAATGGGCATACCGACATCACTCGGATGCATTGTCTCGGCTCCAACAGCCAAGTCATGGAGCGCATTGGTAGGGCCATACGAGAGGTGCTAGGGGGTGACTGGACCGGATCACCGGCCACGGTAGCCGCGAAGGCGCAGTGCTACGTACTTTTCCATGTCGGTGGGGTGCACGGAGACACTGCCCAGGGTTGCAGTGGTGTTATGATAGCTCGGGTGAGCAGTATGACCGGGAGGTTAAGGTAGAGCACATCGCCGGAGTGGTATACTAGAGCAACATGGCTGCGGGACTAAGGGCGATACATCTGGGACTTTTGCAGGGTTTGAGGATCTGCAGGAGACTGTCGTGGGGACCTGTGCATGTTACAGGGACCAACGCTGTTGGGGTACGGCAGCAGGAAACTCGACGGTCCCCAACGGTGGCTGCGCTCAAGAAAGCTTTCTGGGCGGCCAGACGGATGGCGGACGTTGTAGGTGTCGCCAGCTGGAGCACCCTACCACAGGAAGGCAACAGAACCACGCATAAGATCATGAAAGAGGTGCGAACCACACAACAGGGACTCAGCTGGACAGCTAGAGAGGCCACCCCAAGGAGCGGTAACTGAACAGCGATCATCGCTTGTGCGGATACGGATATTCGAACATGGTTGAACGAGAGGACAGAGAAGCAGCAAGCTGCAGCCGGATCCGGCGCGGTGTAACCTTACGGGGGGCGGTCACTCCAGTGCCTGGCACGAACCCGACCGCATCCCTGCTGATTACGACACTGGAGTGAGCAGGCGACGGACATTAGGTGGCGTTAGCATGTGCTAAATGACATTAATGTACCTCACTTCCAAAACCAAAAAATAGGTTGAGTCGTTCCTGGTTAATCGATGCTTGTTGTTGGAGCTCAGCACTACATAACTCCAGCCATGCTCCTTGTTCTGTGTTCCCTTTTCCTTTCACTCGTTCTGCAAGTTGTCCAAGTCAGTGAGTAAGGCATTCTAATCTGTCTGCAGTCACGAATTGCGTCCGTCATCGTTGAAAGTATAAAATCGGGGGATTGGTAGGTCTGGGGTGCTGAGAGTAGTGCCCCCGGTGCTTGAGTAACTGCTAATTTCCAAGTTTCAGTTGTTGCTGGTAGTATGGGGAATTGCCCTGGCGTTGCTTGTTCCCAATTGGTTGTCTGCTTTGACCATAGTTCCCAAAGTTCATTTTGTCGTGTCCTGCTGAACCTGATAGTAGCTGCTGATTTATCGAACCGGCTTGGTTCTTGGTTCAGCGGAGCTGGGGATGGTAAGGTTGCTCTGCAGGGAGGCCTTAGGGTTGAATCGAAGTGGTTATAATGTTTTGGTTTGGATTAGCAGTATCGTCCGGTGATTCTCTGTTCTTGCAGTCCTGTCGAATTTGGTTGATCCATTGTTGGGCTTGTTTTACTTCGTAATTTCGTTCTTTGGCCGTACTGTACTTGTTTCCTGATTTAGTTACCTGCGCCGGCGTGACTTGCTGGTATGTGGCCTTGGCTAGCCCTAGTCTAGCTACGACCACAAATATGTTACGGTGCAAGATCTTTGTTAACATCCGTAGTGTTTCATCAGTTCCCCAGTGGCGTCCCGAAATGTATCCGCTCCGTCATGAGTCTGACTTACCCAGGTCAATGAAGTGGGTTTTCAGTGCTTGTTCAGATAATTCCAGAGAAAGTTGTTGCACTCCACTGCAGTTAAAATATTGAGTCGCGCATCATGGTCAAATTCTTCGTTGAAGAAACGTTCGCTTGCGGCTACGAGGCATTTCTTGAGTTTGCCAGTGATTGTTTCGAGTGGTTTGGTGCTGCTGGTTTCTTTGAAGTTTCTGTTGAGTAGTGCAGATGCAACTGCATAGTATTGGCAGTTGCCATTGTCTAGTGTCGACGTCTCTTCTAATCCACACTCCTTAAGGACCTGCTGTCATGTCATCGTTGTTTCATCATACTGGTCCAGGTTTAGGCCAGCTATTTTTTCTAGAGCTTGTTTGTTGGCTAGTTGCCTGCGTTCAGCAATGAGCTTGTTGATTAGGCCTCGTTGCGACTGCATTTGTTGAGTTCGTTGGCTTAATGGTTCGCGGATAATTTCTGCTGTTGAAATTTCCCCGGTTGGGGTGATCGGGTGGGGAGGGTTCTCCATGCTGTTTGCTATGGGGTTGTTCTCGTCGTTGTGTTCTGTCGTCAGCGCTGGTTCTTTTTCCCCGACTTGCTGTGCATTAAAACGACGCCCCTTGTTAGTTCCTACCGTTCGCCATTCGTTCTTACCTGGTTCAGGATCATTTGACGTGATTGGTGTACGTGATGCTGTTGCAATTGTCGTGTGGGTCCTAGTAGATCGATTCTCAGTTGACTGTCGGTTTAGCTGTGTCAGTGGGAGCGCTGGCATTCCTGGTTTTTGTTCTTCTTCTATCCAGTACTTCGTCATTTCCTCAAAGCTGCTGATACTGCGTGGTTGTCTTGGTAACGCTGGGATGTATTCTGCTGACACTTGAATGCAGTACTCCGAAGTGTACCAGTAATCATCCTGAGCGTTGCACCTGTTGCGCGTGTGACCAATTGCATCACATTGGAAGCATGGAGGGGATGGCTTCACTTTGACATGGTGAATTAGGATCTTTGTTCCTTTCCAGTTGACACGAGACTGAGTGCAATTTCTCGGTTGGAATCAATGGGTGACTAGTGACGTGGATATATGCTGATATTTGATTGGCTACTGAAAATTTTGAGTACTGGTTATGCGCATTGCGCATGTTGAATGTGGAATTCGGCTGTGTTCCGCGGAGCGGATGCGCTCAGGCTTTAAGATGGCCCCCCAGATTTGGAAGGTCAGATTAGGCTCCAAACAGCCTGACACTGGATCTATGTCTGAATCAACCCCGTCCTTAAGCGGGTTAACCCAATGGAGTTGAAAATGCCTATGTGAATGTATCACATATGGTGTCCCGCCTTGCCTAAAGCCTGAGCGTGTGAATATCCGTGTACCCGGAGTGCACCGTAAGTCACCAGACGCCAGACAAACAAAAAGCCCGTTGAAGAAATGCCGTGTGGACCCTCACAATGAAGTATGATTTTGGTCATGAGACCTTGATCACATGAGATGTCTGAACGCAGATGTCTGAACGCATGTATTATACGTGCTCAAGACTACCCTGTACTGCGAGGTTGTACACACTGGTTTCAGCTAAATGTCCAAGTTGAAGAATCCTGAGCGTGTGTTCGAAGTATCTACGTTCAAGGAGGTTGGAACCTGAAAATGATGTTCAAGGTCAAGTAACTTGAAAGTAGGTTTGAAGAACCCACGTTCAGACAACCCAGAACCCAATGCGAGGATTTGACTCCTTGAAGATGGAAAGTGAACCCACGAAGCGTCAGCCAGTACACTCAAGCCAAGTCAAAGTCAGAAGGTCGCCATGAAGAACACAGAAGAACACAGAAGAACGAAGACAGACAGATACCCTTTACGAAGAAGTTAGCGATCGGCTAGCAAAGAAAACAATCAGAGTTCGTTTAACCCCCTACTACGCAAGTCGCTCAAAGTAAGTGAGCTTCTGACAAGCAGGACACGGGTCCGCCGTTCAGTTAAGGGCAGTTCGGTGCGGGGATCTCTACAAGATTCAAGCCCAGTTGCGAGGAGATCATTCACGTAAGTATTTGACGTGATCCTTGCATTCCGTTTATTAGTTGGACCCACTGCGCGTACGGTAAGGGCGAGGTTTTCATTTCATATTAACAAGGCCTTCTTGGGTGATAGTAGCAGTCATCCCCAGGAATATTTGATAGACTGCGTTTGAGATAGGATTGTATTGGTGTGTATTATTTCCCTCATCTGAGGGTGGTGCGCGTGTGAAGAAAAGGCTTCAGGATTGACCAGTATCCTGGATTCAGCCTTTGTTGACTGGTGTTCAGACCCACCGTTCAAGGGTCTATAAGAATAAGTAACGGCTGCGTGTTGTATATAACTCTGTATTTGTATTGGGTATCTGAAAGTGGTGTTTGTTCCGAGTTCTCGATACCGGTTCCAGACATTGGAGAAGTGCGTTCAGGAAGTGGACGTTACGCTCAGCATTTCCAAGGCCTATTTGTATTTGACAACTCATTGTGGTGATATATCCGGGCTTCCCCCGAAGCAATCGACACCGATAGGGATTACACAAGGTGCCACGCCACTCTGAATCACGGTTTCAAGGAACCGCGTTCAGGGTTTACACCCCCCAGGCTTAAGTTTCAGGACTAAGTCTAGGCTACCGCTATACACTTGGGCGAGAAAGTTTCATCGACTTCGTCACAACTGGTGCGCGTGCCCGGATTTGGGGTCTTAGGATTTCACCGGAGTTGTTTATATTAGTAGAAATTGATTAGTTGGGTCTCGTTAACTTCTAACTACTCTCTAATGGCGGGAGGACGAGGCAAACTGAAAAGAGGACGTGGAGACGGCGGACAAGCTACACGTGTGTCGCGCCGAGCGCAAGGACTGCCTGCAGAAGAGCATAAGGACTTGGACACAATCGTCCGAGAACGACGTGCACGATTGAAGGCAGAACGAGAGGCGAAGAAGGCTGAAACTGAAGACCAAGCAGTTATCGAACCGGAAGCTGCGGGAGACGTAATGTCGACTGCGGAAGCTGGTACTGGTAATCAGCGGTCAGAGGTCAAGCCTCAACACATCTCGGTGGAGCAGTCTCAGGCAATGGAGACTGCACAGGCGTCTGTGGGAGGCGCCAACGAGGTTGAGACCCCGGCAGCAGATCGAGTTTCGGACACTCTGCTGCCGGTTGAAGAAGAAGAGCTTGCTGAGGAAATTCATGTCAAGGAAGAGTCATCACCTGTGGAGAGATCGATAGCTGAAGATGTCAGGGACGCATTGCATCCAGTACCAGCGTCTCAAGATCCCTCGTCGCACGACTTAGCAACTGTGCCTGAAACGGCACCGACACGCACACTGAGTGAAGAATCTGCGCACCAGAACCTGAACGCGGATCCGCGTTCAAGCTTGAATGTGGAAAGTAACTCAGAGTTGGTGGCCAGAGAGCCTGATTCAGCACGGGGCGAGGACACGTCGAAAGAGTTCATCGCGTGACAAGTACATCGCTGGGAACAAGTGCGCTCAGGGTTGGTCACTCCTCCGAATGTGGTGTACGAGTGGCCAACACCTGCACTGGACTTCTCGGTATGGTTGGAAACAGCGATGAGGACGTCTGACTATCTGCGGCACCGTATGGCTCTGCCAAACCTGGATGCTGCCTGGACCGTCGAGCTGAACCCTGAGCGGAGGATGTTTGGAATTGCTGAAGATCTTACTGCGGTCACGGTTTCTCCAACTAGGATGACTCCACGTGAATGTGCTGCTTTCGTGCAGACTCTCTTCTTCGAAGCTGGATTTGAGTTCATCAACGTGGTCCCAGATTGGTATCGCACTAGAGCCTCTCAGATTGTGGTTGGATATGTTCACTCGGTGGTTGAGGAAGTTCAGCAGCTGATAACGATCGAGCTCTTGGAGTGGAAACAACTCACTGTTGGCTTGCCGTTCAAGATTGTCCCGAACGCGGATGTTCTCAACCCGTCTGAAGTTTTGAATGCGATCAAGTACGAACCCACTTTGAAGCTGAACGCGGAAGGTGAAAGTGAAGATCGATTGATGTCGGATTACGAAGTAGAACTGCTGGGGAATTCGTTTGCTTCACTATGTCGACTCGCGGGCATCACAGTGCTCAGAAGTCCTCGGGGTCCCCCTGAAAGTGAACGTGAAGCGAAGCGCCCTCAGCGTAGACCTCCCCGTCCGCTCAGCATCTCGACACCTTCGGATCATTCATTGCGTCGAGCCGGAGATGTTGGATCTGACACTGAGGACCAAGTAATGACCAGCCTCAGTTCAGAAACTCTGAACGTGCCGAGCAGGATTTCCGATTCTGTCCCAAGTGTGATTGGTCCTTCAGGTACCTCAAGTGGAACCGCATACGACACGTCACCAGGAACGCAGACATCCAGAGACAGCTCGTCCAGCTCATCCATGTTGTCGTTGGGGCACCCAGCCTCAACGCATATGTCTCACTCAGGATCAGTCCCAGTGATGATGGCAATCCAGTCTCAGGGGTACCCGAGTGCAGGATATGATAGTGGAGCGTTGGTGACGCGTACGCTGATCCCAGCTCGATCTGCCGCGGTGGATCAAGATGATGTCGACATGGCTGATTCAGAGAGTGCTGGCGCTCAGGATGCTGAAACCGCTTCTCAATCGAGACACTCTCAAACGCGATCGACGGACAAGTACGGAGTCTCGGGCTTGGCACCAAGCGAATCAAGTTTGAGTGCTAGCGCACCTGCACATTCAACGCGGACGAAGTCCAGTTGCACAAGCAGATCACGTCGGTCAGGTTCACACTCTTCAGCATCATCCGGAGCAGCACAAGTCGCCCTGAACATCATGCGTCAGCACCAGGAAGCAGTTGCCCAACTCAAGGAGCAGCAAGAAGCGTTTCACGATCGGCAGTATAAAGCTCAGCTGGAAATGCAGCGCAACATGGATCGACAGCTTCAGGGTGCCGCGTTTGAGATTCGTTCGCTGAACGAACGCACAACTCGTGCCGAGGAAGCAAGACACGCCGCTGAACAAGCTTTGCTAAGGATCGAAGAAGCTCGGGTGGAGGCTGAACGTCGCGCTCAAGCAGCTGAAGAATCGTTAACACGACCCACTCCCAAGACGGAAGAAGCTGCACTTGAATCTCATGAAGAAGGGGCTGCCCGACTGGAGGAAATCATTCGTCTTGAGCGCCAACGTTTGCAGGCTGAAAATGCTGAACAGCTGAGGCGTGAACGGGAGCTGGTTCAACACAACTTGGAGCAGACTTGGCAACAACGTCTTACCGAAGTGAATGCTGAACGTGCTCACATGGAGAATGAGCAAGCTGAACGTGGCAAAGAACTGAATGAAAATCTGAATGCGCGCTTGGACCGCGTACAGCAAGCCATGGAGCGTTTGAACCTGGAGCGGGAGCAAGAACGTGAGTCCGCCCTGAATCGCCAGAAATTTTTGGCTGACCAGAATCGCGATCTCCGAACTGTCCTCTCCCAGATTCAAGCTGGCAAGCTGACCACATTCCCTGAAGTGACAACCCCGATAATGGAGAAACCCTCAGCTGAACCCCATTTGGCAACCAAGAGTTCAGTGGTCAGTGGCGTAATCAAGGATGGCGTGCGTTCTGATACGGGTCGGTACCGTCGAAGAACAAAGGGACAAGGCCTCAACCAACCACAACCACTTCAGTCGTCAAAGCGGAAGGTTTAAGCAAGGAATCCAAGTCATCTGTTCCTAAGAAGACTTCATCCAAGTAATCAGCGGTCAAGAAAAGTGCAATCAAGAAAACGAGTTTCAAGAAATCTCCGCTGAAGGAAAAGAAAGGTGGAGATCCTCCATCTTCAGATCCAGATGAATCTGATTCAGACTTGTCGAGCTCAGATGATGATGATTCAAGCTCAAGTGATTCAGACAGTAGCTCCAGTGATGAGGCGGGTCCAAACGTTACCACTATGTCCACGACGGGTAAAGATGGTCAAACGATTTGGACCTATCGACCGTATATTAACTACAATGCGGTTGAGAAGTTTGATGAAGATGCATCCCTCGAAGACCGAGTTGGATGGTGGGAGCGTTTTACTGATATGGCGGATCAAGGTTTGTGGCCGGACAAGATGAAGATCAGACAGCTGAGAGGGAGAATGTCATCAGCTCTCAGAGATTGGTATGCCCAGCTGCCAAAGCATGTTCGTCATGACTGGAAGAAGTTGACACACCGTTTCAAGACCTTGTATTGCCGCACAACTGGTTCTTACTCGGAGCGCTACTACACTATGAAGATGCGTTCAGGAGAACCCGCGCTCAAGTTTTTTCTATCGGCTCAACACTGCTGCGGTCAAGGCTGAGGTGAAGTTTCAGAAGACCACCAAGTCTACATTCGTCGCTTCATTAAGAAGTTGAAGGATACTCAGCTGAAGACCGCGTTGCAAGGCCAGACATTCAAGAGCATGAGCGAGATGGAATATGCGTTGAGACGTAGCGAGGACATTTGGCGAGAAGAAGGATATGACACGCCACCGGCCAAGCAGCTGTATCAAAACAATGCTCAATCACCGCGATACAAGTCTCGGAAGATGGGCAGAACGTATGTTGCCAAGGCTGAGCCTGAATCAGAATTGGAGGTATCTCACTATGTCCAGTTTGAAGAATCTGAAGCGGAGGAGAAAATGTCGGTTTCTGCTGCACAGGTAGCGCTCGCCAAGGGACGTGGTGTTCGGCAAAATGAACCTGCCAATTCTGAAGCACAACCCATGCTTAGCCTGGAAGATGTCTCAAACGTCGTTTATCGAGCTATGGAGAATGGTGGATGGAGACCTGGGTACAATCAGCAAAATGTGCGTTCAGACAATGCACGCTCAGGATATTCGCCACATTTTCCACCCTGTGAGAGTTGCGGTCGCCATGGACATTCGAAGGAGTACTGTTGGGCAGAAGTCATTTGTGATAAGTGCCATGAAGTTGGTCATCCTGCGAAGAACTGCCGAGTAACGCCGTGTCCTGACTGTGGCCAGTTTCATCGTGGAATCCTGTGTGAAGAATGGAAGGCGTTTCAAGCTGTGAAGCACATGCTCGTTAAGGCACGCTCAAGGAGTTGCCAGTCCAAGTTCAAGACCAGCTACGCGAGGACACATATACGTCTGGGAAGAAGCCGTTATACCTTTAAGCCCGCTGGATGGGGATCCAGTACGTGTCGGGCTCAAGAAAACCCCAGATGTGTGTGTATTAGCGTATGTTGGCCCCAGATCGAAAAAGAATCAAGAGAACCAACACTTTATGACTGCAGTTCAAGATTCAACCTTCAACCCTGATACCGTATCGGTAAATAATGTGCGTTTAGACCCAGCTGATGTCGAAGTTCCTGTGGAATATCAACTGAACCTGGAGAACGCTATGGTTGGTGGGAGAATCATGAACCTGAAGACACGCATGAGATTGCAACGGTTCATGGAGCCGTGAATGACTGTCGGACTAGTATCCTCCTGGATACCAGTGCATCTGTGAGCATGCTGAGTATTGACTTTGCACGTAAGCTCAAGCTCAAGCTCTGGGCGCACAAACGGATGAAGGTCTTAGGCCTGGGAGGTGTTCCGACGTATATTTCAGCTCATGCTGAGGTCAAGATTACTCTTGGCCCCAGGTTGGTTTATGTTTTTCGAATTTGGGTGGCGAATATTGGTGAAGGAGTGGATGTGTTGCTGGGCATGAATTTCATGTTCAGTGCTGGTGTGAGGCTGTCGATTCGAGAAGGGCTGTTGCAACTTCCAGATGAAGAGACGGTGCTGATGTATGGTAATTCTCCCAAGGATTATATAGGCGCGGATTTGCCGGTGTGTCCAAAGGAGAATCTGTATCTACGCCCAGGTGAAAGTGCAGTGGTTCGTGTTGACTATGGTCGATTGAACCCTCAGCGTGGACTTGTGTGGGCTGGGCGTGGTGACTCAGGTCATTTACGCGGCTAGGTCTTGGGTCACTGCGGTTAAGGTGGTGAATATCTCGGACAAGATGCTCTGGATCGATAATTGTACACCGATTGCAAGAGTGGTTGAACATGGTTTTTTCCCACGCTCAGGAAGGTTTGTGCGACCTGGAAAGAGGCAGTGTCAGGAGTGGCAACAATTGATTTATGAAACCACTTTATCTGCCCAAGCTCAGATGCGTGCTCGACGTCTTGAACAGTTGGTGACTGGAAAGCAGAACCCCAGCACTCAGGTCCCTGAGTATCCGTGGCCATCCAAGATCATGATGAGGTCGACCCCTGAGACTGCTGTGGTAAACATGGTTCGCACGAATCCCAGGCCGAAAAATCTTCGAGTAACGTTTGCTGAAGAAAATTCACGAACACATTGTCCAGCCAAGCGTAAATCCAGGACCAGGGACGCTGAAACGCAGACTGAATCAGCGGTGAAAGAAGTTTATGTCCAAGGCCCTGAACCAGACGTTCAAGAGTGTGATGATTCCGAACGAGTGTTGGTAATGGAGGAAGACACTGGACAACCTTCACTTTCTGAAAATACACTCTCTGAAGGTATCACTCAAAATTAGAGTCTGAGAGAGGACCAGTCTGAAGATGAGTTTCAAGGTTTCTCAGCTCAAGGATTTGCGAGTACGCCTGTGCAGAAACTAGAAGAGGAGTATGCGTGTGTCAGCTGAAGAATTGGATCTGGAGCCACCTGTCTATATCCGGGAAGGTAGTGAGGCTATGGCTCAGCTACGTGAACATTTGATTATGTTACCTGAAGTCCAAGATTTGAGCCCTGAGTGCAGGATCGAAGATGCGGATGTTGGCGTCTTAGGAGTCACGACTCCAGAGATGGAAATGAAGATGAGGGAAATCCTGAAACGACATCGGAAGATCTTTCTGGGAGACGGAAATGCGGCTCCAGCTCCAGCGCGAGGTGTTGTGTGTGATCTGGATGTAGGAGATGCACGCCGAGTGTCTCAACGTGCACGCCAAGTTGCGCCACATCTATCGATCAAGGTGTACGAGTTGCTCAAGAAACTCCTTGAAACGGGTCTGATTGAGCATTCTGAGTCAGAATGGGCTTCGCCGATCGTGATTGTCCTCAAGAAAAATGGAGTGGACATTAGGATGTGTATTGATTATCGCCTGGTGAACGACTTCATCAAGCTGTCGCGGTACCCTCTACCACTGATCGATGAATTGTTGATTGGTTTTGAATCTGCGATGTGGTTTATGAGTCTCGACATGGCTAGTGGCTTCTGGGCTGTACTTATAACTGAACGCGCGAAATTGATTTTAGCGTTCATGTGTCCTTTTGGACACTTTCAATGGATACGAATGCCCTTCGGACTCAAGAATGCACCTCTAGTGTACCAAGCTGTGATTAACAATTGCTTGTGGGGTTTTGTGCGCCTGCCTCCAGAAGAGGAAGCTTTGGTTGACCAAGAAGTGTTTCAGTTTTTGAACCTGAACGTTCCAAGTGCTGAACGGGACAAGACTCAGGATCCTGAACGCACATGTGCTGAAGGTCGTCAACTGGACAAGGTTGAACTACCAATTCTTACGGAGCAGATGACTGTGTTCAAACGTAACATACCGGCTCCTCCTCAGATGTGTCCAGTGCTTGGGCGTAGCTCATATATTGATGACATCGCACATGGTGCTCCAACCTGGAATGTATTGTGTGATGACTTGAACGCGCGTTTGTTCAGATTGCGGTATTGGAAGATCTCAGTGAGCCTTCCGAAAAGTGAGTTTGGCAAGTTGAGCATCCCGTATCTGTCACATGAAATTAGCGCTGAAGGAATCCGAGCTACACCCAAGATTGTGAAGTCTGTCCAGGAGTTGCCGTTTCCGTCTACGTTGAAGGGAGTTCAGTCTTTCCTAGGAAGCTTGAACTATTACCACAAGTTCATTGAAGACTTGCCTGTGGTGGCTGCTGTGCTGTATGAGTTGAACGAAGAACAAGTGAGAACGGGTCGAGACCTTGAACTTGCAAAAGCGGTATTTGAGATCCTGAAACGTAAAATTGTGTCGACACCTATGCTACGACATCCAGAACGGACCAAGCCGTCTATCATCATTCCTCATGCGAATCCCTGGGCGGCATGTGCTGTACTGGGCCAGATGCACGACGGCAAGATCCAGCCTGTGCGCTTCACTGGGAGAATACTGAACGAGTCTGAAATACGGTATCAGCTTCCTGAAAAGGAGGTGTTAGCGATTCTCAGAGTGCTACAGTTGTTCCGACCACTCATATTTGGGACGGGTTTTCCACTGAAGATTTATACACGGTACTCGGTCCTGCAATGGTTGCTAGCTTCAAGCTCAACTGAAGGAAAACACCTGAAGTGGGGGTTGGAGTTATCGCGATGGTCACTTGAAATACACAAGGTTCAGCGAGATGAAGATGGTTTAGCTGCTATTCTGAGTGCGAGTATCACGCCGAGAGAACAATTGGATGCTGTGGTGGAAGCATTGATACCGGCCAAAGGACATGTTAAACTACAACCTGTGGTTAGTGTGGAAATGCTCGATACTGAGTATGAAGGTATTGTGTTGAGCTTCGATGGGGCCGCTAAGACGTCAACGCGTCAAGGCAGTTGTGGATGCGTTTCGTGGCAGCTGCCCGGTTGGAAAGTAGTGGATGCGCAAGGATTTATCTTGGAGGATGTCACTGTGAATGGTGCTGAGTATCATGGGCTAATAAATGGCCTGGAACTGGCATTATCTCGCAACGTTGAAAACCTGGTTGCAGTTGGTGATTCAAGAATTGTAATTCAGCAAGCTCAGGGCCTGATAAATTGTAATACTCCGAACCTTCAGCGCCGACTTGCCGAGTACGAATCCTTCAAAACCAAATTCAAGTCAGTTCAACTGGTACACGTCAAACGCTTCTACAATCAAGCAGTAGACTATCTGACGTCTAAAACATTGATGTTAGGTGAGGCTTGGCAAGTTGAGGACGAAGATGAACGACTTCATCTGCGATTGGTATCAAAGACCCCTGAGCAAGTCATGAAACCGACTGAGACTCTGACTGGAGATAAAGATTTGAAGCTTGAATCTGAACCAAGTCCCCTTCCTCCTGCGGCCAAGGTTCTAGCAGCGTTTACACGATCTCAGATCGAGCAATCAGGATCAGCTGAACCTTTGGAACCACTGCAGTACCAGGCAGAACGTTGGCGCCGAATCAAGGCTCATCAAGATGGTGACGCTTTCTTCAAGCGGATAAAAGCTATCTGAAAGGCGAGTTGGATGAATTTTCCCAATCTGAGGTCAAGAAACTTGCCAAGTATGCGGATTGCTACATTCTGGACTCACGAGAAGTGCTGTACCTCTTGGCTGCAGAAACTAAGGGACGCCCTCGTAACAGAGAGTCTGAGCTGAGGTTAGTTGTTCCTGAAAGCTTGCGTCCAGACATGTTGCACTATGTGCATGAGGATTTTCAAGGTGGGCATCAAGGCATAACTCGCACATATCAACGATTGTGTGCAGAGTTTTATTGGCCAGGTATGTTTGCCGATGTGGAGATCTTTGTCAAAGAGTGCACTGATTGTGCGTCGGCCAAGGGACGACCTCCTAATCCTGGACCTTCACCTGGAATATCGAACCTCAACGCCCGTTTGAGCTTGTGTCAATGGACTTTGACACCCATATGCTCAAATCTGAACGCGGGAATACTTTTTTGCTACTGTTTCAGGATTCATTTTCAGGCTATGTGATGTGCAAGCCCATGAGTTCGACCACTGCCCAAGAGGTTGCTGAGGCTTACGAGGAATGTGTGTTCAGGCGTTTCGGAGCAAGTTCAATGCTGAGGCATGACCAGGATCCAAGGTTCATGAGTGAAGTTTTTACCCGATTCCGGGAAATGCTGAGTAGCAGGCAACGAGCAACCCTAGCATATCGACCTCAAGCTAACGGCCAGCAAGAGCGGTCGGTTCAAACGGTAATGCGAAGTGTCCGTGCTTATGTGGCTGAATCAGATCAAAGCGACTGGGACGATCACGCTGAACGTTTGATGTTCGCCCTGAACACGTCTTTTGATGCCACCCGATTAGATACCCCATTTTACTTGGTGCATGGTTGGGATGCTCAAGGGACGGTGTCAGCAATGCTTGGACCCAAACCTTCAGGCGTTGTTGAACGTACCGCTTACGAGTGGCGTCGGAAGTTACAACGTGACTATAGTTACGCCCAAGCCTGTGCCAAAGACCTTCAGATAAAGGCGAAACGACAGCGCTCAGAAGCTCAGACGGAGAAATGGAAGGAGTTGTCAGAGCGTCTCAAAGCCGGTTTCAAGGTTGGCGATGCTGTATGGCTATACATCCCCAAGGTGCAGTCTGGTTTGAGCAGGAAGCTGGCTCATATGTGGCATGGTCCGTTCAGGATAGATGAGATGCATGATGATTTCAGAGTCAAGCTGAGAGTCACCAACACTGGATATCGGGTCAACCCTTGGGTGCATGTGAGTCGTCTGAAACCGAGAGCTTTGTTTCCGAAACGTCCAGTTGAAACAATCGAGTTGGACGAGGATGATGACTTTGACACCGCTCTGTTACCCGAGGACAGCTGGGAGCCAGGCAATCTGAACGACGAGTTTGAAGTTGAGAAAATTCTGGATATATGTTGGAATAAACGCACTTGAACTGCACGACGTACACGAGAATATCTCGTGAAATGGAAGGGCTATGAAGAACCAGAATGGCTACCAGTTTCGCAACTGAGTTGTGGTGCCCTCCTGTATGAATTCAATCAAGGAGCTAGAGCGAGAGCTCGCTTCAGGACCATGCAGGCAGGAGATGATCATCCCAGAGCATAAAGTGCCCCGAGCACTTGTGCCTGGATGTAGACCGCTGACTTTGTGAAACGATTGAACCTGAAACTAATTTTCATATATGTACCCTGAAGTTGTGGTGGAGCGGGATCACGAAATTGCTTACGCGATCGCAACTCACCAACGGTTGCCCGGACTGCCGACTGTCGGAGGGGGTACTCCGTTGATCCGGCGGATCTTGACCTTACAGATCACCTTGTGTACCCGACGGCTTGGGCGGGTTACGCTCTTCCGGTAATCACGCGAGGGAAGTCAGTGGTGAACAGGGCAGAACTGGGGCTTGAGGGCCCTTCAGGGATGGGGGGTGGTTGGCTGCCACGCGGATATGCTTCACGCAGCAGTCGGTTGGGGTGATGATCGTGTGTGATCGATCACGGGGTGTGTCCTTTACGGGGTCCTTTTCGATGCTTGCCGCCTCCTATGGCGGGGTCTTGATGAGTTGGAGGGAGAAGGGGAGCGCACCTGGCCAAGCTATCCAGGGGCTTCCGCGTTCTCGCTTGAGTCACTTCAGGTGGTTGTCCGGTCGTCGGGTAGGCCAATATACTTCCTTCCCCGGAATTCGGAAGACCACTTGCGTGCTACAAGGAAAATCTCTCTCTGTTTATCCATTTAGAACTACGTGCCTATCCCCCATCTCTCTTGCGTATCTCATGATTGCTGACATTCTTGGACCTCCGATGTGCCGGTATTTGTGGTACGTGCTGATCTGATCGGCTGATTTGTACCCATGTCAATCTGATCGGTCGATCGGAACCCATGTACCCAACATGTGGTACCGCGACCAAATCTGCCAAGATCGGAATGATGGTCTTCACATTCACCATCCGGTTGTCCGACCGTTGATGCCGCCCATCCCAGGTCCAAAGCCATCCATCCGTACCCATCGACCAATCACCTGGTCGGGCACGATCAATCCATCTCCAAAAACTTCTGGTCACTTCTCCACAACCGCCCTCTGTGCGAGAGGCGATTGTACAGCACTCAACTCTCGCCACAGTCTCCAACTTGCCGCAGTGCACCTACTCCTCCGACCGGGTCTGCTCGTGCGCCGTTTACGGCCATCTGCCATCTGCCTCCGCCATGTCATCCAGCGACCGATCGTCGGCAACCCCTTCGCCTTCATCCGCTTCAAGCACTGCTTCTCCTGATGTAATCGACGCCGAACCTGCGTTGTCTCCCGTCGTCCCAGACATTACACGCGCTATCCCCTAGGCATTGCGCCATGGCACGCTGCGTGGGCTCAGTGCGTATGCTGCATCGCCTCCAGCCGGTATTACACCGGCTGCGCAAGCTCCGGCGACCGCCCCCGTCCCGATGTCGATCACTACGTTATCCCAAGCGGATCGCGATACACTGCAGGCGTCGCGCGCCACGTTGGACCGGATACTCGGCCACCTGAGCGATCAAGATGCGGTCCAAGGGATATACGCCGACTTGGCGCAAGATCACGTCGCCCTGCAGACTCGAGCCCACGAACTGGAGCAAGAGTTGGACCGCGTGTACTCGTCGTCGACGACCTTCGTGCAATCTGCTCAGGAGCAGTATTCGGCGCTGTTTCGCGATCATCAGGGTACGCGTCTCGCGTTAGCTGATGCTCACAATGCCCTGGCAAATCGACTCGACAACAGCCGCGCTCTCGACACGGCTCGCACGTTACTCGCCGCAGAACGTCGATCACACGACGAGGATGTGGTATTCCTTCACGACCGGATCGGTGCTCTCGAGCGACAGGTTTCCGATCTGCAGGCGCGAGTCAACGCCCCATCGCCTCGAGCGCGATCAAATCGATCTTCTCGTCTCAGCCGTCACATAGTGGTCCAGCAGCGAGACTTGGTTGAGTTGGGTGCGTGTCGCGATCGGGTGCTTGCTGACCTACAGCGTTCCCGTGGTGATCTGCAAACGTCTGAGTCGACTCGCCGCCAACTGGAGACCAGCGTGCGAAACTATGAGACCCAAGTCAAGAGCCTCGAAGACCGCCTTGGTGACCTTCAACGCGACATGGACCGCCAACTGTCGGCTACACATCGTCATGTGGCGCGTAGCAACACTGAACGCGACCAGCTTCGCCGTCAGGCCTCCGACGCCTCCACTCAGCTCCAAGCGGTCAGAGATCAACTCCAACGGACGATCACCGAACGCGATCAGGCCGCGACTTTGCTGTTGTCCTCTCGTACGTATGCGTTGCCTGCCCATGTCAACTTCCGTGCTAACTGTATGTCGTTTCGTTCTCTTCCAGGTTCCACTGTGGCTTCTCTGAGGGCTGCCATCGCTCGCTTGGAAGGTGAAGTGACTCGCCTCCAGGGCGATCGCAATCGCGTGCAAGTTTTACAGCGGGAGAATGCCACCCTGGCTGGAGATTTGACCGCTTCCCGTGCTGATCGCGCGGCACTGATTGATTCGCGTGATCGAGCTGTCCGTGAGTGTGATGCCATCCGCCAACGCGTGGCAGGGCTAATCTCCTTCGTTCAACCCAGTGGTAATCCTCAAGATGAGAGTGAAGACCGACGCGAGGCCAACAACGACGATGATGTAGCTGACGAAGATAACGATTATGGCGGAGATGCTGATGTCGACGAAGCCAGCGTCGAGGATGGAAACGGTTCGCGGCGTTTGAATCTGCAACCTTCTCGTCGGCGGCGTACACGATCGTTTTCACAATCGCCTTCGCCGCCATCACGACGTTCTCGCCACGCGTCTTTTGGTCGTAGCCCACGATCTCCATCACCAACTTCCTCACATCATTCTGGACGACGACTTCGGGGAGGCAGCGGTAGCAGAGCCACTTCCCCACAGGCTACTCCCGATCTGAGTGATGATGAAGAAGACACATTGGCTGCGCTTTCTCGATCTCGTGCATCTGATCGTCGGCGTCGACAATCTCGCGACTCTTCGCCCCGAGGGTCACCCCATCGGCCGATTAACGTTGGTTCTTCTGGTTCCGACACCGAGGGTTCGGCAGACGGCGCTGGTGGACCTCCTGGTGGTTCACCTGACTCTCCGGGTAGCCCTGCCGATTCTCCACCTGGTGGTGGCTCACCTGATTCTTCAGGCAGTGACGGCAGCGTACCCCGTCGCGATCGTACGCATCGGAATACTATACTGGGGCGTCAGGAGTATGATCGCTTGGAAGGCACAACTGCGCCTCGCGATCAATGGATTCCTGGATATCGCGAGCGCGTGAGACGCCCCGCTGCGGATGTCGCCCCGTGGGACGCTCGATACATACGTCGTATCAGTGTCCTCGAATTGGATTTGGACTTGCTGTTCCACCACTTCTGTCGGCCACGTAATTGGTTGATCCCTGAGCGTGCAGCTCGTGCTCCACGTGATCATGCCTGGCGGTCAGATCTGATTACCGCGGCTCACGTCCGGGCGTTGTACGCAACGCGCCCCTGGGAGACTCTCCACACTGCCGTCACCCCGATTTCGTTCGTGCTCGTGGGTTGGTTTGCAACCATGGCTCGTCAATATGCGGACCTGATACACGAGCATGCGCAGGCCGTGTGGGAGTCATTGCACTACTTCTCCATCAGCACCAGCAGTCATCGCGGGGACGTTTACCTGGATACTCTCGCCGCTACCCGAAAACAGCGGCAATCACGATTCGGTGCTCGCTGGAAGTTCTTTCTTCGGACGATCTTGCGTGGACTGGTCGAGGGTCGGTGTGATTTGGACATTCTGCTCGACCCTTTCTTCATGCACCGACCTCGGCCGGGTGAGGAGAAGATGTGGTATCCAGGGCAGCATGGCAACTCGCAGGCGACGAATCTGATCACCGCAGTCCAAGAGGCGGACTTGGCTGAGCCCTGGCGGGTCCAATACCGCCACGACATCCGATCGGACCCCGCGCAACGTATTGCGCGTCTTCGTGGCAAATTCGTCATCCCAACATCCCCTTAAACGTATACCCAAGTGTCAGTCTGCATGTAATTCCACTTTTCATCTCGTTTTCTCCAGTTGTTTCCCTTGATCGGGTCGATCGAACCTCGATTGGTTCTCTCTCCCTTCACACGACTTGTTTGTTGTACATATACCTCTTCCTTCTTCCTGAGTGCAGCCACCCTGCACCCAATTCACTCTCAACTCGCAGCGATCGTCACGAGTTGTCCTCCTTCTTCCTGAGGGGGGGGGGGGGGGGGGGGGGGGGGGTGCAGCCACCCTACACCCATTTTACTCCCAACTCGCAGCGATCGCTACGAGTTGTCCTCCTCTGCCTCGTGCGATTGCATCACTCCGAAGCGATTCCGTCTAGTACGCTCGCGCTCAAACTCGTGCAGCAAAGCCCCGCAGTTGAGGTCAGCCTCATCGACCCAAGACGGTTCGGTGTATCCCTTCCAGAAGACCTGGAATTCCCGATGGACGCGTCCATATCTGGTCTTACGACCCGATCGGACATCTGCGATCCGCTCCACTTCAAACTCGTCATCGCTCCTGTCGCCTTCCCAGCTGTCCTCCGGCAACAACGCCTCATCAAAATCAAATCGACCACTCTCGTCCGTCGCTAGCGTCACGTCAGGGCGATCAGAGAAAACCTTCACGGCCTTGAGCTTCGAGACGTGTACAATTGGAAAAAGACGATACTCGGTGCCGGCCACCTCTAGCCGGGCCGCGTAGGGGCCAATCATCTCGCGCACCCGGAACGGTCCGTGCCACATTTGTGCCAGCTTTCGGGCATAGCCCTCCTTAACTCGATCCAAATATAGCCACACTTGCGACCCGGCCTCAATCTGGTGCGACCTTATCCCGTCGTTGTGGCGATCGGCCCTCGCTTGGATCGCCTCCTTCAGGCGCGCGTTGACCTCCTCGCGAGCTCGCTGGTACTGTTGCTGGATACGATATCTCCATCTGCGCGGCTCGCGGTCGCGACGTCGATCGTGGGTCCCAGCCATGGACAAGGTAGAACGGCGTCTCTCCTCGTACTCGATCGTGAGCAGTGTTGATCGCGAAAGTCAGGCGTTCCGCGTACTCGTCCCAGTCTTGCTGATTCACATCGGCGACGTACATCTTCAAGGCGCGGGTAAGCGTTTGCACCATTCGCTCAGCGGTACCGTTTGCTTGTGGTCGATAGGCCATGGTGGCTCGTTGTCGTTGTCCCACTATACGGCTGAATGCGCGGAAGAAATCAGACATAAAACCGGGCTCCCGATCATGTCGGATCGCTTCACTGGCTCCGAAGCGGCGGAAAACGCATTCCTCGTAGTTCTCTGCGATGGTCTGTGCTGTCCGAGACGCGCCGGCCTTAGCGATCACGTACCCTGAGAACAGATCGACCCACACGAGGAGCTCCGTGTTACCCTTGATCGATTTTGGCAGCGATGGGATATGGTCCATCGCGATGATTTGGAAGGGGTAGGTGGCCCGTACATTCCCAGGTGATTCTCCTTGAACCACGGGGCGCCCCTTTCCTGTCTCACAATCCACGCATTCACCCACAAACTGCTGGACACTCTTGAACAGCCCCCGCCAGTGGAAGTGCGCTTTGATCCGTTGGTACGTCCTCCCGATTCCCTGGTGCCCTCCTTCAAGGCTGGCGTGATAATGGTGAAGGAAATCTTGGTGTAACGTTGCAGGTACCACCAGACGCGCGATCGAATCTCGGTCCTCGTCTAATCGGGCGGTGTTTACACAGTAGAACAGCAGGTCGTCTTCCCCCACTTCGTAATCTCCAGCGATCTTGGCGCACGCTTTTGCATCTCGGGCAGTCAAGGCTGCTGCGTCGCCCCGCAGGTACGACTTCAGGTCCACGATCCACTTCTCTTCATCCTGAGCTCGTACTAACCTCTCACTCCTCATGCGTTGAACGATCTCTTCTTGCATAGCTGCCGGCACTTGACGGTGCCGTCGGGCTGATCGGGTCACTGCTGATACTTGAACGACGGGGTCGTCATTACTCGGGTGGAGCAACTCGCCCAGGCGGTTAATCGTGACGAGAACGCCAATTTCGCCCTCATCAGTTATGTTCACGCCTGCTTCTCGTTGCAGTGCCGCACTTGCCAACCGATCGGCGCTCTGATTCCAATCGCGCTTCACATGGAGGAATTCGTGCTTCGGCCAGGCTTTCATTTGGTCCATCGCTTTCTGACGTAGTATCTGGAGACCCGGTGCCTTGCAATCGATTTCACCACGCATCTATCGGATGATCAGGTTGGAATCTCCACAGATCACAACTCGCCCCCTGTTCTGATCGAACAGTAACTTGAAGCCTAGCAGAAGTCCGCGATATTCGGCTTCGTTGACAGTCAGGTCGTCGGCGAATTCGGACGCGGCAGATGTGATCGACCACTCCGGGAGCTTCCAGACAATTGCACTATACGCTCCGGCGCTCCGCTTAACGCGTGCTGACCCATCAAAACTGACGACGAGCAACTCTTCATCCAGCTCTACCGTCGGCGGGGCCATCACGATCGTTCGTCTGGGCTCTTTCACCGGTGCAATCGCGATCAAGGCCTCGTCCACTTCCGCTCGGGGTGTAATGCTGGCGGCGATCGCGCCCAGGATTTCGTCCTCTCCTTTCAAGCACTTCCGGATTTCCAAGGTCCACTCGGACAGCAGAGCTGCCCATCGTCCCAATCGTCCCTGGAAGCCCGACGCATTCAGCAACCAGGCGAGCGTCGAGTACCTCGACAGCACCTTGATCGATCGGTTGGTCAGGAGCGTGTAACACACATCCAAGATCCGGAGGAGCGCCAAAACTTCCTTGTCCACTATGCCGTAATTCAATTCGTTCGACTTCAGCGTACGACTGGTGAAGATCACAGGCCAATACATGCCATCATGTTCCTGAACCAACGCAGCTGAAATAGCCCACTTGTTGGCGTAGACCACGATCACAGGCTGGCGATCGGAATCGAAGTGTCGCAAAATCGGGGTGGTCGCAAGCTTGGCCTTCAGTAGGTCGAACGCCGTCCTCGCTCTAGTCCACCGATCGTCGGACTCCGTTGCTCGGTCCTCATGCTTCCCGTGGTGCATCTCGTAGAAGTCCACTTCTCGCAGTTCGTATAAGATTGCGGCGTAAACGGCGAAGTCTTCAATGAAGCGACTGTAATAATTCAGGCTTCCTAAGAAGGACTGCATCGATCGCAACGTCTTCGGAAACGGCAGCTTCTCCAGCGATTCCAGATCTTTCGGATTGGCTTACAAACCATCGGCCGATACCCGATGACCCAAGTACTCTACCTTCCGATGTCCCCAGAAACTCTTAACCACGCTGATCGACAGATTCCACCGCTCGCAAGCGTCAAGCAGTGCCTCGACCTTCTCGCAGATCGAGTCCCAGGTGTCAGCGGTGATCAGGTTATCGTCGATGTACGATCGCCTGCCCAGCACCGAAGGTCCCGGGTTTGCCTCGGGCTCCCCTTTCTCGAACACGTCAGTTGGTTCCGTGTGGTCTCGATCAGGACTTATCCGGAGGTATCCGTACAGAGCATTATCGATGAGCCTCTGGTAGATTTGTGGGGCGTTCTTCAGCCCAAAAGGCATACGCGTCCACTCGAAGAGTCCGAAAGGCGTAACGAACGCGGAGATCTTTCGCGCACGTTCCGTCATTGAGACCACCCAAAACCCACTAGCCATATCCAAAGAGCAGTACCAGAGTACTTTGTCCAAGTCCTCCAAGAGATCGTTGATCAGCGGCATGGGATATACCATCAACCTGGTCAGGCTATTCACCAAGCGGTAGTCGATGCACAACCGGATGTCGACTCCGTTCTTCTTAATGATGATCACGATCGGGGATGCCCATGGTGAGGTTGATGGCTCGATCATATTCGCGGACAACAAACTCTTGATCAGATCAGACAGTTTCTCTCGGAATTGAGGAGCAACTCGCCGCACGCGTTGGGCGATGGGAGCGGCTCCTCCAACATCGATATCGCACACCGCACCAATCGCAGCGGGCGGGAGGGCGTTCCCTTTACCGATCAGCAAGTGTCGTCGTCGCCAGATGATCTGGCGAAGTCGATCGATCTCCTCAGGTGTATTCGTTTCCGGATCACCCACTTGAATGTCTTCGATCGTGACTTCGTCGGTAGTGGTTGGCACTTCGGGTAGGATAGCCATCTGGCTTTCAACGTCTTCTGCAAACAAGGCACCACCTTCATGGAAACACACCTCTTCGTCCTCTGGAGTCCTAGGCTCACCAATCTGCACTTCGTCAGCTGAGTCCGTACCAGCGATCGCCCCCGTTGAGGAGGACGGGATCACCGAAGCCACTGCGCATCTTGATCCTTCATGATCACGTCGCAGGATTTTGGTCGGCAGGTCATACCGAGGTCGATCCACCATTGGTCCTTCTGGCAAAGGTTCAGGTTCCTCGTCGCTGACCTGATCGGTTGTCGCTTGGAACGCTAAATTCTGCCATTCATTGTATCGACGTGAGCCGATCAGGACGAACCCTGGAATGCGAGGTACCTGACCACCAGAGAGCCACATGCCAACACGCGTATCGTTTTGCAGTATCAGCTTCTGATCGCTGACGTTCGTGACCTTCAGATAACGCGTCTTCCCTAGTCCAGCCACCAGGCTCGGCACCCACCGATCACCACGGGTGACCCAGAGTTTCCGATGGTCCGAGAGGATGAATCCCTTCCGGAGCTCGACCGACCTTCCAACTTCGATCACACTGTGTTCGCCCAGATCGATCGGTTGCACCTTCTCTCCGAAGAGTTGCCGCCGTCCAGCTAACTGGATTCGCACCTCATCCGGGAGATTGATCGATCCGTCAGCTAGGTCAAGACGAATGCCTGCTGGTACCATGAAGTCCATACCAAGTATCAAATCCTGGCCACCAGTGGGTGGTCCGACCCAAACATCGAAGTAATACACCAGCGATCCCGCGAGCGTGATCTTGATTCTGGTACGTCCTTCCGCCATTTAGGGATTCTTGCCAACACCCTCACACTCCAACTCCTGATTGTTATCTATGTAGCACCCAACCTTACGAGCAAAGGCGGCATCCAAAATGGACACCTCGGCGCCACTGTCAAACAGCAGAGTGGCTTTTTCGTTGTTGATCTTCCCCACGGCTTTCGCCTGGCGAAACTTCTTGTCTGGCACGTGATACTTCCAATATCCTCGGGATTCTCCATGCAAGAGATCCAAGGCCATCGTCACTTCCGATCGCGAATATTCGTCGACTTGATGGATGCTGGAGATCGCCACGGTACGCTTGTCATGAAGATCACATGTATTGTCAGTCGGCCGAATCAGCTTACTCACCTCTGACTTCGACTGTTTCTCGACATATGCATAGATGCAGAACTGAGAACGCTCGTCTCGTACCGGATTCAAACCCGGCGAGCGATCTAGTTTAACGTCTTCTCGGCTGCTTGTGGGAGCATCCCGCCGTGCTTGTTCGGGTTATACCACTGACGGATCAAGTTGTAAAACTCTTCCATCGGGCACTCTCCGGCTCCGTGGATCTCGCCGCAGGCTTTGCAGGTGAAGAGACAGCGATCGGTCGGATGACCCTTCTTGCCACACTTCTCGCACGTCAATCGCTGCCAACAACCCAAGTCCGTATGCTTGGTCGATCCGCAGTGGGAACACGGCTTCCTCGGCAACTCTCCTTCCGGTACCCCAGTCGGCTTGTCGTGTCTGCGGCTGTTCGCATCTCGGTTTGGGCGTCGCTGATCTTGCTCCTGCGTCGATCGCACCCCTTGATCAGCCGTAGCGGCCAGGTGGATCTTGCATAGATCGCTTTCTCCATCTGATCCGCTGACTTCTGGCTCGGAATCACTCGAACTCGCTGCTTTTCTGATCGCGCGAACTGCACGAGCATTTGCAGATGGAGCGACACCAGTTGGCGCCTTCGTTTTCGGCTTGATCGATCCATATACCGCTTTTCCTTGTAGGGCTTTGGCTCTCTGTCGCGCCCGTAGCGTCTCCTCCAATGTGTCCGCGTCGGGAACCTCAGCAAGGCTAGTTGGTTAGCCAAGTCGCGATCGTCGAGAGTCTCGATGAAGTGATCAACGTGCTCACGTCGAACTTCGATCGACCCATCCTTGATCGGAAGATGCGCTCTTAGACCGGCGACGTTCAGACGGTGCAGATATTCCAGATGCGATTCTTCCGATCGCTTCCGTGCATGGTAGTATTGTCTCGCGACAGATACTCCCCTGCCACAGTATTGCGTCTGGAACGTTTGAGATAAACTCTTCCAGTCACTCCGTGTGGTCCTGCTCAGCTGTCGCCACCAGTTACGCGCTGGTCCCTTGAGCAGATCGCCGAACACCAAACACTTCTCGCTATCGGGTGCTTGGTCGCGGATGAAGGCAGACTTCATCTTGCTAAGCCAACCCCTGGCGCGGTCTTCGTCATTGTCCTTTCCGGAAAACTCCTTTAGCTCCGAGATCGCCGACACTTTGATTCGAGTAGCAGAGAGCGATCTGCCACCAGAATTTTCGGCGGACGCGACCGCTGCGCGAGTGGGAGTTCCTACGCTCAGATCATCCGGATCGTATTCGCTTGGATGAGAGTGGACCACGTGGTTTGATTCCACTGATTCCATCTCGACGTCTTGAGCTCCGGGCGATTTGGTCCGATCGGTAACAGGACGATCGGCGGTCTGCGGGACTGCCGGCGTCTGTTGCTCCTTCAGAAAACGCTCCATCGCTGCATTGAAAAAGGTTTGCATGTGATCGGGCGTTGCTTGGGCCTGGCCAGATCTTGGGTCAGCTGATGTCTTGACTTCCGATCTGTCTTTGTGTGATCGTAACATGGCTACTCCAACTGGCCCGAGTGTCATTCGTTGCAGTTCAACCGAGCTGTCTGACCCCGCCTCTGACGTGGCGGACGCGTATTGGGAAGATCCCGTCTGGCTGCGGACCGTAGGTAATCTTGCTTGCTGGATCGGGACCACGCTGCCCACCATAGGCGTCAGCTTGGCGAAGAGAGTTAGAGTTGCCTCTCTGATCAATTCCAGTTCCAGATCAAACAGTTCATTCGCATCGAACGCACCAAGAACTATTCCAGCCTCCTTGAGCATTCGCATCAGGGCTTTGACTGCGTCCAACTTGTTCGACACTTCTCTGGGTGCCTTTACCGGACCTTGGAGATCGCCGATCAGCTTCAGCTGCATGATCTTCATCGTTCAATCTTCGGTCAGGAACTTGTACAGGTCTTTCCGATCGAAAACAGATTTCAACTACTCTTCTGTCCAGCCGTCATTGTCCGTCTGGTCCTCAGCATCCGATTCTGGCGCTTTCATCTTCATGCGCGATGTCTTCGACTTCTTCTTCGGTGCCGATCGAGAGGTTGGAGGAGTAGTTGTGGATGAAAGTCCTTCGGTTTTCACCGTCGGACCTTCATCCGGCGGATCACGATTCGCATCGTGATCCGCGGGGGCCCCCGTAGGGGCCTGGGAAGGGGGGTAAGGCTTCTCTTCTAGGTCCATTTCTGAACCCGCCTCCTTCGCATCGTCAGAGCTCCTCCCGGCACTCTGTCGATCAGATGATCCTGGCGCTTTCAGCGCCGTCGACGGCGATCCATCTTCCGTCGACGACTCCATTCCTGGTTCTATCTTGCTCTTGACATCCTCTTGAGTAGACTCACGGTGAAATCCCTGTGAGTTACCAGAAGATCCGGGCACGCGCACCATTGTGGTGGAGCGGGATCACGAAATTGCTTACGCGATCGCAACTCACCAACGGTTGCCCGGACTACCGACTGTCGGAGGGGGTACTCCGTTGATCCGGCGGATCTTGACCTTACAGATCACCTTGTGTACCCGACGGCTTGGGCGGGTTACGCTCTTCCGGTAATCACGCGAGGGAAGTCAGTGGTGAACAGGGCAGAACTGGGGCTTGAGGGCCCTTCAGGGATGGGGGGTGGTTGGCTGCCACGCGGATATGCTTCACGCAGCAGTCGGTTGGGGTGATGATCGTGTGTGATCGATCACGGGGTGTGTCCTTTACGGGGTCCTTTTCGATGCTTGCCGCCTCCTATGGCGGGGTCTTGATGAGTTGGAGGGAGAAGGGGAGCGCACCTGGCCAAGCTATCCAGGGGCTTCCGCGTTCTCGCTTGAGTCACTTCAGGTGGTTGTCCGGTCGTCGGGTAGGCCAATATACTTCCTTCCCCGGAATTCGGAAGACCACTTGCGTGCTACAAGGAAAATCTCTCTCTGTTTATCCATTTAGAACTACGTGCCTATCCCCCATCTCTCTTGCGTATCTCATGATTGCTGACATTCTTGGACCTCCGATGTGCCGGTATTTGTGGTACGTGCTGATCTGATCGGCTGATTTGTACCCATGTCAATCTGATCGGTCGATCGGAACCCATGTACCCAACATGTGGTACCGCGACCAAATCTGCCAAGATCGGAATGATGGTCTTCACATTCACCATCCGGTTGTCCGACCGTTGATGCCGCCCATCCCAGGTCCAAAGCCATCCATCCGTACCCATCGACCAATCACCTGGTCGGGCACGATCAATCCATCTCCAAAAACTTCTGGTCACTTCTCCACAAAGTGATGAACATGCTGAACGTGAAAGTGAGAGAAACCTGAAACCGGAATTGAAGAACGGATGACTCTGGGGCAGTTATGACTCAGACGCGACTTTTGAAGAGAGTGTGACTTAAAAGAAATAAAGTCCAGAATTGACAATGCTGAAAAGCAGATTGGAGCGACAAGTTCTGAAACGAGAAAAATGTATTCCTGGACGTTAAGAGTACGACACTACTACATGCAAATTAAGCGGAAGCAGCGTCCAGGATTTGCCGACTTGAATCGGGGCTCAGACTTCAGATTTCCGCAGTTTCCGTCTCATCATCCACGATCTCGTTGTCAGGATGTCCTGGTACGATCCAGTTGGACGCACGACGCGGAAGCGGGATAGTTCGAGCACGTATTTTCGCGGGGATATGCTTGGTTCGCTGAATCTCATTCGCCGCTGAAGACCAAAGTGTGCGCTCAGGCTCTCGTTCGTCTACCTCCATCAACTAGGCTTGCGTTTGCCGGTTTTATCGACTGAGCGAGGATCTTCCCAGATCCAGTGACAGACACGAAACGACACGGGTCAGATACCAGGTTCCTGAAGCAGAGTCTCGGGGAAGCCTTGAATCTTCATCAGACGCTTGACCTCAGTGCGATGCTCCGTCATACAATACTTGAGACTCTTCATCTTGGTCCGGGTCAATGGTGATCCAGTGAAGCAACTCCCACCAAGCCTGACCGTGGTCTTCCATGAAGGACACAAATTTCGTCAGGCCGGCCATGATTGCAGGGCTCAGCTTGGAGGCTTGGTGATAGTAGAAGACCTTGGTGCGTTCAGCAAACATGTGTCTCCACGGGAGCTGTTTCTTGATCCAGGATCCGTTCTTCCGTTTCGGCAAGAGGCTGTCGTACAAGTCGTAGTTCCAGCGTTCTTGAGCGTACCGAATCTAGCCTTCTGTGGAGCGTAGTTGGAGAAACCTTGAAGCTGGGCCTTGCTCTTCTTACCGAAGAAGTACATCTTGAACCCGAAGTACCTGAACGACGACGTGATGTCTGGATCAACAATCTCGATCTTGCAAAGCTGCTCCAGGCTCAGATCTTGAAACGGCATATCAGCCAGAGGAGTTGAATATCGACTGCTGAAAATGTAATTGGTCTTGGAGTTCAAACGCGCTTTCTTGCGCGCAGATCCAGAGTGAGAATTGGAGTCCTTGGAGCGCATATTCTGCGAAGAACGCTGAGGAGTCGAGCGAGGCGCTGAATCTTCTGAATCAGAGCTGGACAAGACGGTTAGAGATTTGAGCTTCTCCTCGAGAACGTTGGTCTTGAGGTATTCCACTTCAGCTTCGCCTTCAGCGTCGTCGACCATTTCCTCCTTGTCAACAGTCTCAGGGTCAAACGGAGAGTCGCCGTCGCTGCTACTCTGGTCCGAATTATCATGAATTAATTGGTCACACACCACTTCGACGAGAGGATGCCACGGCTCAAGCTGAAGGTTTCGTGCAAACATGTGCTCCAATCGAGTTTCGGCGCGAAGGAAGTACATCTCAGGGGCGTACTGCGTCCAAGGAGTTGAGTCCAGTTTTTCGAAATAAATCATGCTCACAAGCATGGTTACGAGAGTGTGGTGTAGTGGGATCCGTCAAAATCTGGTTAAGACTGGATCCGGCTTCCCAACAGTGCCCAGACACCAACTAACGGAGGGGGTCCCCCGATGATCCGTGATCTGCTGAACTTCTCACCTTGTGTACCCGTTGGTGGGCTGGATCTGCTCTCTCGGCGCTCCGAAGAAATGTGGCTATGTGTTTCTTGATCGTCCTGGCGGGACGCGGGGATGGGGAGGAGCAGCGCAGAAGTCTTCGCTCTGCTGCTGGTTATGGATCCAGATCCAGAGCGATTCAATCAAGCTCTGATCTGGCGGCCTGGACTTGATCCGGGGCCGGGGTTGCCTTTGGGGTGTGGATATCTCCTTCCTTTGCGTTACTTGCCGCTTCCTATAGCGGGGGCTCTGGGGGTTCGAGAAATCGAGAGATCTTCGGGCCAAGTAATAACTCCGTCGGATCTGGGATCTGCACTTGATAATAGATCACTAGAGTAGGTAAGAGCTGGCCAATATATTATCCAGACTTACACAACCACTAGATCAGCTACTCCTTGTCTTGCCAACACCTTGTAGGGCCAATGTAGTTCCCGTTTCTTGGCGGAGGCAAAGCACTCTTGTAGTTCAGGGCAAATTCGATTCTGATTTATCGTTAAGTCCTATCACATCCTTGATCCTATCCTGCATCCACTCATCCACGGTGTACGACCGACTATGCGTATTTTCTACCATCTCACCATCCTTTCCGTCGTCCTCTGTACAGGGTACCTCGATGTAATCACCTGATTGCGACACCTCACCATCCCATGCTCCACTATTAGGCGGGATCCGAGATCAAGATCCGGGATCCGCCTCAGCCTTAGTACCGGGCCAGATCGTGATCTAGATGGAACCTGAGATCAAGATCCGGGATTCGCCTCTGCCTTGGTGTCGAGCCAGATCGTGATCCGGGTGAACTTTACTGTGGGGCCAGATCCCGATTTGGCCAGCTTCGGTCCCCAAGGCTTCCCCATCTCAGAGATGCTTGATCTGGGTGCGCCGTCACTTCCTTAATCTGCACATCGCCCTCTTTGACTTGGCATCGCTTTACTTAACGATTCTTCCATGTACCTCGAGTATCTTAAATCTTGATCCCGACCTTGGTACAGCTGCGCGCCTGGGTCATCCGCCGGATCTGGCACCTATGGCGGGGCCCCGTCCTTTCTGGTCCTTTTCTTGGCGGCATCGCCATCTTAGTCCGGATCCGTCCAACTGTCATTGTCTCGGGACTGTGACCTCTGCATTTCATTTCCGATCGCACTTTCTGGAAGGCACTTCACCACAACCGCCTCCTGCGCGTAGTTGTTGCCGCACAACGGCATCACTGCGGGCACGCCTTCGTGTACTCCCGTCATCCTCGACGCTTCCGTCACATGTCCGCGTCTGGATCAGCCTCAGGCCGCTCCATGGGTGGCCAGGATCCCTGCGGGCATCGGGCGCCATCGCCCTCGTCAGATCAATCACCGCCAACATCGCCTGTCGCCGCCAGGTACACGATCTCTCCGAGCGGGCGGCGTTACTGTCATCTCAGCTTCGCATCGCAAGGGAAGCTCGAGACATCGCCCTCCGTGGGGAGGAGCATGCACAGCGAGCCCTCGTACGTTCCACTCAGGATCTGCGGGTCTGTGAGCGAGTGTGCGATCGCCAGCAAGAGGAGATTGCTCGCCTCCAAGACGAGGTCGTTCACCTGCAGTCCCGATCCGATCCGGGTGGTGACCAGCCAGATCCGATCCTGCAATTTCGTCAGAGAGCGGATCGGCAACCCGCCATAGTATCTGATCTCGAGCGTGAGCTTCGCCACGTTTCCCGTCAGCGAGATGGGTATCGCGAAGATTGCGATCGTCTGACTCGCGAGATGCGGCTGGCTGGCGACGAGGCTGAGACTGCTCAGGAGGAACGTCACGAGGCCGAACTCGCTCTGGAGCACGCCAACCACGAGTTGCGGGTATCCGGGGATCTTCTGGAACGCCTACGCGATAATCTTCATGCCATCAAGAACGAGGCGGCGATCCGGAGCGCTCAATTAGATCAAGCACGGGCTGCGGCTGCGGTAGGTGATTCCACCCACGGGGAGCTCCAGCGCCTCCGGGACGCGTTAGCGCGCACCTATTCGGACCGAGATCTCGCCCGATCCGAACTCGCCGTCGCTCTAGCCGACCGCGCGAAACTGGACGCTGATCTGGGTCAGAAAACGCAGGATCTTGCCCGCCTACAGGGCGAGATCGTCGGTTTGAACGGTCACATAACCGATCTGGGTACGTTCAGCTGCTTAAGCCTCCGTTTGGTCGATCTGGAACTCACCCAGCTTGCTTCCACAGGAGGGGAGCTCGATGCAGCTCGCCGCACCATATCGCGTCTGCAGCATGATCTGGCTGACCTCAGCGACCGAAGGTCGGCCTTGGCTCGTGATCATAACGCCGTGACGATCGAGAGGGACGTCGCCCTTCAGCGCTTGGCGATCGTAGCCACTGCGGTCGGGGCGTCACCCCCACGTCTTGCAAGCGTGCAGGGAGATCTGGCTCCCCGTTCCCCGGAACACCGCCCTTCGGCTGAAGCCGATGTCCCTGATCAAGGTGTCCCCCCGGCGGATCGGGGTCCTGATCTGGACGAGCCAGATTCAGTTCCTCAGGGTGGACAACCCGATCCGGAATACAGTGGGAGCGGATCCCCGCCTGATGACCCGTCTGAGATGTCAGGCGTACTGGATCCAGACGGCGGCTCCGGTGATCAGTCAAATGACCACCCAGGGTCTGCCGATCTGGCCTCGCCTAAGCATCCGCGTAGCCGATCTCTGTCGTCTGGATCTTCACCTCGTCGTCCTCACAAGAAGGCTCGTCCCGTCGCGATTGAAGCTGAAGACGGCCAGGAGGACCCCCTCGACATTGACGACGATGGGGGGCAAGATCAAACATTTTCGGACCAGGGTTCTGAAGATCCCGAACATCCTCCCGAGGATGGATCGGAGCGTAGCAGCGGGTCCGACCAGCATCGTTCCCGATCCTCTTCGTCCGAAATGTCGGGTGATGTTGAAGAGGACGGTGATGAGGAACACTCAGCTGAGGCCGAGGATGCTGACGAGGCTTTTGATCAGGACACTTTGCGCGCTCTGGCCCAGTCCCGATCTGAAGATCGCCGTCATAAACACGCGACGCCCCCCCCCCCCCCCCCCCCCCCCGTCGACCTTCGCCCCGCCAAGGTGCTGGCGGATCGGGAGATCCGTCTGGATCTCCTGCCGGATCGGATCACGGAGGTGGATCTCCCGCGCCTGGATCCGACCATGGAAGTGGATCCCCACGTCACGACGCTACTTCCCCAGCTTCTGATCCCCAGCTTCCAGCCAACACCACGCTACCTGCGGCTCCGTTCGGACCGGATGCGATCTGCATCCCGGGACGTTCGCAGCGTCGAGTGATGTACATGCAGGATGTGGAGCCTTGGGTCGTCCGCATTCTCAACCAGAGCACAATCATGGACATCACGATTGCTGTGCTGTTCCCCACGCTCCCGAACCGACCGGGGTGGATGTTCCCTACGGACGAGACTGTGATGCCGCCGCTGCGAGAAGACCAGAACTGCGAAGAGCTGATCACCGAGCAGAACGTGCGGGATCTGTTGGCGACTCGTCCCTGGGAGGTCTTGGGAAACGCTGGTCAGGCTATCACCTTTGATCCAGCTGCTGCCGGTCGCTTGGGACAGTTCGCCCGAGAGTATTTAGTCCACGAGACTCGCAATCTGCAGACTTACTGGGAGAGCACACACTCTTTCCCGATCTCGAAGGCTAAGTGTTCGGCCAACCCGTGGTTGGCTCGCTATCGCAAGAGTCGTAGTAATTGGCGCGGTCACGCGGGAACCCGCTGGAAGCATGTACTCTAGCTCCTGATCTTGGCTATGCGGGATGGTTGGTGTGATCTAGATGTGCTACTGGACATTTACTTCGTTCACTTCCCCACCAGATCTGAGAAGGTCACGTGGTACCCTGGGGTCGTTTCACGCCTCGCGAAGCTGGCTAATCCTCTGGTATCACAGGACGAGCCGACAACACTCGTGGAGGCCCTCGATGAATGCAACGAGGCAGATCCTTGGCGCAATCATTTTCGTGATTCCCCTCAAGATCACCCGGCGTACCGCCTTACCCGCATCGCGGGCAAATTCCTCGGTGTGCATCCTGCTACACCAGCTACTCCGTGATTCCTGCGGAAGCGTGACGCGCCAGCTCAGGTAGATCTTCCGTCTCTTGATTAGCCACTCCTTCATATTGCTTTCCCAATTCACCGATTTCAGATCCCGATCCGGGGCTGTCACCACTTATTCTTCGTCGATTGCATACTCATATGTTTACATACATCCCACTCCTCGAAAACTGCAGCCTTCCTGTAGTTCCTTCTTCAATTTCCCGCTGGCGTGGCCAACCCACACCAACGGATCCCGCCTCACTATTCCTCGTGAGACTGCATCACACTAAATCGGTTGTGATTCACGCGATCCCGTAGGAACTCATGCAACAACGCACCACAGTTGAGATCCGCTTCGTCGATCCAGTTGGGCTCCTCATATCCACGCCAGTGTACTAGGAATTCACGATAGATCCGTCCATATCTCGTACGCTTGCCGGATCTCAGATCCGTGATCTTCTCGACTTCGTATTCATCGGATCCGAGATCCGAGATCCAGCTTTCTTCCGGTAATAGCGCTTCGTCGAAATCTAGCCGATCTAAATTGTCCGCAACCAGCTGAACGAGCGGGCGATCCGGGAACTCCTTCACCAACTTCAACTTCGATACATGTACCACCGGGAACAAACGGCAATCCGTTCCGGCAGTTTCGAGCTTGACCGCATACTCATGGATTTTTTCTGCCACTCGAAATGGCCCGTGGCACAACTGCACCAACTTACGGGCGTAACCTTCTTTCACGCGATCCAGGTATAGCCAGACGCGAGATCCAGCTTCTATCGGGTGGGGTCGGACGTCGTCATTGTGCGAATCTGCTCGATCTGCGATCGCCTCACGGAGCTTTTCGTTGACTTGTTCTCGGACCCGCGTATAATAACGCTGGATCCTGTAGCGCCATCGGCGTGGATCATGATCTTGACGTCGAGTACTACCCACCGGGATCGTGGCCTCTAATGTAGATCTAAGATCCCAACCATTTACCAAATAAAAAGGCGTATCACCTCGGATCCGATCTTGGGCTGTGTTAAAGGCAAACGTAAGCCGTTCGGCGTACTTGTCCCAATCCTGTTGATCCAGATCCTGGACATGCATCTTGAGTGCGCGCGTGATAGTCTGAACCATGCGCTCCGCCGTCCCATTTGCTTGCGGTCGGTAAGCCATAGTGGCCCTCTGACGCTGTCCTAGGATCTTGTTGAACGCTCGGAAGAAGTCGGACATAAATCCTGGCTCCCGATCGTGCCGAATCGGCTCGCTTGCGCCAAATCGGCGGAACACACATTCTTAGTAGGATTCCGCTATCGTTTGAGCCGTCCTGGATGAGCTGGCCTTGGCCATCACATAGCCAGTAAACAGATCGACCCAGATCAGCAACTCCGTGTTGCCTCTATGCGATTTCGGCAGCGAAGGTATGTGATCCATGGCTATGATCTGGAATGGATAGGTCGCCTGGATATTCCCTGGTGACTCGCCTCGGATAGTGGGCCGATCTTTTCCGGTTTCGCAGTCTACACATTCCCCAACATACCGTTGGACACTCCGATACAGGCCTCTCCAGTGGATGTGATCTCGGATCCGCTGGTAAGTGCGGCCGATCCCTTGGTGGCCTCCCTCTACACTAGCATGGTAGTGGTGCAGGATATCCTGCTGGAGAGTTTCAGGCGCGACCAACCGCATCGCGAGATCTCGATCTTCGTCAGACTTCCGGTTTGGTGGACAGTAGAAGAGTAATCCGTCCAGATCCATCTCGTAATCCGTTGCCAGATTGCTGTAGGATTGAGTATCTTCCTGGGTTAAAGTAGCTACATCGCCAGCCAGATACTTCTTCATTCCGGCGATCCATGACTCTTCATCTTGGGCCCGACGAATTCGCTCTATCCTGAGTTCCCTCACCAATTCTTCCCGCATTACCTTCGGACTAGATCCGGATCTGACTCCAGATCGGGTGGTCACCGGCGAGATCCGGACCACGGCTTCCTCGGACTGCACGGTTAGAGTCTCGTCCAACCGGTTTAGGGTCACCAAATCCGGATAGTCTTCCTCGTCCACTAGGATCCCCGACTGTCGCTGAAGGGCAGCTCCGGCGAGGCTGTCAGCGGAACCGTTCCAATCTCGCTTAACATATAGCAGCTCATGATCTGGCCACTCTCGCACTCGATCTAGAGCTTTCTGTTTCAACAGGACCAAACCTGGGGCCTTACAATCAATTTCCCCTCTCACTTGCCGGATCACCAGGTTGGAATCCCCGCAGATCACTAGACGTCCACGCTCCACTTCAGCCAGGAGGTCGAAACACAACAAGAGACCATTATACTCCGCTTCATTCACCGTCATCCCTTTTGCATAACCCGATCGGGCTTTCAGCACGGTCCACTCTGGTAGTTTCCACAGGATCGCGCTGTACGCGCCTCCTCCTCGTTTTACTCGGGCCGATCCGTCAAAGCTTACCACGTACAATTCTTCATCAGCCTTCACCGTGGGTACGGGAGCTTGGGTCTGCCGTCGGGGTTCTTTCTTAGGCGCGATCGCGATCAACGCCTCCTCCACATCGGATCTAGGTGTAATACTGGCAGCCATCGCCCCTAGGATCTCATCTTCGCCTTTGGTACACGTCATAATTTCAAGTGTCCATGGCGACAGAAGGGCTGCCCATTGACCCAGAGGTCCCTGTAGCCCCGGCGATCGGAACAGCCATGCTAACGTCGAATGTCGAGTTAGGATCCGGATCTCACGTCCTACCAGACGGTTGTAATTCAGATCCAAGATCCGTAGCAACGCCAACACTTCCTTCTCGACCACATTATAATTCAGCTCGTTCGACTTTAGTGTCCGACTGGCGAAAGTGACCGGATAGTAGATCTGATCGTGACTCTGCATCAAGGCGGCGGAAATAGCCCATTCGCTAGCGAAGACAACTACTACTGGGAGTAAATCGGGATCGAAGTGACGCAGAATTGGAGCGGTGGCGATCTTGTCCTTCAACGCTGCAAACGACCTATATGCTCTGACCCACCTCTCGTCAGCTGCATCTACACCTGACATTACCGGGGTTGTAGTAGCTGAGTGGGAGATCTCGGGGCCGGGTTCAGACGAACTGTGATCCAGGATCCGACGAAGATCTGGGCGCTTCTTCAACTCAGCGAACTCCACTTCGCGCAATTCATATAGAACGGCAGCATAGATCGCATAGTCCTCAATGAATCGGCTATAATAGTTCAGGCTGCCCAAAAACGACTGCATGGATCTGAGTGATCCCGGAAAAGGTAGATCCGTCAAAGTCTTCAAGTCCTTCGGATTAGCTTCAATGCCATCGTCGGACACTCGGTGTCCCAAGTATTCCACCCGGGGAAGACCCCAGAAACTCTTCACCACACTTATAGATAGGTTCCATTTATCACACGCTTCGAGTAGATTCTCCACTCGGTGGCACAGTTGATCCCAAGATCCAGCTGTTACCAGGATGTCATCGATGTAGGATCTGCGTCCTAACACTGACGGACGACCTGGATCTTCCGGTTCTCCAGCCTCAAAGGGATCTGGAGCAAGTCCTGGCTCGTCAGTAGGCGGGATCCGTGTAAACCCATATAACGCATTATCCAGAAGGCGCTGATAGATCTGAGGCGCATTCTTGAGTCCGAAAGGCATCCGGTTCCACTCGAACAAGCCGAATGGAGTTATGAAAGCCGAGATCGCGCGAGCTCGGTCCGTCATAGGTACGACCCAAACTCCGCTTGCCATGTCCAGCGAACAGTACCACGACACCTTGTTCAGATCCTCTAATAGATCATTGATCAGAGGAATGGGGTAGATCATTAGTCGAGTGAGGCCATTCACCAGTCGGTAGTCTATACACAGCCTGATGTCGATCCCGTTCTTTTTGATGATCAACACGATCGGTGATGCCCACGGCGATGTCGAATGTCGAATCATCTTTTCTGACAGCAACCCCTTGATCAGATCTGGCATCTTCTCCCGGAATTGTGGTGCTATCTTTCGCACCCGTTGCACGATCGGCTTAGCACCTCCTACATCGATATCACATACGACTCCTCGAGCAGCTGGCGGTAAGGCATTACCATTGCCTATCAACAAGTGTCGTTTCCGCCAGATGATCTGCCGCAGACGATCGATCTCATCTGGAGTGCTGCGATCTGGATCACCCACCTGGATATCGTCAATAGTCACTTCGCTCGTCATAGCCGTGATCTCAGGCAATACTGCCATCTCGCCTCCCACATCTTCAGCTAGCAGATCACCAGCTTCGTGGTGATAAATATGTTCATCTTCCAGCGGCTCCGCGACCTGTCTTTGGTTCAGTTCCGACTCCACCACCGGAATCGACTGATCTGGATCTGGATCTTCGTACCGTTTTTGGCCGGTACTTGATGTGTCCAGTCGATTTGGGTCCGGATCTTCGTACCGTCTCTGGCCGACACTTGGTGTGTCCAGCTGATCTGTCGGGATGGGCGCCGACGGATCGGCAAAATCACTGGAAACGCAAGCAGGCGGGACATTTCGCATCTGATCGGTTTCAGCTGGGATCTCGACGTCCTGTTGCTCCGGCATTTTTGGTGGGGCAGGTAAACCATGTCGATCGGTTCGGCGCTCAGGATCCGGGTGATCGGTGGGATTGCGTCTACCTTGATCTTGGACATCCACGCCTTGTTCTGCGTCCACACCAATTATACTGTCCTCCTCCTCTTGAGATGGGTCAGCGGTTAGAGCCGGATCAGGAGTACTTTGGTCTTGATCTGGCCTTTCCGATGTCGACTCCGTTGCATGCTCTGCACCTGGGCCTTCTTGATCATGTCCTGCCGCTTTATCCTCGTCTGGACGGTCGTCTCGGGGGGTCAGGAGAAAACATGCCTAATACTGATCTAAACCGATCTAAAAGTTCTAAAATAAATTACCAATCAGGGAATGATCTGGCGAGTTTGATCTAAAATTGCTATAAATTTCGTAATTTATCTATACAAAACTCAAGAAATTTCCTTGAGACACTCAAAACCACCCATTTTGATAAGCGCCAGTACGTCCAGCAGCAGCATTTAGAATCTTGGGATGGAGTACAAAGGCTATCAATTCTACCGTCAGCGCGAAGTCGCCGAAACCGGCACTACCTACTTCATCTGCTCCCGCTATCGGTCGGGCTGCAGGGCTCGGCTGATCGTCCGGGACAGCGTTATCAAGGCCCGCAACAGCCACAGCTGTGACGAAGACGAGGAAGCTGTCACTCTCACCGACGTACGCAGCAGGATGCGCTCTGAGCTGCAGAAGGCTCGCATCGCCAACCTCTCCCTGCCACCAAGCTTGGTGTGGGAGCAGGTAATGGCTTCCCTCCACGAAGCCCACCCCAATGCCACGCTCCAAACGATCGCCAGGCTTCCCAGCACCGCGATCATCAAGTACGCGCGCACCCAAGCTACCGGCAGTGATGCGTTTCGCGCCATCGAGAGCTCTCCGACACGGACCGTTGCCGAAAACGACCCCAGACCGTTCTTGCAGTTCAGTGTGGTGCACACAATTGGGTGCGGCCTGCATAGATGCGTCGGATTTGGGCACCCGGAACTTATCCGTCTGCTACGGTACTCTAATGCTGCCATCTACATTGATGGCACGTTCAAAATGGTGCCGGCGCCGTTCAGGCAGTGCCTGATCGTGATGGTGAAAGACCTCGGCGTGGATGTCTACGTGCCTGCCATGTACGTGCTGATGGACTCCAAGCATCAAGACGCCTACTGGAATGCACTGGATTTTGTGATCATTCAGACGGGTCGGCTTCTGGAGCCAGCGACTGTGACGTGCGATTTTGAAAGGGGGCTAATGAATGCTGTCATCGAGCAATTCCCGCTAGTCAAAATCATGGGTTGCCTGTTTCATTGGAAACAGGCACTCCGCCGCAAGATGGTAGAGCTCCGTATCCCCCAGGACCAGATTGCTGCAGCTCTAAGCCCAGGTATGGTGGACGTGCTCACCATAATTCCCGTCGCTGAAATTGCTGACAAGGTACTGTATCCACTTCAACTTATGATATTTCTTGATTTAGATTTATGGTTAATAAGTTTTGTTTTTCTGTAGGGAATTAGATTTGTACGCTCCAGAATCACGGAAACTGGAAGTAAAACCAAATGGGACGTCTTTTGGCGCTATTTCCGGTCGACATGGATGAAAAACTACGACGCTGATCTATGGAACGTGAACAGCATGATCAAGGAAGGTATTGACGTGCACAACCGCACAAACAACCCGTTAGAATCATATAACAGAGTGTTCAGCGAAAAATTCAGCGTGAAGCATCCGAGCCTGGTGGCGTTTGTGGAAATCACGAAGGAGGAGGCCCGTCGCTTCGTTCGCCTCATTGACGATGTCAAGAACCATCGCCGTGAGCCTCCTCCACATGCTGCGTGCGTCGAGCCCGTAATCCCTCCCGACTACGATGAATTCGAGTGAAAGGTAGTCAGACGGAATTTGCACTAATAGAGCTCTACTACGTTTTTCTAAAAACTGTTCTAATACCGATAGCCTACTGTGAAAGCTTACCTGTATTTTAGTGCATTTAGAACAAATTTATAACAAGTTTTAGGGATGTTTTAATCGGCGCCGTCTCGGGCTCTCTTCTGGGTAATCTCCACTCTTTCCTGCGATCTTACAACATCCGGATCCGAGTCTCCAGTGGCGGGCTTGCTCAGATCAAGGGTGATCTGGGCGATCGGGTTCCTCCGAAGTATCGCTCGTGGGGTCACATATGTTGGACGCTCCACGGCGGGCCCCTGATCGAGTTCCAGTGAATCTGCTTGCATCGGTTTCGACTCCACGGTAGATTCGAGTACTAGATTCTGCCACTCTATGTAGCGACGAGATCCGACCGAAACGAAACCTGGCAGGCGGGGAACGCGGTCTCCAGCCAGCCACATGCCGACCTTCTCATCGCCTTGTAGAATTAGGACCTTTTCACTGATGTTGGTGATCTGCAAGTACCGTGTTCTCCCTGGTCCTTTGACCACGGTTGGAACCCTGCGATCTCCACGAGTGATCCATAGCTTCTCTCGATCGGACAGTCGCAGTCGTATAGGCAACTCCACTGTTTCTCCCACTCCAATCTGCATGTGCTGATCCAACCGTAGTATCTTCACCTTGTCATGATAGAGCTGACGTCGTCCGCTAAGCTGGATCTGGACCTCATCTGGCAGACAAATGGATCCGTCAGCCAGATCCAGTCTGATCCCGGCTGGGACCATGAAATCCATGCCTAGAATAGCTTCCTGACCGGACAAATCTCCAACCCAGATGTCAAAAAGTACACGAACACTCCGGCTAACGTGATCTTGATCCGGGTTCTCCCCTCCGTAGTGTATACGTTTTCGCCAATACCAACGCATTCTTGGCTCTGACTCGTGTCGATATAGCACCCAACCTTACGAGCAAAGGTGGTGTCCACAATGGAAACCTCGGCACCTGTATCTAGGAGTAAGATCGCCTTCTCATTGTTGATCTTGCCAGTCAGTTTCGCTTGGCGAAACCATTTCCCCGGCGCATGGTGTTTCCAATACCCCCTCGACTCTCCGGGTAGGAGATCCATAGAGGGTCTGGCGCCAGATCTGCGGAATTCACTGATGTGGGGTAGATCTAGATCAGAGGTCGCGGTGGCAGTTTCTTCATCGGTTGGTCGAAACCATTCCTCTTGGTCACGCTGGCCCCAATACCCGCGAAATTCTCCAGACTGTAGATCTAGCGACACTTCAACCTCCGATCGGTCAAATTCATCCGATCGTAGGCTGGAGATCTTGGCAACTTGTTCCTCGTGCAGATCACATGTATTACCGCATAGATCTGGTCGTCGACTACCTTGACCTAGCGATAGCTTGTTCACAAATGCATAAATGCAGTACCTAGAACGCTCGGCTCGTATCGGTTTCCAAACCGACGAGCGTCCTAGTTTAACATCTTCTCTGCCATCGCTGGTAACATCCCGGCATGCTTGGTCAGGTTGTACCACTGGCGGATCTGATTATAGAACTCCTCCATCGGACATTTGCCCATATCATGAAGCTCGCCACATCCACGGCAGACGAACAGACAGTGATCCGCAGGGTGCCCTCGCTTGCCACACTTCTGGCACGTAAGGCGTCTCCAACAGCCGAGATCCGTATGCTTACGGGATCCACAATGCGAACACCGATTGTGATCCGATCCGTCGAATCTACCTTGAGATCTTGGATCACGTGGTGATTTCTCCGGAGAATTCGAGTTCGTCCGTAGTGGATCTGTCGGGGGCGGGGCATTCGTCACCTCGCGTGACTTCTCCTCGCCCGAGGCCAAATAGATCCGGCGCAGGTCGCCTTCTGCATCCGATCCATCCGATCCGAGGTCGGATTCCGGATCTGAGCCCTGGATCTGGATCGCATGTACCGCTCGCTTGGCTGGAGCTGCCGGAGCTGTCGCTGCCGCCTTCTGTCGGTATTTCGACCCAAATGCTGACCGCTTCTGCCGGCTTTTTGCACGTTCCCTCGCTCGGAGGACTTCTTCTAGTGCATCGGCATCTGGGAGCCGTAGTAGCGTCAATTGATCAGCCAGATCTTGATCTCCGAGGGTCTCGACAAAGCGATCCACATGTTCCCGGCGATCTTTCGGTTCCCCGTCCTTGATCTTGAGGCGGGTACGTAGAGCAGCAACGTTCAGAGGTGGAGATACTCTAATGGTGATTCATCCGACCGCTTACGTGCGTGATAATACTGACAGGCAACCGAAACACCTAATCCACAGTATTGCACCTGGAAATAGCGCAGCAGATCACTCCGCTTGCTCCGAGTAGTTCGGCTTAGCTGGCGGTACCAATTCTTGGCTGGGTCAGCAAGTAGATCTGCAAAGGTCAGACACTTCTCTTCATCCGAAGCTTGGTCTCGGAGAAATGCTGACTTGACCTTGCTGATCCTAGATCGAGCGCGATCTTCATCCTGATCTTTACCCAAGAATTCCTTCAGATCCGAGATCGCCGAGATCCGAACCCTCTGAATCATGGAAGTTCCATTGGATCCGGCGGCTGCGGTGGCCACGGTGACCCGTCCTGAGCGTGGAGCTTCGAGATCGTCGGGATCATAATCCCATGGTGAGGGATAGTGGGATCCGACTGACTCCATGTCCACATCTTCGTACTTAGGTTCCGCGGGCACTTGAGGTGAATTGATCACCTGTTGTTCTTTGAGGAAGCGACTCATCGCAGCTTGGAAGTAGGATTCCAAACTGCTTGTTGTTGGATCTGTCGTAGAGGTGATCGGGATCGTAGCTGCGGGCATCGTTGGTTTTGTCCATGGGTTTTGCGCTGCGATCGTAGCCACGGGCATCCATGGCTCGTTTCGCGGACGTGGTTTTGAGATCGGGATCACCGACGCGGTCGGCTGGTCCCGCGGATCTAGTGGTTTTATATCCGCCACCTTCGCGCGGGATCCGATCAGGGCTATTCCGGATGGGCCAAGAGGCATACGTCGTGGATCTGTAGAACTGTCTGAGTCTGGCTCCGAAGTAGCTGATGCGTAGTGCGAAGACCCAGTCTGGCACTCTGCAGTGCTGACCTGAGGCGATGGCTCGGGATCTTGGATCTGAGGGCTTCCGCCTACCAGAAGCTTCAGGCAATCAAAGAGGCCTCGGTTCGCATAGTGAATCGTGTCTAGATCCAGATCGAACAGCTCGTTCGCTTCGAACGCTCCTGCCACCAAGCGTGAGTCGTCCAATAACCGAAACGGCTCCTTCACAGCGTCCAGCTTGTTGGAGCGGACTCGTGGTACTGATACCGGTCCTTTCAGAACTCCGAGCTGCTTCGGGATCAGGATCTTCATCATCGGATCCCGGCGTAAGAACTCATCTAGGTTCTTGCGATGGTACGCATATTCCAGTGAGTCTTCGTTCCATAGTAGCGCAGATGCACCACGATCTTCGGCATCCGACTCTGGAGCTTTCAGTTTCTTCCGCGTAGCCTTGCTCTTTTTCTTCTTCGTGGTGGATCTTGGCGCTGGCGGGTTTGTGAACGAATATGGTTCAGGCTTTGCCTTCACCTCATCGTTCGGCAGATCTCGATTCGCATCGAGATCTGCGGGGTCCCCGAAGGGACCTGGGGAGGAAATCGAGGTTTTTCTTCTAGATCCGGGTCCGGATCTCCCTCTTCTTGTCTGTCGGCAGAGCTCCTCCCAGGGCTCTGTCGATCTGCGGATGTTGCTTCATTCAGCAGCGTCGTCGTCGATCCGATTTCCGATGACGCTTGGTCCACTGGTTCTTTCTTCACTTGAACATCTTCTTCTGCGAACTCACGGTGAAATCCTGAGTCACCGAGGGATCCGGGCACGCGCACCATTGTGGTGTAGTGGGATCCGTCAAAATCTGGTTAAGACTGGATCCGGCTTCCCAACAGTGCCCAGACACCAACTAACGGAGGGGGTCCCCCGATGATCCGTGATCTGCTGAACTTCTCACCTTGTGTACCCGTTGGTGGGCTGGATCTGCTCTCTCGGCGCTCCGAAGAAATGTGGCTATGTGTTTCTTGATCGTCCTGGCGGGACGCGGGGATGGGGAGGAGCAGCGCAGAAGTCTTCGCTCTGCTGCTGGTTATGGATCCAGATCCAGAGCGATTCAATCAAGCTCTGATCTGGCGGCCTGGACTTGATCCGGGGCCGGGGTTGCCTTTGGGGTGTGGATATCTCCTTCCTTTGCGTTACTTGCCGCTTCCTATAGCGGGGGCTCTGGGGGTTCGAGAAATCGAGAGATCTTCGGGCCAAGTAATAACTCCGTCGGATCTGGGATCTGCACTTGATAATAGATCACTAGAGTAGGTAAGAGCTGGCCAATATATTATCCAGACTTACACAACCACTAGATCAGCTACTCCTTGTCTTGCCAACACCTTGTAGGGCCAATGTAGTTCCCGTTTGTTGGCGGAGGCGAAGCACTCTTGTAGTTCAGGGCAAATTCGATTCTGATTTATCGTTAAGTCCTATCGCAACCTTGATCCTATCCTGCATCCACTCATCCACGGTGTACGACCGACTATGCGTATTTTCTACCATCTCACCATCCTTTCCGTCGTCCTCTGTACAGGGTACCTCGATGTAATCACCTGATTGCGACACCTCACCATCCCATGCTCCACTATTAGGCGGGATCCGAGATCAAGATCCGGGATCCGCCTCAGCCTTAGTACCGGGCCAGATCGTGATCTAGATGGAACCTGAGATCAAGATCCGGGATTCGCCTCTGCCTTGGTGTCGAGCCAGATCGTGATCCGGGTGAACTTTACTGTGGGGCCAGATCCCGATTTGGCCAGCTTCGGTCCCCAAGGCTTCCCCATCTCAGAGATGCTTGATCTGGGTGCGCCGTCACTTCCTTAATCTGCACATCGCCCTCTTTGACTTGGCATCGCTTTACTTAACGATTCTTCCATGTACCTCGAGTATACTTAAATCTTGATCCCGACCTTGGTACAGCTGCGCGCCTGGGTCATCCGCCGGATCTGGCACCTATGGCGGGGCCCCGTCCTTTCTGGTCCTTTTCTTGGCGGCATCGCCATCTTAGTTCGGATCCGTCCAACTGTCATTGTCTCGGGACTGTGACCTCTGCATTCCATTTCCGATCGCACTTTCTGGAAGGCACTTCACCACAAGAGGCCCCTGATAGAAGACGGGGTGAACCACCTTGTTCCCGCTCACAAACTCAACTGAGGTCTCGTAAGAACACCCCCAGTGATCGTAGTGTAGCGAACATCCAATCTGAGATCGTTCCAAACTACACCTCCCGGGAGATTCCCGCGTGCGACTTCCTCCGTCCACTCTAATTCCTCAGTTCCTGAACGAGCATACTCCAAACACGGCAAGCGAGAACTGGGACGTAACGGGAATGAGCCCTTGAAACTGATCCAAGACTCTTTCGCTGCAGACGTGCGGGTCTTCTTTTATCTTCGAGATTCAGGAGTCTGAATTGGATTCTTGGAACCCTTGGACTTGGGATCAGAACAAAACAACTCTAAGGTCCTGGATGGAGTTTTCTGGGGAGATTCTTCATCGTCATCATCTCCAGCTTTCTTGCGCTCCATCACGTAGTCCCCAGGGACGCACCTTGGATCGTCGACAGCGAGGACGTTGATGTTTGAGATCCACGATGAAGGAGGCTTGGTCCGTTTGACGAAGTGCTCGAAGAGGCCCTGAAGACGTTGCCAATTGGATGTGATTGAGACGTTTGGATCCTGGTTCAAGAAATCGGTGAAAGACCACGAGCTCAACTTCTTCTCCATCACGTCTCGACGCAGAATTTCACACCGAGCCTCAGATGTGTTTAGTTGATCTTGGAGCTCAGTGATTTTGTCATCACGCTTGTTCAGTTCCAGCTGGTGTTCTTCGGACATGGATCGGATCGAGGCTTCGAACCGCATCTCAGCATCATCCTTCTGAGCGGACATGTGTTCCAACTCGGATTTCCAGTATGCTTGCATGGCGGTCCACTCGCGTTCAACAGCGTCGACCCTGGAACGCAACTGGAGCATATCTTGAGTTGGTTTGTTGTTTTGCTGGAGAAATTGAGTACGAAGATGACGATATTGCGAGAAAAGTCGTTTCAAGAACGAAACCATGTTGAAAGTTCGTTCAGCCAAGCGATCGGGTCCGAATACCCCCAAGAGCGAAGCCATTTCTCTCTGCACTGTGAGGGCACTCAACATGCTAACGAGGTTGGAGATTGAAGGAGGCCTAGAGACCACTTTCAGAGTGTTCTGAGCCGACCCAGGACCCAAAAGCGGTTCCAAGTCATGCATGTCAGCGTCGCTGAGGGTCTCAAGCACTTGAACAGCCTCCAAACGTCCATATCCATCACGAAGATGGACACCATGGCGAATTGAATCTTCAGTGGCAGGTACCCCCGACGAGACGCATGGGGACATCCGCATCACAGTCAGGCGGAACCACCCAGTTTGTTGGACGCTTCACCTCGAAGCCTATGTAGTCAAAGCTGGACGACGGTACGAGCTTGGAGAGTGAACAGCGGGCGTATTCACCGCGAGTTAGCTGGCGTGGAACCTTGTTGGCGAAAGAAATTAATGCGCCAGACCGCCGATCACCGGTGCTCAGAGAGAGCGGAGTTGAATCATAGCTCCGCCCCTTGTCATCATCCGCACCAGCGTTTGCGTCTGCTCTGCGCTTGGACGCGGCCTTGTCTGATGCGTCGCCAAGGTTGTCTGAAGCCGTATCGTCGATCTCCGCCGTTCGCTTCAGCTGATTGTCTGCCGATTCCTCCATAACGACGTCTCCATCACGCGAAAGGTTGTTGGGAGCACCATCCGCTTCTTGCGATGCACTGGGCGTGGCTAAAGACATGAGTGATGTGGCGTGACGCGGCCCAAGACGAAGGTTGCTCGATGCACGAGAAGATGTATTGCCGATCAAGTGGAAAGTTGGAATGTGAGAATGGCTGTGGCATAAGGTTGGCCGCAAAAATGAGTTTGAAGGTTTTGGACCCGGGGCGAAAGGGTGAGAAAGGGGCTGAGCCCGCGCAAGTTGCCGAGCAACGGTAAAACCACGTTCAGGCTCAAGCCTGCTCCTATCAGTTCCAGACATGGTGCCTCTCCTCGGAAAGTTCCTCTTTGACAGACCATGACCGGAAGGGACGGTTGACACGAGACTGAGTGCAATTTCTCGGTTGGAATCAATGGGTGACTAGTGACGTGGATATATGCTGATATTTGATTGGCTACTGAAATTTTTGAGTACTGGTTATGCGCATTGCGCATGTTGAATGTGGAATTCGGCTGTGTTCCGCGGAGCGGATGCGCTCAGGCTTTAAGATGGGCCCCCCAGATTTGGAAGGTCAGATTAGGCTCCAAACAGCCTGACACTGGATCTATGTCTGAATCAACCCCGTCCTTAAGCGGGTTAACCCAATGGAGTTGAAAATGCCTATGTGAATGTATCACATATGGTGTCCCGCCTTGCCTAAAGCCTGAGCGTGTGAATATCCGTGTACCCGGAGTGCACCGTAAGTCACCAGACGCCAGACAAACAAAAAGCCCGTTGAAGAAATGCCGTGTGGACACTCACAATGAAGTATGATTTTGGTCATGAGACCTTGATCACATTAGATGTCTGAACGCGGATGTCTGAACGCAGATGTCTGAACGCAGATGTGTGAGCGCGGATGTCTGAACGCATGTATTATACGTGCTCAAGACTACCCTGTACTGTGAGATAAGAGCTCCGCTGACAACAAGTCCACAGAAAACAAGTCGAAAGGCAAAAGTGGAATGGTGCTCCATCTCAGCAGCCCAGACAAACCCCGCCAGTTGCACGCAAATCGGGAAATGGCGAACGAACCAACAACACCAACGCAAAAGCTGACAAAAATTGCAGTTACTGCGGTCGCGGTCCACATAGAGTGGAGGATTGCTGGTTTAAACATCCTGACAAGCGCCCTAAAGGAAACACCGACGTGAACAAGAAAATATTCGCTATGTTGGAGCGTCTGGTGATTGGGGGAAATCAAGCTCGTGAGGAACGTGAGCATTTAAACGAGTAAGCCCAGTCAATGTGGAGCGATTGAGTGGGCATATGAGAAAGCTCAGCCGCCTCAAGGACAAATGTTATTTGGAGTCTGTGAGTGAGATGAGTGAGATGGATGAACCAAGAGAAAGTGAAGGAAAGATGAAAACACAAGAAACCCAGAAAAATGAATGCACAATGTTTACTTGTGTGACGACTGATGTGAAAAACAGGAGCTGAGCGACAACGCCAGACTTTGGGGAAGACGTTCCTCGAGAATCAGGCAGATCGACTGGCTACTGTTCGTCGGGAGCTCCAGCGAGCATCCGATCGCATGAGTTAATACTACAACAACAATCGGCCGGTGCAATCCTTTGATGTGGGGGAGGAGGTAATACTGTCAACTGAGAACCTTGCAAACTACCATGCTGGGACAACCAAACAGAAATTAGGTGCTCGATGGATTGGTCCGTACGCTATCGTGAATCGCCTCGGACATGACTATTATGAACTGAAGCTACCAAAAGGTGTCAAATTTCACCCCGTCTTCCACACAAGTTATTTGAAGCCGTACGTTCACAGTGATGACAGAGAGCAGCGGACTTTTAAAGTACTACTTCCGGACAATACTGAAGGAGAATTAGTGGAGGATATTGTAGACTACAAGCGCATTCGTGGCAAGATCATGTACAAGGTCAAGTGGCTCGGACAGGCTCGACGCACTTGGGAACCCCTCGAAAACTTGAAATATGTAGGCGACCCGATCAATCGCTTTCATGAGCGCAAGAAATCGAGGAGGGTCTCTTCTTAGCGGACGGAATGTCACGAGATTCCCATGAAGTCTCGTGAGGTATCGAGTACAGATGATGATCCAGAGTAAGCACGTAGTTCAATAGGCCTCAGCCTTAACCTGGGTTCAGACCAGCGACAGCAGCAACTTCAACAATTATCGAGACAGCAGTGAACCCAGGTAGCAGAGAGTATGGGTATGAACCTGAGTAGTGGGTGAGCGAGCGAGCTCATTCTGGAATCTAAAGAAAAGGAATAAAGTCGACTCCTGCTATGGCCAAGCAGACGTGGGCTAACGTGTTTGGTGACCTCGAGTAGTTCCTCGGGCACCTTAACCACACTCTTCCAAGTGCTTTCCAGACGTGATCTCGGGCACCTCGACACACAAAACCAAGACTTCCTTTGCCTAAGTGCTACCAACTCCAATCTTCCGGCTCACTACCAGTGAGTTGGAAGATTGCGACACGCGCAGTTCAAGAAGTGGGCCACCACGTACAAGTACACAGCTGATGACGTTTTCGAGAAGGTGCTGAAACTGAAACGAGACGATATCCATAAATACTCTCGGGAGAAATTTATCTGGGGCGACTACAGCAAATACCTACGTGACTTGGTCATGAACCATTAACGTTAGATGGTTTGGATCGGGTCGTAGGACTCCCTTCCCATTTGGAGATACCGATGTAACCACAAACCAGTGATCCTACAAACTCCTAGTAGCTTTCTCTACCCGTACTGTTCCCCCAAAAGGTGGCTTAAACAATACGCGGTGCGAACCTTTGTTTTCTTTCTAATGTGGCTTGGCGTGGAGCTTGATCGCGATGGGAGATCGGTCGAGAAGTCCGACGGTGTCGACTGTGCGTTGGAGCTCTACCCTCACACCATTTATAAAGCTCTACCACATGTATACGCACCCTCTCCCGGGTAATGTGAAGGCCTACTTCTTCTATCGGTCAGCTATGATCCAGTCCTGGAACAAGTTCTGCTACCGGTACCAAGGAGGCATGATCGAGGCGCGCGTGCAACTTCCCGGGGCCGTGACGAAAGCGTCTGGCAATCCCGATCTGGCAGAGGGTAAGCGTTCGACCCAAGCAACCAACGTATCTGTAACGGGGTTACCTGAAGAGTGCCCGTCACTCTTCCGGGTTGGGTATATGGTGTACCCAACACCACTGACACGTGGTGGTGGCCCACAGCCACCCATACATAAAACATATAGGATAAACTATAGTTGACTTAGGAATTGTATTGCAAGACGATCTCTAGGTAACTAACTATAAATATATCAGTCTATAAACTACGTTGTCTAAGTCAACCGTTCCCCAAGACCGGGAACTAGTGAACCGTCGTTCACTTGGAGTTTGTATACTCCTAGCACTTCCTCGAGCGCAAGGTGCTGTGTGACTCCCGTCACACTTGGTAGCACTTGTAGTCAATCCTCGCCTACGCGGGTAAGATTGGACTACCTGAATCCTTTGTGGTCTCAAGCATTGAGCCACCATGGATCGCAGTGAGTTTCCTCACTTGAACGACTCGCAGTTCGAGTCCGTTCGGAAGATGGCGGGCATCTTCGGGATGGATGCCCTCCAGAGCTTGGCGGCAGCAACACCTGCCGAGCAGCTCGAGCGCGTAAGCGCTTTCGACACGTACGAGCAAGGGCTAATCGCCCATGTACGTGGGAGCCTACAGGCCCCTGTGGCTGAACGAAAACCAGTTCAGCCCAAGCCTTTGAGGCTGAAGGTTAACCCCTACGAAGGGAAGGAAGGGGAAAACCTTCACTTCTGGGTCCGAGAGGTTTAGCTCGCTATGGACGCGGCTCTCGTCTCGGATGAGCGACTCCGCGTCGCTTTTGCTCTCTCCCACCTTAGTGGTCGAGCAAAGAGCTGGGCGTATACGCGTGAAGCGACAACGCCTGGATGTTTTGCATCCTGGGCTCAGCTGTGTGAACAGCTTCGAGCCGCCTTCCTCCCGGCGAACTATGAGTATCGCCAGCGCTCACGCTTCCTTGCGTGCAAGCAAGGGAGACGTGAGCTGCACGAGTACATCCAGGAGATGCGGGAGCTCACCGCATCTCTGGTGGGAAACCCACTCCATGAACACATCAAGGTGACGGTGTTCATGGACGGCCTGCGAGTAGGCCCAGCGCGCACGCAGCTGTTTCGGGTGCAAGCAAGCACCCTGGAAGAAGCGATTCAAATCGCTCTTCAGGAGGAGTACAGCCATCGACAGGCTCGCACTCCTGCCACTGCGTGGCTTGGGGGCTCCACTCAGGGCGGGCCCCAAAGTAGAGTCCCCTTCAACGGTCCTGTGCCGATGGACCTGAGCCTTGCCGAACAGCACGACATTCGCTGTTTCGGCTGTGGCAAACTGGGGCACATGAAACGTGCGTGCCCCGCGGGAGGAACAACACGGCGGTTTCCTCCCAAGCCCTTTGGTCCTAGGGGTCGCTGGCAAAAGCCGCGACCCCGTGTCCAGGGGAACGCAGGGAACCAGTAGGGGCGGGGCGCCCTACTGGGGAAGATCTAAGTCTTCATGAGTGGTGCGCGGGTGGTGCGCACCATGAAGGCTTAGCCCCTGAGAGTCTCTGTACTCTCGAAGCGGAGAAGGGCAGCGGAGGGATGCTTGTAGTACATGCAAGTGTACGGGGATACGACCATCCCATGAGAATCTTGATCGATTCTGGGGCGTCAAAGAACTTTGCACGCCGCCGGACGGTCGCTCGCAAGAGCGACCAGTTCACCGATGCTTTACGAGAAAGTAAAGGGAACGGGCATGTCCTAGTCAGACTGGCTGACGGGACTGTAGTGGAGGTGCCCAAGGTCTTTATGGACCTGTCCGTCAAGTTTGAGGACTTTAATTCCACTGAACGATTCCTCGTTCTTGATATGGACAAGTACGACTTGATCCTGGGTATGCCATGGCTTGAGAAGCATGAGCCCTGGATAGACTGGCGCGGCAAAGCCATCGGGGCTAGCCGGCCTGCTGCTACTGACAGAGCATTGGTGAGTCATGTTCCCACCTCTGTCAGCAGCCGGGCCTACCACCGGAGCCGAGTCGGAAATGACTCCGAAGAATTAGTTGCGGCAGGAGCCGCAACAGGTGTCATGACACCGTCCACTGCGGGCAACGGACCGCCACAGGCAATGCCGGTGGACAGGACGTCGAGTCCAGCGAGGGGAACTGCAATGACAGCGGTACCCACCGCTCCTGGCTATGGCATCGTACGGCCTTCGGCCATATCGACGCCGGGGAAAGTCAACTCCCCAAGGGAAACGAGCCCACGTGAGACCAAGGAGGTCGAGACCGTGGCCAGGGTCGAGGTTGCTGGGAGCACCTCTGGTGTGGGTAACAATGTGCCACACGGAGTCGATGGAACTCCCGACTCCACCCTTGAGTCACCACCGGCTGTGGGTAACAAAGGACCATGCCGTGGTGGGCATCGACGACGTCGTCGCCGCCGTAAGCCGAGTCTGGTGAGACAGACTGGAGTCGCTACAAGCGACTCGGAGAGAGAGAACTCTCCTCAGGCACGGCCGGCCGAAGAATGCTATCACTTCTTCGACGGCGAGACCGGGTGTACGGTCAAGGCGGGCTCCACAACGTTGGCAGCCCTGCCTGAGGTGTCAGAGCTACTGAACCTCGAGGAAATGTCGATGGACGATTTCCTGGCACAACTGAAAGCCGAGGCAATCACGGAGATGGTGCTCCTGAAGCCGGAGGCCTCTCCAGAAGAGCTGAGCTCCTCTTCCGTTATGGACAAGGATGTCCTGGACGAGCTTGGCAAGAAGCGCGCAACGCGCACGGGCTCTGCGATCCTCGAGAACCCCAAGGATCCAGTGTATCCTTTGGTGAAGGAGTTCTCGGACGTGGTGTCCAAGGACCCGCCGTCCCAACTCCCACCTGACCGAGGAGTTAGGCACGAGATTGATCTCGTGCCAGGCACAAAGTACTGTGTGACCAGGCAATGGCCACTGCCTCGCGAACAGTGCGAGGTCATTGATGCCTTCTTCGCCGCGAAGGCAAAGGCAGGCATGGTGCGTGAGTCGAAGTCTCCGCACTCGACGCCCACCTTCTGCGTTCGCAAGCCGAACGGGAAGTGGCGTCTGGTTCATGCTTATAACAAGCTGAACAGCGCAACGGTGCCCGCCCAGACACCCAGTCCCCGCAAGGATGTGTTGTTGAACAACATGGCGGGCTGCGAGCTTTATAGCGCGCTGGATCTGGTGGATGGATACTACCAGATCCTGATGCGCGAGCGCGACATCCCGCTCACGGCGGTGAGCACCCCGAGCGGCATGCTCTGGGAGTGGCTAGTGATGCCACAGGGCCTATCAAATGCCCCAGCGACTTTCAATCGCTTGGTCACACAGTTGTTTAGACCCTTGCGTGCGTTCACGCAGACGTACTTTGACGATATCTTCGTCCATAGTCGTGCCGGGGAAGGAAAGACGGCTATCGAGGTGCATCTCGAGCACCTCCGTCGAGTGTTTATGGTCATGAGAGCAAACAAGCTCTATGCCAACATCGACAAGTGCGTCTTTGCGGCACAAGAGATCAAAGTTCTCGGCTGCTTCATCAGCAGCGTCGGCGTTCGAGCCGATCCTGAGAAGGTCAAGGCCATTGCGGTCTGGCCCACACCACGATCCCAAAAGGATCTTCGCAAGTGGTTGGGTCTCGCCAACTACTTGCACAAGTATAGTGCGGGGTATGCCGGGCTGGCACGACCCCTGTCGGATCTCCTTAAGAAGGATGCCGACTGGCGCTGGGAGAGCCGTCATCAGGATGCATTCAACAGCATCAAGGCGAGCTTGCAGCGCGCGCCGGTCCTGGCTTTGCCGGACGAGACAAAACCGTTCAGCGTTGTCTGCGACGCCTCCGACTATGCCATCGGTTGCGCGCTGCTGCAACACGACGCGGATGGACACGAGCGAGTCATCTCGTTCCAGTCCAGGCAGCTTAAAGCCGCCGAGAGGAACTACCCTGTCCATGACAAGGAGCTCCTCGCAATGAAGTATGCCCTTGTCAAGTTCCGGGTACACCTCCTGGGCTCTGAGCCCTTTGTGATCTATACAGACCACGCGTCCTTGCGGACGGCCACCAACTCTCCGCATCTGTCTCAGAGGATGGCCCGCTGGCTGTCATTCTTCGCGGAATATAACTTCCGCGTCGAATACAAGCCGGGCAAGCTGAACGTGCTTGCCGACGCGTTATCCCGTCGACCCGACTATGAGCTCGCGCACATTAGTCGGGTTACGACAGATCTGTACGATCGGATACGGCTAGCGTATCGAGATGATGAGAATCTCTTCCCCATCGTGCGGTTCCTCACCGCTGGCAAGGAGGCCAAGCATGCATGGCTAACGCCCCGCCATCGTGCCCGCCTCCATCGCTATGCGTGGGTCGATGGCCTCCTCCACTACCGCGTGGATCCGGCCGATCCTCCGCGGATAGTCGTCCCCAACGACGAGGATCTGAAGTATGACATACTTCAGGAGGCGCATGATGTGCCTTCCAGCGGCCACCTTGGCCGCGAAAAGACCTTCTTGTCAGTCTCCCAGGTCTTCTGGTGGGCCCACATGTACAAGTGGGTCGCCACGTATGTAAGGACCTGCGAGACATGCCAGCGAGTGAAACCTGCTGGTCATGCCTCGGCTCCTTTGCAGAGCCTGCCAGTCCCGGAAGACTGCTGGAAGTCGATGAGTCTTGACTTCGTCTTCGGACTGCCGGCTGATGCCCAGGGCAACACCGGCGTCCTGGTGTTTGTCTGCCGCTTGAGCAAGATGGTACACCTTGCTCCGCTGACTCAGTCATCGGTGAACAGACCACAAGGCTGTTCCTGGATGGCGTCTCCTGCTATCATGGCCTCCCTGAGACTATTGTCTCTGACCGTGACCCACGGTTCACATCTGCGTTTTGGAAAACGCTGTTCCAATTGCTTGGAACACGGCTGCTCATGTCCACGGCCGACCACCCGCAGACGGACGGCCAGACGGAGCGCGTCAATCGCGTCCTCGAAGACACTCTACGCAGTGTCTGTGCCGAATCTCCCGGCACATGGTCGGCCAGTTTGCCGATGGTTGAGTTTGCACTCAACAACGCGGTACACGCGTCCACGGGGTTCTCCCCGTTCTACCTCAACGGGCTCCGGAACCCCCTGGTGCCACTCACTCTCCGTGGTGACACCGCGGCTTCGGTCGTAAGTGGGGGAGAGGCTCGGAAAGCTCTTTCCTCCCAGGTGTCAGACGTGACACCGGCTTCCCTAAAGAAGCAGTTGTCGACTTTTGTCGACAACAGGCTTAATGTGATAAGCCGGGTGCGCGACACAATGGCCGCCGCCCAAGATAAACAAAAGGAGTACTCTGACCGACATGGAAGAGGAAACTTAAACGTGTTTAAAGTGGGCGAGTTAGTCTTACTCGACACTAGGAACCTACCACTAAACTCGGTCAGTTCCGTGCTCAGCAATAAGCTGAAGCACAGGTTTATCGGACCCTTTGAGGTCCTGAGCAGGCATGGCTCCGCCTACACGATCGACTTGCCTAAGTCGATGACGACCCACCCGACGTTTTATGTGGGTCGTCTGAAGCGCTACCACGACCCTCAGGCTTCTGATCCCCCGCAGGAAGCGAAAGGGGATTCTGAGGTGGCGAGTTCACCACCTCGAACCGAGCGCCCGCCACGCGGAAGCCGGCGCAGGGGACTGGTCGTAGGCGTAAGCCTGTGACCTCGAAGACGCCCCGCCGTACGGGTAGGAACCGTAGTACGGCTGGGAGTACGCATAGGACTGCGGCTCCCGATAGCCCGGATAGCTCGGCCGGTTCTGGATCTCAGAACGGAGGTGAGCCACCTCGTCGCGAAGACAGTCGACGTCGTACGACGACGCACGACGATCGACCCGGGAGTGGAGATCCCCACACTCCTGGCTCAGTCGGTCCACATCCCCACGAAGGAGGGGAAGAGACCCCGGCTTCCCCGACTGAGCGGCAGCCTGCCCACCAGGGCCGAGACCCAATGCGATCTCCAGAGTGTACACTCGATCACGGAGATCGTGGATCTCCTGCTGCTGAAGCAGCACGGACTGATCGGGAGATCGCGCCGACGATCTCGGAGCCTCACGCCGTGGCGGAGCCTCGTACGCATAGTCGAGCAAGGCCTCCGCCGGCCCTCCTCGACCGTAATGGGGAAACCCACTACCACGTGGAGCGCGTGCTCCGTGAGCGGCGCCACCAAAGGAAGCGCCAGCTCTTGGTGAAGTGGCGAGGGTATCCCTCGTCACAGAACGCATGGGAGCCGATCGAGCGGCTCCAGGCTGACTGCCCGAAGGCTGTCGCGATCTGGGAACAGAAGCAGCGACAGCTTCGTAAGTAGTCCGCGGCTTCTTAGCCGACGGACGGGGTACGGTGGCAAACGCATGAACACCGTACCCGCGCTCATTTCGAGCGCCGGACTGAGCTCTACGCTTCAGTCCTTCCATCTCGGAGTACAGCTTCCGCTTACTCACGAGGTGGGCAAACCGAATCCGGAGGTCGCGCTGATCGAGGATTCGATGCAGCAGGCGATCCTCCTTGAGCTCATCGAGCTCCTGGGCGGAATGCCCACGCAGGCCAACCCACCGCCAGAACAGGTCCTCCGCTTGGGCCACGGTGTAAGTGTTCTCGGGTTGGACCCAAGGGTAACCCCACACCGGGTGGAGACCACCCCTGTTCTCACCCTTCTTGGGAAGGGTGGTGAACTCCTTGAGCGGCACCCGATGCGGAGCCAGGAGGACGCACCGAGCGGCCTCAATATCCTCGGTGAACAAGTCCACCTTTTGGATCAAGTCGCGCTCATACGCGCCTCGGGAGGTGGGGCCTCCAATGAGGCCACGAGGGGCGCCGAGCCTCTCAAGGAACAACGGAGAACCCGTGTTCTCATCGGGCGGGAAGTAGCCCCTGGGGTGCTTGGACTCCCTCTCTCCCGAAGCACCCCCGCCAGGAGTTGCTTGCGGCGCCGGAGGCGAGAGGCGCTGGCGCATCCGGGCCTCCTGGAGGCGTTCTTGCTGCTCGTCGAGCGCATTAGCGACCTCCTCCGGGACATGTACCTGTCCCTCTTCATCCTCCGAGTTTGACTCCGAGGAGTCAAACAGGGACTTGATAACATCAAGCCCCCTAGTCCGGCCTTGGGAGGGGACCGAGAAGCGATTCGCTTCTTCGACGCGGCCTCTTTGACCTTGGCGTCACGGGCTCGCTGGAGACCCTCGCCGAGCGTCAAGCGCTTGGCTGGCGACGCTGCCTTAGCGTCGCCGTCCTTCTGGCCACCCGCGGCGCTGGCATTCGTGGACCCAGTGTCCGCAGGAGACTTGGGCACGTTGTCCCCATCTCCACTCAGGTCCCCATGGACCGAGGACACGTCCTCAGACGCGCCTTTGTGACTTGGCGCGTCACCTTCGTCGTGTGAGACTGCTCCAGGAGAGGAGCAGTGCTCAAGGTCGCTCGGCGACCCGGGACTGCGGTCCCGATGTACAAACCGAGGGTTTGGACGGTCATCCGGTGGTACATCGGGCGAACCACGGCGTCGCGAGCGCGTGCTCGCAGACGCGGATACGGACGCGTCGCCAGGCGAATAAATCGCCTGGGAAGCCGCATCAACGGCTTCCCCCAACGCGGAGGCCTTGCCGCGAGGCTTGGCCGATTTTGACTTCGCCCTCGCGGGCTTAGTCTTGGACGCTTTCGCGTCGCGAGGTGTCTTCCTCTGAGGCATCTTGCCAGGCCGACGTGGAGGCCAGGGAGCACGTTTGGGAATGCCCCAGCGCTCCGGAAGAGCGGAGAGCGCGAGCGGAAACGCTCGGCCTCTTGTCGATGGTTATCGACTGAGCGAGGAAGTAAGAGAAACTTCCCGCTCGCCCCGATTGGTCGATAAGATCGAGTCTAAGTGGGGGAGGATGTAACGGGGTTACCTGAAGAGTGCCCGTCACTCTTCCGGGTTGGGTATATGGTGTACCCAACACCACTGACACGTGGTGGTGGCCCACAGCCACCCATACATAAAACATATAGGATAAACTATAGTTGACTTAGGAATTGTATTGCAAGACGATCTCTAGGTAACTAACTATAAATATATCAGTCTATAAACTACGTTGTCTAAGTCAACCGTTCCCCAAGACCGGGAACTAGTGAACCGTCGTTCACTTGGAGTTTGTATACTCCTAGCACTTCCTCGAGCGCAAGGTGCTGTGTGACTCCCGTCACAGTATCAGTGCCGCGTTTTGTTAGTAGAGCGACTATAGCGTTTGTTGCTGAATGGCCGAGGACTGCAGCAAGTACAAGACGATGACAATGAAGGAAAAGAGGACGAAGTGCACGTACCAGAAGAATAAGTAGAGCTGTATTAACAGAGCAGCAGTTCGGAGCCAGCATAGGCCAGGCTTGTTAGCTATCAAATCCCTTCTATCCAATCCCTTCACAAAAGATTTGGCCCCCTGATCGACAAGACCAAGTACCAGCTATGACCTCTCTGGACCTGACGCAGCTTTTCAATGTCAAGGACAAGGTCGTGGTAGTCATGGGTGGAGGCCGTGGGATCGGCAAGAGGATTCGTGCAGAACGGAGCAAAGGTCTACATCGCGTCGCGCAATCTCGAGGCTTACCAGGTTACGGCGAAGGAGCTCAACGCCAAGGGCCCCGGCATGTGCATTCCCGTACGAAGTCTCCGGTGGTCTATCCAGCTATAATGTGCCTGGTCTAAAGCGTTGTGCACCTTGTAGCTGCAAGTGAATTTGACGAGTGAGGACGAGTGCAAGAAGTTCGCCCGATGAAGTCGCCAAAAGGGAGAAGCGTGTGGATGTGCTGATCAACAACTCGGGCGATGGAGTCGAGACCCCGATCGAGAACACCCCTGCATCCGGTTCGTAGTCTTTTGTAGTTGGTCGCATTGAGACTAGAGGGCTTACTGGCCATCGGTGGTGTCTGTTGCAGCCTGGAGCGAGACGTTTGCTCTGAATGTCACGTCGTCTTACCTTCTCACGCGCTTCCTGCTGCCACTCCTGGACGTAGCAGCTACGTCTCCGGATGCTGCGCGTATCATCAACATTGGGTCGATCGGTGGATTGACTCCGCAGAAGATCAACACGATGGTGTACGATTCGTCCAAGGCGGCGGTGCACCACCTGACGCGCATTCTGGCAGCTAAACTCGCTCGTCGCCCGAACGGCGGCCACATTCTCGTAAACGCTATCGCGCCGGGTTACGTCCTGTCGAGACTGACGGAGGGCATCGCGTACGTGACGGACAAGCCTTTCGCGGAGATGAGTCCGGCGATCCCTATCGAGCGCATGGGTGAGGCCGCCGACATGGCTGGGTTGGCCACCTTCCTGGCGTCCAAGACGTCGGGGTGGATTTCGGGACAGATGATCACGAGTGATGGCGGCATGGTCGGCGCTGCGGAGACTGGCGTTGGCCGTCCAAGTTGTAGGCCCCACAAAGGCTTGAAGGTGGTAGATGTACACACACCTGACCAAGAAATGTCATCGTGTCCGTTTGCATTGAAAGCCTTTCAGCTGGTCTTGCCCCATTTTCAGTAAACAAAAAACTGGCTTTCATTTCGTAACTATCATCGCGCTGAGGCTAACTCCACCGCCAGTAGAGAGGATATATCCATATTAGCAACTGCCAATCAAATGGACATCTGTATAATAGCCACGCCTTTTACGACTAGGCATTGTGCTACAAGAAAGTACCAAACACCGAATATTGGTGATTTGGAAGATGCCTAGTTAAAAAAGAAGGATCGGGCGATACTGGAGCTACTCAAAACCGCAGAAGATGATCGGTGAATGCGTGGTCGCCTCGCAGAACGTGAACGCGGATTTTCTGTCGTATAACCGCTTCTTGGGCATGTTCCACGACGCGGTGAGGTGCACACAACTGGAAATATCTCTGTGTTTCGATTGAACTAACGACCTAAACGGTGCTTTATAATGCGGTAAGTACTGGGAAGCGTGGTTTCGTCTACTTGCACATTATCGAAAGCGTGGCTGTGGACATCCTATGTATCGATTTCAGTGCCCTCAAAGGAGTGGAAAGCTCACACCGTGGCTCACTGAGCAACTATCCAGTAGTTCCACTCGCCGACGAGATCACCAGCGCAGCCATTTCGCATGAGTTAAATTGAGGTGTCAGTTAGGCTTCACAATCGGCCGCATACTACAAACAAAATATTCATACATCTGCCTAATATGCCTTTCAGTCAGCTTTCCATAGTGTGCTGTTTGAGGTGCCGAATTGACGTTCGACCCCGAGCATAAACGAACAGCATCTGGGCATTTTAGGGCAAATTACCTCGTTATAAGAGGCCTGCCTACTGTCAATAGCTATCCTGCAACAAGTTTACGGGCCTCCGTAAACTACAGTGTAAACTGTCCAGTAAATCGTCCCGTATACCGTCTCGTAATCTATGGCATAAACTGTGCATGATTAATAACGCAGGTGCGTTCTTGTGCTTGTCGAGCTTTTGCCGCCCATTTTAGCTGGGCATCTCTGATGGGTCAGTTTTGCAATCCGGATCTGTGCAGGGGCTAGATTTATTTATTTCAGAGCCCAAATCGGAGACTCGCCTCCAGCCAGCTAAGCACCAGCCCGACGGCGAGGCGTCCGCTGTTTCGGTCCAAATAGCTCTGAAGCATACACAGATGGCACGTTTTAGACATGCATCAAAGCTATGGCTCGCCAGCGAAAATCGTCATGGTGGAAAGGAAAGTGTGCAAAAATCTACGGCAACAAGACGCGTTATTGACTGAAACGGCCACCTTCAAAATGCGCAGCAACCTCCTTGTAGCTACTGTCGGCACCTCGCCGCTCTATTCCTCATTTCCTACGTGGATAAGCTCCTGTGAGCTCTTGCGGAGACACATTGGGTGTTGACGTTGAATAAAGTAAGATAGTATTTGGCCCAATCTCGCCGTTTTTCTTGCTTCAAAATGGGCATTCTGCGGAGTCAAATATACGGGGTGAAGGGTATGTCGTCCTTTCATACACATATAGCCATAGGGAACTGTCTAGTGGTGTTGATACCCGCACAAACAACGGGTTGTTCACGATCTGTGCAGGCGAGGTTTAGACGGAAAACCTGTCGGGAAAATGCTGCGGGAACGGGTCCAATAGTGTTGAGATACAGTGCACGTTGCTTCTGTCCATCAGGCAAAGCTGTGCTAGTATTAATTAACGCTATCTGCCTGGCGAACTCCGGCTTCACCTAGTGATTATGCTATATTCTCCCGAGATCAGTTCACACTGATTACCAGCTGGTGAGATGGTCTTGGGATCTCAAGATAAAATGTTCACGTTGCCTTGCCGGATTCAGTTCGCAGGTCACTTTCCGCTTTGCCCTCCACCACCCAGTGCTCAAGCCAAAAGAACGGCATTTTCCAAACACCATGAGGTTCTACCACTTGGTCCTACTGATGGTTGCCGTGCTGTTTGCAAGTGCTGACCCCACCTCGGCGTATCGGGGATCGAAGCTGACGACACCTGGCGCGCAGACTCAAGTGCTTCAAGACAACACCGCCACCAAGAGGCTGCTGAGAGCTTACACCGACGACGAAAAGAGGGGCATTTCAATCCCCGGTTTAGAGAGCGTCTTAAAAGTGTTTCCGTCAAGCAAGACCAAGCAGCTCCAGGGACTGCTCAAGGCCGACGAGACTCTCGGCAATGCCTTCAAGACGTTGGGGCTCAGCAAAATGCCTATTGCTAAGAATAATTTTATCGAGACGAAAATGGTGGAGAAACTTTTTTCGAGCACCAACTTCAAGGTTTGGTCCAAGCATGCCGCCCGGTTGAACAAGCAAGACCCCGAAGGTGCAATGCTTACCTCACTCACGAACGTCTTTGGCGAGAAAAATGTGGCGACAATGATTTTGTTGGGGAAGCGTTCGCGGAGGTCACACCAGGTCGCCAAGAAGTTGGAAGCTGCGAAGATCAAGAAGTGGTTCTCCATGGACAAGTTGACAGCTGATGACGTGTTAGGTCGGAAGAAATATATGTGGGGTCAAGCCGTGTAACTACGATACGTACTTACATAACTCATGCCGTGCTTTGGCCGGGAAGCTTTGGATACTTAGGACCAATGCTGCATACATGTATTGTGTATTGCAGTCTTTTTGGCACTGTTGACTCTAATTCGTACGACTTGTGCTGTGGAACCTAATGACCCATATCTACGAGAAGATCGACCGACGCTAACGCGTGCTGTTCTCCCATGCCATCCCGATGAAGAAGAAGTGCGCGACGTCGTCCACCAGTTTCGTGGCGCTAGTTCCTGATCCATGAGGTTGCACGAATGTACATGTCCGACTGGGTCAACATTCACAATTTGGGATAAGATATCATAGCTCGTCAAATATTTCGTCGTTTTAGCTTGCGCTCACCTTTAGCGTTATTACAAAACTACACAAATATGATTTGATACAGGATTTGCGAAGACTTTGGATATGAATATCCAGAGAACATCAAAAAGTTATTATTGCAAAATAGTGACGCGTATTTATCTGCTAGCGCTTTTCTGGGGTCTTTGATCTAGACGAAGATTGGCTGTTAGTGTGGTGTATCTCAGGTGGCGGTATCGGTCGACATGCGCAATACCCGGTAGCTGCGCCTACTTTTTGGCCCAATTACTTATGTCGAGTACAATACAGATGTCCCCGGCAAATTTGCAAACTGCAGGCAGCAATTTACCTTGTACAGGTAGTACAGATGTGCATGGGATTTGGGATGGGATGTACTGAGGTAGATGTAACTTGGAGGGAAAATGTCGCGCTGCGAGAAGCTTCCTGTACGTGGGTGCAGTAAATAAAGAGTAACTTAGTACTTTTGCATCTATATGGCACCTGTGCGAATCTTGCAAGGCAGTGTGGCGAAGCGATCAGTCAATTTGGCGGTCACGGCCGATCAATCATGAAAGGATGGGATTGGGACCTGAGATGGGTGGATCTGGCCGTGGGACAATAAGTCCGAAAATTCGGATGACCATCACTTTCACATGGGACCATCACTCTGCATCGGATGATTGACATGGGTGCACGCGATCACACAGGACATGGCTACACAATAGATGATCGACATGGGTACAGGCGATCACTCGGACGATCGCCGAGGAGATGGGTACGGATCGGCTGATCATTTGGGGAGGTACCACTGAAAGGGTACATGGGAGTATAGGATGGGTTGTGGATCGTAGGATAGGAATCAGGATGGGGGGCGGGTACATAGTTTTTAAGGGATAAACAGACCAGAATTTTCCTTGCAAGACACAAGTGGCCAGCGGAATTCCGGGGAAGGAAGTATATTGGCCTACCCGACGACCCAACAACCCACATAGTGAAATCAAGTGTACACGTGGAAGCCCCTAGATCGCTTGGCTAGGCGCGCTCTCCCTTCTGTCTCAACTCATCAAGACCCCGCCATAGGAGGCGGCAAGCAATGTAAAGGACCCCGCAAAGGAAAACAACCCCCCGTGATCGATCCCACACGCGATCGACATCTGATACCGACCGACTGCGTGAAGCATATCCGCGTAGTTGTCACCCCCCCCCCCCCCCCATCCCCTGAAGAGCCCATCAAGCTCAAACCCCGATCTCGATCACCACTGATACTCCTCGCGTGAGTGCCGGAAGAGTGCAACCCGCCCAAGCCGTCGGGTACACAAGGTGAGCTACAAGGTCAAGATCCACCGGATCAACGGAGTACCCCCTCCGACAGTCGGCAGTCCGGGCAACCGTTGGCGAGTGCCGGTCACATCAGCAAATTTGTGATCCCGCTCCGCCAGAGCAGTACATTGAAAACATTATGAACCTGTGAATTTCACAATGATGTGTGAACAGCACAAGCAATCAACAATTTGCACACTGCCGTCTTACCCCGCACACTGCGCCTAGGCGCTCTATTCGAATATTCGAGTTTCGAGAATCAAAGATAAGAGTTCGATTATAGCGCTCGTCGAAATATAACACTTCGCACTATTCATCTTAAGTTTGATTCTTGTGGTAATGGCAACCAGTGCTTGGCCTCGCAGCAATCGAGGTTAAAATACCCACGCTGTTGACACCCATCAAACCAAAGCGGTCTGCTCCGCTGCTATAGCTCTCATTTTCAATTCTACAGTGATGACCGAAGCAAAACCCAAGATGAAACGCCGTAGCTACACCATCAAGGACAAACTCGCCATCACTGCTGAGTACGAAGAGGGTATCATCGACAGTGGCTTCACGTCCTCGGTATCAAGCACAATGTCGCCTCTGGAACGCTGCGAGGATGGTGGAACAATCACCAAAAGCTACTGGAGGCCTCCAAGAATCGACAGGTCCCAACACGATCGGTGCGGCGTTTAGTAGGTGGAGCCCGTGGCCCTCAGTACAGTAAAGTGGAGGAGTGACTCCATAAATGGGTACTCGAAAGATATGCCAAGGGGCTACGGGTGAAGGACAGCTACATACGACTACAAGCTCAAGATATTTACCGCAAGCTGCGCGGCCCCGACGCGTCGACGAGGTGACTGGCACGCTTCAAGAAAAGGAAGCAGCTCGTATCACGATGCTAGACGACCACCCGTACGCTTCCTGAAGATGCCGCAAAGACCTACAGCCTCTTTATCCAGTGCGTTCAGCAACGTATTGCCGCGCACAACATCCAACCAAGGAATATTATCAACATGGATCAATTGCCCCGCTACTTTGAGACGAAACTCAAGTCCACGAGAGGTTCGCGTGAGGTGTCGCTACGGAAGAGCAGAACAAACCACAATAGGTTTACGGCTACCTTCTCTATCATCACCGCTGGTACGATGCTCACTCCGCACCTTCTCTTCTCGAAGTTGAAGAACAAGTTCACTGTGCCAGCAAGTGTCACGCCGACGTGAATTGCACGGGCATGTGGAGTGACGAGGTATTGCTGGACCATACCAAGCAGGTCGTGCGCGGCCGCAAGGAAACTCAGCTTTACTGCGAGCTGGTGCTTTATCTGAGCGACTCATATGGGTGCCTCGTGAAGCTGATGCAGTCACGTAAACTGGAGCGATACAACATCTTTGTGGTGATCATCCCACCCAATATCACCAACATCTTACAGCCGCTGGACGTTGCAGTCAATCGCAGCTTCTAGGCGTACTATAGGAACAAATACGACGAGTACATCGGCAGCGTTCTCCAGGATACAGCGCTGCAGACGAGGTGGAAATCCCAAGGCCCCTAGCTACAGTGTTGTTGGGCAGTGGACTGTCGATTGGATGACGACGCGCACTCTAGACGACATCAACAAAGCGTTTCAACCGTGCGGCTTAGTGCCGAAAGAGATAATCGAGGAGAAGAAGCTGCACTGACCTCTCCAGAAAATCCTTGCCCGGACTTTGACTCGGTACGCTGGAACGCGTCCTACCCGTATATACTGGAACAGTCGGATGACCATGTAGCAGGGCTACACAGTCGGTTCACCTCCTACCTTAGTGCAACATGCACTAATGGATACATTCAGGTTGACCACTCCACAGGGTGGTCCACATTCATAGAAAAGGCATATGACTGGTAGAAAGTAACACCTTTCTACCAATGAGAGTCATTCAATAGATAGGGGTTCTGCCAGCCATCCAATGGCAGAACCTCTCATTAGAAATATCAGTTTAGGAGGAAACCCCATTTACAATCAATACAGTTCTCATTTGGCACCAAAGCTTTCGTTCGGTTCCTTTATCTAGGTTTAAGTATACTTGCGGATACAAGTATACTGAACTTAAGTAAATTACTCCTACGCTTCCTCATACACGTGCGCACACGTGTAATGTGGTGTTGTGATTCACAAAAACTTCGTTAGTGCGGCTTCCACGCAACACCACAACAATTCGCCGAGTCAGGTCGGCGTTGTTGGGCTTGCGCAGGGTTCTGTTGGTTCCCTTTGCGGTTCGGCCCAGCCGGGTCCAGTTGAGGACCTGCTCTCGCTGAGTACGAATCCAAACTCCAGAAGCTCGCATGAGCGGGGCAGCATCCGTTCCTCAAACCCTGTGACCTCCACCAAAGGATGGGCGTCGGCGCGCGAGCGCTTTTACAGGTCACCGAGCGCAGAGTACGCTCAGCTAGAAGTTTGCGGTGTCCTGGGTTGTGCAGACCCACCGACTCGTCGATTCGACGAGGTTTGTCTTCGCTGGTAGCGAGAAGTGCCCACCCCGGGCCGACCTTGATCTCTTGGCGCTACCAGTCGATTCCCCTACAAGCTATGCCTCTCGGGGAACGACGGCAGACATAATCCAGCCCTCGCAGGGACTTACCGGACAGTATACGCTGTTCTTGAACTTAGAAGATTCTGCTCTGTTTTGTTATCTCTGTGTCTTCGGGGAGTCCCTTCGGACCCCCCTCTTTGGTCTCCTATCGATCCCATACAAATACCTAGTGAAATGGAGTCGTTAAAGATCTCCCTGCGACCCTTCGCTCAGCTTCCTAGTTGATCTTCGCCGAGTCGGGTCGTTATGGATCTCGGCCGACCCTTCGCTCCGATTCCTGATTTATCCTCTCCCAAATGGAATAACTCCCAAATGGAATACGCTCGCTGAGTCGCTGAGTCGTGCTGCTCGCTGACTCCGATCAATCACTGAGTTCGTCGCTTAAGTGTGAACTTCGATTAGGTACGACGAACTTAGCTGAGCCAGAATGGGTGGTCTACCCAAAATATGAGTTTACCTACACTACAACTGCCCCGGGCGTGATACAAGCCTGTCTCGACCATCATTCAGCTCCCCAATTCTCCAACCGTCGGAACTTCGTTCGAAATCTCGTTACCACTGGTTCACGAGCTCGTCGAACACTCCGTCACCTTCTTCCGTCGACCAGGTGCGTACTGTTGCCTTCCGCGTCACTTGCTCTTGTTCATGACGTGCTAATATCGCTCTCCTGTGCTTCTGGTAGCTTTTCGTTAAATTGCTGCGCTCATCGCCTGTCCTGTTGACGTGTACACTCGCTGCGTCTCGTCCGACTTCATCGCTGTAGCGTTCGGACACGTTCGTCTTCTCCGGACCTCTGTTGGTTTATCGTCGAGGCTCTTCGCGGCAGATTTACGTTGGCGATCCTTTCGACGACTCGCTAGCATGGTGCATTCGCCGAGCCGCACTGGACCACCAGCTGCGCCGGCTCCTGCTGCTCACTCGGAGGACTCGTCGATACCTGGTAGAGCTGGAGCCTCCGCTCGCTCCCATTCGCTTAGTCCAACGACTACTCTTCTTGATTTGGCTCGCCTCGCTGGGCGCGACTCGTCGAATATCGCGGCAGGCGAATTCGCTGGCCTCGCTGAGATTCGACGCGTGCTTGTCGAGCATGAAGAGTCCCAGAAGCAACGTGACGTTGCGTTGGGCACGCTCGTTTCTCTCCTCTTGACGAGTGCTCCTCTTCCTGATGATGCGTCGTTGCGCTAATCCAGCTTGGGTGCTAATTCTCTCGCTGACATACTGTTGGCCGTACGGCAAGATGTGGTTCCGCTTCCTGACATGGCTAGCGAGGTCGCCGACCTTCAGACTAAGCTCGCCAAGTCCGAGCGAGTTGCTGCCGCCCGCCTCAAGCAGATGGAGTCCGCTATCGCTGAGTCTGTAGCGGGGCTACACAGTCGGTTCACCTCCTACCTTAGTGCAACATGCACTAAGGAATACATTCAGGTTGACCACTCCACAGGGTGGTCCACATTCATAGAAAAGGCATATGACTGGTAGAAAGTAACACCTTTCTACCAATGAGAGTCATTCAATAGATAGGGGTTCTGCCAGCCATCCAATGGCAGAACCTCTCATTAGAAATATCAGTTTTAGGAGGAAACCCCATTTACAATCAATACAGTTCTCATTTGGCACCAAAGCTTTCGTTCGGTTCATTTATCTAGGTTTAAGTATACTTGCGGATACAAGTATACTGAACTTAAGTAAATTACTCCTACGCTTCCTCATACACGTGCGCACACGTGTAAGCTTAAGTAGTGGGTCTAAGCAGACCCATTACACCTGGTAGCACTTTGTAGTCCGTCCAACGACCGACTAACACGTTCGTATGGAATACGAACGCGGGGCTGAGAACCTGCCTTCGGACAGTAACATGTCCGTGGGTAGCCCAAACACGTCTGCAACGCATGTTGCGCGTGCAGACTGCCCCCGCCTGTCGGAACCAGAGTGGGAGGCCCTCCAACGACTGTCAACAGTCATTGGGGAAGCGGCGGTAGCAACGATGTTGCGAACGCTATCACCGACGGAGCAACACGGTGTTGCTCTGGGTTTCATCGTGAAGGAACAGCGTGAAACCGCTGCTCGAGCTTCGGTGTCGCCATCGGCCACACCGCGCGTGGAGTCATTGAAACTTCACGTAAGCAGCTACGTTGGAAGAGAGGGCGAACCTCTCCTCCGTTGGCGTGTCGAGGTCGACACTGCCATTGCGGCTCGACGTATCGTCGACCCGTTGTCGAAGGTTGCGTTCGCCATGTCATGTCTGGGCGGACGAGCGAGGAGTTGGGCGTACGGACGCCGACTCACAGACCCTACGTGCTTTAGCACGTACGAGGATTTCAAGGAGGAGCTCAAACAAGCGTTTGAGCCCCCGCAGAACGAATTCCGATCGAGGGCGGAGTTGCTCGATCTGCAACAGGGCAAGCATGACGTGCATGCTTACGCCCAAAGAGCACGGTACTTGGTCTCGAACATCGTGACCAATCCGATCGACGAGGCGACAAAGGTCGTCACGTTCATGAAGGGCCTTAGAGATGGGCCTGTGAAGACCTATCTCTTCCGAGAGTATCCAAATACTCTCGAGGCTGCAATTGCGCTCGCAATGCAAGAAGAGTTTAGCCTGCGGCAGGCTAAACTGCATGTGAACGCCCCACGGCTGATGCCACGACCGGTGGTAAGGCCGTCGGGAGGTCCCGAACCAATGGACCTCTCGAGTGCGACAGCTGCTGGTTCCCAGCAGCGTCGTGGATCAACGAATGTGCGTTGTTTCCGCTGCGGAAACATCGATCACTACGCTCGCGAGTGCACAGCACCTGTGCACGCGGCGAGGAGCTGTCGTGGCGATACTGGGTATCGTCACGGGCAAACAAAAAACTAAAAGGACCAGCAGGGCGCCCCGCGCCCTGCTGGTGATGCGGTCGAGCGTGTCGACATCGGACACGCTGCAATGAAGATCGCTGCCCCCAGTGAGAGTCAATCTCAGTGCAAGAAGCAAGATGACAAGCCGAACCTTGTCATCCTGAAGGTAAGCTCGAAGAGAGAGAAGTCTCTTCGTGCTCTAGTGGACTGTGGAGCGCCGAACAACTTTGTTCGACTGCAGAGCCTTCCAAGGCTTGACTTCGAGGAGGTGGAAACACCTGGAAGTCTATTGGAAGTGAGAGTAGCAACGGGTGTCGTTGTTAGAACCGAGAAGCGTATCGTACGCGTACGCTTCTCTTATCAAGAGAATGAGTTCGTCGACGAGCTTATCGTCCTGGAACTGGACGATAAGTTCGATATGGTGTTGGGCATGCCGTGGCTTGCACGGCATGATCCGGTGATCGACTGGACGAAGCGCACGATCGTGCGCTTCGGGAGCAGCAGCAGCGCGACAGAGGGCGATGGCCCTGTCGGCGCAGCACATGCACCACGTGATGCATGCGGCCCTCCACCAGAGACAGCACGAAATGCGGCTGTCTCCGGTCACCCCCAAGCGAACGCCAACGACCGCGAGAGTCGTTGGGAGAAGATGTGAACCGAATCAGCAGGGCCTGATTCAATCGGATTCGAGAGGGTCTCGAAGCGTCCGGAGCGACGCGGTAGTGTCGACAGGTAATGTCGACACACAATTGGTCGAAAGACACTCCGCCGTTAGGCGTAGAGGTAAAGAAGACGCGTCGGCTCTGGGAGCCGACGCTGCAAGCAGTGCGGACGGTTGCAAACGTCCCGCACCGGAAATGCTTGCGAGCTCGCGTGCAGCCGGGCTGCACGACGAAGCGGTGCGCGATCAAGCCGGGCTTGAACGCGTGCGCCCGCGGGTAAAACCCGCCGGCGAATACAAGGAACAACTGTCCACGGCCGGGCCTGGACAAGAAGAAACTCGCGGAGCCGGGCTCCGCACGAGAAGTGAACGGCGCAAGCGAGAAAAGCTGCGCAAGTCTCGGTCACGGACCGAGACGCTACAAGCAGTGTCTGCCGGGCAGACACAGGAGTTGGAGACGACCGTCGAGACATTGAGTGTCTTGACGCGTACGAGTATTGGTCTCCAATACAAGAAGATGAGGCTGGATAACCCTCCGACGTTAGCGTCGGAGTTGATGTCGCTCCCAGTCACAAGCTGGAAGCGTTTCGCTCGCGACCTGCACGATGGACGCATCGAGCAGATCTGCATCCTCTCGGACGTCGAGAGGATGACGTGTGAAGCAGAAGAGCTGAATCAGCTCATCTCTGAGGGCGCGGACGTCCTCAGCGCGAAGTCGAAGAAGGAACGCTTCGACGAGCAAGGCTGGGACTCGCTCAAGGCGAGCCCCTTTTACAAGGTCTTGCGTGAGTACAAGGATGTACTCCCGGACGACATTCCTGCGGAGTTACCGCAGGACAAGTGTGTTCAGCACGAGATTGATCTCGTGCCGGGAACGAAGTACTGCGTCACGCGACAGTGGCCACTGCCGCGTGAGCAAGTCAAGGCAATCGACGACTTCTTTGAAAGTCGTCGCAATGCAGGACAAGTGCGGGAATCGAAGTCCCCGCACAGCGCACCTACGTTCTGTGTGAAGAAACCACAGGGCGGGTGGCGCATCGTTCATGCGTACAACAAGCTGAACGATGCGACGGTACCGGCGCAGACGCCGATACCTCGAAAAGATGTCGATGACCTCGAGTACTATCTTCAGTACTCTGGATCTGAGAGACGGGTTCTATCAGATCCTCATGCGTGAGAGTGATATCCCTCTCACGGCGGTAAGCACTCCGAGCGGCATGCTCTGGGAGTGGCTCGTGATGCCGCAGGGGCTAAAGAACGCCCCAGCGACGTTCAACAGGTGCGTCACGCACTTGTTGCGCTCGGTGCGCGACTTCGCACCGAGCTATTTCGACGACGTGTTCATTCACAGCCGGGCTGTGAATGGGAAATCGGATGTGGAGATGCATACAGAGCATCTCCGCAAGTTGCTTGAGCTCATGCGAAAGCACAAGCTCTACGCGAACCTGAAGAACTGTATCTTCGGGGCGACCGAGATACCCGTACTTGGGTGTCTCGTGGGGAAGAACGGCGTACGCCCTGACCCAGGAAAGGTCAGAGTGATCAATGAATGGCCTACGCCTTCAAACGTAAAGGAACTGCGGCAGTTCCTTGGACTCGCCACGTACTTGTGCAAGTACGTGAGCAACTACGCGGGCAAGATTCGCCCGCTGTCGCAGCTATTAAAGAAAGAGGCTGCATGGGAATGGACTGCTGATTATCAGCAGGCCTTTGAAGCAGTCAAGCTGGGCTTGACTGAGGCGCCGATCTTGGCGGTGGCCGACCAAGATCGCCCATTCCACGTTGTGTGTGATGCATCCGATTTCGCGATCGGATGCGCACTGATGCAACTCGATCACGAAGGTCGTGATCGTGTGGTTTACTACCAATCGCGTCAGCTGAAGCCAGCTGAGCGCAATTACCCGGTACATGACAAGGAACTCCTTGCCATGAAGTATGCACTCGCAAAGTTTCGAGTGTATCTACTTGGGAGTAGACCATTCGTGGTCTACACCGACCACGCATCGTTGCGTACGGCGACCAAGTCGCCGCACATATCACAAAGAATGGCACGGTGGCTGTCATTCTTTGCTGAATACAACTTCCAGGTTGAGTACAAAACTGGAAGGTTGAATGTCGTGGCCGACGCGCTTTCGCGTCGACCAGATTATGCGGCGCAAGAGGCCGACGCCAACTGCGTTGGCGTCGTCAGGACGACTACACCCTCGTCGTCCTTGCTGGACGAAGTGAAGGCCGCATACGCACATGATGCGGATGCGAAGCAATTGGTGGAGTACTTCTCCACACCTTCTGACAAGTCTCGTCAGAAGCTGGCCAAACACCTTCGTGCCCGTGTACACCGTTATCGTGTACACAATGGTCTGCTGCTTTACAGCGCAGTCGACGACAACGCAGATCGCATTGTCGTGCCGGATGATCATGAGCTGAAGCTCAAGATCACGTATGAGTACCACGATGCCCCGACATCGGGACATCCTGGCCGTGAGAAGACATATTTGCTTCTCACGCGTGACTTCTATTGGAGTCACCAGTACAAGTGGGTACGCAAGTACGTTCGTGCTTGCGAGGTATGCCAGCGCGTGAAGCCTGCGCCCAACTCGCAGGCTCCGCTTCAATCACTACCGACTCCGTCGGAGTGCTGGCAGTCCATTTCAATGGACTTTGTTTTTGGTCTTCCGCAAGACAACAAGCGGAGGACTGGTATAGTGGTCTTTGTTGACCGCTTCAGCAAGATGGTGCATCTTGCTGCCGTACCAGCCGAGGTGACAGCCAAACAGACGGCATGTCTGTTTGTCGACATGGTGTTTAGACACCATGGTATGCCACTCGACATCGTGTCGGATCGGGATCCGCGCTTCACAGCACGATTCTGGCAAGAAGTGTTTACACTTCTTGGGACGCAGTTGTCCATGTCGACTGCGGATCACCCGCAGACCGACGGACAAACAGAACGTGTCAACCGCGTGTTGGTTGACACCATGAAGAGCTACGCGCACTCGTTCCTGTTAGAGGGTGCTGCGTGTGCATGTGTGTGCACCAGGTGTGGGTGCAAGGCGTGTGTGCGTGCGCGTGCCTCTACGCGTGTGCGGGGGGCTTTGTGGCGGCGTCAAGTGCTCATGACGAGACGCGCAGGTTGCGTGCGCGTGAGAACAAGCGTGTGGGAGCGTGTCCAAGTGCTCAAGCGGCGTGGACATGCGTGTGGGTGCATAGTAGGAGTTACATATGTAGGAGTAGGGTGTGCGTGACTTTGGTCATGCAGTATGGTGTAGTGGGTTAAGTGCCGGGTCTTTGATCCGAAGGGTGTCCCCACATGGACGTTTTTCTTTTTGCCGACAAGAGAGCGTAGGAGGCAGGCTAGCAGCTAAAACTCACTCCATCAATCTCACTTTTGGTTTTGCAATCTCGGCCCGAAGCCGTCTTCTAAGTTTTCAACTCTCCGCAGCTCGTAGCCCAACTTCCTTGCCCCAGTACCGACACCAAGTTCAAGGTCGAGCCTTTCGACGGCTCGAACTACTCGCTGTGGAGCTACAAGATGAAGATGTACCTGATGTCCAAGGGATTGTGGGAAGCTGTCTGCGGGGAAGCCGGATCGACGGCGAAGGAGCAACAAGCGCACGCGGCGATTGTGCTCAACCTGAACGACTCGCAGTTGATGCACGTGGTGACGTCCACGACTGCGAAGGAGGCGTGGGACACGTTGAAGAAGTTCCACAAGACTCAAGACATGGCGAACCGGCTGTGGCTCAAGGAAAAGTTCTCGGCGTTCAAGTTCACGGCGTCCTCCGTCGGCAAGCACGTGACGGAGTTGGAGAAGCTCGTGATGGAGATGAAGAACGCGGGGTGTGAGCCAACTGAGGAAGACGTCTGCGCGACGATGCTGCGGAGTCTGCCATCGAGCTACGAGGCTCTGGTTCAAGCGTTTCGCATGTCAGTGAGTGAGTTCAAGCTTGCAGACCTGGTGAGCAAGCTGATTGCGGAAGAAGTGCGTCAGAAGGACTCGAACCGCATCGAAGAGGCGACTGCGCTTCTTGCCGGCAAGGGCAGTGGGAAGCAGCAGCAGAAGAAGAAGAACCCACGCGGGATGCGCAAGAAGGGGCCCTTCGGGAAGTGTTTCAACTGTGGCAAGCCTGGCCACTATGCGAGGGATTGCCGTTCCGAGGCAAGTCCCGATGAAGATGTCCAAGACCAGTCGAACGTTGCGTTCCACGCGACGGAAGCATTTGCTAGCGAGTGCTGGGTGATGGACAGCGGTGCTTCGGCACACATGTGCAAGACACGCGACGCGTTTCAAGAGTACTCGGGTGTAAAGACTGCGCGCACCATATCGAGCGCAGAGAGCAGCGCGAGCTTGAAGATTCTCGGGGTTGGAACAGTTGTTCTGCGTGTCTGAACTGGTAGTGCGTGGATAAACGCGCGACTGGAAAACACACTGCACGTTCAAGATTTGAACAAGAACCTGTTCTCTCTCACGGCTGCAACGGCACGCGGCATGACTGTGACTATGGACAGCGAGCAGTGCGTTGTGAAACGCGGCGGCCAAGTGGTGGCGACGGGCAGGAAGCAAGGCAAGCTGATGTTCCTCAACATTGAGGGCGGCGACGAGTGCCATGCGGCTCAAGACAATATGAATTTGTGGCACCGGCGACTCGGCCACGCGTCTTTCGGCACGCTGAACTCCATGATCAAGGACGGGAAACTCAAGGGCGCACTGGCAGAGCCTGGAACCGTGTGTGGCGTGTGTGCGACTGCGAAGCAGGCACGCAAGCCTTTCAAGTCGACCAAGGAGGGACTCGAAGCCAGGGAGAGCGCACGCAAGGACACCACTGTGTGCTCTGATGTGTTGGGGCCCGTCACTCCTGCATCCAAGTCGGGCTACAAGTACATTGTGAGCTTCATCATGATGAAGAGTCGCTTTGTGACAATCTACCCACTGCGCAAGAAGAGCGAAGTGTGTGAGGCGTTCAAGAAGTTTCTCAAGGAGGCAGAAACAAGTGCGGGCATCAAGGTCAAAGTGCTACGCAGTGACAACGGCGGTGAATACTGCAACGCGGGGATGGTGGCTCTGTGCGACGAGAAGACCATCAAGCAAGAGTTCACGGTGCCTTACAACCCGCAACAGAACGGCATGGCAGAGCGGATGAACCGTACGCTGGTCGAAATGACACGCTGCATGCTGGAGGAGAGCGGGGTGGACAAGTCGTACTGGTGCGAGGCCATCATGACAGCTGCAGACATTCGGAACGTGTTGCCTAACACGTCAAGCCCACACGCAAGCCCATTCCAGCTGGTTTTCAAGAGGGCGCCACGTCTGGAGCACATGCGCGGTTTTGGGACCGAGTGCTACGCCCATGTGACCAAGCAGAAACGCAAAAAGCTGGACAACTCGGGGATCAAGTGCATGTTTCTCGGCTACGCCAAGCAACACAAAACATATCGACACCTGGACCCCAGCGACGGATCGATCGTGATTTCAAGGAATGTGACGTTTGCTGAAGCGCCACCGGTCACAATGGCGAAGACGCGCAACCAGGAGGTGATCGACATCATCGACAACGATGAAGAAGAGGAGCGCACCGAAGAACCCAGTGTTGACGACGGTTTCAGCACGCCCCCGACACGCCCACTCCACGAACCCGAGGAGCACAGCGGACCGACCGGATCTGTGCCAACGCGTGGCTCTAGCACGCCAGGGAGAGACGGGGAAGAGGAGTGGATGGTGCGTCCGGCACGCAAACGGCGTGGAGTCGTGCGCTACTAAGACGAATTTCCCGGGACTCGAAGGGGTGAGTTCAACCTGGACGACTACGAGGCTGAGTTCGATTCCCTCTACTGCTTCCTCACCGAAGACGACGACGGTGAGCGCGCGGTGTCGTACGATGAAGTCATGCGGAGCAAGTACAAGGACGAATGGCTGCGCGCCATGGAAAGCGAAATGAAGTCGCTTGAGGATCACCGCACCTGGAAGTTGGTGGACATGCCGTCAGACAAGAAGGCGATCGGGTGCAAGTGGGTGTTCCGTATCAAGCGTGACCCGAGCGGGAAGATCATCAAGTTCAAGGCTCGTCTCGTGGCGAAGGGCTTCACGCAACGTCCAGGGGTCGACTACACGGAGCCTTTCGCTCCTGTAGCACGCAAGGAGTCCATCAACACGGCGGTGGCTATTGCAGCAGAGGAAGACATGGAGGCTGAAAACGTGGATGTGGACACCGCGTTTCTCTACGGCGACGTTGAAGAGGAGCTCTATATGGACCAGCCGGACGGATTTGAAGACCAAGTCAACCCAACCAAGAAGTGCCTGTTGATGCAAGCGCTGTACGGCACGAAGCAAGCGGCACGCCAATGGAACAGCAAGCTGAACAAGCACCTGGAAGGCCAAGGTTTCCATCGGTCAGCGGCGGATCCGTGTGTGTATGTTCGGCGTTCGGACTCGAAGTTCAGCATCATTATCGTCTACGTGGACGACCGCATGATCTTCAGCAGGACGAAAGCGGAGATCGGTGAGATCAAGAAGGCGCTGAAGCGCGAGTTCAGCATCAAGGAGCTCGGTGAGCTGAAGTACTGTCTCGGCATCGAGATCCACCGCAACTGCGACGACAAGACCATCGTCATGAATCAGCGAGCGTATATTCAACGACTCGCGGAGAAGTTCGGCGTGGAAAAGTGCAAGGCAGTGCACACACCAGCGGACAGCAACTCGAAGCTGATGAAACCGTCAGAAGACGAAGATTTCGAGCCCAGGTACCCGTATCGCGAGTTGGTGGGGGCTTTGATGTACCTCGCAACTTGTACGCGCCCGGACATTGCTCAAGCTGTGGGTGAAGTGGCCAAGTTTTGCGAGCGGTACAACAAGTCTCACTGGGTGGCTGCGAAGCGGATTTTGAAGTACTTGAAGACCACTCAGGACCTGGGACTCGTGTTCAACGGCGGGACTAAGGGAGAGCTGATCGGCTACGCGGATGCGAACTGGGCAGGTGATTTGGACACCCGGCGCTCGACTACTGGCTACGTGTTCTTCCTGAACGGGAGTGCAATTTCGTGGAAGTCGAAGCGGCAACCGACAGTGGCAACCTCGAGCACGGAGGCAGAGTACATGGCACTGTACAACGCCACTCAAGAGGCAGTGTGGCTGCGTCAGCTACTACTGGACGTGGGGTGTGAGTGTGTGGGTGCGACTACCATTTTTCAGGACAACCAAGGTTGCATTGCGCTGGCCAAGAACCCAGCGTACCACTCACGCACCAAGCACATCGACTTGAAGTATCACATCTTGCGCGAGAAGGTGGAAGACAAGGTCATCGTGCTCGAGTACAATCCGACAGACGAGATGATCGCAGACGGGTTTACCAAGGCACTGGCGCGACCCAAGCACCGCCAGTTTCTCGTCGGACTCGGCATGGACGCCTAAGACGCCAAGCACAGCGCATCAAGGGAGAGTGTTAGAGGGTGCTGCGTGTGCATGTGTGTGCACCAGGTGTGGGTGCAAGGCGTGTGTGCGTGCGCGTGCCTCTACGCGTGTGCGGGGGGCTTTGTGGCGGCGTCAAGTGCTCATGACGAGACGCGCAGGTTGCGTGCGCGTGAGAACAAGCGTGTGGGAGCGTGTCCAAGTGCTCAAGCGGCGTGGACATGCGTGTGGGTGCATAGTAGGAGTTACATATGTAGGAGTAGGGTGTGCGTGACTTTGGTCATGCAGTATGGTGTAGTGGGTTAAGTGCCGGGTCTTTGATCCGAAGGGTGTCCCCACATGGACGTTTTTCTTTTTGCCGACAAGAGAGCGTAGGAGGCAGGCTAGCAGCTAAAACTCACTCCATCGATCTCACTTTTGGTTTTGCAATCTCGGCCCGAAGCCGTCTTCTAAGTTTTCAACTCTCCGCAGCTCGTAGCCCGACTTCCTTTTGTTTCATCAATGGAGCGACTGCTTGCCGATGGCGGAGTTCGCCATCAACAACTCGGTGCATGTCTCGACTGGACACACACCGTTCTACGTGAATGCCTTGAGGTACCCACGCATACCGAGCGTACTCGGTGCGGTAGCTCCTTCCTTAAGTGGGGGAGGGTATCCGGTTAATTCAAAACAACCGGATAGGCACGCTGATAAAGCAATGTATCAGCTGTGACGACTCGCGCACGTACTGTGCGCAGTCATGGCGACGACATCACAGTGTCTACGACGGGCGTAGACACTTTAAACGACAACGAACATAACGCGCAGGCCGGGCCTGCTGCGAACAAGGAGCACGAACTGAACCAGGGGTTCAGCTCGGATGCAATGGACTTTGTCCAGCGTCGACAAGCCGTAATTCGGTTTGTCCAGGACGCGATAGCAGCTTCTGTCGATCGACAGAAGCTGAATGCCGATAACACCGGCAGGGGAAACACAAATGAATTTAAAATTGGTTCATTAGTTCTGTTAGCTACGCAGAACCTAGCTAAACATGCAGTTTCCGATTTCGGAGCAAGCAAGCTTGCTCCGCGCTTCATTGGGCCATTCACCGTGTTGGCAAAGCATGGCAACGCGTACACACTGGACATACCGTCCAGCATGCGCCTGCACCCAACGTTTTACGTTGGGCGACTGAAGCCGTACGTGCAGCACGAGTCACCTACGTCTGGTGACTCGCCAAAGCGCTCTCGAGCGCGGCGACGCGCTTCGAGACGCCAGAGAGCCTCGTCCCGACCTCGACCTTTACGTTCGAGGTCGTCTGCGCAACCTCCGCGAGCTGAGCCTTTAACAAGCTCAGCTCCTGACGCAGAGCAGCGAACTGCGACGCTTGGAGACGCTCAACAGCCTCCCAGCGAGACTCAAGGTTTGGTTGACCAAACCCGGGGCGTCTTCCCGCCCCCCCCCCCCCCCCCCCCCCCCCCCGTTGCGAGACGCACGCGGGGCAACTCGCTGGATCGTCCAGCGAATTGTTGGTCATCGGAACCAGACCCGAGGTCCGGTTCATTTTCGTATTCGTTGGAGAGGATTTTCTCCCCAACACGATACGTGGGAATCACGGAATGTCCTGATGGAGGACATTCCGGAAATGGTGACGGCGTACGAAGGCCGCCACCGCCACCGCCGCCGAAGGGCGTAAAACTTGGGCGAGCGCTGTAGTCGCCTACAGCGCTCGGATAAGTGCTGCGATTATCCGCAGCACTAGAAGACGCCTGCGCCTGAAAACTGGCGCGCAGGGTCTTGAGGTCGTCAGGTACACACATGGACGTGTACCCGTTGACGTCCCGCTCGGTGATGCGTACTGCTCCGGGGTAGCAGTACTCACAAGCAGTGTCGTAAGGCACTGCGCAAGGAAGTCCAATACCGACTGCACCATGGTGCAGTCGTTCAAATTTACCACGCTTCGAGAACTTCTCGTAGCGCTCCCGCGCCTGGCTAATCCGGTCGCGATAGCCAGCGGGGTTCTTGTTGAAGTTTTCAACAAAGGCACTCCAACTTTGACAAAGTGCCTGCCACTCGGGCACTTTGCTTCTGCGAGAAGTCTTGTTGCTCCCAAACCATCGGAGCTCATGGAAGAGCCCGATGTAGTAGTCGCGCCTTTGATTCGTCATCGGATCAAAGTGCAATCGCTTCGCGACGTCATTGTCAACGATGGCGTTGCACGAATACAGCGCGTACGGATTCGGTGGCGCGGTCGCACCGAATCGGCTGCCTGAGACGGCATCCACGGCTCGCGCACTGGCTCAGTGCGCGAGGCCGCAACAACAGCGGATGGAGCGGAGTCATCTCCATCCCGCGGAGTCGTCAAGGCTCCAGCGGCAGCGAGCGATGTTCCACTGCCGCTGCGCGAACGCTTCGAGCTCGAAGCGTTCGAGTCGTCCTCGCGTGGACGACGCAGACCCACATTGGGGTCAGTGTGGCCCGGAGACAAGATGTCCTTGTCTCCTTCGAGTTCCCCCTCCTCGACTTCGCTTCCGTAGTCGAGGGGAACTCCCTCTCCACCCGGAGAGTAGATACCCACTCCGGTTTCGACAGCAATGATCTTGCCTGTCTTGTTTCGGATGGCATGTTTCTCATGCCATCTCGAGTGGTATCCAGCAACAGAGAGGCGACTCTCTGTTGCCGCGCTTGTCGGCATCGCCGTCGAGGCGATGCCAGTAGCGGTCGTGGCTGAGGCAGCGGCCGTCGTCGCCTTGGAGGCGACGACAGCACTTGTTGTTGCCGAAGCGGCCGGCGTCTTAGACGAAGACGTCGTTGGCGTGCTCATTGGGAATGAGCACGTGTTCTCCCAAAGAAAATACGGATTGACGTGTACGTCAAATCCTAACGGGGGGATGGTGTAGCGGGGCTACACATTCGGTTCACCTCCTACCTTAGTGCAACATGCACTAAGGAATACATTCAGGTGACCACTCCACAGGGTGGTCCACATTCATAGCAAAAGGCATATGACTGGTAGAAAGTAACACCTTTCTACCAATGAGAGTCATTCAATAGATAGGGGTTCTGCCAGCCATCCAATGGCAGAACCTCTCATTAGAAATATCAGTTTTAGGAGGAAACCCCATTTACAATCAATACAGTTCTCATTTTACACCAAAGCTATTGCTCGGTTCATTTATCTAGGTTTAAGTATACTTGCGGATACAAGTATACTGAACTTAAGTAAATTACTCCTACGCTTCCTCATACACGTGCGCACACGTGTAAGCTTAAGTAGTGGGTCTAAGCAGACCCATTACAGAGTCGGCTACCGTCCAACACCGGTTGGATACCGCTACGCACGAAACAGCGAATTGGAGGGCCGCATCGCTGAGGACTACTGAACTCGTCGAGTCGTTCAACAAGACCATCCTTCAGCTCAAGGCTCAAGCTAAGGTGGACTTGCAGCTCGAAACCGAGCGAACTCAGGCTGCCGAAAGGACCATTCAAGGTCTCAACGCCGAGTTAGCTGCTCGAGAGCGGACCATCGGTCGGCTTGGTCGACAGCTCGTCGAAGCTAATGCTGTGCAGACTGTTCTTCGCGGAGTGGCGACCAGATACTTCCGCGACGCACGGGAAGCTGCTGCGTTGGCGTGTTCCGGTGGTGACTACGCCCTGGCTAACGGCAAGCGTACCATCGCGAGACAGGCCGATGTGATCCTGAGCCAGAAGGCTGTGATTCGCCACAACGGTCGTTATCCGGTGCATGACCCCACTTTGCGGTTGCTGCACTTGTTGGAGTTGACGTGCCTGGTCTGGATCCGCGGATCTTCATCTGAACGCTAGGTTGTGCCGCATCCTCGCTGAGCGCTTCCCAGAGTCGATTGAGCTAGCCGGATCGACGAGTCCCAGCGAAATCACTCTCCGGATTCGCCCGGTCAGCTCGTCGATTCAAGTTTCTACCAGTTCGCCGAGCGGGTTTCGGTCTAGCTCAGCGGGTTATGCCCGGCCGAGCTCAGCGAGTTAGTTTCCACCAAGCTCAGCGAGTGCGGCTTCTGGGGCTCTATCCGGTCGTTCTCGTTCCACACATTCTCGTCGCCAGCCGCGTCGTCAAAGTCGTCCTTCGGTCTCCCAGTTGCGGAACACACCACTCCGCGATTTGACCTCTTTGGAGCGTCTTCGCCGATATGCGAATCCTGCTTCTCCCACGGCTGCTGGTCCCCGTCGGAGTCGCTCGAAGAATGTTCCACGTGTTCTTTACGAGCGTCCAGTCCCTGGGGAAGAAGGTTTCGATCCTGCTACTACTTTGCTCAGTGCCGATGTGATCGATGAGTTTTCTCCTTCTCTTCCGATCACCGGCCGGAAACGCCTTCGAGCTCCGGCCTCCAGTCTCCTCGGGCCTGATTCGTGTCGTGTAGGAACACGCAGAAAATCTCACTACCGAACGGTATGAGTCCCACCAACAACACACGCTTCCCTCGCAAAAGGTCAGCGAACGTTGGATCAACGCCTGAAGACCAGGAACGATCCCTTTCACCGGGTTGGTCGCAAGCACCTCTGTATACCAAGGTTGAGTTCAGTCAACCTTAAAACCGGCACTACTAGCCACGAGCGAGGGCTAGAATGCAATATTGCGCTTTCGCGCGAACCCCCGCAGTTCCTCAGAAGGAAGGGTACGCCTAATACGGGTTTGCCGATTAATGGTACGGTGGAGCGCGTTAACCGTGACGTGCAACAAGTGCTCCGAGTACTTCTGATGGAATACAAGCTCGACACAAAGGAGTGACTTTACCTGCTACCAGTGGTTCAAGCCAATCTCAACCATACGCAACTGCCCTCACTCGGAGATCGAGCTCCAGTTGAGTTGTTCACTGGGCTTCCCGCAAGCAGCACACTGGATGTGATCTGGAACCCGCGCCAGGATCATGATGAAAGACCTGTTACAGTCGATCTGAGTAAGGCTGCTATTCGTCAGCGCCTTGATGATCTCCGGTACAGCTTGCAGCAGGTGCACAAGGAGGTGGTTGACATTCGGGAGCGGCGCCGTTTGCTGTAAATGGCAGTAAAGAAGGGAACCCCTTGCAATCTCTCCGAGGGGGACTTTGTCCTGTGGTCTGGGATCGACGCACGCTTGCCTGGCAACAAGCTCATGGTCCGTTGGGTCGGACCTTTCAGATTCGTTGAGGCGCTCTCGCACTCTTTCATCATCGAGCTCCTCATCACAAAAGCGTGCCACGACGTTCATGGGTCCCGTTTGAAGTTCTTCGCTGACTCTAGTGTGGAGATCACCGAGGAAATGTTGCAGCACGTTTCGACCCAAAGCATTCTTCTCAACGTGGAGAAGGTTTTTGCCGCACGGTACAATGACGAGCTATCCCGCTGGGAACTGCAAGTTTCCTGGCAAGGTTTGGAGGATTCAAATGACTCTTGGGAGGCCCTTGAAGAGCTATACAATGACGTTCCCGCTAAGGAGGCCACGTTCGTTGGTGAGAGTTCTTCCGATGGCCTCCGTGCCGTGTTTGCCGCTCTGCAAGACAAAGTGTGGTTTGGAGGGCAATGTGGGGAATCCTACAGCCACACACACTTGCATCGCTCTGCGTATACATGATCAACATTCGGCGACGATGCAGCAACCTCCACCGGCAGTCAGCGGCGGACCAGCACTCAGTGGCGCGCCTGATGCAGCAATCACCAGCATTCAGGGGCGCTCACCAACACGCGCTCACCAACACTCAGTGGCGACGCTGGTGGTGGTGAAATGCTTTCTTGCATTCAAGAGCCGCACTACATATACAAGACGAGCAGAAGAGGATTGTAGCAGCAACAGACAGTGATAAAGAAACAATTCAATTTGCCAGCAACGCGCATTTGCCATAGCCAGTGAAAACTGTGCCGGTTAGCCTCCATTGCCAACCGCGGGTCGTGAATGCGGTCCCAGGACTCCTTGGCACCGGACATGCCGGGGAAAAATTGGTTGGACACCTCAATGCAGAAGTAGCGGCGGTCGTGGGGCTCTATAATAGAACTAAAGTCGTTGTTAGTCGTCACCATGACGTTTGAGAAGTCATTAATGATAATGGGATGCGATTCAGCGGCTGTTTGGCCTCGCTGATCTTGTTCTGGAGAATCTAATTGCCCTTGCGGTTGGCTGTGTCAATCGCCTCATCGATGAGCACCAGCGTCTTGCCTACAAACAGTGAATTGAAGCGCCCGGCCAGTCGATCAATGTCGTTGATCACCACAGTCATGCATGGGTTGAGTACGTACCTCATGAACACGTTCATGAAGAAGTTCTTGCCTGCGCCGGGCCTGGACTTGTCTCGCCGCCGGAGAAGCGCGTCATGATGACAGACTTCTTCACGTACACGGGCGTTGTCGGCCGTGATATAGCCTTATACCGACTTGATGGCGTGAGCGAGCAGCTCGGGGGAGCGCCACTTGCGCTGCCTGGCGAGCGTGGTCACCACGTAGTCGTTGTCCTCCCAGATCAGATGTTTGTGCAGGGGCTCCAGGTCGTCGAGCAAGACACGGAAGAGCGTCGCCTTCAGCTCCTTCTGCGGCATCTTTTTGACTTTGAGCTGCTTGGACTCCGCCTCGCAGTGTTCTTACCAGGTCTTGTGCTTGTCCTCGGTCGTCGCGGCTTCGAGTCGGTCCTTGCGCTGCTGCTGCGCCTCTGCCTCGGCGTAGACCTGCTCCGTTGCTGCTTCGGGCTCGCGCTCAGCTCGCCAGTCGCGGTGCGCTTTGGCCGGCGATCGACGTGATCGCTTCCTCCGTGAGATCTGTAGAGCTGCAGGAGCCGCTGGTGAAGGCCTTCGTGACCGCTCAGACGTTGAACAGGTCGCCGAGCTTCACGCTGACAATGCATGCAAACGGTACGCCCGGACTGCCGACTATCGGAGGGGGTACTCCGTTGATCTGGCGCGATCGGAACCTTCTATTCACCTTGTGTACCCGACGGCGGGGCGGGTTACGCTCTTGTGGTGAAGTGGATGTTGGAAATTTCGTGATGGACCAACGATGGGCTAGGATCGGACGGGACCGGACGTACGATCGGAGGTTGATGAAGACCGACTTTGGAGGGATTAGATTGGACCTGAGGGGTAGGGGTATGGAGACCCAATGGGTACAGTAGCGCCATCAGTCATCGGTGCATACCGGTATGCGGTATGGTGCGATCATTTCGATATGCGATCGTGGTCACAACTGCGATCCCGATCACAAATGTCGATCGGGGCGTACCACTTTGGTGGTACACCCGCAATCATTCCGGAGTAAGGATCTTTGGAAGGTACCTCGGGAGGTGGGTGAAAGAATCCAGTAAGGGGGGAGGATAGGAAGCTGAGATCACTGTTTGTTTTTACCTAATTCGATAAGAAGAAGCTTTCCCTTGCAACACAAGTGGCGTTCGTGCATTCCAGGCTGGGAAGTATATTGGCCCTCCTGACGACTTCGGACTCACCTCGTCGCGCACGGTAATTACGCGGGAGCCCCTGGATCGCTTGGCCAGGTGCGCAACCACTTAACTCCCCCCAGGAGACCCCGCCATAGGAGGCGGCAAGCACGTAAAGGAACACACCCAAGGACACCCCCACGCCGATCGAGCCCCACCAGGCCCCGATCGGCAAACTACCGACGACCGCGTGAAGAATACCCGCGTGGCCGTCACCCCCCCCCCCCCCCCGATTCCCGGAAGGAGCAGTCCAGCTCCTCACCCCGCATTGGTAACCACCGACGCCTTCAGTGAACACCGGAAGAGCGTAACCCGCCCCGCCGTCGGGTACACAAGGTGAATAGAAGGTTCCGATCGCGCCAGATCAACGGAGTACCCCCTCCGATAGTCGGCAGTCCGGGCGTACCGTTTGCATGCATTGTCAGCGTGAAGCTCGGCGACCTGTTCGACGTCTGAGCGGTCACGAAGGCCTTCACCAGCGGCTCCTGCAGCTCTACAGATCTCACGGAGGAAGCGATCACGTCGATCGCCGGCCAAAGCGCACCGCGACTGGCGAGCTGAGCGCGAGCCCGAAGCAGCAACGGAGCAGGTCTACGCCGAGGCAGAGGCGCAGCAGCAGCGCAAGGACCGACTCGAAGCCGCGACGACCGAGGACAAGCACAAGACCTGGTAAGAACACTGCGAGGCGGAGTCCAAGCAGCTCAAAGTCAAAAAGATGCCGCAGAAGGAGCTGAAGGCGACGCTCTTCCGTGTCTTGCTCGACGACCTGGAGCCCCTGCACAAACATCTGATCTGGGAGGACAACGACTACGTGGTGACCACGCTCGCCAGGCAGCGCAAGTGGCGCTCCCCCGAGCTGCTCGCTCACGCCATCAAGTCGGTATAAGGCTATATCACGGCCGACAACGCCCGTGTACGTGAAGAAGTCTGTCATCATGACGCGCTTCTCCGGCGGCGAGACAAGTCCAGGCCCGGCGCAGGCAAGAACTTCTTCATGAACGTGTTCATGAGGTACGTACTCAACCCATGCATGACTGTGGTGATCAACGACATTGATCGACTGGCCGGGCGCTTCAATTCACTGTTTGTAGGCAAGACGCTGGTGCTCATCGATGAGGCGATTGACACAGCCAACCGCAAGGGCAATTAGATTCTCCAGAACAAGATCAGCGAGGCCAAACAGCCGCTGAATCGCATCCCATTATCATTAATGACTTCTCAAACGTCATGGTGACGACTAACAACGACTTTAGTTCTATTATAGAGCCCCACGACCGCCGCTACTTCTGCATTGAGGTGTCCAACCAATTTTTCCCCGGCATGTCCGGTGCCAAGGAGTCCTGGGACCGCATTCACGACCCGCGGTTGGCAATGGAGGCTAACCGGCACAGTTTTCACTGGCTATGGCAAATGCGCGTTGCTGGCAAATTGAATTGTTTCTTTATCACTGTCTGTTGCTGCTACAATCCTCTTCTGCTCGTCTTGTATATGTAGTGCGGCTCTTGAATGCAAGAAAGCATTTCACCACCACCAGCGTCGCCACTGAGTGTTGGTGAGCGCGTGTTGGTGAGCGCCCCTGAATGCTGGTGATTGCTGCATCAGGCGCGCCACTGAGTGCTGGTCCGCCGCTGACTGCCGGTGGAGGTTGCTGCATCGTCGCCGAATGTTGATCATGTATACGCAGAGCGATGCAAGTGTGTGTGGCTGTAGGATTCCCCACATTGCCCTCCAAACCACACTTTGTCTTGCAGAGCGGCAAACACGGCACGGAGGCCATCGGAAGAACTCTCACCAACGAACGTGGCCTCCTTAGCGGGAACGTCATTGTATAGCTCTTCAAGGGCCTCCCAAGAGTCATTTACATCCTCCAAACCTTGCCAGGAAACTTGCAGTTCCCAGCGGGATAGCTCGTCATTGTACCGTGCGGCAAAAACCTTCTCCACGTTGAGAAGAATGCTTTGGGTCGAAACGTGCTGCAACATTTCCTCGGTGATCTCCACACTAGAGTCAGCGAAGAACTTCAAACGGGACCCATGAACGTCGTGGCACGCTTTTGTGATGAGGAGCTCGATGATGAAAGAGTGCGAGAGCGCCTCAACGAATCTGAAAGGTCCGACCCAACGGACCATGAGCTTGTTGCCAGGCAAGCGTGCGTCGATCCCAGACCACAGGACAAAGTCCCCCTCGGAGAGATTGCAAGGGGTTCCCTTCTTTACTGCCATTTACAGCAAACGGCGCCGCTCCCGAATGTCAACCACCTCCTTGTGCACCTGCTGCAAGCTGTACCGGAGATCATCAAGGCGCTGACGAATAGCAGCCTTACTCAGATCGACTGTAACAGGTCTTTCATCATGATCCTGGCGCGGGTTCCAGATCACATCCAGTGTGCTGCTTGCGGGAAGCCCAGTGAACAACTCAACTGGAGCTCGATCTCCGAGTGAGGGCAGTTGCGTATGGTTGAGATTGGCTTGAACCACTGGTAGCAGGTAAAGTCACTCCTTTGTGTCGAGCTTGTATTCCATCAGAAGTACTCGGAGCACTTGTTGCACGTCACGGTTAACGCGCTCCACCGTACCATTAATCGGCAAACCCGTATTAGGCGTACCCTTCCTTCTGAGGAACTGCGGGGGTTCGCGCGAAAGCGCAATATTGCATTCTAGCCCTCGCTCGTGGCTAGTAGTGCCGGTTTTAAGGTTGACTGAACTCAACCTTGGTATACAGAGGTGCTTGCGACCAACCCGGTGAAAGGGATCGTTCCTGGTCTTCAGGCGTTGATCCAACGTTCGCTGACCTTTTGCGAGGGAAGCGTGTGTTGTTGGTGGGACTCATACCGTTCGGTAGTGAGATTTTCTGCGTGTTCCTACACGACACGAATCAGGCCCGAGGAGACTGGAGGCCGGAGCTCGAAGGCGTTTCCGGCCGGTGATCGGAAGAGAAGGAGAAAACTCATCGATCACATCGGCACTGAGCAAAGTAGTAGCAGGATCGAAACCTTCTTCCCCAGGGACTGGACGCTCGTAAAGAACACGTGGAACATTCTTCGAGCGACTCCGACGGGGACCAGCAGCCGTGGGAGAAGCAGGATTCGCATATCGGCGAAGACGCTCCAAAGAGGTCAAATCGCGGAGTGGTGCGTTCCGCAACTGGGAGACCGAAGGACGACTTTGACGACGCGGCTGGCGACGAGAATGTGTGGAACGAGAACGACCGGATAGAGCCCCAGAAGCCGCACTCGCTGAGCTTGGTGGAAACTAACTCGCTGAGCTCGGCCGGGCATAACCCGCTGAGCTAGACCGAAACCCGCTCGGCGAACTGGTAGAAACTTGAATCGACGAGCTGACCGGGCGAATCCGGAGAGTGATTTCGCTGGGACTCGTCGATCCGGCTAGCTCAATCGACTCTGGGAAGCGCTCAGCGAGGATGCGGCACAACCTAGCGTTCAGATGAAGATCCCGCGGATCCAGACCAGGCACGTCAACTCCAACAAGTGCAGCAACCGCAAAGTGGGGTCATGCACCGGATAACGACCGTTGTGGCGAATCACAGCCTTCTGGCTCAGGATCACATCGGCCTGTCTCGCGATGGTACGCTTGCCGTTAGCCAGGGCGTAGTCACCACCGGAACACGCCAACGCAGCAGCTTCCCGTGCGTCGCGGAAGTATCTGGTCGCCACTCCGCGAAGAACAGTCTGCACAGCATTAGCTTCGACGAGCTGTCGACCAAGCCGACCGATGGTCCGCTCTCGAGCAGCTAACTCGGCGTTGAGACCTTGAATGGTCCTTTCGGCAGCCTGAGTTCGCTCGGTTTCGAGCTGCAAGTCCACCTTAGCTTGAGCCTTGAGCTGAAGGATGGTCTTGTTGAACGACTCGACGAGTTCAGTAGTCCTCAGCGATGCGGCCCTCCAATTCGCTGTTTCGTGCGTAGCGGTATCCAACCGGTGTTGGACGGTAGCCGACTCTGTAATGGGTCTGCTTAGACCCACTACTTAAGCTTACACGTGTGCGCACGTGTATGAGGAAGCGTAGGAGTAATTTACTTAAGTTCAGTATACTTGTATCCGCAAGTATACTTAAACCTAGATAAATGAACCGAACGATAGCTTTGGTGTAAAATGAGAACTGTATTGATTGTAAATGGGGTTTCCTCCTAAAACTGATATTTCTAATGAGAGGTTCTGCCATTGGATGGCTGGCAGAACCCCTATCTATTGAATGACTCTCATTGGTAGAAAGGTGTTACTTTCTACCAGTCATATGCCTTTTGCTATGAATGTGGACCACCCTGTGGAGTGGTCACCTGAATGTATTCCTTAGTGCATGTTGCACTAAGGTAGGAGGTGAACCGAATGTGTAGCCCCGCTACACCATCCCCCCGTTAGGATTTGACGTGCCGTCTCGACACGTCAATCCGTATTTTCTTCGGGAGAACACGTGCTCATTCCCAATGAGCACGCCAACGACGTCTTCGTCTAAGACGCCGGCCGCTTCGGCAACAAGCAAGTGCTGTCGTCGCCTCCAAGGCGACGACGGCCGCTGCCTCAGCCACGACCGCTACTGGCATCGCCTCGACGGCGATGCCGACAAGCGCGGCAACAGAGAGTCGCCTCTCTGTTGCTGGATACCACTCGAGATGGCATGAGAAACATGCCATCCGAAACAAGACAGGCAAGATCATTGCTGTCGAAACCGGAGTGGGTATCTACTCTCCGGGTGGAGAGGGAGTTCCCCTCGACTACGGAAGCGAAGTCGAGGAGGGGGAACTCGAAGGAGACAAGGACATCTTGTCTCCGGGCCACACTGACCCCAATGTGGGTCTGCGTCGTCCACGCGAGGACGACTCGAACGCTTCGAGCTCGAAGCGTTCGCGCAGCGGCAGTGGAACATCGCTCGCTGCCGCTGGAGCCTTGACGACTCCGCGGGATGGAGATGACTCCGCTCCATCCGCTGTTGTTGCGGCCTCGCGCACTGAGCCAGTGCGCGAGCCGTGGATGCCGTCTCAGTCTGAGATCGCAGCCGATTCGGTGCGACCGCGCCACCGAATCTGTACGCGCTGTATTCGTGCAACGCCATCGTTGACGATGACGTCGCGAAGCGATTGCACTTTGATCCGATGACGAATCAAAGGCGCGACTACTACATCGGGCTCTTCCATGAGCTCCGATGGTTTGCGAGCAAGAAGACTTCTCGCAGAAGCAAAGTGCCCGAGTGGCAGGCACTTTGTCAAAGTTGGAGTGCCTTTGTTGAAAACTTCAACAAGAACCCCGCTGGCTATCGCGACCGGATTAGCCAGGCGCGGGAGCGCTACGAGAAGTTCTCGAAGCGTGGTAAACTTGAACGACTGCACCATGGTGCAGTCGGTATTGGACTTCCTTGCGCAGTGCCTTACGACACTGCTTGTGAGTACTGCTACCCCGGAGCAGTACGCATCACCGAGCGGGACGTCAACGGGTACACGTCCATGTGTGTACCTGACGACCTCAAGACCCTGCGCGCCAGTTTTCAGGCGCAGGCGTCTTCTAGTGCTGCGGATAATCGCAGCACTTATCCGAGTGCTGTAGGCGACTACAGCGCTCGCCCAAGTTTTACGCCCTTCGGCGGAGGTGGCGGTGGCGGCCTTCGTACGCCGTCACCATTTCCGGAATGTCCTCCATCAGGACATTCCGTGATTCCCACGTATCGTGTTGGGGAGGAAATCCTCTCCAACGAATACGAAAATGAACCGGACCTCGGGTCTGGTTCCGATGACCAACAATTCGCTGGACGATCCAGCGAGTTGCCCCGCGTGCGTCTCGCAACGGGGGGGGGGGGGGGGGGGGGGGGCGGGAAGACGCCCCGGGTTTGGTCAACCAAACCTTGAGTCTCGCTGGGAGGCTGTTGAGCGTCTCCAAGCGTCGCAGTTCGCTGCTCTGCGTCAGGAGCTGAGCTTGTTAAAGGCTCAGCTCGCGGAGGTTGCGCAGACGACCTCGAACGTAAAGGTCGAGGTCGGGACGAGGCTCTCTGGCAGCCTTGAAGCGCGTCGCCGCGCTCGAGAGCGCTTTGGCGAGTCACCAGACGTAGGTGATTCGTGCTGCACGTACGGCTTCAGTCGCCCAACGTAAAACGTTGGGTGCAAGCGCATGCTGGACGGTATGTCCAGTGTGTACGCGTTGCCATGCTTCGCCAACACGGTGAATGGCCCAATGAAGCGCGGAGCAAGCTTGCTTGCTCCGAAATCGGAAACTGCATGTTTAGCTAGGTTCTGCGTAGCTAACAGAACTAATGAACCAACTTTGAATTCATTTGTGTTTCCCCTGCCGGTGTTATCGGCATTCAGCTTCTGTCGATCGACAGAAGCTGCTATCGCGTCCTGGACAAACCGAATTACGGCTTGTCGACGCTGGACAAAGTCCATTGCATCCGAGCTGAACCCCTGGTTCAGTTCGTGCTCCTTGTTCGCAGCAGGCCCGGCCTGCGCGTTATGTTCGTTGTCGGTTAAAGTGTCTACGCCCGTCGTAGACACTGTCTTGTTGTCGCCATGACTGCGCGCAGTACGTGCGCGAGTCGTCACAGCTGATACATTGCTCGTATCAGCGTGCTTATCCGGTTGTTTTGAATTAACCGTATACCCTCCCCCACTTAAGGAAGGAGCTACCGCACCGAGTACGCTCGGTACGCGTGGGTGCCTCATGGCATTCACGTAGAACGGTGTGTGTCCATGTCGAGACATGCACCGAGTTGTTGATGGCGAACTCCGCCATCGGCAAGCAGTCGCTCCATTGATGGAACGAGTGCGCGTAGCTCTTCATGGTGTCAACCAGCACGCGGTTGACACGCTCTGTTTGTCCGTCGGTCTGCGGGTGATCCGCAGTCGCCATGGACAACTGCGTCCCAAGAAGTGTAAACACTTCTTGCCAGAATCGTGCTGTGAAGCGCGGATCCCGATCCGACACGATGTCGAGTGGCATACCATGGTGTCTAAACACCATGTCGACAAACAGACATGCCGTCTGTTTGGCTGTCACCTCGGCTGGTACTGCAGCAAGATGCACCATCTTGCTGAAGTGGTCAACAAAGACCACTATACCAGTCCTCCGCTTGTTGTCTTGCAGGAAGACCAAAAACAAAGTCCATTGAAATGGACTGCCAGCACTCCGACGGAGTCGGTAGTGATTGAAGCGGAGCCTGCGAGTTGGGCGCAGGCTTCTCACGCTGGCATACCTCGCAAGCACGAACGTACTTGCGTACCCATTTGTATTGGTGACTCCAGTAGAAGTCACGCGTGAGAAGCAAGTATGTCTTCTCACGGCCAGGATGTCCCGATGTCGGGGCATCGTGGTACTCGTACGTGATCTTGAGCTTCAGCTCATGATCATCCGGCACGACAATGCGATCTGCGTTGTCGTCGACTGCGCTGTAATGCAGCAGACCATTGTGTACACGATAACGGTGTACACGAGTACGAAGGTGTTTGGCCAGCTTCTGACGAGACTTGTCAGAAGGTGTGGAGAAGTACTCCAACAACTGCTTCGCATCCGCATCATGCGCGTATGCGGCCTTCACGTCATCCGACAAGGACGACGAGGGTGTAGTCGTCCTGACGACGCCAACGCAGTTGGCGTCGGCCTCTTGCGCCGCATAATCTGGTCGACGCGAAAGCGCGTCGGCCACGACATTCAACCTTCCAGGTTTGTACTCAACCTGGAAGTTGTATTCCGCAAAGAATGACAGCCACCGTGCCATTCTTTGTGATATGTGCGGCGACTTAGTCGCCGTACGCAACGATGCGTGGTCGGTGTAGACCACGAATGGTCTACTCCCAAGTAGATACACTCGAAACTTTGCGAGTGCATACTTCATGGCAAGGAGTTCCTTGTCATGTACCGGGTAATTGCGCTCAGCTGGCTTCAGCTGACGCGATTGGTAGTAAACCACACGATCACGACCTTCGTGATCGAGTTGCATCAGTGCGCATCCGATCGCGAAATCGGATGCATCACACACAACGTGGAATGGGCGATCTTGGTCGGCCACCGCCAAGATCGGCGCCTCAGTCAAGCCCAGCTTGACTGCTTCAAAGGCCTGCTGATAATCAGCAGTCCATTCCCATGCAGCCTCTTTCTTTAATAGCTGCGACAGCGGGCGAATCTTGCCCGCGTAGTTGCTCACGTACTTGCACAAGTACGTGGCGAGTCCAAGGAACTGCCGCAGTTCCTTTACATTTGAAGGCGTAGGCCATTCATTGATCACTCTGACCTTTCCTGGGTCAGGGCGTACGCCGTTCTTCCCCACGAGACACCCAAGTACGGGTATCTCGGTTGCCCCGAAGATACACTTCTTCAGGTTCGCGTAGAGCTTGTGCTTTCGCATGAGCTCAAGCAACTTGCGGAGATGCTCTGTATGCATCTCCACATCCGATTTCCCATTCACAGCCCGGCTGTGAATGAACACGTCGTCGAAATAGCTCGGTGCGAAGTCGCGCACCGAGCGCAACAAGTGCGTGACGCACCTGTTGAACGTCGCTGGGGCGTTCTTCAGCCCCTGCGGCATCACGAGCCACTCCCAGAGCATGCCGCTCGGAGTGCTTACCGCCGTGAGAGGGATATCACTCTCACGCATGAGGATCTGATAGAACCCGTCTCTCAGATCCAGAGTACTGAAGATAGTACTCGAGGTCATCGAATCGATGATCACATCTTTTCGAGGTATCGGCGTCTGCGCCGGTACCGTCGCGTGATTCAGCTTGTTGTACGCATGAACGATGCGCCACCCGCCCTGTGGTTTCTTCACACAGAACGTAGGTGCGCTGTGCGGGGACTTCGATTCCCGCACTTGTCCTGCATTGCGACGACTTTCAAAGAAGTCGTCGATTGCCTTGACTTGCTCACGCGGCAGTGGCCACTGTCGCGTGACGCAGTACTTCGTTCCCGGCACGAGATCAATCTCGTGCTGAACACACTTGTCCTGCGGTAACTCCGCAGGAATGTCGTCCGGGAGTACATCCTTGTACTCACGCAAGACCTTGTAAAAGGGGCTCGCCTTGAGCGAGTCCCAGCCTTGCTCGTCGAAGCGTTCCTTCTTCGACTTCGCGCTGAGGACGTCCGCGCCCTCAGAGATGAGCTGATTCAGCTCTTCTGCTTCACACGTCATCCTCTCGACGTCCGAGAGGATGCAGATCTGCTCGATGCGTCCATCGTGCAGGTCGCGAGCGAAACGCTTCCAGCTTGTGACTGGGAGCGACATCAACTCCGACGCTAACGTCGGAGGGTTATCCAGCCTCATCTTCTTGTATTGGAGACCAATACTCGTACGCGTCAAGACACTCAATGTCTCGACGGTCGTCTCCAACTCCTGTGTCTGCCCGGCAGACACTGCTTGTAGCGTCTCGGTCCGTGACCGAGACTTGCGCAGCTTTTCTCGCTTGCGCCGTTCACTTCTCGTGCGGAGCCCGGCTCCGCGAGTTTCTTCTTGTCCAGGCCCGGCCGTGGACAGTTGTTCCTTGTATTCGCCGGCGGGTTTTACCCGCGGGCGCACGCGTTCAAGCCCGGCTTGATCGCGCATCGCTTCGTCGTGCAGCCCGGCTGCACGCGAGCTCGCAAGCATTTCCGGTGCGGGACGTTTGCAACCGTCCGCACTGCTTGCAGCGTCGGCTCCCAGAGCCGACGCGTCTTCTTTACCTCTACGCCTAACGGCGGAGTGTCTTTCGACCAATTGTGTGTCGACATTACCTGTCGACACTACCGCGTCGCTCCGGACGCTTCGAGACCCTCTCGAATCCGATTGAATCAGGCCCTGCTGATTCGGTTCACATCTTCTCCCAACGACTCTCGCGGTCGTTGGCGTTCGCTTGGGGGTGACCGGAGACAGCCGCATTTCGCGCTGTCTCTGGTGGAGGGCCGCATGCATCACGTGGTGCATGTGCTGCGCCGACAGGGCCATCGCCCTCTGTCGCGCTGCTGCTGCTCGCGAAGCGCACGATCGTGCGCTTCGTCCAGTCGATCACCGGATCATGCCGTGCAAGCCACGGCATGCCCAACACCATATCGAACTTATCGTCCAGTTCCAGGACGATAAGCTCGTCGACGAACTCATTCTCTTGATAAGAGAAGCGTACGCGTACGATACGCTTCTCGGTTCTAACAACGACACCCGTTGCTACTCTCACTTCCAATAGACTTCCAGGTGTTTCCACCTCCTCGAAGTCAAGCCTTGGAAGGCTCTGCAGTCGAACAAAGTTGTTCGGCGCTCCACAGTCCACTAGAGCACGAAGAGACTTCTCTCTCTTCGAGCTTACCTTCAGGATGACAAGGTTCGGCTTGTCATCTTGCTTCTTGCACTGAGATTGACTCTCACTGGGGGCAGCGATCTTCATTGCAGCGTGTCCGATGTCGACACGCTCGATCGCATCACCAGCAGGCGCGGGGCGCCCTGCTGGTCCCTTTAGTTTTTTGATTGCCCGTGACGATACCCAGTATCGCCACGACGGCTCCTCGCCGCGTGCACAGGTGCTGTGCACTCGCGGGCATAGTGACCGATGTTTCCGCAGCGGAAACAACGCACATTCGTTGATCCACGACGCTGCTGGGAACCAGCAGCTGTCGCACTCGAGAGGTCCATTGGTTCGGGACCTCCCGACGGCCTTACCACCGGTCGTGGCATCAGCCGTGGGGCGTTCACATGCAGTTTAGCCTGCCGCAGGCTAAACTCTTCTTGCATTGCGAGCGCAATTGCAGCCTCGAGAGTATTTGGATACTCTCGGAAGAGATAGGTCTTCACAGGCCCATCTCTAAGGCCCTTCATGAACGTGACGACCTTTGTCGCCTCGTCAATCGGGTTGGTCACGATGTTCGAGACCAAGTACTGTGCTCTTTGGGCGTAAGCATGCACGTCATGCTTGCCCTGTTGTAGATCGAGGAACTCCGCCCTCGATCGGAACTCGTTTTGTGGGGGCTCAAACGCTAGTTTGAGCTCCTCCTTGAAATCCTCGTACGTGCTAAAGCACGTAGGGTCCGTGAGTCGGCGTCCGTACGCCCAACTCCTCGCTCGTCCGCCAAGACATGACATGGCGAACGCAACCTTCGACAACGGGTCGACGATACGTCGAGCCGCAATGGCAGTGTCGACCTCGACAAGCCAACGGAGGAGAGGCTCCCCCTCTCTTCCAACGTAGCTGCTTACGTGAAGTTTCAATGACTCCACGCGCGGTGTGGCCGATGGCGACACCGAAGCTCGAGCAGCGGTTTCACGCTGTTCCTTCACGATGAAACCCAGAGCAACACCGTGTTGCTCCGTCGGTGATAGCGTTTGCAACATCGTTGCTACCGCCGCTTCCCCAATGACTGTTGACAGTCGTTGGAGGGCCTCCCACTCTGGTTCCGACAGGTGGGGGCAGTCTGCACGCGCAACATGCGTTGCAGACGTGTTTGGGCTACCCACGGACATGTTACTGTCCGAAGGCAGGTTCTCAGCCCCGCGTTCGTATTCCATACGAACGTGTTAGCCGGTCGTTGGACGGACTACAAAGTGCTACCAGGTGTAATGGGTCTGCTTAGACCCACTACTTAAGCTTACACGTGTGCGCACGTGTAGGAGGAAGCGTAGGAGTAATTTACTTAAGTTCAGTATACTTGTATCCGCAAGTATACTTAAACCTAGATAAATGAACCGAACGAAAGCTTTGGTGTAAAATGAGAACTGTATTGATTGTAAATGGGGTTTCCTCCTAAAACTGATATTTCTAATGAGAGGTTCTGCCATTGGATGGCTGGCAGAACCCCTATCTATTGAATGACTCTCATTGGTAGAAAGGTGTTACTTTCTACCAGTCATATGCCTTTTGCTATGAATGTGGACCACCCTGTGGAGTGGTCACCTGAATGTATTCCTTAGTGCATGTTGCACTAAGGTAGGAGGTGAACCGACTGTGTAGGTAGGAGGTGAACCGAATGTGTAGCCCCGCTACATCTCGTGTACTTCCGCGCGGGGTGTGATGCTTGCTGCGATCGCTCCCAGAATCTCGTCCTCCCCTTTCGTGCATTTCCTGATCTCTAGCGTCCATTCTGACAGCAAGGCTGCCCAATTACCTAGTCTCCCCTGGAAACCGGCCGAGTTGACCAACCAAGCCAGCGTCGAATGTCTGGACAGCACCAAGATCGATCTCGTCGTCAACAGGGTGTAATTCACGTCCAGCATCCACAGGAGTGCCAAGACTTCCTTGTCGACAATCCCGTAGTTGATCTCGTTGGGTTTCAGAGTACGACTGGTGAAGGTTACTGGTCAGTACACGCCATCATGCTCTTGTACGAGTGCCGCGGAGATCGCCCACTGGCTCGCACAGACTACGATCACCGGGGTGCGATCTGGGTCGAAATGTTTAAGTATCGGAGTGGACACAATCTTGGCCTTCAGCATCGTGAATGCGATTTTCGCTCGGGCCCAACGGTCAGCATCTTCTGCTCGCGTGACAACTCCCCCAGCTACTTGTTCGCCGGGGATGGACCTGTTCTGCTGAACCATCTCGTGGAAATCCGCTTCGCGCAGCTCGTACAGGACAGCGGCATAGATCGCGAAGTCTTCGATGAAACGACGGTAGTAGTTCAAACATCCAAGGAAGGTTTTCATCGATCGCAGAGTCTGCGGGAAGGGAAGGTTGCCTAACATCTCAAGATCTTTCGGGTGGGCTTCCAAGCCGTCGACGGACACTCGGTGTCCCAAGTAGTCCACTTTTCGTCGGCCCCAGAAACTTTTGACCACACTGATGGACAAATTCCACCGTTCGCAAGCGTCGAGCAATGCTTCAACCTTCTTACACAGCATGTCCCATGTGATCGCAGTCACCAGAATATCATCGATGTACGATCGCCTTCCCAACACTGACGGTCTCGGTTTTGGTTCTGGTTCGCCTGAATCGAACACGTCGATCGGTTCCGACGGATCGTGACCGGCGCGGATTCGGAAGTGTCCATACAGCGCGTTATCAATCAATCGCTAGTAGATCTGTGGCGCATTCTTCAACCCGAAAGGCATACGCGTCCACTCGAACAGACCGAACGGTGTGATGAAAGCAGAGATCCTCCGTGCGCGTTCTGTCATGGAGACTACCCAGAAGCCACTCGCCATATCGAGTGAGCAATACCAGAGCATTTTGTCCAAGTCTTCCAAGAGATCGCTAATCAGCGGCATGGGATACACCATCAGTCCCGTCAAACTATTCACCAGCCTGTAGTCGATACAGAGCCGGATGTCAACGCCGTTCTTCTTGATGATGATTACGATCGGAGAAGCCCACGGTGAAGTCGACGGCGTGATCATCTTCGCCGATAACAGGCTCTTGATCAGATCCGACAGCTTCTCGCGGAACTGTGGAGCGACTTTTCGGACACGTTGTGCAACAGGAGCTGCTCCTCCCACATCGATGTCGCAGACTGCGCCAACGGCGGCTGGTGGTAACGCGTTTCCTTTCCCGATCAGGAGATGTTTCCGCCTCCAAATTATCTGTCGCAGACGATCGATTTCTTCCGGGGTGTTTGACTCAGGATCGCCCACCTGGATATCCTCGATCGTGACTTCATCGGTGGTGGTCACTACTTCCGGTAAGATTGCCATCTGTCTTTCCACATCTTCCGCGAACAGGTCGCCACCTTCGTGGTTACATACTTCTTCGTCATCCAGCGGTTCCGGAGCAACGATCGGAGGCGCTTCGACCCGGCAAAGACTCTTTCCGGTCCGCAGTCATCTCGCTTCGTGTGGCCTGCTCCGTTGGCGGAGATTCTCTCGCGTCCTGATCGCCGGTGCCACCTTCCTGGTCCCTTGGAGACCCCTCAGTTTCTGGTTTCATCTCGGCGGGTCGAGGCACGGTTAGTTGTGCGACGACCGATCTCGAGGTTCCGCGGTCACGACGCAGGATTTTCATCGGTGTGTCGTACTGAGGTCGATCTACCATGGGTCCGGTAGGAGCGAGTTCACGTTCTTCTACCTCCACGCAGTCTGTAGTGGACTGGAAAACCAGATTCTGCCACTCGGCATACCTGCGCGATCCGAGTAACACGAAACCGGGAGTGCGAGGTACGCGTCCTCCTTCGAGCCACATGCCGACGTGGGTGTCGTCTTGCAGTACTAACTTTTGATCGCTGATATTCGTGATCTTCAGATAGCGAGTTTTCCCCAACCCTGTCACCAGACTCGGTACCCATCTATCTCCTCGAGTAACCCACAGCTTCCGGTGGCTCGACAAGATGAAACCCTTCCGAATCTCGATCGACTCTCCGACTTCCAGCTGGCAATGCTCTCCGAGTTTGACCTGCGTGACCTTCTTTCCGTAGAGCTGACGTCGGTCGGCTAGCTGAATACGCACTTCGTCTGGAAGATTTATTGATCCATCAGCCAGATCGAGGCGAATGCCAGCTGGCACCATGAAGTCCATCCCCAGGATCAGGTCTTGGCCGCCTGTGGGCGGACCAACCCACGCGTCGAAGTAGTACACCAGTGATCCAGCGAGCGTGATCTTGATTCTGGTACGTCCATCCGCCATATAGGGATTCTTACCAACTCCTTCACATTCCAACTCTTGACTGTTGTCTATGTAGCACCCAACCTTACGAGCAAAGGCGGCATCCAGAATGGACACCTCGGCGCCGCTGTCAAACAGCAATGTGGCTCTTTCGTTGTTGATCTTCCCCATGGCTTTCGCCTGCCGGAATTTCTTGTCTGGCACATGGTACTTCCAATATCCTCGCGACTCTCCGTGTAGGAGATCATCCAGAGCCATCGTCACTTCTGATCGCGAATACTCGTCGACTTGGTGGAGGCTGAAGATCGCCATGGTACGTTTGTCATGAAGATCACGTGTATTGTCAGTCGGCCGAATCAGCTTACTCACCTCTGACTTCGACTATTTTTCGACATATGCATAGATGCAGAACTGAGAACGCTCGTCTCGTACCGGATTCAAACCCGGCGAGCGTTCTAGTTTAACATCTTCTCGGCCGCTTGCGGGAGCATTCCACCGGGTTATACCATTGACGGATCAAGTTATAGAACTCCTCCATCGGGCATTCTCCGGCTCCGTGGATCTCGCCGCAGGCCTTGCAGATGAAGAGGCAGCGATCGGTCGGGTGGCCCTTCTTGCCACACTTCTCACACGTCAGACGCTTCCAGCAACCAAGATCGGTGTGCTTCGACGATCCACAGTGGGAACATGGCTTCCGCGGGACTTCTCCCTCGAGAGATCCGGCTGGACGATCGAGGCGACGGTCATTGGAGTCTCGACTAGGACGGCGTTGCTCCTGATCCGATCGCGATCGAGTCGGCTGGTCCGGCGTTGCCGCGAAGTACACCCTGCGCAGATCTCCTTCTCCTTCCGATCCGCTGGTTTCCGGTTCGGACTCACTCGAGTTGACCGTTGTACGGACTGTACGAACCGCGCGAGCGTTGGCGAATGGGGTGATCCCAGTTGGCGTCTTCTGCTTGGGTTTGATGGATCTATACACCGTTTTTCCTTGCCTCGCCTTCGCGCGTTGTCGAGATCGTAGTGTTTCTTCGAGAGTGTCTGCATCCGGGATCCTGAGCAGCGCCAGTTGGCTGGCTAGATCGCGATCGTCGAGCGTTTCGATGAAGTGATCGACATGCTCACGGCGGGTCTCGATCGATCCATCCTTGATCGAGAGCTGAGCTCGTAGACCGGCGACATTCAAACGGTGCAGATATTCCAACGGCGATTCGTCCGATCTCTTCCGCGCATGGTAGTACTGTCTCGCGACAGATACACCACGCCCGCAGTATTGAGTTTGGAAGTTCTTGGATAACTCCTTCCAGTTGCCACGCGTCGTTCGACTCAGCTGTCGGTACCAGTTACGTGCGGGTCCAGTGAGCAAATCACCAAACACCAGACACTTCTCGCCGTCTGGAGCTTGATCACGAGTGAAAGCAGACTTCAGTTTGCTGAACCAGCTTCTGGCACGATCTTCGTCGTTGTCCTTCCCTGAAAATTCCTTCAGTTCTGAGATCGCGGAGACTCGGATCCTTGTGGCCGAGAGTGTTCCGCCGCCTGTAGTCCCAGCAGATGCGACTGCGGCACGAGGGGCAGCGTCGACACTCAGGTCATCCGGATCGTATTCGCTCGGGTGCGAATGGTCCCGGCGATTCGACTCCACGGACTCCATGTCAACGTCTTGAGCTCCAGGTGGCTTAGTTTGGTCCACCGGCGGGGTCGAGACTGCTTGCTGTTCCTTCAGGAAACGCTCCATTGCTGCATTGAAGAACGATTACATGCGTTCAGGGGGAGCTTGGGCTGGATCGCTCGTCGCGATCACTGTCGGCTTGGTTTCCGATCTCTCCTTTCGCGACTGTAGCATGGTTGCTCCAGCCGGTCCAAGTGTCATCCGCTGCAGATCGATCGAGCTGTCCGATCCCGCTTCGGATGTGGCTGAGGCATATTGCGACGATCCGGTTTGGCTGCGGGTCGGTGTTGGTCTTTCACGTTGAACCGGGACGACGCTACCGACAACGGGCGTCAGCTTCGCGAACAGGCTCAGCATTGATTCCCTGATGATTGGTAGTTCCAAGTCGAATAGCTCGTTCGCGTCGAAGAAGCCGAGCACGATTCCTGCTTCGTTCAGCATGCGCATCAGCAGTTTCACCGCCTCGAGTTGGCTGGTTACTTCCTTTGGTGCCTTCACTGGACCTTGCAGTTCCCCAATTGGCTTCGGGCGCACGATCTTCATTACGGGATCTTCGTGCAGGAACTTGTAAAGGTCCTTGTAGAAGAAGGCCGACTCCAATTGCTCGTCCGTCCACGTGTTGCGATCCTCCTGGTCTTCGGCTTCAGACTCCGGTGCCTTCAGCTTCTTGCGTGAGGTCTTCGACTTCTTGTTCTTCGAGGTTGCGTGCGGAACTGGAGGAGTGGTTTTGGATGAAGGTCCTTCGGTTTTCACCGTCGGACCTTCGTCCGGCGGATCACGATTCGCATCGCGATCCGCGGGGGTCCCCGAGGGGACCTGGGGAGGGGTTTGAGGCTTTTCTTCTAGGTCCATCGCTGAACCTTCCTCTTTCACATCGTCAGAGCTCCTTCCGGCACTCTGACGATCAGTGGATCCTGGCGCTTTCAGCGCCATCGGCGGCGATCCTTCTTCCGTCGACGACTCGTTCCCTGGTTCCATCTTGATTTTGACGTCTTCTTCTGTGGACTCACGGTGAAATCCCTGTGAATCACCAGAAGATCCGGGCACGCGCACCATTATGGCGAAGCGGGATCACGAAAGTTGCTGTCGTGATCTCCGGCTTACCAGCGGTACGCCCGGACTGCCGACTATCGGAGGGGGTACGCCGTTGATCTGGCGCGATCGGAACCTTGTATTCACCTTGTGTACCCGACGGCGGGGCGGGTTACGCTCTTCCGGTGTTCACTGAAGGCGTCGGTGGTTACCAAGACGGGGTGGGGAGCTGGACTGCTCCTTCCGGGAATCGGGGGGGGGGGGGGGGGGGGGGGGGGTGACGGCCACGCGGGTATTCTTCACGCGGTCGTCGGTGGTCTGCCGATCGGGGTCTGGTGGGGCTCGATCGGCGTGGGGGGTGTCCTTGGGTGTGTTCCTTTACGTGCTTGCCGCCTCCTATGGCGGGGTCTCCTGGGGGGAGTTAAGTGGTTGCGCACCTGGCCAAGCGATCCAGGGGCTCCCGCGTAATTACCGTGCGCGACGAGGTGAGTCCGAAGTCGTCAGGAGGGCCAATATACTTCCCAGCCTGGAATGCACGAACGCCACTTGTGTTGCAAGGGAAAGCTTCTTCTTATCGAATTAGGTAAAAACAAACAGTGATCTCAGCTTCCTATCCTCCCCCCTTACTGGATTCTTTCACCCACCTCCCGAGGTACCTTCCAAAGATCCTTACTCCGGAATGATTGCGGGTGTACCACCAAAGTGGTACGCCCCGATCGACATTTGTGATCGGGATCGGGATCGCAGTTGTGACCACGATCGCATATCGAAATGATCGCACCGTACCGCATACCGGTATGCACCGATGACTGATGGCGCCTCTGTACCCATCGGGTCTCCATACCCCTACCCCTCAGGTCCAATCTAATCCCTCCAAAGTCGGTCTTCATCAACCTCCGATCGTACGTCCGGTCCCGTCCGATCCTAGCCCATCGTTGGTCCATCACGAAATTTCCAACATCCACTTCACCACACACAACCAATGGGGGTTGATCACGTGGGGCCTGCGACGCCGCCATCTGGCCATTCACTCATTGAATCGATGCACTGCAATCCGCCTAGAAACTCCATTCCAGACAGAAACGCGAACGTCACCGGGAATTTTGCGCGAGTACCGGAAACTAGCTTCTTGTTGTTACGCGCAGCCTTCTGCCAGGCCAGTTGCTCTCTACCGAGCTAATCTGAAAACTGCATTGATCTCTTTTATCTGTCTGTGGCTCTGTGTTGTCGTGAGGGACCCGCGGGTCTGGGTTGAGACCGTGGGAGCCGTTGGGTACAGAGGTACCTCGACGGATCACTTCCCCCCCCCAAATGGAAGTTGTAACCACGAACGGATCGGCTGACGTCCTCTGGTCCGAGCCGCAGCAGGTCGAGCAGCTTGCTGCTGCGCAGTGGAAAGCGCTTGAACAAGGCGAGAGCGCAGCGGATCCTCAGGCTGCGCATCGAGAAATGCCTGGAATAGTACTGGGACATCCTGCTGGATCGCCTCTACAGGCTCCCACGAGGCCTTGATGTCGTCAAGGTCAAACCACTTCACTTGAATTTCCCAGCGGTGGGTGTCGGGGCTCAGCCGGCACGCCCGGAGACCTTCAACAAGATGGCCTCCATCGCCATAGATGGCTTGCTCTGTGAGCTCCTCCACTTAACCTCTGGCTGCATCCCGATACAGCTGCAGGCGAGATGCGTGGCGGATCACCACAGCAAACGGGACTACAATATCTTGCACCTCGAAAGTGTAGTCGTTCAGGGCCCTGATGATTCGCTTCGGTCCGCGCCAAATCAACGCGAGTTTATGCCCACTACGATCTGTAGCGGTCGCGACCAGCACGAAGTCTCCTTCGCTGAACTTGGGAAGCCGCACTCCTTGGTGCCGCGCGTGCCGTGCGCGTGCAGCAAGGCGTCGCTTCTCGCTGGCATCGACCAGTTCGGCATGCATCCCATCGAGGGCCGCACGTACTTTTGCCAGGTGCGCCTGAACGGCGGCAGTAACCCACTCCTCCGTCGGAGCATGAGGATGAAGGAGGTGGCGGAGCTGCGCACCACCAGGCAACGCCGTGAACGCCGTCAGAGGCGTGACGCCGTTCAGTCGGTCAGCTGTCATCCCATTCAAAGCCGCCTGCACCACGGGCAACACGGCAGGCCAGTCCCGGACATGCAGCTTGCGCTCACTCAGGAGAGCACGCACACACTTCAATATCTCGCGGTTGACCACTTTGACGGTGCCATTGGCCCACGGCGTGTAAGCCGTCGTGAAGTGGTGCTGCACACCCAGCGCCCGCTGCAAGAGCTCGATGATCTGATTGCGGAAATGAGCGCCTTGGTCAGAGACCCACTGCGGTTCGACACCAAATCGCTTGAACCAATCAATTAAACCTTGGTACGCGTTGTCGGCGGTGGCGTCGGCAAACGAAATCAGCTCCACAAAACCGCTCATGCCGTCCTTTAGAACGAGCACATACTTCATGCCATTGTCCCCCTCAATCATTGTCAGGTAGTCGAAGTGAAGCAGTTCATTTGGTTTCGTAGCCTTCAAAGTCTCCCCGAAGGGACGAGGTATACGGTCCCCGGCAGTCATCATGCAATGCAAGCACCCGTCCACGAAGACGGCGACATCTTTGGTCAGCGTCGGCCAGAAGAACAGCTCCGACAGTGCCTTGGCCGTCGTCTTTGCGCCTCGGTGTCCACCGGCACCCGCGTGTGCAATAATGCAAAGGCGCTGCTGCATTTCGGCACTATCCGCAGGAATGCACACCTGGCCAGGAGGTGTCACCATGAGCTGCAGTCTATCACTCCACTGACCACCTTGCAGGTCGGCACCAGCGTCTTGTGCATGCTGTTGCAGCTCCTTGATCTGTGCCTCCGTTGGCCAGACAAAATCAGGTTCCTCAATGGGCGAAACACGCTCGACCACCGCGAGACGAGCGACTCGCACGCCTGCCCGGTCCGCGGGCTGGTCTTGTCCAGCACCCCAACGACTGAGCAGATATCCCCATACATTTGCCTCTCCAGGTACGTGCTCGATCACGTAGCGGAAGGAGAGTAGCGACAGCGCCCATCGTTGCAGCTTGTCCGCCTGGTATTTCGCCATGGTCCCGTCCGTCGCGTACGGATCGAAGATATACACGAGGTTCCGGTGGTCGGTATACAGTCGAAAACCCTTTGGCCTCAACAATAGTTAGTCAAGTCGGCGTGTTGCTTCAACGATTGCTTACGCTTCTTTCTCGATGGTCGGCCACCGCACCGCTGCACCCACGAACCGCCCACTCAGGAATGCCAACGGGCGATGGTTCTGCTGATCCAATGGCAGTGATACTTCATGGGACTCGAGCTGGGTCACGACGGCCCCCCAGAAATCTTGGCTTGCGTCGGTGTACAGGCACACGTCTGCGGTCGGACTTGGGTGTGCCAAGGGCACCATCCCCAGCAATGCTGTGCGCACGTCCTCGAAACCGGTGATCTCTTGGTCGCCCGAGCCAATGTCTTCGAGGCGCACCTTGGCCAGCTGAGTCTTCTTATGCGAGCCAACACGCTGAGCAGCGTGTCCAAGCGCGTTGTACAAGCACGACGTGATGCGTGTGTACACTGGTATGCTCTGTCGCATCCAGTTGGCAGCACATAGGTATTGTTGCAGATCCCCGGCGGTCTGAGGCAGGTGCATCACCACAAGACCTTGTACGCGTTCCGGACAATGCTTGACTCCGGCCGCCGAAATAATCCGCCCACACCACTTTACCTCCGTGGCGAAGAACTGGCACTTCTTGGCGTGCAGCTTCAAGTCATAGGCTGCACACCGCTCGAGAACCGTGTCCAACACCTCGAGCAAGGCTTACTTGCTCTCGGCGTAGCCCAAGATATCGTCTAGCCACGCCAGTATACAGTTCCCGAGTAGATCCCCAAAGATTTCTTCGACAACCCCTTGGCAATATGCCACCGCATCGGTAGCTCCCATCGGTACCCTGATCGGCGTGTAGATGCCGCGGTGGGTCACGAATGAATAGAGCTCTTGAGAGTCGGGGTGTAGTGGCAGCTGCCAGTACCCTCGAAACCAGTCAAGAACGAAAAACACCTTCGCTCCCTCCAAATCGCCAAGCACCACTTCTAACACCGGCATAGTCCACGGCATGGGATCCGTTCGTTCGTTCACACCTCGAGTATCTATGGTCATGCGTGGGTCAGCCGTCGGGTCGGCGTTCTGCTCCCGTTTCCGCACAATCCTCGGTGCTGACGCCCACCGGCTCCGGTGGTTCTTGAAGACGAACCCATGCTCAAGCAGACTCGCTGTATGTCGATTTAAGAACGCACGATCATTGGGGGAGTAACGGCGAGGCTGAGCTCTCACTGGCTGCGCGTCAGGTTGAGCCGCACCTGCATGGGCGCTACCTTCACTGGGGGGGGTCATTCCCAAACTCCAACCGAAAGCAGTTCACTCGGCAGTGCAAAATGGCGCGCAGTTTCGCACGGCCATCGAGCGTCAGGCCCATCTTCGTGGCCACCTCGACCTTCTTCTCTAAGCACAGCACGATTTCGTCTGAGTCGTCGGACGCATCGTCGGCAATGATGTCATCGTTTCGTAACGTTCAACGTCATCACTAGCTTCAGCAGTCAGTAGTGGGTCTCGGCCCAGTACCTGCAGACGGCAGACACGCTGCAGCGCCGTCGGTGGTGCTTCCTCCCCTGTACACTCTTGCTGGAGCTCACCGACTTCCCACTCTGAGCGGGAGTCCTTCGCCTTCGCCAAGAGCTTATCCGTCGAGTATCCCAAGATTTTCATGACCGGCCGACCGACTGTCAACACCAGCGATGCATTGTCTTCTTCGACGTAACATGCCAGGTTTCTCAGCATTAATGGGCCTGCGGACGTCGTGAGCACTACTTCTTTGAAAGTAACTTGGCGCTTCATCTGAACTTCATGACCGCAAACAGGATTCAAGCGAACCCCGTTTACCATCCTTACGGGCACGTCCTTGCCTGAGCTACGCAGCTCCTCAAGCACACCGCTGGTCACGAGTGACGTATCAGCGCCAGAGCCCAGCAAGAGGGCCGTAACAGCTTGTCCGTCCACCTCAGCAGCCACCGTGCCCCTGTCATCGTCCGCGTCTTCTTGCTGCATGGGGCTCTCTTCGGGTTCCACGACTGCAAACCGTCTAGCGAAAATATCACGGGCAGCTTCACGGCGCTCACGAAGCGCCTGCAGCAATCTCGTGGCTTCGCCGGGCTGGCAACTCGGACAGTCTCGCACTTGATGGTCCATCGATCGACACTTCAAGCATGCACCGCGCGAAGGTCTCCCGGAGGTGTCCTCGTCGCTTGCTCCAGCTGGACGCGCGCCAGTGGATCCCCTAGCCTGCAATGTCCTCGCGACATCACCGCCCGCACGCCCATCATGGCCTCCACGGTTATCATTGGCACCGCTTCGGTCTCCACCGCCACTACCAACACCTTGGCCACGACCACCGCCTTGGCCACGGTCACCACTCGCTCCACGTCCACCCGTATTTCCACGGTTGGAACTTCGCTGTTGCTGGTGGTTCTGCTCCATGCTCCGTGCACTTGCTGGTGCCTGCGCAGCGTGCTCCCAGTTCATGAACTCACGCATGAGCTTGGTCACCCACGAGCAAAACGGTACAACTTCGTTCTTATACCTCTTGTTCTCGTGCAACGTGAGCTTCATCACGATCACGGCCTTGAAACTGGCAGGTGTGAGCGCGTTCGCGAGGTACTTCACGATTCTGCGCTGCTCGTGCTCGAAAGCCACATCCGTGAGATTGAACTTGTCCAGTATCGCCTCCAGATCCGCCTGGAGGTTCATCATCCTACTCTCCGGCTCAGGCCACGTCGTCCTCATCTGAAGCTTCTTAATCGCTTCATTCACGGACGCGTAGTCGATGTGCGAGGGCGTGTTCGCCTGCCTGAAGTACCCGATCTACTGGTCCTCCGAGATCAGGTGTGGCGGCTGGTTGAACTCGTATTGAGCCACCATCCGCTTCGTCCTGGAATCGATGCAGGCGCCCACGGGCATCGCGAACACCCTGCCCCACTGGGTCTGCAGCGCGTTGATGGCGCCCATGTACGTCTCGTACTGGCGCATGAAGGTCCTGCATAGTCCGGCCTTGAAACCTGGGTGGCTGCGGAAGCGCTGGCGCTGCTGCGACGCTCTGACCGCCGGCGTATGGACTAGCTGTAGCCATGGCCTCGTCCGCTTCCTCGGCGGACACTTGCTCGAAGGGGTTCGAAATCTGGAGTCGGAGCCCTGGCGATCTCGGCGTGCGTGACGCAGCGCTCTCCAGCTGCATCGCGGCGACACGCTCCGCCAGCTGGTCCACGTCCGGGTCCTCTAGGGCTTCGGCGCTTCGGACCCCCTGGTTGTCTTCGTGCTCCATGCTGCCACGCGCGTGAGCCCGCGCGGAGTTCCGAAATACGGAACTTAGCTAAAGTTTAACTTTGTTGTTTCGCGCAGCCTTCTGCCAGGCCAGTTGCTCACTACCGAGCTAATCTGAAAACTGCATTGATCTCTCTTATCTGTCTGTGGCTTTGTTTTGTCGTGAGGGACCTGCGGGTCTGGGTTGAGACCGTGGGAGCCGTTGGGTACAGAGGTACCTCGACGGATCACTTCTGAACAGGCATTGTTAATCGAACTGGTTCCTGATCATGCAAAATCGGTCTCTAATGAAAGCCTGTACTAAGTTTCTCAACATTATAAGTCAGTAGCGCTGACGAGAAGACCCACTGCATTGGAGAAACAGACAGCTACAGAAACGGGGTACGATGCCGAGTCGCAACCGGCTCTCGGTTGGTTGGTACAACCAGAGTTTCGTCAATACAGTCGCCGTACCTGGTTTAAACTTAGATTGTTGTGTTCATCTCACATCGGTATAAACGATGCTAGGCGTGGCCCCTGATGGAACATCCGCCAAACGACCGGTTTTGTGGACAAACGCATTAAAAGAAAGCGAGGTCACCCAGCCCAAATAGACCCAGCTCTTAGTTTACAATGACTAATTGTATCTATTATCAATTTTTCCTATTTTGTGAGCGTGTGGGTATCTGATGTCTTGAGTGCGTCATCCAGGTTTTGCTACTGTTAAACGACTTGTTATTTATAATCAAACCAGGGTGAATTTGCGAGCGGCACGGGGGAACCAAAAGCTATGGTATTAGGTATGAATTAGAAACATAATGCTGATCATACCAGAAGTAATTGAAGTACGAATGCTACTCATAGTACTGTTAGCTCCGCACATTCAAAGGCACTAATACCTCATTAGTCACCATGTCCTCGGTTTAATGGCACGATTGCGAGCGCAGATTGCAGGGGTCGATGTGTTGGACATGTCGGTGAGACTCTGTCAGAGGTTTTGCTTCTCTATGTGCTGGACTGTGCATTGATAAGTTCGGCGTCGAAGCACACACCGGTGCCATTCGACGCACAAGCGAGGTGTTCTCTGAACGGATCGAAACAACTTCTTGAAACGACGATCACCAAACGTAGTGTCAACCCATTGGGAACTGTGTTGTGGCTTAAGGCAGCTGCATTGTGTGTTGCAGCATCCACGTAGTGTACATGAGGTGAATACACTGCTACTACGTAGGGTATTTTACTACTGCAGCGTGTCTTAATGATCCCCCTGCACGCCGGGGTTGGTCGACACGGTGCCGATTTGCGCCGAAGTCCGTCTGGCCGTCAGTGGACAACTCAGATCCACTGCGCCGGTGTGTGACTCACTGACACACGACCTACTTTATTTAGTCTCCTGCCAATGCAATCAACTACGGCTAGCTACACCGCCTGTGCACAAATTGCTACCAGCAGCTCGCTTGGCCGCCCGTCCGTCCAATTCGCAGTCCTTTACGACCACTTGCACTCTTCAGCGCCGTTTCCAAAGTGAGCCCTCACAGAGGGGCTCCGTCCAGCCATCATCCGCCCAGCCACTCGACTCCAGGGACCCAGCGGTCTCACTTGCGTGCCGGCTGCTCGCCGGAGGTACTCGCTCAGTTCCCTTGCCGTCACGCCAGCCGCTCATTCGCAAGGATCCGCCGGACCGCCATCCGTCCATCATCCATCCGTCCACCTTCCGTCCATTCCGTTCATTTCGTCCGTCATTGCATGTGCCATCGGGTGCTTCAATAGCAGCCCTGTTACACTACAAAATGGAGGAGAGGAATCATTGTCTACTTACTTTTCCGGTCTTACATCAAATACTTCTTAGGTACAAGCCATTAAGTTAGAACGACGCCAGCTTCGGAGTACTGCATGAAAGGTTCAATGACAACGATATCTATATTCGATTGTAGGTTGCATTGATGCGACAAGTGATGACTCTTGTGCGAGCTGATGAATTACACTAATACGCGCTTCTTCGCAAATGATCGCTAGATCTTTTCCCTGCATTATCGTCTAATGTACTTCTTTGGTATCCTGGACTTTAGTGAACAAGGCAATTTAACCGTCATCACGGATTGCACTCTACTTGTAGTCCACACAGCCATTGATGTTATTGGTCGAAGATAGTTTAATGCCACGGGTGCGGCAACCTCAGATGAAGACAAAAGATACTCGCTTCAACAGTTATACCCCTCTACATCAATGCGGGAAAAACAGAACGATTCTGACAGGTAAACACAAAGTCAAATAGTCCATGATGGGCTATTCTGGAATACCCTACACCACACATACACCTTCTGTAGAAATCGCAGTTCTGCTATAGATTTGAAACTTTTACGTATAGATGTATCATTCCCTGTATCATTCAAACGTATCTACCGTTAGATACCTGCTCTAAGCCGATCTCATGCAATGTATCACTTCAACAGGTGATTTTCACTAAACCACCAGGGCTCGATTCTCATGAAGTGGATCCTCCATTTCCCGATTCACACACTCTGAGCACACTTAGATACACTCTAGTAGACAAGCATTCAAAAATGTATTGATATAATTTTCGTGATCACTTTATGCAGCGATGGTCGTCGACTAGTGGTCACCTAGTCGATTCACCTAGTCGGGGACTAACTCCTAGCAACTGCTCTCTCGTCCATCTTGCTCAGCGACGGCGAATGTGGCTCATGATGCCGTGACGAAGGCGGATCGCGCGAGCACGAGGGCGAGGAGCTGGTACAGGAGCAGCAGGGACCTCGTGATCATTCGACAGCGACAAGGTATCAACTTCTTCAATGCTAGATGGTGGGGTGAGTGGTTCCGCGTACTGCATGATTTGCAGAATTGGCTGCGGGGTAGCGTGTTCGGTGCCGACATCAATCTGAGGTTGATTACGAGGTACGCGCTCAGCCATTCCAGCTTGCTTCACGGTGGAGTACTTGTAAAAAAAGGTGGCAATAGCAAGCTCACGCCAGTTCAGCTGGGCCCAGCAACCCGCCACAGCCACGTTGTTGTCACGATGTTGATGGCAGAACACAAGCATGTTGCCTTCAATGCCTTCCGTATAGCCCCTTGTATTGTGATTCTCCAAGTACTGTGCCGTGCCGCTGCTGGAAGTATTGCCCCCTGTTTTGCGTTACCCAACTACCGTAGCGTCACGCTCCAGCGACATCATAGCTCCCGTACTGCTACTACTCGTCGTGTCTGATGTATTTTTAGGTGATATACTAACAATAGTACTGTGGTACATGTCGACGTGTCGACAGTGGCTATCATGTGTAACAACATACATACATGGAGTGCACTTACTAAGTTCTAAGTGCCATTTAGTGCTCAGTGAATACATGTGTAGTGCTGTCATTTACATACTTCTTATAAGTAAGTTTATGTTGACCACACCAATCTAGGTAAGTACAGTTGTGTTGACCACACCAACATATAATCAGCCGCCTCTGCAGCAATAGAGCCTAGCTCGGAGACGCAGCGAAGACGTACCTCCGAATCGACAGTGTGGATAAAACAATCCAAAAGCACCTCAGTGCAAAACCAGCGACAACACAGCGCGACAGCCCCATCCAAAAACTGGATCAAGAACTACAGCGCTTCTTCGTAGTGCAATCGAGCACACCAGCAAAAGCCGACCTGGAAGCAGTTCGGACATTGACACAAACCCACAAGACTCGACAATTTAACCTACAACAACCAAGCACAAGAACAGACCCGATGCACAGCTACCTATCCAACTTCAAACCACGAGATCAACCAGAAGCAACAACACCCCGACAGAGGCACGACATCAAGTCGCGTTTTTTTATATTATCAAAAGGCTTCTATAGAAAACACATAAACATCAAGTAGAAGGCCACTTAACCTCACCAGGCAGCAATAGAGCCAATTTTAGCCAATGGTTTCGTCATTATTACGGAAGGAGCTCGCTCAAAAACTGACAGACGGACGGTTGAAGATTTTAATATGCTCAGATCACCTTATCTCAATAATTACCACCTGTGCACGGTTCTCATGAAGCGCAGCCGCCATTTCCCGACCCACACGCTCTGACCAAGGTTGGATACAATCTACTGTATTCGTGTTGTTTGATCGTGGAGCACGGACGGGCTGGCGAGCCCGCCATCCGTGTCCAGGTGCGGCCTACGGCAAGGTGGAAGAATATCACAAACAGGCGCAATGAGCTTACGGTTGAGCCCCGGCATGTTACAGCACTTAAACGCCATGACCACTCTACTTGTCCGATGTCTCAAAGCCCATGCTCTTCCACTCGGACAGGACCTTGTTCTTGACATCCTCGGGGTAACTCTCCTTAAAGCTCGCGGCCACCCAGTCCCGGCCCTTCGTGTACTCGATCGGCAAGAGTGCATCACTCACGACCTTGCCACCCTGAACCGGACTGTGGCCTCCGTGGCTGTTGTATGGAATAAGCGGGAAAGCGCGCACGTCTGGGTAGAACGTCTCGTCATCATCCGGACGGCAGCGGGTGGAGAACGCCCACATGACATCGGCTTCGTCGAACACGTCAATATCGTCACCCACGAGCACAAGGCGGTGGATGGTGTATCCAGCCTTTTCGTTGAACACGAGGTCACCGACTTGCTTCCTGAACGTCTCCGAGTCGGTGTCCATCGCCCGCAGCTTTGCCGTGTCCACCTTGAGCACGACCCAAGTCACCTGCGACACCAACGGCGAGTGCGCGTCGATGATCGGAAGCCCATGCTGCTTGCACAGATAACCAATCTCCGCGGCCGCCAGTGGACCGATCATTGTGTGCGTCTCGTCAGTGAGACGCCCGCAGGCAGACACTGGGAGGATCGCGTCATTGCGATGGGTGATGCAGTTCACGCGGTATCTGCAAATCAACATCAGTTCGGATCATCCAATGACAGCAAAAGGAAACGCGTGACTTACTTCGGGCACTGGTGGGAGTCGCCTGGGAAAACGTAACCATGCATCTCACCGAAGGGACCTTCCGGTGCAGTCTCGGTAGCCGACAGCGTACCCTCAAGCACAATCTCCGAGTTGGCAGGCACGAGCAAGTCATTCGTCTCGCACTTGACGACGTCAATGGCGTGGCCGGTCAGAGCGCCAATGTAACTTGACTCCATGAGGCCATCCGGAAGAGGCATGCTGGAAGCCATGATAGCGGCGGGAGGAACGCCGAAGCACAGGGCCCACGGAACATCCTTTCCTTCCTTCTTCCACATCTGATGGATCTGCCAGATGTGCTGCGGTTCAATGACCAGACCCACGAGATGCTTGTTGTCGTAGATCATAGCACGGGCAATGGACCAATTCGTCCACTTTCCGTCGGGTGACTGGACGATGTGCATGCCATACGTCTGAATGTACTTGCCACCGTCGTCCTTGTGAATGAGAGGCACAGGAAGAGCAGTGAGGTCGATCGCATCGCTCACGAGCTTGTTCTCTTTACAGGTGCCTGTCGCGACCACACGAGGCGGAATTGGCTGCGCTTCCTTGGCCGACAACATCTTGTCAAGAATCTGCTTCATGCCGGAGTCAGGAGGCAAGGCAAGGTGCCGCGCGAGGCGACCGTACTTGCCCTTAGACGGCTGCCGGTGCGAATTCGGTCCACCCAGAATGCGAAAGAGTCCGTTCTTGGCTCCCTTGACGTTGTTGAACAGTGGGGCCTTGTCATCCAACTCGTTTGAGCGACGAATGATCGCGCTAACCTCAAGGATCGGGTCCTTTTCCGCGTTGATTTCCGCGATGTCACCATCGACCTTGAGTGCCTCCACGAACGAACGGAAGTTCAAGTGGGGCAAGTTCTGGGCCGGGTCGTAGTCCGGAGAGGCTCCCGAGTGGAGAAAGCTCTGGCCGGCCGGAGAGATGTTATTTCCGACGTTGACCGATGCTCGCGCCGACGAGAGCTGCCCGGCCTTCCGTGACAGGCGAGATGAAAGCATCGTGGCGGCGTACACGTATTGTAACTCAAGGAAATTGACGAATGAAACAATCATGCGCATAGGATTTTCGTCAGGGTCGGGTCCAGTTGAGATCGTTGAAGAGGAAGGAGTCCTTCCTCTTGAACGATCCCAACGGGCCTCCTGGTGGTCCAGTGGTCTAAGTACCACTAAACTACGCACTTGGCGTCCCCCCATGGACTTTTCCAATTCCAAAACTCAATATCCCATTCAAACAAATCAAATTCAAATTCAAACAGTCAGTAGCCAAGTAAGAGCAACTAGGAATAACCAGTTAATCAACTCAATTTCTTTCTGGACCTTCCGATGGGCAGTATCATGGTTGGCCCTAGAGTAAACTGTACAGTATACTTACGCACGATGGGACATTTCACTCCTCCTATTGTTCTTTCTGACGAAATGTCTCTTTTCCGTAAACACACACTGGACGCTACAGTACTTTATGTTTATCTCACCTGATGTGCGTGAATTTGCAACGAAACGAAGCTGCACATTCAGGAAAGGGCGATATATTCCTCACATTGCAAGCGGGCCGCGTCAACTTTTGGGAAAGTTTATGATTTTTCGTGCAATTGATTTCGACAGATGTTGACTTATGCGATCCCAAATTGGGGACATTTGGTCACATGACACGGGACGAGAATACTATACTCAAAGTAAAATAATATCACCCATCAAATGTCGTCAGGCGACATTTGATGGGTGATATAGTACCGTGCTGTATGTACCGAATTCCCTTTGTTTTGGACAATAACTTACGGCACCCATACATACTACCAACATAGACCAGGGATGGATGTCTATCTGAAGTGAACATTTGAGCTCTAAAACGAATTGAGGATTATTTGAAGTGTTCACTCAAGGGCAACAACGAGATGACTATGCATTGCTTTAAAACGCTCTTGCCAACACCATGATGCTCCAAATAGGTAGAAGTTAGCTGCTTTCGCGACTTCAAGAGCTTGGAGACGCAACATCGTCGGTGTCACCGGCACCCTCTCATCACGTAGATCATTTATCCAACGAACTAAATTCATCTCCTCCTCTTTTATAGCCTCACCTTTCTTACGAGACTTTTTCTTTTTGCTGCCACCCCTTTCATCACATGTGTCCTCGATTTTGGCTCGATTTCTCCACCGTGATAAAATGAGTGTTCGACGACTATTGAACTCTAGTTTGTAGAAGGAGGCGTAGCTCGACACGGTGTTAACCTTCACCTTTCGACCGTGACCTCTTGGTAGCCAAGGACGTCCTTTTGGTCTTCGTTGCTGTACGGGAGCCACTCGTTGGCAAAATGATCTGCGGAAAATACAGTTCGAGGTGATTTATGTGATAAGAAAGGATGCACAGAGGTCTTTCCCGTTCGACCGCTGACTGGCTGAATGGGTGGTGTATGTCATAACATATAGAAGTTTATAACAAAGGGAATTCGGTACTTTACAATACAATGTGGTGGTATCGCAGAGTACCGAATAACCTTCCAAAAGTGGCACAACTGCATTCTAATTTTCTCGGAAAATTGTAATGATGATCTCTGCCACATCATTGACAGTACACTGAATTAATGTAATTGAAGTGGCCACCAGTGGTGAGACCTTTAACTTGCACGGGTGGATTGCACAACGATCTGAGAGGTTCTAAATCAGTATATTTAGTATTTCATTCCTGCGCACTGCGGTTGTTCCTTGCACATCCAATAAGTTCCACTGTGCCACTATTGGGAGGTTTCTCTGTACTGTAATAACACAACACTTTGGTACAGTATGCACTGTTTGCAAGTCCCACCTTCAGGTGACTCTGTGGCGGGCGATTCGACACGCCTGCTTCTTCAGATCCTCATTCCTCGTTTGTCGTCAATGGTGGCTCCAAGGAATTTCTCCCATGCCGTGGCGAAGGCTGCGCGCCTTCGCGCTCGGACCTCTCTCGGGCAGACGAAAATCCCGTCGTCGTCAGCGCCGTTCACCACTACGCCAGAGCCTCGACCCGTCCAAACGATGACCCCGCGTAAGACTAGGATTGTCGTCGGTGTTACAGGTGCCACCGGCGCAGTTCTTGCCATTCGCCTGCTCGAGATCCTTCGCAGCCTCGACGTCGAAACTCATCTGATTTTTTCCAAGTGGGCTCTCGCGACGATGAAGTACGAGACCGACATACCTGCGGAGCACGTCAAAAAGCTCGCGACATATACGTACGCACTCAAGGATCTCACCGCCCCGCCTTCGTCGGGCAGCTTTCTTCATGACGGCATGATTATCGTCCCATGCTCCATGAAATCCCTCGCTGCCGTTCGTTCGGGCTATTGCGACGACCTCATCTCACGCTCTGCTGATGTGTGTCTCAAGGAGGGAAGGAAGCTCGTCCTCGTCGTCCGGGAGACTCCTCTGAGTGCGGTGCACCTCGACAACATGTCGGTCGTGCAGAGGGCCGGAGCGACGATTTTCCCTCCAGTGCCAGCGTTTTACACGAGACCGAAGACGATTGAGGATGTCATTGAGCAGAGCGTTGGGAGAATGCTTGACTCGCTGGGGATCCATGTGGATGGATTTGAACGGTGGGAGGGTATGCGCAAGGATTAGCAGGATAGCTGAGCTCGGATCGATGTGTACACGAGAGAAAACTGTCATCAGCCGCATTGCCCTGGCAGGTCGGAGACGGTTGTGTCGTAACTACGCAGTCGAACGTCTGAGATACCTGATTCACACATAGACATTCATGTAGTATTACCGGTTGCATCAACAACACGCTATTCAATGTTGATGTAGATACTTCGCCTTTGCGGACATGAATTTGAGTTGGAAATATATGATCAGTGGTTCCACCACGGCGATATTGCTTTTATGTCTACAGTACGTATGAATCCCCTGGTCGAAATGCGACAGCAGTCAAACGTATGCGCCGAAGATGTACCTGGACATCCCGACCAAAATGCCTTCCGTCAGATGTTAAATGGACGTCCTGTGCCGTAGCTCTCTGAGTGGTGGCCGAAAGGTTAGGGTACTGCAGCGTATCCCGGGTTCTGATTACCAATCTTGAACACACGGTAATGTGGGGGCTTATCCCGCAAGGAACTAGATGCCGAGTGTATTTACTGAACTAACTACACTGCCTACAGTAATTAGTCTAACTAAGACTATTTTATGTGAGCTGTTTTTCGGCTTGTATACCATTACTAGTCTAAGTTAGACTAATTATTGACTAAGACTATTTACGCGTTCAAAAATAGTCTTAACGAAGGGGACTCGAACCCTCGACGCATGCCTTAACAAGGCACGGCCACAGACAACTAAACCAAATTCGACTGATAGTGGATAGAACAAACTTGCTACATTTTAACGGTTATTTGATCATGCATTGGCAGGTTTCTCGTCAGCAGGCTCACCTTCAAAGTGTGCGCGGTGTTTAATGATAATTTCTTGAAGATGAGGGTAAAGTTGCTTGGTTGACCACGTCCCATCAAGCCCGAGGGATAAGCCACACCGTATCATCGTCTTAGAGGTTCCCAAAAAAGCAAAACCAATTGTTTAGGAAGCAAAAGCGTAATGGGTGACTCGAACCCTGTCATTTGGATTAGCGACCTGCATCATTAACCACTCAGATTATTTATGAAGTTGCTTTTGTCAGACTATATCCTAACTTTAAATTTTCAGTAAACACAGTAATAGTCTGACTTAGACTAATTTCGCACACAGACTAATTACTGTAGGCAGTGTACCACTAGTGTAGTTGGAAGCAGAATATGAAGTGAGAGGGAGCCTGAAGCTCTCTCTCAAATGAAGAGGGCGTCCCTGGTAGATAGAACCACCCAGAGAGGCTGTCAGTCTGTGATACAGCTGACAGCGGATCGTTGTGGGCCGCAAGCTTCTCGAAGCTCACGGTCCTCACACTAATCAACCCAAGTAGATTTGTAGTAGCTTACTTTGTTCCTCATGCAAGCTGGGTCAGGCATTGACAGCCTGACCAGCACGAACGTACAATATTCATTGTATACGGCTATCTCCTGCTACAACAGAGTTGATTTTACCCCAGACTAAACATTTGGTCTCAGTACATCTGAGCTTATTGGACGTTTCCTCACCGCTACGTGTAAGCTAGTGACGGGCACTCACCTGGCCCGTTACAAAATTGGTGTCCATGGACTTGCAAACATCGTAAAATCCACTTTCGGACCACCACAACTACCCGGAAACATGGTGGGAAACATTTCACGCAAACGGACCATTTGGACATCGACTCGTACATATTTGACTTGCGAACTCGTGTATCAGCCCAATTCCGCTGCTGAGATTGCAATAGCAAATTGGGAGCTCCAATCCAGGTTTCCTCGATTGTTTGGTCTTGGCCTTCTTGCACCTCAGAACCAAATGATGAATAGGTACATTCGTCTCGAATGCTAGAAACCACTTCTTCAGTGTATGGTGAGTGTCTGGCGTTAGATCAGACAAACCAGTTCTGTCGAGTATCACACATGTCGGGCTAACGTGCGAACTGGGGGCGGCGGCTCCGTCAGTGATTCTGACTGGCTCCTGTATTCTCAATTTTCGGTTCAAAGAAAACGCAGGAACCGGCGACGTAACGGTAGACTCGGCTCGTATTTCTTCTTTCACGCAGCATCCTGAGATGACGTCATGCTGCCAACCATAGCTACGCGGGTCCGAGACGTTACATCATGCGGTAACATCTCGACAATGGGCCCCTTCGTATTTTGAACAACGTAATGGTGAGATTTGATTGTCTTGCACGCTCCTCCGCTAGCCACCGACAGCGACGCGCATGGAAGTTCGAGTGCAACTGCTTGTTCATCCGTTCTAGTCAACGCGTTGTATTCATTTGGTAGATGACCGATGTAGTTACCATTTACAATAGTATGTGCTGGGGGAACGGTGTGCTTTTGACTTTCAATGTGATCTGTGCAAGTGTGACACAAATTCATATAGACCGTATCGGCATCCGTGAAAATCGCTGTGTACAATAAGTTAGATCCCATCATACGTGAAACGCGTATGCATCAAAGAGGGGACACTTACCAACAGGGTAAAGAAGTAATCCCTGAAGACGTGAGTCTAAATCTGACACATTATATTGTTTCTGAATAAAGGCATGTATATTAACGTCGGGGTGCACAATAAGGCATTGATGCATCGACTTCGAAGTATCAACAATAGAGTGGTTAGTGATACCGGGTACAAATTTAATAACAAAGGAGGAGCATACCTTGACAAGCACATCTGTCAACAGTTTTGTTTCGATTTCGGTGCGGGTGAAACATAGTTCATATACACAGCACGACTTCGTTTCTTCCCAAGCAGTCGTCGTGGTTGCTACAGCTTCTGTTATCAGCTCGTGTGCGTGATCAGGTGAAAGAATAGTGATGATCTGGTCTTGTCCATTTTGAGCAGCTCCTGCAGCGGGGCTGCCGTAGCTTGCGTCAGAGGAAGACGTAGACTCTCAGAGTCTTAGTTCGGTTGTAAACCTTGGTTCTATACCAGAACCACGTACAGTCTGTAGATATGCGATCTACAGACTCCTAGAGTTATTAATACCTTAAATAAGGCCAATAGACACTAGACTTCAAAACGTGAACTGCTTTTTATTGTTGTTATTCGCGGCAGGGCCGCCAGTGGGGTAAATGTATAACACTCACTATCTACCATAGTGGAGCCTAGTAATATGCATGACGGGTGGCTGTGAGGCCACCAACCTAAGTCTCGTGTACACACACCAACTTGGGTGTGCACACCATTTGTGTGAAACACACTATTCGTGTACGATACACTAACGGGTACGTGTAACCCCGTTACACCCTCCCTCACCAGACTGTTGACACCACGTGTCGACACTCGTCACTTTCCCTCATCAGAGGTATCGCTGCTTGGTCTTCGGACCTCGCTCAAGAACTTTCCAAGTTCAACAAGCGCACCACGCCCGTGGCTCATCGATGGCTGGCAGCCAGAAAGCTTCTTGGTCTGTTGACCGTACTCCACGCTCCGCGTCTTTATCTCCGGGGCACAGCCCACGACAAGCAGCAGCACTGAGTGCCAACCGCAGCCCACGCTCCGCGTCGTCGCCGCCCGGGCACAGCCCGCCTAACACGTCCGCACGTAGTGCTTCCTCGGCCGCTGGCCACAACGCATCGGCGCCTGTGGCGAGAACCACGCTCTCTGTGGCGGAGTATTACTCCAAGCAGCAGCTTAAACAAGCTCGCGTCGCTATGTCGGCCCCGAAAAGCTCGGCAGACGCGCCGAAGCCGCGCATTCGCCGCGCGAATGAAACCCTCTTTGAAGGCCTCGAAGAGGGAGAGGAGGTCGACTACGGCAGTGATACCTGCCTCCGGGAAGAGGAGGAGGATCCTCCACGGGGTCGCACGACCGATAAGCGTGACCTACGCACGCCCAATCCGTTCGTAGAACGTAGCGACGCTGTGTCAGCTCTGACCGCGTTGCGGACAACGTCGTCACTCCCGTCGCGAGACGAGGACGAGCCTATGGAGGCCAACGTTGTCTCCAACAACCTCGACGAGGTCCAAAGCCAGCAACTGGCCGCGATGGAAGAGGCGCCCCGCGCCCAGCGTCCGATAGCACGGCCTCTGCTCCACTCGAGCCGCCGTGACTACGGCTTTGAGCCACGCGACCCCAACGAAGTGGCTCGCCTAGCGGCGTCGCAACTGTTGAATGACTATGTCATCGGACCCGCGGCCCATTCCAACGAAGAGGTCGCTCAACGAGAAGACCTCCGCCAGAGGTTGCTGACGCCTCAGCTTACCACTCAACGCGAGTACCGTGAGCGCCTGCAGCTCCAAGCCCGGGGGGCGTCCGTGCCGCAAATGCGGACGTATCCAGTGGTCCTACTGGCTGGCGAACGCCAGGAGCAGGATGTCGCTCAATTCGAGCTCTGGGTGGAAGGGGCTCGTAAGCTCTCTTCCATTGTCGCCCTGCAAGCTAGCTTCAAGAAGGACGACGTCCTGTTAGAGCGTCGGCTCCGGTTCGCGTTCGCGAAGTTAAAGGCGAAACGCCAACTTCCTTCGGGCTTCCAGCCCCGCCCTGCGCGGGCTCCTCAACATGCTCCTCCGAGCTCTGCAGACCTTCCACAAGGTGGATCGTCGGCTGCAGCAGCCCAGGGTCAAAGCTTGAGCTCAGCTGTTGACCCCCTCGCTCCCCGACCTACTGCCGGGAAGCGGGTGGCGACCGACGCGCCGGTCGCGAGCCCCCAGGGCGCCGTTGATCGTTTCGATCAAAAGCGTCCACGACGTCAGGGCAGTCTTGCCGGAGGGGTACCTCAAACTCCCATGAGTTCTGCGAGTGGGGGTACCCTCGCCACTTCACCAGATACTGGTATTGATTTTGGCGGCGACGCCGAGCCACAATCCGTTCCACATGGAAGTGGCGATTGCCCTGCTCATCGAGCAACGCCGGTGGCGGACGCTGAGATGCACTGGGTGCATCGTTCGGAGCTTGAGGACGCTTGGAACGCGATGGGATCGCTGCGCCGGGAGGTCGTACGTCTCCGTGAGACTCTCCATCAGGCCGAGAACGCCTATGATCGCTCATGGCATGAGATTGATCAGCTCCGGGAGCGCGTCGACTGGTTCGAGGCCCCAGCTGCGCTGGCGAACCGGGTCTCCGACCTTGAGCGAGGTCTGGCGAGGCTGGAGGGTCAAGTCGACCTTCTGCTGCGACTTCAGCAGGGTTCTGTGGCTGTGCCACCTGTGCACGTCCCGGTGCCAGCGCCTCCGCGCTCACCCGCGCCGGGTCCCGGTACGGCTTGAGCAAGCCCACATAAAACACCGGATGGGTGCGCATCTTCTTCGGAAGGTTGAGCGTATACGCTAGGCCCTTCTTGGCCACGACTTTGAAAGGTCCGATGAAGCGTGGGCGCAGCTTCGTCTTGAAGACCGCAGAAACTGCATGTGTAGGTAGGTTTTTTGCGTTTAATAAAACCAAGTCTCCGACTGCGTAACTTTCAATGTTACCTCTGCCCCTGGCATCTGCGTTTTCCTTTTGTTGGTCTTGGCTCTCAGCCATAGCGTCACGTACGTGTCGAAGGACACTCAGACGCGTTGACAGAAACTCGTCGACCTGTTTACGAACAGTGAGAGGGCTGACATCAGCAAGCCGACCGGCTATCTCTCCCCCACCAAGCCCGGAACCACGGAGTGGTAGCGTCAACGGGACGCGAGGGTGGGTGAGGCCATTCACGTAGAATGGGGTAAAGCCTGTGGAGGCATGAACAGCATTATTCAATGCGAACTCCACGAGTGGAAGCATGGTGCTCCAACGCTTGGGCGTTTCGGCGCAAACGCTGCGGAGGACGTCCTCCACGACGCGATTAACGCGCTCGGTCTGACCATCGGTCTGTGGATGATCCGTTGTGGACATGTCCAATCGGGTGCCCAGCACCTTGAAGACGGACGACCAGAACTTACCCGTGAAACGGGGGTCTCTATCCGAGACGATCGACTCGGGCAGCCCGTGCTGGCGGAAAACCCGGTCGATAAACAGCTTGGCTGTACCTTTACCATCAATGGTGTCCGGCACCGCCGCTAGATGAGCCATCTTGCTCAAACGGTCGACAAAGACCACGATGCCCGTGTTGCCATCCGAGTCCTTCGGAAGGCCGAACACAAAGTCCATACTCATGGACTCCCAACACCCAGAGGGTACAGGCAAGCTTGCCAGCGGCGCGGCCGCATGCGGTGAGGGCTTCACCCGCTGACACGTCTCACACGTGCGCACATACGTGCTCGTCCACTTGTAAAGCTTGGGCCACCAATAGGAGAGGCTCACAGAGCCATAGGTCTTTTCACGACCAAGGTGGCCACTAAGCGCAGTGTCGTGTGCCTCATAGAGGATACGATATTTCAGATCCTCATCGTGAGGGACCACAATACGTGGAGTATCCTCCGGATCGGTGCTGTAATACAGCAGGCCATCATCGAGCGAATATCGATGCAGCCTCGCGCGTAAGCGCGCCGACAGCTTACAGTCCGAGTCTCCAAACTCCTTGCTCCCAAGAGCACGTAGCAGAGCGACACACATGTCGTCACGCGCATACGCAGCGCGGATCAAGTCCGTCACGGACGACGTCACAGTCGTGACATGAGATAACTCATAGTCGGGTCTGCGGGACAGCGCGTCCGCTAACCCGTTCTGCCTGCCAGGCTTGTACTTCACCTCGAAGTTGTACTCCGCAAAGAAGGAGAGCCAGCGGGCCATCCTCTGCGAGAGGTGAGGCGACTGAGTCGCAGTGCGTAGTGACGCATGATCAGTAAAGATGACAAATGGCTTAGAGCCTAGCAGGTGAACCCTGAATTTGACTAGAGCATACTTCATTGCAAGTAGCTCCTTGTCATGAACTGGATAGTTCTTCTCTGCAGCTTTAAGCTGGCGAGACTCAAACGCAATTACGCGTTCACGCCCTTCGGTGTCTGCTTGCAGCAGTGCACAACCGATGGCAAAGTCCGATGCGTCACAGACGACACTAAACGGACGATCGGGGTCTGGCAACGCCAGGATCGGCGCGTGTAGGAGACTCTCCTTAACCGCCTCGAAGGCAACTTGATGCTCGGTGCCCCAGGCCCACTCCACATCCTTCTTAAGGAGATTGGACAATGGCCGAGCCATATCAGCGTAGTTCTCGCTGTACTTATGCAAATAGTTGGCGAGGCCAAGCCACTTGCGTAAGTCTTTTTGGTTCTTGGGAACCGGCCAGTCAACAATGGCTTTGACCTTAGAGGGATCCGCTCGAAGGCCGCGCTTCCCGATGAAGCACCCTAAGAAGGGGATCTCTTCAGCACCGAAGATGCATTTGGATGCGTTAGCGTACAGCTTATTAGTGCGCATGCACTCGAGCACCGCTCGCAAATGGTCTATGTGGTTGTCCACATCTGACTTCCCGTGCTCGGCACGACTGTGGACGAAAATGTCGTCGAAGTATGTCTGTGCATACGCCCGATGGGGCCGGAAGAGCTGCGTCACTAGACGATTGAACGTCGCGGGCGCATTCGACAGCCCCTGGGGCATCACCAACCACTCCCAGAGCATCCCGCTCGGGGTGCTGACCGCTGTCAGCGGAATGTCGCTCGCACGCATGAGCAACTGGTAATAACCATCGACTAAGTCGAGCGCACTGTATGCTGTGCATCCAACCATGTTGTTCTGGAGAACATCCTTCCTAGGAATAGGCGTCTGCGCCGGAATGGTGGCGGCATTGAGCTTATTGAAAGCGTGGACAATGCGCCACTTGCCGTTTGACTTTCTGACACAGAATGTCGGCGTCGAGTGCGGAGACTTGCTCTCGCGCACCATGCCCGCCTCGTGTTTCGCACGGAAGAACGCGTCAATGACGTCACACTGCTCCCTTGGCAAGGGCCACTGCCTTGTTACGCAGTATTTGGTTCCAGGGACCAGGTCAATCTCATGACGCACGCCTCGATCTGGAGGTAGGCCAGAAGGCGGATCGTTGGAAACGACATCTTGGTATTCCTTAACCAAGGGATAGTACGGATCTGAAGGATCCTTCAGGATCGCCGATCCACTACGCGCACTAAGCGCCTGCTTCGTGTCCTCCAGGACTGTTTCGTCCATAAGGGACGACGAGTTTAACTCATCTTCAGGTCGTATAATAGCGACCTCGGCTAATTCGCCCACCTTTAAGGCCTCGCCGAACTCGGCAATTGACATTTCGTCCAGCTCTAGCAGAACATCTGCGGCGGGAACAGCCTCAAGGCTGACGTCGCCAGCGACCTCGCCGGTCACTCCATTAACGAGTGTATATAGCTGTTCGCTATCCACCACCCCCGACACTTGCTGTGTCATAACAGACGCTTTGCGTCTCGCAGCTGCCACACGGCGTCGCTGCCGTCTCCTCGCGGAGACCATACGCCTCGGGGAGGCCTGCATATTCACACCAAAGGTGTCCTCAGGTGTTTCCACCTCTTGTTGCTTCATCGGAGCGTCGACGTCAAACTCGACATCCGGCGAGGAGCTGCATAGCTCGCAGTCCCCACCCAGTGGGTTATGTGCCACTCCACACGCATCGTTAGGGCTGGGCCCAGGATGCCTCGGCTCGTGGCCGACCGCGCCATCGTTGGCACGCAGCGATTCTCCGCCATCGCGGCGCTCACCGCTCAGCGGATAACGTGCCGCTCCACGCGCATCATCAGGGCTATGCCCACGATGCCTCGGCTTTCTGCCGACCATGCCATCAACGGCCTGCAGCGATGGCTCGTTATCACAACGAGTCCCGCTCAGCGGATTACGTGCCGCTCCACGTACAGCCCCTTCGGGACTCTTGTCTACGACATCATGAGTGTCAACCAACTCCGACACGCCGATGTCCAGCACGTTGACCGTCTCGGTCCAGTGCTCGCGCCAATAGCGCTTTTGCTTCCTAGCAGAGGTGGGTTCATGACTCGCCAAAGCTTCACCAGGAGGCAACCGCGTAGCGCCTAAGGTCTTAGACCTCCAATCAATCCATGGCTCATGCCGTTCCAGCCATGCCATGCCCAGGATGAGATCATATCTCGAATCCAGGTCAAGGACCAGACAGCGTTCAACGCTATCGAAGTCCAGAAACTTCACGCCAAGGTTCACAGGAACCTTGGGCACCGTAACGCGGGTTCCCGTCGCGAGACGGACAGTGATAATATCACTCGTACGCGCTACCAGCGCCTCGGCATACTGCCGACTTCCTTCCATCGTGGAGCGTCGAGCATAATTGCCCGACGCTCCCGAATCGATCAATATCGTCCACGGCTTATCAAAGCCCTTCACGGTCGCTTCAACGACCAGCAAGCCCGGCTTGCATACACGTTCCGTGTTAAAGAGCACGGTGCTCTTCGGGGCTAAGCCCTGCTGACCTCCTTGCTGAGGCTCAACAGAACTTAGTTCTTCCCCAGTAGGCCGCCCCGCGCCTACTGAGCGTTGACGTTTCCCCGCCACGAACCAGGTTTCTGGTAAGAAGCTGGGCTTCGGCTCGCCGGAGCCTGGCGCTGCTTACGCAGCGGACACCCTGGTCGCAGGTGCTGGGTGCTCCCACACACGAAGCACCGGCGGATGCCGATGCGCTGCTCGGCAGCAAGAAGCTCAGCTTCTTCGTCTTCAGCATGGCTGAGATCCATCGGCTCGGGCCCACCCGAGGAGCCGGCGGCTCCGGATGAGTTCGTCTGCGACGTTCCCCACCCGGCTCGGGCCGACTTAAAGTTGAACTCGGCGTTCAACGCCACGCTCACTGCCTCTTCAAAAGTGGTGGGGTGAACTCGGAATACTTCCGTTCTGGCCACGCCAGTGCGGAGGCCTTCCATGAAGATGGTCACCGTGACCGCCTCCGGAAGAGGGTCCGCAGCCATACCGGCAATAAGCGTTCGTAACTCTTGGACGAAGTCCACCAACTCCTTCTTTCCTTGGCGGGTAGCCAGGAAGCGTGATCGCACGCGATAGGCCTGGTTAGGCGGCGAGAACACTCGCGACAGCTGAAGCTTCAGCTGCTCCCAGGATGGGAACGCGCTGTCCACCGACGTGCCACACGTTAGGGCCCACTCCCGGGCCCGGCCACCCAGCTTGGACACGGCCAGCGCCACGCGTTGTTGCTCCGTCTGGAGTATGGCGGACGCCATGGCCATCTCGACCTCTCTAATCCAGAGCAGGAGATTCTCTCCTTCCTTGCCCTCAAAGGTCTTCACGCTCACCATGAGCGGCTTAGCTCGTGGAGCTCCATCCGATGCCGGCTTGGGCGTTGTAGACGCTGTCACAGCCGTCATCTTCTGTTGTAGATGTTCCAACAGAGCATTCTCATAACTCGAGAACGCCTCCAGACGCGCATTAATCGCGTCGGGGCCTTGCGAAGCAAGATGAGCCACACCTTCCGGGCCCAACAAGGACATCAGCTTTTTAAGCCCGTCCTGTTGGTTTGGGGGTAAATGGGCAAATTGCTCCATCCTCACAGAGGGACAGTCGTAAGACTCAGGTGTAGGATTGACTACAAGTGCTACCAAGTGCAGCGGGGCTGCCGTAGCTTGCGTCAGAGGAAGACGTAGACTCTCAGAGTCTTAGTTCGGTTGTAAACCTTGGTTCTATACCAGAACCACGTACAGTCTGTAGATATGCGATCTACAGACTCCTAGAGTTATTAATACCTTAAATAAGGCCAATAGACACTAGACTTCAAAACGTGAACTGCTTTTTATTGTTGTTATTCGCGGCAGGGCCGCCAGTGGGGTAAATGTATAACACTCACTATCTACCATAGTGGAGCCTAGTAATATGCATGACGGGTGGCTGTGAGGCCACCAACCTAAGTCTCGTGTACACACACCAACTTGGGTGTGCACACCATTTGTGTGAAACACACTATTCGTGTACGATACACTAACGGGTACGTGTAACCCCGTTACAGCTCCTCTCAATTGTAAACGTTAGCCCTGTGGCGTTCCCCCAAGAAACTGACGCGTCGCTGCGAGGAACTGTTTGTGGCATCTCTAGTATGAGACTCGGCTAGATCTATCCGGGGGAAACTCGCACGCAGTGATTCTGGGGACGAAAGATCCGTGGTTGATGAATTAACTACTCCAGGATTCACCACTGGAAGAATGTTTGACCCGCTATACCATGAGCGAGCTGCAGTGTGGTGAAGTGCCTTCCGGAAAGTGCGATCGGAAATGAAATGCAGAGGTCACAGTCCCGAGACAATGACAGTTGGACAGATCCGGACTAAGATGGCGATGCCGCCAAGAAAAGGACCAGAAATGACGAGGCGAGTGATGGGCCCCGCCATAGGTGCTAGATCCGGCGAAGTACCCAGGTGCACAGCTGTACCAAGGTCGGGATCAAGATTTAAGTGTACTCGAGGTACACCGCGGGTCGTGGAAGAATCGTTAAGGAAAGCGATGCCAAGTCAAAGAGAGTGATGTGCAGATTGAGGAAGTGACGGCGCACCCAGATCAAGCATCGCCGATATGAGGAAGCCTTGGGGACCGAAGCTGGCCAGATCAGGATCTGGCCCCACAGTAAAGTTCGCCCGGATCACGATCTGGCTCGACACCAAGGCAGAAGCGGATCCCGGATCTTGATCTCAGGTTCCATCTAGATCACGATCTGGCCCGGTACTAAGGCTGAGGCGGATCCCGGATCTTGATCTCGGATCCCGCCTAATAGTGGAGCATGGGATGGTGAGGTGTCGCAATCAGGTGATTACATCAAGGTATCCCGTACAGAGGACGACGGAAAGGATGGGGGGATGGTAGAAAAGACGCATAGTCGGTCGTACACCGTGGATGAGTGGATGCAGGATAGGATCAAGGATGTGATAGGACTTAACCATAAATCAGAATCGAATTTGCCCTGAACTACAAGAGTGCTTCGCCTCCGCCAAGAAACGGGAACTACATTGGCCCTACAAGGTGTTGGCAAGACAAGGAGTAGCTGATCTAGTGGTTGTGTAAGTCTGGATAATATATTGGCCAGATCTTACCTACTCTAGTGATCTATTATCAAGTGCAGATCCCAGATCCGACGGAGTTATTACTTGGCCCGAAGATCTCTCGATTTCTCAAACCCCAGAGCCCCCGCTATAGGAAGCGGCAAGTAACGCAAAGGAAGGAGACATCCACACCCCAAAGGCAACCCCCGGCCCCGGATCAAGTCCAGGCCGCCAGATCGGAGCTTGATTTAATCGCTCCGGATCTGGATCCATAACCGGCAGCAGAGCGAAGACTTCCGCGCTGCTCCACCCCATCCCCGCGTCCCGCCAGGACGGTCAAGAAACACATAGCCACATCTCTTCGGGGCGCCGAGAGAGCAGATCCAGCCCACCAACGGGTACACAAGGTGAGAAGTTCAGCAGATCACGGATCATCGGGGGACTCCCTCCGTTAGTTGGTGTCTGGGCGCTGTTGGAAAGCCGGATCCAGTCTTAACCAGATTTTGACGGATCCCGCTACACCACAGCAGCACTCTCGCAAAACAGGCCTGAAGGTGAGTCCTCTGCAACACGTCAAATTTTGCACAGCGGTGGCTTCTGCAGCTCGCGTTCCACGGGCGTCGTGTTCCCCTCGCAGAGCACTGAACACGGATATCACACTTTTGTTTTGCGTCGCTTCAGACAGCTCCTTCTTTTTTCGGTTTCTCGACAGCATCTTGGCTTGGCAGAAAAATAGAAACTAAGCTCAACTCGGAGTGGTTGGGATCCGCAGCCCCCACGCAATGGTATTGGTAGGACACGCACGACAATCGCTTAAATTCGAACGTTCCACTACGATTGTCAATGAAGGTTTCGTCAGGAGATGAACACTCCATAGAAATTCAGAACGTAGGAGTTTCCATCGGTGTGCAGTGATTTGTCTGTCACCTTTAAACTGAACAATTATCACTGTGTGTATGCTATCATACAAAAGCCAGCGCTCTTCTGGTTTGTCAGTCCTGGCACGATGTTATTTTTTACTGTTAGTAAGAACACATTATGGCTTGATTTACCGTATGTCGTCACCGTATAGTCAGGAAACACGACGACTCCATTATTTTCTGTGTAAACGAACAATCCAAAAAAAATAAACCGCAGAAGTATCCACTGGCAATGATTCGCTTCTCTCAAAGTTTCGAACTACATCGGTTCATTGTTCCTAAACTTCGAAGTACCCATCGATCATTACAGGTTCACGTATGATCACGTTTTATCCATGGAAATTTTAGTGATAACAACTGAGTAGGCAATGACAACAAACTATCACCACCAGCAAGAAAGATGGTCAGCCAATGAATACACTATATCTGTCATTTTCTGTGCCCCTACAGCTTCATTTGCATACAACGTTAAACGTATCGGATACCATCGTGAGGTTGAACGAAAAGGCACGAGAGCGCAGATTCCAAGCGCACTGGCAAAAGAAGACACAGAAAGGAGACATGTAGACCACGGAGGCGCAAGAGAGGACAAAATGGACGGACGACAAGCCGGAGGTCACGACCACGCAGTTCGAGCGCCTAAGGATCTGCTGGCACAGCAACAATGCAAATCACGTAAAGAGACTGAACATATGATGGCTAAGTGGATTCTGGAGGAAAAACTCAAGCAAGGGGAGCTGGAAACGAGATTAAGGTATTTCACCTTTATCGCCACGGAAGCCAGATTAGAGCAGCGAAGCAAACCCACCTCTTATTCGAGAGCAGTGGGAGCAGGGGTGCAGACCCAGGTAACGAGCGAGTCGAAGGAACTGGCGAGGATATACGAGCTCTGCACAAAGCCCATGCAGATTTTAGCAGTACCGAGGTCGACTACGGAGGACGAGGATAAAGCTTTATTGCTCATTCTGAAGCACGAGCTAGTAGTCCCATATCCGCCAACATTTCTCGTACAGACGATGACGGGAGGGGAGATTGTGAGTTTCATCGATATATTCAAGGCCATCGAGTATCCTCTTTACGCTCACTTGGTCCCCGGACAGAGGGTCGGCGAAAACCTACCCAAACAAGTCATCTTAGCTCAGATACACATGAGAGCAGAGGCAGCTCTTCACAGAAGCAAGCCATCACAGAATTCAAAAAGGACATCTCTCGAATTTCTCTGGATGTGGATACCCGAGTACGTACATTGTATTTCAAAGGGAAAAAATACAGCCCGGAAGTGGAAGGGATGGCAGTTGGCACTGGCCATGAAAATTCTGACGCTCATTGACTACGACAGTTAGAGAGAGGAATCCAAGAAAACGAATGCGGTAGTACAGCTAGATTACTATCAGTTCAGAGCAGTACTACGGAAAGGGGCGATTACATCAGCAGATCTCCACTGGTTGCTCACCACCAAGCTAGACATAAGGGTGCATACGATGGCGCACATGGAGACTAAGGATATGAGAATGAACGATAAGCAGTGGATTATTTCGATCAAGGCGGTAGCATGCCCATCAAAGCTACAAAAGGTAGGCTACATCCAGATCAGGGACGTCGAGATAATAGTGTACCACCAAGGGGTACACATTAATTGGCCGTGCGCGATATGCGGGAAACCAGAACACCCATCGAGGTATTGACGGACGCCAGATGAGGAAAAGGAGACAAGCAAAGTACAGCACCACTGGAGATTAGCAGGTCAGCTCCCATCGGGACACTGGACGAACAAAGCCGAACACGGAAGGATCACCGCCCAACGACGTTAAATGAGCTGCGAGCAATGCTCAAAGGGGATGATCTGTACAAGAGGCACTCCAAAAATCAGTCACGGGGGATCAAGCAGCCAAGAAGCAACTTGACATCGCCAGTGTGTACGGAGAACGAACAAGTAGTGGGATGGGCGGCATTGCCACAGGAGTTGGAGCAGCATCAACCAATTCGAGATACGAGCGCAAAAGAGGGAGACCGGAACGATGAAACGAGAGAGGAGTCACAAGGGCTACAAGACACGGAATTGAAATCGGACGATGACAACACCCAGAATAGGAGTGCCCAGCACCCGAATTTGTCTGCGGTGAAATCGGAGACTGATAAAATGCGAACGGAGGCGAAAGCGAAGGAACATAACGCGGGACCGACAAATGTGAAGCTAACGAACCCGAACGAAGATGAATCCATGGAGCAGACGATTAGGGAGCCGGGGCACCAAACTGAGATAAAGCTAGAGCGAGTCAGAGCTCCAACACGAGGAAGGTCGCCCTCAAGAAGATTAGCGGTACCCAAGAAACGCAATGGATGGAGCGGAAGACAGTACATGCGCGACATCGCTCGAGAGGGGGGGATTGACGGCAGAGACTCCAAGATAATCGGTACCACCAGTGTCAGCAGGCCAACCATTCGGATTCAGGACAGGAGGGACAGAAGACGCAGAAGAGCGAAGGAATGGCGCGGTTGATGTCCCCGCTCAAGACCGCAACCAAGAGGGCGGAGAACGGAGACATAATGCAAATGCAGAGCTACATGCATCACTTCCTGCAAAGAGTGAGCGTCAACGACATAGGATCTGGCGGAAGAACGGAGAAGGACAACGACATCACAATGGAAGAGGTCGCAACAAGTATGCCAGGCTGCATGGAGAAGCAATACATCGAGTAAAATGACGACACGGACGAGGAAGGCTCGCAATATTGCAAGTACGTGAAGTCGGAGCCACCCACGGACCCGGGGGTAGAGCTGGGGGAGTTAGTTGATCTTCTGGGAGGGGTGGTGACAGATGTAGTTGCAAATGGACAATGCGGACAGCTCGCATTTCAGGCAGCATACTCCAACTAGAGACAAGGGCAAATGCCGCTCACGGTACCAACAGTCAAACGATCTCAAGAAGGACATCATGAACGGGATAACTGCCAATATGCGAGACGAAATCCAGCTACACCCACATAAACTGACCACAGAATTGGAGGGAAGCGCCAACGCTGAAGCAAAACTGTTGAATATGGAGACGCAAGTACAAGTGCTAGCAACGCAATACGTGGAGCAGAGAAGAAGATCAGTGCGAGTGGAAGCAACACCGGAGATGTGGGTGCGACCAGCGCACATCAAAGGCATGGCCATGCACGCCAGAGAGGAGGTCTATGTATTGGACGTGGGGTCTGACGGCAGAGCTCATGTACAGGTATACGCGTATCAGGAAGAGGAATCGACAAACGGGGAAAAGGTGGAAACCCGGACAGTACATGCTCTAGAGACACAGGCGGCATTGGCAAGATTCGTAGCGCTCGTGAACACGGGGTGGTGTCCAATTGTAATGATCTTGCAATGGAAGGCGGAGGGTAATCACTTCCAAGCGCTGACTTACCCGGCTGAGCGCTATCAAATGTGTAAAGATTCGAAGCCGGAGAGCTACAGCAACATTGATCAGATCCTGCTACAACATGGTGGATAGGCGTTGGATAGAATCCCATACGACAGCGACAAGAATGTGAATGCGACCAAGAATGAGCTCTCAGCGATCACCAAAGCGGCATGAAAGGAGTTCACCGACCAGGAGAGAGGTGCAGCGTATATCAGCATGATCACCAGTGCCGCAGGCATAACTGACGAGGACGACAGCAACGAGAGATCAGAAAGAACCACAGAGGCAGCGACAACAAACCGCACAGACTTGGTGCTGTTAGCACACGGCAACGCAGGGTGTGCACCCGACACGGAGGTAATGATTGAACCAAGTCGGAGGGAGGATGTAGGAGGGAGTATACGCGCCGATTAACAGCGAAAAGGAGGAGACAACCAAACCGGAGATCCGACGCGAGCCGACACACAAGCAAGCTCCGGGAATGGAACCCCAACTAAGGCGAGCGAAGAAGACGAAGAAGCAAGTCATGCTAGAAATCTCCAAGACTATGAGTCTACTAGCAGGTGGAGATCTCGGGAGACGCGTAGCGGACAGACAGGCGTGGATAACGAGCTACTATGCAAGGGTAGCTGACGCAGAGCATGCAATAACAAAAGAGACAGTTTTCAACGATATACAAGAAGAATCAGAGCGGCAAGGAGAACAAAGCAACCAAGGCAACAGCAAACACAGACACAGCAAAACAAATTCGACAGGACCGTTGGATTGGTGACTTACAACATATGAGGACTAGCGACGCACATGCAGGAGCTAGGGCAACACCTACAAAGCGTTCGGGTACTGAGGGAGCGCGGGCAGCGAGACCTCATACTTCTACAAGAAACACATTTACAGGAGATCGAACATCAGGCAGCGGCGGCGCAATATGCGGCACTATGTGGGTATAAGTACACGTCAGCGCACTCAATGTCATACTGGTCACCAGGCCGGTAACGGAGTGCGGGAGTAGCGATACTTGTGGATCCACATGGGGATATAAAGAAAGCACAGGCGTGGAAGCCAGAGCAATGGACAGAAAATATGATGATGATCACGGGAAACATTGGAGCGACGACCTTCCTATACGTCAATGTATATGCCCCACCGGCGAGTCCGGCGCGACTAGCATTCTTCGACAGACTCAAGAACTTAGAGTTACCTTCTAATACGAACATTGTGTGCGGCGGCGACTTCAAATGTGTCGCCAACATGAGAATCGATCGATATGGCAGCAGCAAGAGGGAAAACATAGGCGCCAAGGAATTACAACAGTTTATAGACGCCAAGGGGCTGATTGACGCAGGGTTTCAGTGTGTGGTGGAGCGGGATCACGAAATTGCTGACGCGATCGCAACTCACCAACGGTTGCCCGGACTGCCGACTGTCGGAGGGGGTACTCCGTTGATCCGGCGGATCTTGACCTTACAGCTCACCTTGTGTACCCGACGGCTTGGGCGGGTTACGCTCTTCCGGTAATCACGCGAGGGAAGTCAGTGGTGAGCAGGGCAGAACTGGGGCTTGAGGGCCCTTCAGGTATGGGGGGTGGTTGGCTGCCACGCGGATATGCTTCACGCAGCAGTCGGTTGGGGTGATGATCGTGTGTGATCGATCACGGGGTGTGTCCTTTACGGGGTCCTTTTCGATGCTTGCCGCCTCCTATGGCGGGGTCTTGATGAGTTGGAGAGAGAAGGGGAGCGCACCTGGCCAAGCTATCCAGGGGCTTCCGCGTTCTCGCTTGAGTCACTTCAGGTGGTTGTCCGGTCGTCGGGTAGGCCAATATACTTCCTTCCCCGGAATTCGGAAGACCACTTGCGTGCTACAAGGAAAATCTCTCTCTGTTTATCCATTTAGAACTACGTGCCTATCCCCCATCTCTCTTGCGTATCTCATGATTGCTGACATTCTTGGACCTCCGATGTGCCGGTATTTGTGGTACGTGCTGATCTGATCGGCTGATTTGTACCCATGTCAATCTGATCGGTTGATCTGAACTCATGTACCCAACTTGTGGTACCGCGACCAAATCTGCCAAGATCGGAATGATGGTCTTCACATTCACCATCCGGTCGTCCGACCGTTGATGCCGCCCATCCCAGGTCCAAAGCCATCCATCCGAGCCCATCAACCAATCACCTGGTCGGACACGATCAATCCATCTCCCAAAACTTCTGGTCACTTCTCCACAAGTGCATCCCGAACAAGTACAACACAAGAGAGAGACGAGATTACGCGAACGCATTCCACACGTACAGGCATACCAAGGCGGATGGATTGGTATCCACATCTCGGATTGACCGTATGTATATCTCTGCGGGAGCTCGAAAACGTTTACGAGGAGTGGCAGTGGGAGAGTCATTCGGATCATCGTGGAGTGGCGTTAGAGCTGCATCAGCCGGCGGGCCCATTGAGAGTGCGCAAAAGACCAAAGGTATATCCGCCACCTCCATTCGCACAAGCAGGTACGCAAACCATGATCACCGTGCGATTACAGCAGTTGAAAACCAAATTGGAGAACATTCCGACAGGACAAGAGGTCACATGCTGGGATACTTTCAAAGCTGATCTCACAAAGAAGATGACACATTTCAAGAAGGCAACCAAACAACGAATGACTAACGGATATCGTACACGGATCAGGAGGCTGAAGCGCAAGCTCGAGAAGTGTAATTACGTTGGAGGGCGAGAGGACGAGGAGGGGAGATGAGCAGTATTAGCGAACTGAGACGATTGCAAGAGGACAGAAGTGAATTAAGAACTAAACTCCTCATCAACAATGATGGAAGGTATGGATCTTGGACACCGTGAAGCTTGACGGAGCGGAGGGAGGGCAGCACTCTGGGCGAGACCGGAGCGGAGACTGGAAACCACTTGAGGGGTAGAACGAAGATTCGAAAGTGATTGATTGAGGTCTTTAGCTCGCTAGCCTTCTCGCTACTCTAGACCTACTGGATACACACTACTTGATTCTTTACTGGATACTGAGTTACTTCAGCCAATGAGAGAGCGCCACGTCGAAGCCCATCTTGTACCTACAATCTTGTACCCACAGGTGGCGTAATCGACAGTGGCGTAATCCTTGGTGGCGTAATCGGCGTGGGTTCGGATTGGACCGGTTCGGGTTAACCGGTTCACGGTCAACAACCGATACCAAACCGGTAACCCTCCATACCCTCAATAAACAACAATACGTGAAATTCCAGATCATCCACGAAGCAATTCTTTCGTAGATTCTGCTCTAAATTCGGGACAATACGATACCAATGCTGGTATCAAAGGTTCCAGACTCAAAGTGGGGAATACATGACAAAGCAGAGATACTACCTGAAAACTGAGACCACATCTATAACGGGAATGCCGAAGGACACGAAAATGTCGGGCATTATTTGGAAAGTTTGAAAAGTACCTTGAACACACCAGACATGGCGGACATCGACGAGGATGTTACCGAAGCAGAGGTAATTAGAGCAGTCATGAAATGTAATCGTCGACAGGCATGTGGCCCAGATGATCTAAACAATGACTGGTATCAAGATCACAGCAAGTTGATAGCACCATTGCTAACGCGAATCGTCAACAAGTGTATGACTACTGGCAAAACGCCAAAAATCTTTGAAGACGCGTTCATTTTTTTTGAATAGCAAAGGAGGAGACAAGGGTGATCCTCTTAATTACAGACCCATAGCGCTGTTAAACACAGACTACAAGATTTTTACAAGAGTACTGGCGTGGAGAGTAAGGCGATACATTGCCAGACTAGTGCACAGCACGTAATTCGGGTTCATACCGGGCAGGACGATACACGAGGCGATTGATTTACTCGAAACAGCCAAAATACTTTGCAAAAGCAAGCACAAGTTGAGCGAGGCGCAGGTGTTCATGATTGATTTCGCAAAAGCCTATGATTCTCTTGATAGGGCCTTCTTACTTAAGGTATTAACAGCGAAAGGGTTCCCACCGAAGTTTTGTGCAGTAGTAGAAGCCATTCACAAAGACACCAAAGTGCAGTTCATGGCGAACGGGACCTTGTCTCGACCAGCTGGAGTAACAAGTGGCATTCGGCAAGGATGCTCTTTAGTGCCGCTCCTGTTCATTATCGCTGTCGATATACTGTACGACGAACTAGACAAAGATGCAAACATTGCGGGAATGGGAGCTGACTGCGGAAGGACAGCACTTGGATTTATTAGTGGCGGGGTATGCGGATGATACCGCCATATACCTGAAGAACAAGAATATGGCATCAGTGCAGTCGAAAGGTTTTCTCGAATTTCAGGGTTGCGGCTCAATTTGATGAAATCGGAAGCAATTGCGTTAGGTCACACGACAGAACCTAAATCAGGAAACGGGGGTCAGCACATGGGACACCAGCACGTACTGGAAGAAGAGATCGAACAAATGGACAGCGTGAGATACTTAGGGCACATTGCATGGAATGGCGACACCACGGAGGAGGCGTGGACCAAAGCCTTTGCAGCGTTGACTGTTAGACTCGCACTGGCGGTGGGGAAGCCCAACATAGCTCAGTAATGAGCAATGATTGCATCCTCAATCATCGTGCCCAATATGCTGTACGTTACTCGGCACGCGTGGCCGTCCGACGAACTTATCAAGAACGCGGATAGACGGATACGAAACTTCGTCTGGAAATCGAGATTTGCTCTACCTGACTCAGCGCCAGCAGGATGGATAGCGACAGTAATATCAGAGAAGGACCCAAAGTGTGTGTGTGTGTGGGGGGGATCGGACTGCCCTACATAAGGGCGGAACTAGTCGCAATCGCAGCTATGACGGTCGGGAACAGGGCGCTATCGGAAAGGCCTGTAGTGCACGTTCCTGGAGATGTATTGCAAACGGTGAGCGGAAGACGATGGACCGAGTTGCAGCAGAACCCCACCAGACAGTGGCAGCAAATATGTGGACAACGGGACTGCCGTGGACACAGTATGTGTTTGCTCAGCAACAGCACACGGCGCAAGTAGCACCGGAGGCAGGGCAAGCACTGCGAAAGATGCTCAAGCGCAGTAACGGATTCATTACAAGATGGAGCAATCTAGAGTTGCAATGCATTTTTCCAGACATAGCGCGGCGACAGATGACCAAGATGAGAAACGATAGACAGAACAAGAACGGAGCGTTTTTACACGACGGATTCGGCAACACACAGCTCAGAGTGGTGCAGCTTTGGGATGCACGGGGAGTTCGTGGCCACTGGGGGCAATACAGCAGTATAATTACGAGAGTACAGGGCACGAGGATCAGCGATATTTGCACGGAGGACTGGAGAGCAGTTGGAGAGGCCACCTTCAAGCCGGTACAGCACGGACTGCCAATCACGAGCAAATCGACACACGAGTTTAGAGAATTAAGCTTGAACCTGCTTGCAATGTGCCGGAGCTGGCCTTCAGGCAGGTGGATATGACTATCCTAAGGGTGCATCAAGCATTGAAAGACCCGCATCACGTATTTACAGTGGACGCAAGCAACCGCGAGATAATGCATTTGTGGGACCCGCACCCCACGAGAGTAAACAAGCCGTCGGACAGTGGGACATATCAGCAGGCGGTAGCCCGAACACTGGGTGTACCAACGAACTCAGTGTGGATGACACCACATCCAGCACTGCATAGAATGCGGCCGATGTGGGCAGGTAGGAGAAGATGGAAGCAGAAAAAGAAGACCTACAGGAGGGTTTTCCTGAAGAAGAGAGGGGAGGAAGCGCTCGAAGCAGCGACAAAAACGCCCAAACAATGGACGGAGCAGAATGAAGGGATAGCAGGCGCACTGCAGAAATTTCAGTGGCAACGATTACAGAGGCTGCAAGGAGTTCAAGTGTATCAACAACAAAATCTCGCACGATTAAAACACAACCGGTTACGGCTGTGGAACAAGGAGATGAACGGATATGGATGTGCAGTATGCGGGGAGAAGGAGAAAGCAGGGACGGAGCATTTAGTGTGGTCGTGTCGAACGGCGGAGCGTTACTGGGACAGCTTACTGAAATTCTGGCGGATTGGGGGCACCACCGCAGCCGGAAAGACGCGTGGACACCAACAAGCAATAAGGGACATTTTCAGTCTCAAACTTCACGCAGTACCACAGTGGTTAGTGGAGTGGACTAATAAGCAGGAGGAATATAGATGGGATCAAGCACAGCGGATAATACAAGACTTGTGGTTGATTGGATGTGCATCGACGGTATCTGCCATCTGGATCTGGAACGTAACGCACCTGCATCCGGACGGACGGCGCCAACCAACGGCGGAGAAAGCAGTGGCCAGGCATGCGGGTGTACTCAAAGAAGCTTTCAATCGATACAGGATCAGTTTGTATCCATTGACCCCACAGTCCAAGGATAACTTGGACATCATGAACTTCATCACGACCTACATAGGTAAGAACGAGAACACACAGCCGGAAGTACAAGGACAAGAGACGATTGAACGACTTGCGTTCTTTGACGGAGGTTTAAGAGGGAACCCAGGTCCAGGCGGGAGTGGTAGCATGATAGCGATGAGCAGCAGAGGCAGTGGAGATGCACAAGTAAGGTGGTCGGCGGCCACGGCACTTGGACACAAGAACATTACAAACAATGTGGCTGGATTTGTGGGGCTACATCGGGCATTAGCAAAGGCGGTGGAATGCAATTGGACCGGAATACACGTTATCGGAAACAGTGCGATGTTTGTCAAGATGATGAACGAGCGCCGGCCACCGAAAAATGGCAAGATGCAACATTGGTATCGGCTTACCGGGCGATTGGCAGACATATGTCAAGTTGCAACGTGGACTCATCATTACCGAGCGCATAACAAGACTGCGGACTGGCTGGCGAACGTGGCCATGGACAATAAAGCAAGTTATATGTTGACAATGGCGGAGGTGCCACGGGACCACCACATCCGACGCGGAGTGGAAGAGCGGATTAGAGCCGACGTGAAACGATGGAAGGAGGGGCTAAACAGTATTTGGAGAACGATCAACACGAGTGGAGTCCGTGTAACAGCTCTTGCGCCGAGGAAGGTCTTTGTTGGCGTGTCCGGCGTGCAGTCCTTGAGTAGGCAGGTGACGAGGTCGGTGGAGGGGTTGTTGCTATTGAAAGCAAATTGAGAAGTGATTGATATTTAGCTGTTTGGTTTTTCGGATGTCCTGGAGATCACTAGTGTCCTACCCTAAAGCCTATCCTTCTCTAAGGTATCAATGATCTTGTCTAAAATATACACGTAGTTGTAGTTTCATCAAAAAAATCCAGCTCTCATACTGGATATTAGCAGAACTTGATGATTTAGACCAATCAAATTAATGATTATCGAACGTATCAGATTCTTGTTCTTATCCTTGAATATATTGCGCCATTCAGATATTGGTAGACATGCATACGAAAATTTATTGTTCAACCAGATTGGTTGTAGTTGCGGCAATACCTACCGCTGACGGCAACTGCGTCACATGACCTCCCTTCAAGAAGACGCCTATTTTGAAAATAGCTTCGGTCGCTTCTTGGATTTCCAATAGAGGTCGATGAGCCCAGGAATCTGCTTTAGATTCTCAATGGGCTCCCAGGTTGCATCAGCTCTGAATTCACCTACCCACCAAATCTTGTACTGCGCTTTTCCCTTGTACATGCGGTGATTAATCATGGCTTCAACGAGTTGTCCTTCGGTTACATCGGTTAACACGACTTTGTTCACTTGCTGTCTTCGCTTTGGGTCCTTGCGATATGGTTCCAGCATGTGATATGTGGAACACAGGATGCAACTTTAATCCCTTCGATAATCCCAACTCATAGGAATCTTTTGAGATCTTCTTTATCACTGGAAAAGGTCCAATGTATCGTGGAGCAAGTTTCTTCGACTGGGCATACCCCTTGTGACGGATATCCAAATTATTTCCGTCTAAAAGCACCATGTCGTTGACTTCGAAGTTCTGGACAAGTCTATTCTTGTCGCAATAATACTTCATACGCTCCTGCGCCTCGCTCATAAGGTCTTGTGCGACCTTGAGTAGAGTCTCTTGCTGAAGTAAAAAATCTTGCGCTGTTTTCTCCAATTTCTTAAACTCCGGATCTGATGCCACATCGTCTGGCATGTAGGGGACATATCCTAGATCCGCTTCGAACGGCGACATTCGAATCGTGGAGTGTACACGTCGGTTGTAGGCAATTTCTGCCAAATGGAGATATTCATCCCAGTCATTTTGAGCTGGGTTGACGACACCTCGAAGATAATCTCCGATAAATCGATTTGTCCGTTCCGTTTGTCCATCTGTTTGGGGTCGGAACGCCGATGACAAGTTGTGCTGCGGCCCAAGCGCACTCACAGTACTCTGCCAAAGTTTGGACGTAAACTTGGTGTCTCGATCGGATATAATGCTTTTAGGTAAACCGTGATCCTTGACGTAATTCTTCATGAACACGTTAGCGATATCTGTGGTGTTGTCCGTTGTCTTCGTCGCAACGAACTTCACTCGCTTTGTCAGCCGGTCAACGATCACCATAATCGCATCGTAACCTTTGGCACTGACAGGCAGTGACACTACAAAATCCATTGAGATGTCTGTCTAGTGACTGAAGTAGTCTCGGTGGCTTGGTTTGTCTCGCCTTATTGCGCTGACACATTTCACATGTGTTGACATAGCGCTGGATATACTTCATCATCTTCGGCCAGTAGTATTTCTCGCGTACTGCCAAATAGATCTTATAAAACCCTGGGTGTCCTGCCGCTACTGCATCGTGATTCTCGCAAATGACTCGATTCTTCAGATCTTCGTCATCAGGGATGTACAATCGTGGAGTCTGGTCTTCCACAGTTTGATAGAAAATAATCCCATCCTGTAAGGAGTATTTAGGCAATTCATCCCCCTGCTTGAGCTTCTTGATGATCCACTGTAGATCCTTGTTCCACGAATACATCGACTTCGCCGTTTGGGCCACTGTCACCTTGTTTGGTACAATCGTTGCCACAATTTCATGATTCTTGGCTGCTTCCAGTAGCTCTTGTAAGCTGACTTGAGCAGCTTTCTGTTCAAACTCTGGATTTCGTAACAATGCATCAGCCACGGTATTTGTTTCTCCGGGAATCCACTTGAACAAAGGCTGGAATTCAGCAAGCTCATTGAACCATCGTGCAACGCGTCGGTTTGTAGTCTTCTGAGTCAGAATCATCTCAATACTTTTGTGATCCGTTTCGACCGTAAACGGTCGGTCAAGAAGATACACACGCCATACTCGAAGAGCATGCATGATCGCGAGCAACTCCTGTTCTCGAACAGGGTAGTTTCGTTCCGCTGGCTTCATCTTCCGGCCAGGATACGCGATTGGATGCTCTAGCTCTCCCTCCTTTTGAAACAAGACTCCCCCGATTGCAAAATTCGAGGCGTCCATGCGAATACCAAAAGGTTTTGTGAAGTCAGGAAGGCCGAGAACTGGTGGTGAAGCTAACCGGCGTTTAAGCTCTTCGAAGCACTTGAGTTGATCGTCCGAGAGTTCAATAGTCTCTCGTGGACGCTTTCCATTGATGCTGTCGTGAAGTGGACCTGCAAATTGTGCAAAGTCCTTACAGAACCTGGACACATAGACTGTAGTTCTAAAGAAGCTCTCCATTTGCTTCTTGGTCTTGGGAACAGGTCATTCTGCGATGATGCGAACCTTGTCTGGATCCATTCGGACTCCTTTTCGTCCGACGAAATCTCCTAGGCATGGAATCTCGTCCACACAGAACTGACACTTGGATAATTTGATGTAAAGTTGCTGTTCTTCACATCGCTTGAGCACACGATCTAAAGCTTCAAGGTGCTCTGCGACATCTTCACTCGGGGTGAATACGTAGATGTCGTCAAAATAGATCCTCATCACGTCTCTCAAGTCCCTAAAGACTTTCTGTAAAAGACGGTTAAATGTCCCGGGACTACCACTGAGTCCCATTGGAGTAACGAGGTATTCAAATAGACCATCAGGGGTCGAAAAAGCTGTAAACGGTATGTCCGATTCACGTAGCTTAACTGGATAGTAACCCCACTGTAGGTCCATGCACGAAAACCAATGACTGCCCGACATGGCATCAAAGGTATCCTCCTAACGCGGCATCGGTATAGCCGGCAAAATTTTCGCTAGATTTAGCTGACGATAGTCGTGCACAATGCGCCATCCAACAGGCTTATCGACACAGAACGTCGGCGCGGAAAATACAGACGTGCTTGGTCGAATAATGCCCGCTTGAACCATCTCTTTGGTCCAATCTTGTATAGTGATGCGCTGATCAGGGCTCTGGCGCCATTGATTCACCGAAATAGGTGTGGTACCAGGCTGGAGTAGGATTTCGTGTTCGATTCCTTCTCGTACAGGAGGCGTCTCGTTTGGAAGTTCCGTGCGAAAAACACTTGCGTAGCGCTGGATTATCCTTAAGTGCCTCCCATCCTTGACTCTTAAAGCGTTCTGCCTTCTCAGAGTCATGCGGGTTGATGACAAAGACTGCTTCAATGTCCTTGTCATGACGCAACATTCGTAGAAATTGTTGAGCTGAAATAAGTCGCGTCTTGCCATATTGGCCTTTGTGGCCATGCTGCCGATAGTGGTTGAAAATCTCGCGACTTTGGTCGATACGAGATCTGCGTTGCCCAGCGACTCTTCGAGCTGGGCGTTGCTTAGGCAGTTTTAGTTGAGCATCTTGGTCATCCTCCATCTTGATGTGTGGTGTAACCTGTCCTGTACTCCAGTCGATATCCGGATGTTGCACTCGCAGCCACATCATGCCCAGAATAACATCCTTGTTTTCTGGAACGGGCATGACTTGGAAGATTCCCGACGTTAATGGGAAACCTGGTAGCTGCAGATTCATCTCCACTGCTCGACGCGGACGGTGTACCACTTGGTCATAACCAAGGTCGACCTGCATCAACTCACCCTCGGTTACCTCCAATCCAAGCGTATTCACCAATTCCTCAGATACGCCATTTAAGCTGATTCCATTATCAATGAAAATGGTGACGGTCTCTCTTGACCCGTTTCTTTGTACGCATGAGCCTCGGCTTCCAAGATAGCATACAGTGCGCCGCTGATGTACCTATTTGCTTCCTTACGTTTTGGAGCGGTACATTGCGGGAAAATGTGACCAACTTTGCCACAGTTATTGTATGTAGCTGTTTTCGTCCAATCATCACTCTTGTTCTTCTCGAATCGCTTTGGTTTCTGCGATGTCGGCTTGGTTGAACGTTTACCGGATTCGGCCGGCGCCTGCGATGACTTGGTTCCGACACCGAAGCGTCTATGGTGCAACGACCAAGACGCGGGGTGGAGCTTGCTGCTCTACCCGAAATGCTCTTGGTGATGAGCAGGCTGCTAGTGGCAACCGTCGTATCACTACGACGAAGCACGATGCTTAGTGCTTTGGTCAACGAATGACCAGAGCGCGTGTACGGCGCCGATGCTCCACGCGCTCAGCCATGACTAGCGTGGTCCATGCGGGTCCGCTATTATAGCAGGAGGTGAGCTGCGAGCTCCCTCCACTCTTGGGCTATGTGATGCCCGGGATGGTGTCGACCCACACGGGAGACACAAGATACACGAAGTGTCAGGGTGGGGCCACGGCTCCTCCCAAGTGAACGGCCGGTGGTCAACGAGAACCACCGCAAGTTTGGATGCAGTAGCATCCCGTGCCGAAGCACTGTGCGCTTGCTAGCGCTGCAACGCGAGTTGCTAAGGACGTCGGCTTCGCGGCCGACATCGTTCTTTGTGCAAGGAAGCATCACGCAGTGTCCGCCACGGACACAAGCCACTGCGTGACTGTCGAGAGGGCGCGCCAGCCGTGCTGTGGCTGCGCCCGGGAATTCCCAATTTGGGAGTTCCAATTCTCTCCCTTCTGATTGGAGAATAAGGTGTGATACTCAGATAAGTGGGGGAGGATGTAACGGGGTACACCGACGTGTACCCATGTTACATAAAGAGTGACGGGGTGTCTCTCTTTTGTGCCCATGGTACGTGGTACCGGTTGGCGATGAGCCAACCATTGGGCACTTGTTTAGCTTTTACTATAGTTGACTTAGAGTTTGTAAGGATCAAGCTTGGCTCACCTATAAAATATATTCAGTCTTTAAACCTATCGTCTAAGCCGTAGTCGGTTCCATTAGACCGGGAACCGTGAACTTGTTGTTCACCGAGAGCTTACGCTCTCTAGCACTTCCTCTGTGCAACGTGCTATGTACCCCGTCACAGTCATTGTTTACAAACTCCAAATGAAGAGAAGCGCCTGCTGGCCTGCACATGCGTGCACTTCGAATTGGTACAACAGAAGTTGATAGGGACAATAGGTACTGCCCTCGAAGGGATTGCGGCTGTCATTTCCGAATTTGCGCTGGAGGAGACAACCCCATGCCCAGAAAGCGCGCTGGTGAAGAGAGTGTCCGCTGTGGCAGTGATGGCTCTAGTAATGGCGAAAACTTCACCGCTGTGGCTATGGTGACGGTTGGCAAGAGAGCTTGAAGTGCGTCCGACGATGACGATCTGTTGCGACATCTTCACGACGCTTTCGAACTGTAGAATTCTAACTATGGTGTCGATACTTGCGGGTTTGGTGATTTGCGTCGTACGTGTCTCGTCGGTTCTCGCGGTGGTGGTGGAGGCGAATGTGGTGTACTGTTTGTGGGCCAACTTCGGTCATGGTTTTCGTGACGCTGGAGGCGTTCGTGGCTTTGCTGGTTCTGTCGAAGGTGGCGTATTGGGTGTGGTGAGCGGTGGTGTAGGAATTCACCGCAGTGTGGGTCCTGCCGTTGGAAGCTGACGCTGCTGTGAAGAATCCCTTTTGTAACCATATCAAACTGATAAAGGGTTTCTCCGCCTGGTGATTGGTCATGGCGACGGATGGTGATCAGCGAGACAGACAGGAGCAGTCGCCGGGCAGAGATGCATCAACGTTGGAACAACTGGCGGAGGCGAATAGATGATTATATCCGAGCTATTGGCGGTGGTGCTTCCAACAGTACTCGTCGAAGACGACGGAATCGAATTTGGTCCAGCTGTAGCACCACTCGATGAGCTCAGAGAGTGTGGGGGCGAAAAAAGCTTCGCTCGGTGATTCTAACAGCTGCGTAGACACAGAAACCGAACTCGACGAAGGGGTGGAGCTGTCGAGAGCAGTAACCTGAGCCTGAGTAACACGACTGATGAACTGGCCATGTCTGGATCAGCGGTACTCAGCGAATCTGGTGAAGACTTGCCAGGGTCAGTATTTGTCGGCGAGACGGGACTATGCGAAGTGTAAGGGTCTGCTTAGACCCACTACTTTAGCTTACACGTGTGCGCACGTGCATGAGGAAGCGTAGGAGTATTTAACTTAGATTCAGTATGCTTGCAAACGAAACGATCAGAATCGTGGTTTTGGTACAAGACCCGCAGTATGCGCACGTGGCACCGTAGTCTGGGCGTCAGGCTCTGAGGAAGCGACCAGGTTCTCGCCAGTCGTGTACGGCGAGTAGCACTCGAGCAGTAAGTACACCACAAGCACGGCGATAGTGCCCACCTTTTCAACCATCGGTACATTGTCCTAGGTTTTGATCAGGTGGAAAGCCACCGACATCAAGTAGCAGCTCGTCACCAAGCACGAAAGCCCCACAAAAGAACCGAGAAGTGGTCTCCAAAAAAAAGGGACACCACAACCTGGATCGTAGTAATTGTGAATGCAGATTGTGGCGTTGGGTTTTGGTGCCGAACTGTCACGGTTTGGCTGACGTTGCACCTTTCAGTGAACGGCGACAGAGCGTCTTGATTGGCGGGTCTCATTTCCCGCGCTATAGTGACCTAGGAACAATAGTGACCGAGGTCTCGGCTGGGTCTAATAAAACCCCGGCCGAGGTTAAAAGCCTCGTTTGTACCCATTTCGTGTCGTACCCTCGGCTGTGTAGAGCCGGCTATACGATTTCCCACAGAGATCTGTTTACACTTGATATTTGTATAGAGATATAGGACTAGCCAAATGATGACCTACAGAGGCTCCCAGAGCTGTAGGATAAGGAGAAATAAATCAGCAGTCTTCCCCACAAGCCACCAAGGGTCAAGTCCGTCTTCGGTAAGTCTAGCTAGCTTGTCTTAGGGTCTGGATACGCTCGGCTGCGTGGGATGCCTGTCAGCGAGCTTGAGGTACATTGAACCGAGAGTTTGTTGCTGGTCAGTCCAAGAGATAGGAGTGGCCGAGAGTTAGGGGCGACAAGGAGTGTCGGTCCCTATATATTGGTGGAACCCGAGTGTTCCCAAGTGTATTTCACTACCCGCCGAGGTTACCCTCGACAAACCCGTATTAGGCGTGATTGCCGGTACCCTTACTTCTGAGGGACTGCGGGGGTTCGCGCGAAAGCGCAATATTGCATTCTAGCCCTCGCTCGTGGCTAGTAGTGCAGGTTTTAAGGTTGACCGAACTCAACCTTGGTATACAGAGGCGCTTACAACCAACCCGGTGTAAGGGATCGTTCCTGGTCTTCAGGTGTTGATCCAACGTTCGCTGACCTTTCGCGAGGGAAGCGTGTGTTGTTGGTGGGACTCATACCGTTCGGTAGTGAGATTTTCTGCGTGTTCCTACACGACAACTGGTGCCGCGACCCGGGATTGGTGTGACCTTCTGTGTGTCTTGGTTGCATATAGGTCTTACCTTAACGAGCATTCGAGAGAAGAAAGAAGAGAAGAAGAAAGAAGATGGCGAAAGAAGCGAAGTCAGCGGTACCAGCAACGCCGGCGAGGTCAAGTGGAACGCGTACCGAGGGTTCGGGGCGTTCCGGTTCGTCGTTCGCGACGCCGAGTACGTTGGCGTCGATCAACGAGCGTTCGGACAGTTTTGATGAGCCGATGGACTATTCTGACGCCAAGGAAGATGACGAAGAAGATGACCTGGAAGAGAAGGCAGCTATGCCCGAGCTTTCGGAAGCCGCTGCAGTATCTGCAGGACGCAGCGGAGGGGTGAGGTCGCTTGCGCGAAACCTCACCGAAGAGTTGAACGAAGTGGCTGGTCCCGAACCAGCCAACGGTTACGACGAAGATGAGTCCGACGATCACCGATCGTCGGCGATGGCCGAGGATGCGAATTCTCGGCCGAATGGCGGCCGGCCTCCTCTTAACGGAGACACCCCGGCCGCCAACCGAGTTCTGGGTCGATACCTAGAACTCATGAAAGTGAAGAGCAATTGGATGCGATCCTTCGCTCCAGAGGTTGTTCGCCAAGCCATCTGGATGGAGCTCGGTGGCGAGTTAACTGTGCCCGTGGAGGCGTGGAACACTCGGCAGGTGGCCGAGGTCACGGTGCAACTCCTACGCGCTATGGGATGTGAACCCCAAGTGTTCCCGTCGGAAGCAGACCTCCGAGCATGGGCACCCGAGGACGCCGCTACGGCGCTTCGCAAGTGGAAGCAGAAGCTTCGGTCGGCCTTCGGGGTGGCCGAGGCGGGAGTTAGCCGTCCACCGAACGCCCGCCACGCATCGGATCCGGTCGACCCGTCCATGATTCCCTTGCCAGTGACCCCTGGGAGACGCCCCAGAGGGTCGACCGAGGCCGGAATATTTTCAGCCCAAGGTGCGACGTCGACATATTTCCAAGACTCTCACATGGTGACGCCGAGGTCGGTCAGTCGCACAGAACGACTGGCGAGAGAGGCCGAGGGATATCGAACCGCTCCGACTGCTGGACGAAGTGCAAATCGGACGCCCAGCCGACGTTACGACCTCCGCGATGACTCATCTGACGAAGATTCGTTCGACGTCGGAGACACCGGGGGTGACTTGACGGGAGAATGGGCACGCCAAATTCGTGAGCTGAGCGCTGTGGGGAATGACAGTGCGACACCGAGGCTAGAGATCGCTACGCATCTCCCACTCGGAAACATTAAGCCGTACTTGGGACTCCGCGATAAGAGCGAGAAGTCCATGCAGTGGCTCCGAGCGTTCATATACGAGATGAAAGGGACGCACACGCCGCCCAACGAATGGTGCATGGCGTTTGAATTGAGCCTCCAAGATGGTGCTCTGCATTGGTACCGACAGCTGCCCCGCAAAACGAGGCGCACGTGGAAATTGTTGAGCGATGCGTTCATTAAGTACTACTGTTCGAGGTTCAACCAGTCTGCGAAGGCTCGGTACTACTCGGCCAAGCGAAAGGAGAAGGAGCATGTCTGCGACTACCTCAACCGACTTAACGGCTATGCTCGCAACGCCGGAGTGCAGTTCGAGCATGGCGGTCGTGATGCAAAGGACCACGTCGAGCATTTCTTGGATTCGTGCGAAGACCGAGGTCTAGAAGAGCGTCTGTGCCATGTCCGAGTTAAGAACATTCACGACCTCGAGGATATGATCAATGATATCCTTCGTCGCAGAGAGCGAAAATCTGGACGCGAGTCCTCGGTCCGCCGCCCTCGAGGGCAAGAGGTAGCACGCCGACGCGATGGTGGACGCTCCGAGGATCTGCGGGACGGCTATCGCCGAGACCGACGTCACCGAGAGGACGACCGTCGTCGAGAAGACCGTTACCGAGACGATAACCGTCGCCGGGATGACCAACAATATCGACCGAGGGTCACTCTCACTGACGTACTGACCAACATAGTGACAGCACTGAATGCGGGACGCTCGGTGGACGCGCGTGGAAGATACCCGGAAGCGTACAACGACGGATATGATGACACCGAGGAGAATGGGCCGGAGTCTTACTCTGGCGATGACGACCGATACTCCGAAGGGTACTCGGACGACGGATACGTGTCGACCGAGGACCGAGGCCACGTGGCTGCTGCAAACGACTCCGAACGTCGCAATGCGGCTGAAGGAGCGTTCGCTCGCGCCGACAACCGTCGGCCGAGGGCAAGTAATGGCCAACGCCCGTATGACCGAGACGACCAGCGCCGAAACTCCACCGGACGCGATGGTCGACGCCAATATGGTCCATGCGCCGCCTGCGGAGGACTCACTCATTCGACTCACTACTGCTTTAAGCGATGCAAGATGTGCAAGCAGGTTCATGATGCCGGGAAGTGTGAAGCCTTCCAAGAACTCACGAATCTCCTCCGAGCTAAGGTCGAGAAGAAGGACCTCTCGCCGGAATTGCAGGAACTCGTCTATGGGAGTCATTTAAACTAGGCAGCCCGCCAACTGAAACTGGGTTGGTCCCAATCGGGCTGCCACAGTTAGCCAAACCTGCGCTGGATGCGGACTATATGTTCGCATTCGCAGGTGTGAGCAAACGGCCTGATGACTTGAATATGGAATATGTGAAAACGACGGAAAATGTAAAGGAGAGAGGCGTAAGCCTCGGTGAGAGTGAAGTGAATGGACGACGTGTGGACGGAGACGGAGTGGAGCTAACCGATGCTTCGATCCTCAGCGTGGCCAAAATCGACCATCCATCCCGAGACCTCGGCCAGACGATTAAACTGTTATCTGGCGAGAGAATGGGGTGGTGGTCATCCCAGCGCTATGACAAGAGGAAGCGATTGCGAGCCCTCGTCAATGGGGCTGTAAACGACTCGCGAACGAGGATTCTGCTGGACACTGGAGCGAATGTCAGTGTGATTTCCGCGTCATACGCGAAACGGTTGCGCTTGCGCGAAGTTCCAGACCACGGTAGGAGTCTGGAAGTGCGAGGAATTAACCCAGGGGTGATGGAGACCCGCAGACGAGCACTCGTTAAAGTCACGCTAGGCTGGGAGCGCGTGTACGAATTTGAAGTATGGGTTATGGATCACAGTGCAGGAGTAGACGTGGTCCTGGGAACAGACTTCATGATTCCAGCCGGAGTCCGGTTGGATCTGTTCCACGGTACTGCGAGACTACCGGACGAGGGAATGGTGCCCCTGGTGAAGTCGCAGAACCCAGCAGAGGCCGAGCCGTACAGCATGCAAGTGACGGGACGCCCGACCGAAGATTTGTCGGTCCCAGGGCGTGAGTGGCGAGAATTCAGGTTACCACGACGACGGCCGCCTCTGACTACTCACGACGTGTGGGCACGCCGGATTGGAAACCTGGTGCCCACTGTAACGAGGTCTCGACGAGGGCAGCCGACGATGGTGCGACTAACGAACGTGTCACCGAAGATTGCTCACTGCGCGAGACACGAATCGGTACTGCTGTGGGTGAAAAAGGGTGACCTGCCGCAAGGGGATGGATACACTCGTTTGAACTCCGCCAAGTATGAGGAGTGGCAAGTCCTGGCGTACGCGGAGTGTCGAGACGAGACCTTGTTCGCGCGGGAACGCAAACTCTACGAACGATGGTTGGCAGATCAGCCACCAGCTGTAGAACGACGAGACTATCCGACACCTAGCGGCATCCTACCTCGACCATCCGACGACTTGGAAGGCCTAGACGAGGGCCAGATAACGTTCGCGAATAGGGGCACTGAGGAACCGGCAGAACGAGACCGAACGCCGTTGACGACTTCGGTGCAACCCTCTGACGAACCTGTTGGAGATAGATGGGTCGACGAAGATGACGACTCGGTAGCGACCGACACCTCTGATGGCGCGGATACAACGTATACGAGTGAAGAGAACTCCATCCCAGTCCTCGGTGATGACCCGGAGACCCGATTGGACTCTGCCTTCGTAGCAATGATGCATGAGATTGCCGCGGGGGACGGTTCAGGTAGCGGGAACACCGATACCAATACGTCCGAACATTTAGCGAATGAGATCGAGTTGACGGACTATGCACACGAGTTGGCGTTCTTACCGGACCTGACCGAAGCTTCGGAAACGGTACTGGATTATTCAGGACCGAATGTTCTGAACCCGAGCGCGACAGCCCGTCAACAAGAAAGTCTCGTTGCGGTGCTGAAACGACACGAGAAGATCATGATTGCGAGTGGGAATGCTCTGCCACCACCGGCCTACGGTGTGGTGTGCGATATTGACGTACAGGGGCACCCACCCATCAAACAGAGAGCTCGGAGAACACCGCTCCGACACCTTCGGAAGCTGTACGAGCTTCTGAAAGGCTTGCTAAAAGCTCGTCTAGTGGCGTTTTCGGACAGCCCATGGGCGTCGCCCATCGTGATCGTGCTCAAGAAGAATGGAGTTGATATTCGGTTGTGCATCGACTACAAGCTGGTGAATGCAGTGACGGCGATTATGGAGTATGCCATGCCGTTAGTCGACGACTTGCTGACCGACCTGGAAGCCTACCTATGGTTCTGCTCACTTGATGCGGCCAGTGGATTCTGGGCTATTATGATGACGATGCGGGCCCGCAAAGTCTCGGCATTCGTCTGTGCACTCGGACATTTCGAATGGCTTCGTATGCCGTTTGGATTGAAGAATGCACCGATGATTTACCAACGAATGATTGACAATGCTCTGTGGGGTTTCGTCCAACCCAAAGGCGGCTGGCTCCGCTTTTCGGAGCTTATGCGAACGGCCGAAGCCCACGCCGAGGTTGCGCGGACAGGGGTGACCGACCCTTCATCGCGACGACTCGAGGAGTCAACAACTCGGGTGACCAAATTCGAGGCCGACCGCGAATCCTCGGTCACGCTTGATGCAGTGAATGGGTTAGTGAACAGCCCTGTTGCCGACATGTTCTCCACCGGAGAACCGGATGAATCCTCGTTGGTGCCAGTGTTCGACCGACGGTCGTTTGTCGATGATATCTGTTTTGGGTCCGAGACTTTCGACGCGTGCCTGGAGACGTTAGACCGTCTGCTCCAACGGTTCACCGAATGTCGCATTAGTGTGAGCTTTACGAAGAGTATCTTCGTCCAGCCAAAGGTGGATTTCCTGTCACACGAAGTCTCTGCAGAAGGTATTCGAGCCGACACCAAGAAGATGAAAGCAGTGACCGAGCTGCCATTCCCTGCTTCAAAAAAGGGGATGCAATCTTTCCTCGGTGCGCTGAATTATTACAGTCGATTCATCCAGGATTTCGCAGTGTATGGAGCAGCTTTGTACCAGTTGAAGGACGAAGACTTCACGCCTAGTGGCAGCCTCTCGGCAGCCAAACGAAGCTTCGCCGCGCTCCAACAGAAGGTTGCAGAGGCACCGATCCTCCGGCACTTTGACCGAGACAAGGAGGTGCATGTCACGTTATTCGCGAATGAGTGGGCATTGAGCTCCACTTTGATGCAATACCATGATGACAAGCTGCACCCGGTTCGATTTTGTGGCCGAGTCCTCAAGGACGCCGAGATGAACTACCACCCGGCCGAGAAGGAGGTCTTAGCGCTACTGCTGGTGTTGAAAGTGTGCTACTCCCAGTTGGTGGGTCGGACCATCCACGTCTATACGCGTTTTTCGACGCTCGAATGGGTGCACAAATCCAAGACACTGTTCGGTCGAGCGACCCACTTTGCGGTTATGTTGTCCCCGTGGCACCTGGTGGTCAACCGAGTTAAGGAACGCGATTGTACGTTTGCTCAGCTTCTCCAAGCTGGCCTCACAAGCTTCGTGGAGTTGGAAGACTCGTTGGCCCCAGTTACACCGCCGACGAAAGGGTCACCTACTGCTCGTATGGACCCCCACTTGCTTTATGCCTGCCTACCGAGGTCCTATACCGGATTTGTGATGTCGTTCGATGGTTCGGCCAAGACCGAAAAGAACGGTGGATATGGCAGTTGCTCGTGGATTTTGTGGAAATTACCAGAATGGACTGTAGTGACGGCTGCGAGTGCTTATCTCGAGACCACCACGGTAAACCTCGCTGAGTATGCTGGAATGAACAACGGCGTCTCAGCTGCGCTCGAACATGGAGCCGAGGATTTAGTCATCGTGGGGGACTCGAGACTCGCAATCCAGCAGTCCCTAGGGGTGATGGCATGTCGAAAGGAGTCTCTGATGGTTCAACTGAATCGTCACCGAGAACTCACGACCAAGCTGCGGTCGGTGAAGTACCTGCACGTGGTCCGAGAATTCAACGCTGCAGCAGATTCGTTGGCAAGCGAGGCTCTCAGCAGCAAAGAATCCAGCGTAGCTTCGACCGAGGCTAGGAAATTAGAATTGGTCGAGCTGAACCGGATCGGAGAGGTCATCTACGAACCCTCAGTACAGACCACGGCCGAAGAGAAACCGACAGTCAGCTTCGCCCGAGCCCAAGTAGCCCGTGGGATCTCCCGCGACAGATCTTTTTTCGACTTTGTGCGGGACGAACCCGACTACCTAACTGCAACAACCAGGCACCAAGGAAAAGCGAGGAAGAAACGAGTCCAGTTTGCAGATGAAACGTCGGTGATAGAGCCGAATGGTACAGCTGAGCGAGACGAAGCGAATGGTGTGACCACCGAAGCTCAGAGTGAGCTGAGAGCCGAGCAATCGAGCAACGAGGTAGACCCTGGCGCTCCAAACGCAGAAGACGTTGACCCTGTGGCTATACAGGAAGAGCGACGGAGACGAATCTCCGCCGCCCAGGATGAAGAGCTGAGATGGTCGAACCTAAAAGCGGTCCTCCGAGGCAAGGAAACAGACCTAAGCTACAGAGCAGCCAGAGACGCTTGGAAGATGGCCGACAAGTTCGTGCTTAGCGAGGATGGTGTACTGTATTTTCTTGGAACGAACCGTCGGTGGGGCAACGAACGCCGAGAGGAGACAACGATGCGTCTAGTGGTGCCCACAACGATGATTCAGGAAGTACTACGGAGTTGCCACGACTCGTTGGAAGGTGGCCACCAAGGTATCGGTCGAACGTACCACCGAGTCAAATCAGACTATTTTTGGATTGGACTATATGCAGACGCCGAACGACACGTCAAGTCCTGCCCCGACTGTAGTTCGAGCAAAAGTCGACCACAGTTCCGAGGCTATTCGCCAGGAAATGTCTTAGCAGAGCGACCTTTCCAGATGGTGTCGATGGATTTCGTCATACCGTTACCGAAGTCTCGTCGGGGCAACTCAGCCCTACTACTGTTCCAGTGCGCGTTCACAGGATTCGTCATGGGTAAAGCTATGTCAGACACTACCGCTTTGAAGGTCGCACAGGCTTTCGAGGAATGCGTGTACCGAAGATTCGGAGCACCAACTCTAATCCGACATGACCGAGACCCTCGCTTCATGAGCGAGGTGTTCCAGGCCTTTGCAGAGATGATGCAATCTCGGTCAAGAGCGACCCTGAGCTATCGGCCGCAGGCGAACGGACAGCAAGAGAGGTCGGTGAAGACGGTCATGCAATCGGTGCGGGTGTACGCAGAAGACCCGCTGCAGCAAGACTGGGACGAGATCGCGGAGCGATTGATCTTCGCTATCAACAACTCTCAAGATGGCACCCGGAAGGACACTCCGTTTTACCTAGTTCATGGGTGGGACGCACAATCCACGCTGCGAGCGATGTCGTCGTCACTCAAACGAGGATTCGGAGGCCAGACTGACGCATTGGCATGGCGCCGAGAAGTGAACCGGCAACAGGAAATCTCGTGGAAAATGGCAATGGAGTACCAAAGTGTCGAGAAGGCTCGGAGGGCGAGAGAACACAATGAATCGCTGGAGCGACGTGAGAGAGCTGCAGTACCGAATGTCGACGAAAACGAGACCTCTGACGAGTCACAGGTGGAGACGGGGGCAACATCTGATCCCACTGACGAAGGACCGAGGTCTCTGTTCCAACCCGGAAGCAGAGTTTGGTTGTATATGGAACGAGTCAAGCCAGGGTTGACCAAGAAACTCGCCCACCGATGGCATGGACCATTCAGGATCAAGAAAAAGATCGAAGAGTTTGCGTACGAGTTGGAACTACCAGACCGAAGTGGGTATAGGTTCTACCCGGTGGTACACGTGTCCCGACTCAAGGCCGTCGACGAATTTGGAGACCGACCGAAGAGTCGGTTATGACCGAGGATACGAGACTGGACTTCGATGAGGAGTTGTTGCCTGAAGATAGCTGGGAGCCAGACCAGCTCGCTGGCGAATATGAGGTAGAAGCCATCCTCGATGACCGATCCCCGCTATCGACGGGCACTAGCCGCGCTGTCCGAGAGTTCAAAGTGAAGTGGAGTGGGTATGATGAACCCACGTGGGAACCTGCCTCAAATTTGTCATGTGGCGGGCTACTTTATGATTATCTGCGGACCCGGCGCAGCGAACGACGATTGCAGATGGTTCAAGTTGCTGATGAGAACTAATCTGGAGAGCTACCGAGAGTTGAACTGTCTACGGGGGTGATACAGCCCGTAGCAACAGATGAAATTTGCTACTGTATCAAAATTGCGAGTGACCGACTATTGATCGCTACCAAGCCTCGGACGAGGCCTGGTTGCGACGTCGGTTGACGAATGAACTGCCTGCGGGGATGATGCAGCCCGCAGTGACAGACGAAAACTGCTACTGCATCGAATTTGCATATTTACATGTGACGTGAACGATTTTCGAATGGAATTGGATTAAATGGAATTACTTGGAGCTCAAGAACTGCCGCTACGGATGACTACGGGCTTCGGACGGCACACTAGCAGCTTGAGGAACGAACGGAGAAAATTAGTGAGACCAGACCGAAGCCTAGACCTCAGTGGTCGACGCGATGTTAGCCAAAACATCCAGATCCGACCCTTGAGCAGTTGCCGGCTCGTCGGCCGGTGCTGGGACCGAGGAATGACTTGGAGAAGACTCTGAGACGCCTTCATCTTCTCCCTCCTGGCTCGGTCGACCAGAAGCACCACCGACAGAAGCTTGGGCAGCCCATGGAGCCGTCACCGACGCCGACGGCAACGAAGGATCCACCATCAAACCCGACACCACCTCCGCCTGAGTCATCCCTCGGGGCACGAACATTGGCACCTGAGGGTTGCATGGGGCGAACGTGGTGTTGAACGGGTGGCTAGCCGGCGCGTCGACCCAACAATTGCGCCACGGCTGCCTGTCGTCCAACGTGGCGAGCTCTCCGAGCCAATCTTCTGACGACGGAGCCCACTCAATTACCTCGAACGAATATTGGAGGTACGTGGGCTCCAGCAAGAACTCGGTGATCGACTCCCGAGGCTTGCCGGTGCGCTCGATGCACCATTCCCAACAGCGGTAATGCATCTGTTGGCGAATGCGATCAGCACGGAGGTTACGGGCCTTGTTGTACTCAGTCCAGGCGGCACGGAGGGTGACGACCGACGGATCGGTCGCTCCAAGCCTCTGTGCCTCGCTCCGGAGAAAAGTCTCAACGGCAGCTACCTGGACCCAGTGGCGCCGCTCCCACAAAGCGAGACCGAGGTCTGCTTTCTCCGTCCGGTCGGTCGAGACGCCTTGGAATTGGCGCCACATTTTCACTGTGCGCGCCAACCCACTTGCGCGAATCGAAATCTTGGACCCCGGCGGATTCTGGTCCAGCCCGAATAGGCATGGGACCTCCGGCATCTTCTGGCGCACTTGCTGCCACGGATGAGCCGGATTAGTCCAATCCGCCAGGGCCCGGATCCCAGCAACCGAACACGGGGACTCGACGCCCTTTGCAATAGGCGGAGTCACGCTCTGGTTCTGGATCTGGCACCAGGCAGTTTGTGCGCCTGGTGCCGTGAACCCAGGGGTCAAGAACGGGTTCGCCAGCATCGAAAGACGCTGGGAATCCACGCTCCCGGGGACCGTCGGCACGGCCGGAGCGAACGAGTTCGGGTCTGTGCCTGGAGCGGTCGACAGCGTGGCCGTGACCTCGGTGTGCGCGCGACGCGTCGCAGACCGAGCCGCCGAAAGACGTGCGCGTGGCTGGCTAGCCGACGCTGCAGAAGTCTCTGGGGCACCCGCAGCCGACCCAACCGGAGTCGCCGGTGTTGGAACCGATGAGACCGAGGGTGGCGCCGAAACTGGCGGGCCGACCGAGGTCGCCAAAACGGCAGGCGACGATTCAACGCCAACGGCAGGAATCGGGGCGACAACACCACCACTGGTGGGAGCCACCGAAGGTGAGGAGACCTTGGGAACCTCGGACGACTGGCCAGAGCCGAGAATGAAGTCGTCCGAAGCCTCCAGAGTCTCCAGAGCCTTCATCGAGCGCAAATTGGCCAGCACAGAGGCACTGCGCGACGGGCGACCATCATGCCGCGGTGGAGTAATCACCGGCGACGAAAATGGCCCGGACGCAGGAACCGCAGCCGCCGAAGATGGAGGCACCGAAGAATCCGGGGCAGGCGTATGCGCCGGAGAACCGGGTGACGGCCCCGCCGAAAGACTCGGTGAGGGTGTGGGGGTCGACCCAGACACGGGAGATGACACTGGAGTCGACCCAGAAGCGCCCGAGGGTCCACCTTGAGCGCGAGCTCGAAGGTTGACCGACGGTCGGCCCAACCGCTTGCCAGCGGGGAGAGCCGACTTCGACAGTGAGCTCGGAGAAGAGCTGCGCTGTCGGAGACGCTTGCGCCGGTCACGCCGACGCCTGGAGACCGAGGGGATGAGCGGCAAGTCGTCCGACTCATCGCTGTCATCCCCGGCGCCGGCAGACACCTCGGCTGGAGCCTTGGTCTCGCCGCCAGAGTCCATGGCAACATCGGGGCTGTCCTCCGAACTCTCGGAGGACGAACTCCGGCTGCGCTTGGAACAAATGCTCGGAGGCGACAGCCCGAGCAACTCCCAGTCGATGTCCTCTGAGGTGATACCTGACAGAGGAAACATGAAGAGTTAGAGGATGAGAGACGACCGAACAAGTGGAGACTGAAGACTTACCAGCAGAGGCAAGGACCAAGGTATCCACGTCCAAGTCGTGGGCAGCCGAGTGACGGCGCAAGACGGAGTTGGCTCGCTTCAGGCTCGCATTTTCCTCTTGCAGAGCCTGCAGCTGAGCCGGAACCGCACCCGCAGAGGCTTGAGCAGCCGCAGCGAGGTCGCTCCGAAGCTTGGCCAGCTGCGCCGTGTAGGCGACGAGGCCAGCTTTAAACCGCTCCCGATCCTTCCGGATCAGTCGCTGAGCAGCCGCCGCCGAAGTCTCGGCAGCCTTGGCGCGAGCCGACAAGCCTGCCACGATGTCGGCGTGGTGGCCGAGAGCAGCATTCGCAGCGTTGTGGTGCCGGGTGAGAGCCACGTGATCTTGGCGGAGCTGACGCAAGGCATCCATGGCCTGGTTGCTGTCGCTCGACGCCTGGGTGCAGAACACCTCGATCTTCTCACGTTGTTGCACCTCTGCGTGCAACCGATCCTCTGAGTCGGCGCACTGGGCCTGCAGCCGAGCGATCTCATCCCGCAGAGAGATGATCTCCTCGGACTCGGCAAGGGAGAGCCGAGCAGGTGCAACAGCAGCCGACAGAATCTCACCGAGATCTGTGGCGCTCTCCAGCCGACTGTCCAGGACAGAGTCGACGCGTCGTGGACGCTGGCGCGCAACGCCGACGACCAGGTGACCCAGCTGCAATAGCTGCCGCTCGATGGACGAGGGTTCCGAAGGCTCGGCTTGAGCACTACGGGGTAGATCACCGCCGGTGGGGTCAGTTTGACACCCAACCGAGACGCTGTGGGTCGTCGGCGACCCCGGCGGTGTCGAAACAACCGTCGGAGTGGCGCCAAGGAGGTACGCCAACACCGGGGAAGACCCCGGTGATGACGGAGGCGTGGGTTGGGACGAACCCTCTGCACCCTCGCCAGCAACCATAGGCGTGGCAGTCGGCGACCGAGGAACGGTCACCGAAGTTCCGGCGGAGCCAGAAGCAGCTGATGGAGTGCCGCTAGCATCCTGTGAACGTGGATTAAGATGGATACAAGCACCGAGAGGTCAGGCAAGGTTCAAGGAGCATGAAGAAGAAACGAGAAGCAGGAAACGAACCTCTCCGGATGCATCAAGGGCATGAAGGGCGGCGGCCGTAGCTCGGTTGAGCAACGGCGAGCGGCGAGCCATCAGGGCGCGATCAAGAGGCGCCGCGACGCGCACTACTTGTGGAAGCTTGCGTCGAGGCGGGGGCAGTTGTGGCGTTGGGTTTTGGTGCCGAACTGTCACGGTTTGGCTGACGTTGCACCTTTCAGTGAACGGCGACAGAGCGTCTTGATTGGCGGGTCTCATTTCCCGCGCTATAGTGACCTAGGAACAATAGTGACCGAGGTCTCGGCTGGGTCTAATAAAACCCCGGCCGAGGTTAAAAGCCTCGTTTGTACCCATTTCGTGTCGTACCCTCGGCTGTGTAGAGCCGGCTATACGATTTCCCACAGAGATCTGTTTACACTTGATATTTGTATAGAGATATAGGACTAGCCAAATGATGACCTACAGAGGCTCCCAGAGCTGTAGGATAAGGAGAAATAAATCAGCAGTCTTCCCCACAAGCCACCAAGGGTCAAGTCCGTCTTCGGTAAGTCTAGCTAGCTTGTCTTAGGGTCTGGATACGCTCGGCTGCGTGGGATGCCTGTCAGCGAGCTTGAGGTACATTGAACCGAGAGTTTGTTGCTGGTCAGTCCAAGAGATAGGAGTGGCCGAGAGTTAGGGGCGACAAGGAGTGTCGGTCCCTATATATTGGTGGAACCCGAGTGTTCCCAAGTGTATTTCACTACCCGCCGAGGTTACCCTCGACAAACCCGTATTAGGCGTGATTGCCGGTACCCTTACTTCTGAGGGACTGCGGGGGTTCGCGCGAAAGCGCAATATTGCATTCTAGCCCTCGCTCGTGGCTAGTAGTGCAGGTTTTAAGGTTGACCGAACTCAACCTTGGTATACAGAGGCGCTTACAACCAACCCGGTGTAAGGGATCGTTCCTGGTCTTCAGGTGTTGATCCAACGTTCGCTGACCTTTCGCGAGGGAAGCGTGTGTTGTTGGTGGGACTCATACCGTTCGGTAGTGAGATTTTCTGCGTGTTCCTACACGACAAGATGTAGCTTGGAAGTCGAGATTAGGGGTAGGAAAGAAATTCGAATGTGAGTTCCATTGAGTTAATTTTGATTGTCTTACTTCTCTTTTCCTCCTAAAGCACTGCTCCAAATACCACCTACTCATCATAAGATGTAGCGGGATGGCTAAATGTTACGGGAAAGGTTCATGTAACGGGATGCAAATCCCACCTTCGACCAATCCTGTTGCAGGATTCCAAAAGCTAAGCCAACCAGATCGCAGTATTCGTGTAGCTTCAAATGCAGTCCCCATAACCCACGCGACCAGCACGCATAGGACGTGTGACTCGTGGTAGGGATCCAGTAAGCCAGTCAGACGACGAAGGGCAATCACAAAAACGGTAGCGCTGACGTGCAGCACAGCGTAGGCTAACGGTGTTGGGACCACGGTACTCAGTAGCCATGTCACCGTGAAGTGATACTTGTGAGCGGTAGCAGCAGGCGTAGCATCGATGACAACACCACAAGGACTCGATGTACTGCAGTCGATGCTCAATGTCGTCTGAATTTGCCAAAATTTTATTTCGCTGGTACAGGGCTGATACCTATCCAGGCAACATCTTTCCATTCGCAAGTCCATAGGCAACATTTCCCATCCATCAGTAGCTGTCATCACTTTTGATGCACCGGTAATGGAACGGGGTTACATGAAGAGTGCCTGTCACTCTTCCGAGTTGGGTACATCGTGTATCCAACACCACTGACACGTGGATGGTGTCCCACAACCACACATACATAAAATATATAGGAGAAACTATAGTTGGCTTAGGAATTGTATTGCACTGCAATACAATTCGCAGGCCTTGGACAATACAGTTTGGTATTGTACGGCAAGACCGAAACATCAGTAGTAATTACGGCAGTATGAAGAGGAGCAATAATAATAACAGGACCAATATCAGTATATTGAAGTTGCATCACGTGCTTGGTTGGTCGGAGTCAACAAGCAACGAGGCGTTCCACAAGCCCCGATTCGCGCGCAAGAACGCCAGCGTTTCGAAGTTAACAGGTAGCATACACGTCCGTTGAGGGGTCAAAACTAACTTGCACTGTGAGAACAAACGTTCAACCGTGTTCGACGTCGGGGGGACCACTTTGGTCAGAGGGTCATAGCTGATTGATGACGCACCAGCGTTGCGAGGCTGCTTTCTTCCTTGGAGGATATCGCTGGCGTAGTTATCATCCGAACGCTCCTTCCTCTTTCCGGCGCTGGCCTCCGGCTCCACCACGAAGCGCTGCACAGAACGGGCTTCGGAGGCATTCAACTTGCTACCGTTACCGATCTTGACCAAGGCATCTTCATTAACAGGCGTGTGCACAATTTTTGCGCCCAGGCCCAAGTGGTTGACCATGACGGGGTTGTCATCGGCCACCTTGTCAAACAAAAGGCGTACATCGGTCATGCTTGTGCTCTCGTCTTGAAGTGTCTCGCAAACACTATCCAGCTCCTTGAGGTGCTCGAGAAGGCTCATCAGTTTTTTGTGAGTTGTTCCGGTAGGGACATACTCTTCAACAGCACCAACCTGTCGAATAACATCTCTAATGCGCTTATAGCGCAGCACCATCTCAAATGTCGAGGACCAGCTAGTCATATTCCGTTTGATAGGAACCAGGTCCGTGAAGTTCGCGAGCTCCGCCGAATTGTTGCAATGTCGCAGTTGCACCATGAGGTGGTTCAGGGCAGCAAGCTCGGTCTCATACGCAGTCAGATACCGGTTTACCGCGAAGTTGTAGCGGTGGCTCGCGCAACCGACCAGGGGCAGCTCCAGTAGCGTAGCAATTCTCTGGTTGGTACTACAGTAATCACCAATCAGAAAGGCGACCATCGAGATATTCTTGTTGTACAGATCCAACACACATATGAACATATCAATATGTACTTCAGCATCTTGACTACTCTCTTCGATGGGCGACAGCGCCAGTAGTCGCTCGCGGCGCTTGCCGTTCATGTGGTACACACAATAGATCGCCACGTAGTGCACTGAAGAGTGGGGCCAACCATCCCACATGACGCCAAACATCCTGCCCATCTCCTTCTCAATCAGCGCGCCGACCTTCTTGGAGCACCGCTGCATGGCGGACTTCAACGTCTTGGTCGAGATGGGCTCCAGGCAAGACATCAACCGCGTAAGCGGGTTGTCCACTTTCGAAATCGGTTGGTTTCTCTCGACAACCTATTGAAGCCATTGGTATCGGTGCTGGGTTGCCTCGGAGACGAAGCCGAAGCTGATGATGGGAACATCTGACACCCTCGAGTCATTGTAGGTCGTCTCGAAGTCGGGGTGGGTGGAGATGTGATGCGACATCAAGCTGCTGTAGCCAGATCCAGATTGCGGCTTACGAGGGGCTGGCACCGAAAGCCACCTTGCCCGTTATTTTCAAAGAAGAATGCGCAGATCTCTCGGTTGGGGGCCATCTTGTCGAAATGGGAATTGAATGAAGTACGGATTTGGAGTGCTGCGCGGTGACGTGCTGTCTGCAATTGCTTTCTACGCCTGCCCGTCAGTCGTTGTGGTATCTAGCCCAAAATGCTACAGAACCGGTATTGTATTGGTATTATTGGGACAATATCATATTTTATTGACTTTGTGTACAGCCAATAATCAATTATTGTAGTGGGACAATACAGTAATTACGGTTTTGATATTATTTTTTCCGAGGCCTGTATTGCAGGACGATTTTTAGGTAGCTAACTATAAATATATCAGTCTATAATCTGCGTTGTTCAAGTCAACCGTTCCCCAAGACCGGGAACTAGTGCATTGCCGTTCACTTGGAGTTTGTATACTCCTAGCACTTCATCAAGCGCAAGGTGCTGTGTACCTTCTGTGACACCTAAACACGGATATATCGGTAAGGATCTGGGCATCCGTCTACCCCGACAAATAGTCCTGTTTGCGCTGTGCTATCAGCACTACGTTGCTTCCTCTCCCAGTAAAATCGATTTTTTTTTTTAGTAAAACATAATATCCTACTGTATTACTGGCGACGCGAATAACAAGTAGTACAATCATATTTTTAGGCTTTGAATGGCGTTCTGGGTAAGGAAGTCCCCACTGAGAATGACCCTTCTACTTCATTACGCACGGACAATCTGCGCGAAGTGGACATTGTATTTGTTAATTACGAAAATGAGTGAGTTGGCATGACTGTGGGAAGAGATGGTAGCCTACACAGGAGTCTGAAATTCGATCTGGGCTCGAAGGAACCCATTTTCTGTAGTAAAAAGTCAGTATACTTATTACGGAGTTAATTTCATGTTTTACGGGAACCTTGTTTTACCAATAACAAGTAATCCCTTCAATATAATACTATAATTATTTTATTACAGGTGGTAGCGGCAATAAGACAGTTATACCTCTGAATTCGATTATAGAGGACACCAATATAAGTGCTGAGCTTTCCCGAACGAAGTGACGTCAGCAGGGATTGATAATAGTGGAGATTTTGCCCCGTGAGTACTAAGACTAACTATGCGTGTCGCATCTTTCTGGTGGTAGTTTAGCACTACTATTATAATTGCGCGGCGATGGTTTAGTACTAAGACTACATATCGCGACTATTTGTACTAAACTCAGTGCTAACATCGACTCACCACAAACCTCGTTTGCTCGACTCCATCCGCTCAATCTCAACAAGATTATGGCGCAGCACGAGCTGCCGTTGTGCGCGCTCTAGTAAGCTCACAACGAACGACCCAGTTGAATACAACAGGTTCTTAAAATGTTGTACATGTACAAGAGCTCAACCAAACCCTCGTGATCTGCCTGGATACCGTGCGTATTCATCAAAAGAACCCGACGATCCGACTCTTTAGCGGTAGATTGGCGGTAGGATCACCGAGGGAGATGTCTGGCTAGGCATGTAACGAAGCAAGATAAATAAACAGTTTGGATTTTGTTCAGTAGCGACAAGGTCTTCGTGGAGCAGGAACACCTCGCAAGTTTCGCGATCGACAAACGTCAATGTGCTGGAAGAGTTTCTCTACGTTCCAAACGCTCTTCTTTTCTCGGTTGCGCATTGTTAACTTGGACAAGGTTTCTTTGCGTTTGAGTTCATCTGTGACCTGGAGCTTAGCGACGTCTGCCCACTCGATGCCGTAGTTCAGCCAAGTTTTGTTTTTCTTCCAACGTACCGTTTTGATAGATCTGCTTTACTGCAGATGTCATTGCTATATAGGTGATGCACCTTCTGCCCGCAAAATATACATGTACTTCGAAGTAGCAGGGAGACGTCTCGTTTCAGTCTTCAAAGCTGAAATCGATCTTGGCGCACTTCATCGTAGTGAGGGGTGGGGATGATCTGGATTGGACATACATAAATGCATTTTGTGAGCTGATTATCCCAAGCTCCCACGAACTGACAGTACCCCACCCCCACCCCACCCCTCCTCGGGAAACATGAGCAGAAAACGCGCTCGTTGAGTTGTCGGCTGCTCCTCATGCTATCGGATTGAAGAAGGGAGCTCGAGTCGTGTGCTCGTCGCTCAGTCCTATAATTGGATAGAAACTGCCACGCCTCGTACGGTAGACACGTCCGTGAACGACTCGTCCTGAAGATGGTCATGTTTGTTTTCTCAGTACATGCACGGTATAGTGGAGCTTGCAACAGGGCTTATGGATGTTTGCGCCGCTTGTAATGTCGGCTCGAAAATCCAGATTATTGACCAATCCAGCGTCATCATAACGTTGAGTAGTTGCTATCGTACTTAATTGAGGGTATGTAGATATGGTGCTTGTGATATGAGGCGAGCAGCCAAATGTTACCCTCAGCTCGTGGGAAGCTTGGATTATCCCCATTGCAAGGTTCCAATGCTTACTGTATGATGATAATATGTTGCCTATCCAATAGCACATAGACAGTAACTGCATGATTACTGACGAAAGGAACCCCACAGCGAACGCAAACGATATTCGCCCAGCGTGTGTCATCGACAAGTTGGGATAGTGCCAATTGGGGACACTGCTCTGTGGGGCGGCTGACTCCAGTTGTTCATGCTGATGAGCTCATTCTCCTCCTTCTAGCATTCCAACACCTGACAGCGATCTACTACCGTATTCACTCAATTCAGCTCACGCGTATTCCACAACTGGATGGTGTGACTGATGGCATGGGTCACCATCCGTATTGCTAAGAGTACTGGCGTGGTTATCTAATACAATGCTTCCCCTCGTTATGCACAGGACGTGATTTCAGAGGAATTAACGATTGAACGGTTTCAAAGACACAGATACAAGTCCCAGCTGATCGAATATATCGGGAAATCATAATATAAAGGTGCACATGGCAACGGGTACTACTGCTGTACTTGACCGATTAACTCGACAGTTAGACTCTCCCTGTCGAAGAGGTTTTGTATAAGACGAGTCGGGTTGTACTGGCCTAAAGACTGGGTGTCGGCTTACTGAAGGTCTGCATGCATCAATGCGCTACTGCACATAAGCTGAGTAGTACCATGAGCCGTGTCCAAGATCAATCTTGGGATTGAACACACAGAAAACGGCATTCTCCCATCCTAGGTTGACCAAAGGCTTTTCCAGCTCTTCATGGATCCTCTCATTTCGCATTTCGCCCGGTTTTCCGCCTCAAGTACGGCTACCAACACTACGATATGCGTTTCCATTTCACTGTGCTTCTTCTCGTTGGTGCGTTCTTCGCAAATGTTGGTGCTGATTCAGCGGTGATAAACGCGAAGGCAACGATTACCGACGGGGTGCCTCGTTCGCTCACTGTGAACCAGTACAAAAGACTGCTTAGAGCCGACAAAACAGTGCATGAAGACGTGGAGGAGAGAGGAATCACAAGTGCTCTGAAGTCGCTTCCTGGAGTGGACAAGGCTAAGAAATTGCTACTCAAGCAACAACTCGCTGCGTATCTGAAGAAAGAAAAGAGCACCGATGACGTTTTCACAAAACTGAACCTCGCCAAGACAGGAGACAAACTCTTCGAGAGCCCGAAATTCCTCGCTTGGGTCAAGTACGTGGACGATTTCAACATGAAGCAGAAGGACCCGGACAAGGCGATGTCGATGATTCCGACTTTGACGAAACAGTTCGGCGATGCTAGTCTAGCAAAAATGCTGGAAGTCGCGGCACGATCTCCGAGCACCAAGCGACTCGCAGAGAATTTGCAAGCTCAGCAGCTGAAGAGTTGGAAAGAGGCCGGACTATCTGTCGACGATGTTTTCAGGAGATTGAGCCTCAACACCGGACTAGATGACATCCTGACGAACCCGCTATTTCTCACGTTCAATAAGTATCTGGTCGATTTTAACACGTGGAACCCCGGAAAGTCGACGACTATGGTCGAGACGTTGGCCAGAAGTTATGGCGATATACCAGTGACGAGGATGCTGGAAGCAGCCACGAAAGTTGACGACACCAAGGCTATGGCGACGCGACTGCAGGGTCAGCAGAGGGACGTATGGAAGGATATGGGTCTGAACGTCGACGACGTATACAGCCAGGTGCTGCGCCTTGACGATACGACTGGCAACCTCTTCGAGAACCCGAATTTCGCCGTGTGGACCAAGTTTGTCGATGATTTCAACGGTGGGCAGACGAGTTCATTTGAGGCGCTGTGGAAGATTCTTGGTGAGAAAACGTTGGTGCAGAAGCTCATTGCGCCGAGACAAACGAGAAGAAACAGCACTGTTCGAGAGTTGCAGGATGATCTCATCCGGAAATGGCTGTCCTTGAAGACACCCCCAGCACAGGTGTCCAAACTTCTGGGAACTTCGTTTGAAGGAACAACTTTGGCAAGTCGTTACAAATGGAACTTCTCGAATCAATAGATGAATGATGGCGGTCAGTACGTTTGTAGTGGTCGAAATCAAAATGCACGGTAGGGGAATCTGGTTATGAAGGCATCATCTGTTTCTGTTTGTACTCGGTGTACTGTAGATGGCAATAAACTTCATCCAGACATACCAAAGTGTTTGAGATTTCGACGTTGCACCCCTCCTGAATAGACGAACGTCGAAGTGAACAGGACTGAAAACGCCACGGAGGAATTCAGGATCCTGATGTTGATGATGTACACAATCCAAGTATCAAAAGCGCTTGTTTCATCCAGCTTTGGCAGCGTGAAACATCGCCATCAACACTTCGGATCCGCATCCAAGACGACCTGTTGGAAACTAGCAGTAACAATGAGTCACAGTAGGGTTTATCAATGAGGCAAAGCCTTCAGCGATACCAGGGCTCTATAGTTTCTTAGCTAAACACAAATAAAGGATTTCTTTTTTAAAAAAAAACATCGCTATCAGATTTTCCACTAGCCCACCCAAATCCATCGTGATACTTTTCTATTCATCAGCATTTTCGCCACGTATTCTTCACGATAGCTCCTGCGAAATACGGATATGTTGGGGGGGAAATCACGCCATTCCGAGTTAGTTGCAGCCCCTTTAAAGCATATCGGGGAGGTCATCCTGTCGAAGGCCAGTGCATATTTCCCGTTCTTAACCAGTTTCCGGAACTGACCCGATGGTGTCCTTGAGTTCATTAAATACGGAATTCTCACCATGTTTTTGAATGCTGCTTAGAGTGCAATGGGTACATATTTTTGCCCCCCCCCCTACTGTCCGACTACTCGTTTTGCTACCTAGTAGTATAAAAATAAATGGTAGAACTCACGCGATAACTACACAAACTACATGTACCGCTGCAGTTGCATTTCCAGCTTGTAGTGGCAAGCTCAAACAAAATCGTACATGTATTGGGTAAGACGCAGATGACCTAGTTTACAGAACGTGCACGAGTGGCCACGTTAATGCTGTTTTCGATATGCCATGGACGTGTAGTCCGACGCGAACCATGTTGTCATATACCAGTATATATTAACGGAGAGCTCGTGGATTTTCAAGAAGAGAAGGCGAAAAATAAGCGCTTTACATTTGACTCCATCTACTACCTGGTGGGGTCTTCCGCAACTCTGTGGGCGGCTTAGGTCGTGATCCCTCCCAGGTGGTACTTGTTGTAGTCCTGCATGTACTTCTTCCAAAGTTTCCAGTTCGCATCGGTCTTTTCGTTCACGTGTAGGAGCTTGGCAACATTGATCGGCTGCTTTTCTGCGAATATGAACTGCTTTAGCACCTCAGTCTCGAACTTGTTTGCAAGATCCTTCGTGTTCGGGTTCATCTGTGCCATTTCAACCACCTTTACCAGCTCTTCGTCCTTGTACGTAGTCGCCAATACGGTCCGAGGGATATTCTTACCAGGGAAAGACTTGTGGAAATCATCCATGAACTTCATCCAATACGCGAACATTGGGCTTTCGAAGAGCATTGAGGGTTCTACTTGATCTAGTTTGAGCGACTTGAAGGCGTCATCCGGAGACTGCATCCAGTCTTTGAACAGTACACCCTCCATACGTTTTCCAGCACTTTGCGCACTTGGTATTTTCTCCGCTGCAAGGATCATTTTAGCGACATCAAAGTCCGTATAGTGGGCCCTCACGATCCAATTCGTAGTCATCGTGATGCCAAGGTTCTTGGCGTGATAGGCGTCCGTGAACTTGGTAAACGTGGTAAAGAGCGGACTCGACAGAAGGTTATCCCCAGCCTTCTCCAGACCTAACATCATGAATATGTCGTCTGGGTTTTTCCGTTGGCTCATCCAGAGTTTGTACTGCGCAGCATCCAAGCTTGTGGCGAGGTTCGACGTGCTCGGGACATTTCTTCCCACGGCGAGTAGCTTGGATAGACCAACATTTCCGTAATGAGTCGTTAGCGTCCCTACTAAAGTGATTTCCTGGTCGGGGTTCCGCTTATTGTAAATGTTCATGTACTTGGTGAAAGTGTTCAAAAGAGGGCTCCCGAGAAGCTTGTCTCCAGCTTTGTCGAGTGCCAAAAACGTGAAAACACCATCTGTAGTTTTTCCGCCGGCCATCCAGCGCTCTAACTGTTCGGCTTGCACTGTTTTCGCGATGGCGGAGGAACTCTTGACCTTCAATGCAGCTTCAACTACCCGCGATACACCCACCTCGCCGTATTGCGACGTCAATTTCGCGAAGGCACTTGTCTTTTGATCAGGATGGGCCGCGTTGAAAGTCTTCAGGTACGTATTCCAAGATGCGAAGGCCGGGTTGCTGAGGATGTCGTCCCCCGCCTTGTTCAGTTTCAAGAGTGTGAAAACATCGTCAGCGCTGTTTCCAGCCGCCAGCCAGGTCTGCATTTGCGCAGCCTCTAACTTGGTGGCCACTCCACTCGTCTCCACGACCTTCTTCGCAGCGTCGAGAATCTTCGCGACCGCTTCGTCACCGTAGTAAGTCGTAAGTTTAGCGATCGCCGACGTTGTCTTGCCAGGATGCTTGGCGGTGAAATCGTCCACATACGTAAGCCACGTCGTGAACTGCGGGTTGCCTAGTAGTTTATCTCCAGCCTTGGTGAGTTTCAGGCGAATAAAGACGTCGTCGACAGACTTCCCGTTTTTCAGCCAGGTCTGGAGTTTCTTCGTGGTGGCTGTCGAAACCAACGCTTTGGCCTTTTCAATGACGGAGCTTGGAAGGTTCACTCTCTCTTCACCGTCGTCGTCTTCGTATAAGCGCAGGGACCCAATGGCGGCGAGTTGGTCGTGGTTCGCGATGCGTGAACGTGCTTGAGTATGAGAGTCTGGGTGAATAATCTCCGACTCCTTCTGTGCTGAGGCCGTATCGGTACTGGCCAGGAGTGCGACAGCAAGCAGCCCAACGAAATCCAGACGCATTCTGCACCAGGCAGAATTTTGATAAGTGACATAGCTTCCCACGGCCGTCAAAATTGTTATGGGTGGAGTGCAATCGCACATGTAGTATTATAGTACAGACAATCCTCTCGGTCGTGATATCCTGAGTAGTGATACCCTCCACGGAGAGATATGGGGAGGGCTCCCAATGACCGTCACCATACAAGCACGAGTCAAATATACCTCTACCCTCTAGTTACTGGTTTGTGATACAAAACACGTCATTATCACTATTCAAAGGTGCTTAACTATTTCTAAGGTCCATTTGGTGCAGGACGTCCGAAGAAGTCGAGCATCGACTTTTGCTGCTTGTGGCCTTGTCTACACGCAAGCTCCTCTCTAAATACTCGCTGCATCGTTCGAAGCCCGATAACGTCCCTTGAACGGACCCCCATCGCACCGGCGGTAACGAAAAGTTGTGCTATCCATTGAAGACGCTCCTTCAGCTCCTCTGTGGACAGGTTTTCGGGCGTTGGATAGGTTGAAGAAGTGCTTTCTTCTTCTTCGTCCTCGATACCGCCATCACCGACATCTTGACCGCACCCATTCTCGCGCTCTGAAGACTCGACCCGGCAGAAATCTTCGTCCGTTGGTTCATCCGCGAGGATGTTCTCGTCCGGTGGGTTCAGCAGCTCTTCAACCGACATCGGATTCGAGGGGTGGAGACGCGTCAGCATCTCTGCCAGCTCGTTCACGATGTCATCCTCCACGCCCGGCTCGGCGTACTCGCACGTGTAGTAGTCAAGCAAGCCAGTCTTCTTCCAGCAGTTACTGAAGACGCTGGGAAGCAGGGCGTTCCAGCTCTCGATGCTCCACAGTACTGCCTGCTGTACGTCGACGCTGTAGAGCTGTTAAGTTCAAATGTACCAATTTTACGGCACATTTCTGCCTTGTAATAACTCCAGCGAGTGATAATGTGGTGGTTCCCGACGCTATCACAAAGGAGAGGATTGTCTGTACTGTTGTTTTCGATCCTGAAAGTGCATCCCCATCTGTCTTCCAGGAGATAATGTGATGAATGAAAACAACACAACCGTATTTGTTTTACCAAGCACTGGTTTAGATTGCGGGTTGGAACTGGGGCTGCATGCATTTTATCGGCAATAACTTAACCTGTGCCTGCTTTGCCGTTTGCAGAGCAAGTGGAAGTCTTCGGGTGATACTTAAGTAAACTATTAGTACTATACTCGTTATGCGCAGGGGGTTACAGAAAGCGACCTGAGGGGGTAAACATCTTCTATAGAAAAACGCGTAAACATCAAATACAAGGCCACTTACCACCGTAAAAAAAGTGATTTTAGAGGGACTAAGTATGGAACAAACACAATCCAATGCCTTGGGCTATCCAGTTCGCGATACCAACATGAGATGGGCTCGCTGGAGCAGTCAACGAATGCATGAGCTCCATCATGTATGTCGTGGCTCTGAGTGCCGCCACGTATTGAGAGACACCGACCGTGTTTCAGGTCCAAGCAAAGCACAACTGCAGTCCACTTAGTTTCATAAAACGCAAGGGCTAACCTCACTCTGTGCAATCACTGATTGCCAGTGCCCGCTGACTAGGCGGGCATGTTTAAGCACGCGCTACTGTCAGCTTTCCGCATGGATTACCACCCATGCTCGTGAATAATCCACCGTTCGGTTCTTGACACTTGCAACTTAGCTGACTCTTTCATTTGCAAACTTGATCTCCACTCCTCCATTCGAAGGATGCTCCTCTACTTGCTGATGTCGTTGGTTATATCCTCCGTGCTTCCAAGTCTCAATGTCAGTGCAACACCTTATGCTGAAACAAGCCTCGGTGATTTTTCCAGTTCGCATAAATTCTCATTTCGAGGTAAGGGCGATGAAGTCGAAGAGAGAACGGGACTCTCCGTTTCCGCTATCGAGAAGGCCAAAACGTTATTCTCCTCGTCGACAACCACTACCGAAAAGCTCTAGAAATGGGTCAGCAACGGCAAAAATGCGGATACCGTTTTCTCGCGCATGAAGCTTAGCACCAAGTCCGGGGGTCTGCTGTTTTATGACCCGCAGTTCGCCGTGTGGATCAAGTACGTGGATGATTTGAGTGCCAAGCACCCGGTCAAAGCGACGTCGGCGATCTCACGCTGACGACTCAATACGGCGACGATGCACTGTATAAATTGCTTGAATCTGCGAAGTGGGTCTCAAGACAAGAAACTCTCGCGACCCGGCTGCAAGCCGAGCAGATCCAGCACTGGGCTACCGTCGGAAAATCCCCCGACGACGTCTTTCGTCTGTTCGATCTCCAATGGACAGGAAATTCCATTCTCACAAATCCGAAGTTTACCTCATGGACCACGTATGTGGACGACCTCAGCGCACTGAACCCGGAGAAGGCAGCATCGACGATCCCAACGTTGACGACTTACTACGGTGATGATATTCTGTTCAAGATGCTTGATGCCGCCAAGAAGTCGGACGAAACAAAGAGCATCGCCACCAAGTTGGAGGCCCAGCAGCTTCAGGGATGGTTGAAGAGTGGGAAATCGCCGGACAGTGCTTTCGTTCAGATGGGGCTTGGCAACGTGGAGGATAATCTGATGGCGAGTCCGCTTTTCAGCACGTGGGTCAAGTACCTGGATGATTTCAACGCACAATACCCCGCGGAGAAAACTGCTCTGTTTCATGTTTTAACGAAGAGGTTCGAGGATGACCTTTGGCAAAGATTATTGCTTTCGGAAAGACACTGGACAGTACGAAGGCAGTGGCGACAAAGTTGGAGACCCAACAGATGCAAGTCTGGCTGACTAGTGGTAAATCATCGGACGACGTCTTCACGCTGCTGAAACTTGACAAAACAGAGAAGAACTTCTTCGGCAATCCGCTGTATAAGACGTGGAGCTCGTACCTGAACGGCTTCAACAATAAAAATCGGGGGAAGGAAGCAAACTTGCTCAAGACTTTGACGACCCACTACAACGACAAACCATTGATCAAAATCCTCGAGGAGGCGAAGAAATCCCCGCATCTTGAAAGCACTGCCAGCAAATTGCAGACGGAGAAGGTCCAAAGTTATCTCACGATCAAGAAATCTCCCGATGAAGTCTTCAATCTGCTTGGACTCGGCGACGGAGGAATGATGTTCTTGGCAATCCGCTGTTCAAGATTTGGCTCGACTACGTGAAGAAGTTCGACCGAGAGAACCCAGCGAAGAAAACCGATTGGTACTTTGCACTGCGTAAGGCCTATACGGAGTTTGGTGTTGAAGCGATGATTAACAAGGGGCTGCGAAATCCAAACACTGTGAAAGTCGCTGAAATGGTGCAGGCGAAACAATTGAAGCGTTGGCTCGTCAACGAGCAGCAGCCGCCATATCTTACTTTCAAATGGATTCTACATTTTTCCAAGGCAGATGGAAACGTTGTTGCTGATCCTCGTTTTGAAACTTGGACCAAGTATCTGGGTGACTTTAACCAGCGGTATCCCGGCAAGAAAACGACTATGTTCGATAGTTTGAGCGTCACCTACAACTATCGATCCCTGTTGGAGATGTTCGATGCGGCGAAGAAAGCTTCGAGTACAGAAAAGCTGGCCACAGACTTGCAGAACGCACTGCTGAACAAGTGGCTGCGTGCGAAGGAAGTCCAGCAAAACTTTCCAATTTGCTCAGTGGTGTTGTTGCCGCTGATGAAATGATCCAGCGATACATTAAGAAAGCCAACGCAGTGTAGGGAAATATTGATTAAACCGTTAAGCATACGTTAGATGGTGGTGCCTGTGAAACAGCAGTACTATTCGACTCCAATATGATACTACTACTACTAGTATTCTAGCAACTGCATTGGATTTTCATTTTTAAAAGCTCCGCTTAAGGAGTGTGAATACCTGAAGAAAGTGATTCCGTTGAGCAGGGTCGTTGGTTTTTGTAGTACCACTGCGACGGACAAGAGTTCGGCTACGAACTGGTCTTTGCTTTGACAGATTGACTTTATTCTGGTTGTCAATGGTCAGCAACCGCTCCTGTGAGCAAATGAATTGCTGTCTAAAGGATGGGAAACCTCCAAACGACGTATTTACGCTGCTGAAGTTCACAAGGCGTGGGCTGTTTTGCAGTTTGTAGTTCACGTGTCAATAGCTGGACAAAATATATGAAAATATATAAAAGAGGAATCCGGATTCGCGCAATTTTGCGTGAAATGAAAGACCCACATGTTGTTGCCTGGATACGCACAGTCAACAGCTAGCGCTAACTGGGTCAGTCTACTGGCTTGTTCGCATCAGTGAATGTCGACGAAGCTTGCTCAAACAAGACTGAGAACAGAGAATTTGGCTGCTAAACCTTAAAAGTGGGAGACATTATGTGGAGGAGTTGCAGCCGGGGGCACGACCCAGAAAACGCATACCTACACGTACGACACCCCATCGACGAAGGTAGGTTTCTCGTCGAACCTAATCAATGTCGGCAAAATCGACCAGGCGAACCGAATCTACCAAGCAACCTTTCGCGCCAGACAAACAACTGTACCAGATCCGTCAAACGGAGGAGGACTTCTCCCTCTGCTGCTGACGAACATCAGCCTCCATGACTAAGCGGTGCAACCGCGATTTATTCCTGCATCGCACGTGCGTAAATCGAAGAATGCCAAGGGATAGTGATGCGCGACACAGTCGACGCAATAATGGGGAGACATCCAGAACAAGACTCGGCTTTAAACTATCTTTTCCAAGACATTGATAGTAACACTTCGGACAGTGAACGAACATTGTGGGCCCCACACAAAGATTTTAAACTGGAAACTCATTCAAATGACCGATGAGCATGATGTGCACGCGCATCATAGTAAACTAGCTATTGCACTCGGAAAATTCAATAACGAACAACATGAAGAATCAGCTTCTTCATTCTAAGGGTTAAACGAGAACAGCTTGCCAGGGTACGCCTTGTCGTATGCGATGTAGTACGAGCGCCAAATGTTCGTGTTGGGACTGCTGGCCATGGTCGCTGGATCCAGCTTCAACACGTTCTTGAAGAGATAGGCCGGGGTTATCCCTTCCACCATCCACTTGCTGAACAGTGCAGACTTCGCTTTCTCCAAGTTGGTGGCGAGCTGCTCTGTAGCTGGGACCTTCTTCGCCGCATTGAGCATTTTGGTCAGTGTTTCGTCATTGTAGCTCTTCATGAACGTCTCGATCATCGTTGTCTTCTTCGTAGGGAGCTTCTCGTTGAATTGGTTCATGTACTTGACCCAGGTGCTCAAGATAGGGCTGCTGAGGAGATCATCTCCTGCCTTGTCCAAGTTCAGCGACTTGAAGAGACTGTAAGGCGACTTGGTGAAGTCCAGCCAGCCCGCCAGCATGTCATCCATCATTTTCGTCGCCTCCTCACTCTTGGCATTTTGTGCCGAAACGAGTAACTTCATCAGAGCTTCATCTCCATAGCTATTCTTTAAGACTTCGAATAGAGTTGTTTGCTCGTTGCGCGGTTTCTTGTTGAAAGCGTCAAGATACTTGGTAAAGGTAGCAAGCTCCGGACTTTCAAAAATATCGCTCCTCGCTATATTGAGCTTCAGCGTCTTGAAAATATCATCTGGGGTGCCGGATAAGCTCACCCACCACTTGACTTGCGCACTCTCCAACCTCGTAGCAATGTCCTTCGTGCTCGGGTTCTTGGCCGCTTCTGCCAGCACCTTCGACAACTTGTCTGGCTTGAGTTGAAACACCATTGACGTCACCATTGCTTCATCTGCATTGCTTTTGTCGAGCATTGTCACGTACGTTGACCACGCTTTCCACTCTTTGCTTTGCAATAGGTTGCCTGTCACCTTGTCGACATTTAGTAATGTATAGGCATCGTTAGAGTTTGTCCTTGCGCTCAGCATAGAGTTGAGCTGGTGGTTCTGCGCAATATCATCCCAAAGTGTGCCAGCGTTGTGGACGATGTCGTCAAGGAAGGCGATACCGGTACTGAATCCCCTCTCTTCGTCTTCTGCGCTTTCGTCCGTCTTCACCGCTTTGTGTTTCCTCAGAAATCGCTGGACTGGGGTGTCCCTCGGGTCGGTTGAGAGAGAACGACCGCTAGTCGTGGAGACGCTTGTCGCCGTAACAGCTTCGACACTTGCGAGGAGGGCAGCAGCCAATAGCACGGCGTAGTGGACACGCATGGTGAAGCTCTACACACGTTGGTACCCGAGTGCTGAAGAACGGATTTCAAAGTGAGAGCAAGCAACAGCGGCCTCCTGTGTCAGTCACCAAACAATGGAGTAAACCTTTGAAGAGATCACGACCAAACCGAGAAGCTTTACTGATACCGGACGGAGCAGCAAGAACCCTGCGAAACGAAACAAATCGCTGGCTGATGCTTCGTAGCGATGGGACACCAAACATGTGTTGCATGGCTTGGAAGGGGCAGCGCATGACAATGGATGACTTGCACGGTGAGCCGCTCGCTGCACGTTGAATATATCAAATAATTACCTTATCACAGTGGATAAGTACCCGGGTGTATTAATATTCAATCGATGCACAAAACCAACCCACTCACTTTTCATGAAAGCCAAACTATATATGCAAGCTTAGTGGCCTTTGGGCGAGGGAGAGCCTCACTCTGCGCATTCACTGATTGTCAACACCACCGATTAGGCTGGGATGTATAAGCAAGTGAACATGGCGGAGTTCTTTCTTTTCTCTGACACCGCTCCCGGGCCGAGTCGAGTACTTAGAGGCCGGTGTGGAGCAGACCGCACAGCTGCTCCTCCCAGAGCGCAGCGAGAGAGGGACGGGCCCACAGCTGTAAGTCCGCAGGCAAGAGCCGACGCGCGAGTGTCCGCCCGCCTAAGATCATACATACCTAGTCAGCATCTACACAGTACTCGTGCACTCAGATAAGGTAATTGCTTGGATTCGTCGAGCTGACAGCAGATTGTACCAGTATACGTACCCAGGTACAAACAGCTCCCAAGATATGACCCTAGTGCTTGCCTATGCCATATGTTCCGCTAACAACCTGCTTTTTGTACCAGCAGAAGCTGATTGTGATAAGCGTTCATGTACAGTATTAACACATGTACAATCGGTTTTTATTCGTGTGGCTAACCCTTTTCTCTACCAGAGCTGTCTCGTTCCTCAAACACAGCCTTTGTCCTGATGGTTGTGACCGCCACGGTGGCGTGCCGTCGTCTACATTTTATGCAGAGTTCCCCGGCAAAGGGAGAACTGCGTGCAGCGATTTACCTCGCACAGATAGTACGGATCTGCAGAAGATTTGCTCTAGCTGCCGCGATGCTGTACTGATCAAAGTTACATTTATTAGCGGTCTTGCAGGATGCATGCAGGTTGCAAATTTGTAAATGAACGGTTCTTAATCAACATTATTCATTGCAATGACGAACTGCATACACGGCTTCATCGCCCATTCTTCAAAACTACCGTACATTCGCAACCCAAGTACCGCAACCAACCCACGAAGCAGAACCTGCGGCACACGATCGGCCAGAAAGTGATGTTGTGCAAGATGGCCGAGCGAGCCACGTGATCTGCTATTAGTCGTGTAGCTCGGAATAATTCAGTACATTTGGCTCTTGGTGAAACTCTGTGTTACATGTAATCTTGGAGCCTAGCAGTCTTTATTGGGCCCACCATTCTCCTTTTGCCGGGGAGCTCGGTAGTAACTGTCAGATTGAATACCAGTATCAAACAGGAATTGAACGCAGCATTGTCGGAATTTGTGCCCCCACAGACAGATTTGGTGCGCCTTGATATCATTCACTTCGTTTTGGAGGACGCATCAAAAACGAATGTGCTCCATTGCTTAAACAGGTTGCAACGTTGTGGGGTGGGGTGGAATACGAAGTGTACTTCGTCCAGATTGAGTTGAGAGATTCTACGTGACCTGGTATAATACATGTAGACTTTTGGGGGTACGGAACGGTCAAGGATCTGCATGCCTGCCATCATGTGTTCACGACGGATGCGAACGAATTGCGACCTTTTGTTCTGTAGACGGAAATTCACTTTGAAGCCCATCAATTCCATTCTACGAGTCGGCCGAAGCATATCTAGCATATTCCGCACCCTGAAAGGTGACTTTCAGCGACAAACGTGTTGAACCCCAGTTGCCAAACTCTTGTGGTAAGGCCCATACCTGCTGAATTGCACTGGGCGCCAGGCCTTACGTTTAAAGCGAACCCAGCACCGGAAAGTTGACGGCTAAACTACGTCAATGGCTCGCTGTGGAGCTACAGACCCGCGTTGCTCTTCCCATTCACGTGCCGGCGGATTTCTGTTGTGCCCGCGTTCTAGTGAAACAATGCAACACCATCGTGGCTGATTCGCGATGGAAGGTCGGAGATCCATGTGTATTATTAAATAGCTGGCCCGCTTTCTTTTGACTGTTAAACGGCCGTCTACATGTATTTGATTCTTATGTTTTTCTATACCGCCTTTCAGGCAGTTCTAAAAGATCTGCCTGTCTTCCTCGAAGATTTTTTTCACTTCGGTCTTTTCCTTCGGTCTTGCATGTGGTGGGTGTACCATATCCGTTACCTCTGTGCCAAACGGCGCGAATTGCGATCTGCTGGCCCGCTTTCTTGGAAGCATACACTGTACCGGCCAAAACTCCTACTGCGACTCTATCAGCATTCACAGAGTGTTCTCATAGCATTCACCGATATCCGGCACAGCCGTACGCAAACCGTCACCGATTCGAACAATGTCACCTCGAGCGCTATTACACTACTCGAAGCGTCCAGTCTCTCCAACGTTATGCCCAACAACGACATAGCTCACGACTCGTCACCCGCCATCGCGACCAACACGCACCATTGACTTCAAAATATCACCCACCGCCAGCGGAACTTTGCCGTTACTTGCGTATCGACGAATGGATGGACACCGCTCTTCGGGGCGACTCGCGGCCTAGACACGGGCGTCTCCAGCTTTTCAAGCGGATACGGGTCTCGGGGACCGCTGCACTCAAGTGTGAAAGTTAGTGCGCGGCATCTCTCACTGAGATTCTCAGGTTCTAAGTACATGTATTATCCATATGCTCACTCGGATGATGTTTGTGCTCTTCTGTTTCCCTCAGTGACTGCTGAACCAGTGATCTTTGGCTGCTCGGTTCCCGGGTCACAAATCCGGTCGCCGAGCAATGCCTTCCCTCGACAAAGAGTCGCACCCTCGCTCCTGTGGCCATCGCATGGCAGCGGTACTGAACACGGGGTTTGGTTGCCCCCGCGTCTGCTTGATCGTCCAGCGCCAAGATCACGGCCAACAATACAACACATTGTACAAAATGTTTGTTATCGTTGGTGAAGCTCTCACTGGTTGTTTATCCTCGTGACTTGCGCTTGCCGCTTTCTCGTTGAGCAGTCATTGCACTTACCCTGTGTTTTCTCTAGTTTCATGTACAGACGTCCCCGCCAAAGCTGCAAAGGTCGGACCAATAAAGACTGCAAGATTACAAGATTCGCACAGGTGCCATATAGATGCAAAAGTACTAAGTTACTCTGAATTTATTGTTTCCATGTGCTAGAAGCTTCCAGCTGCGCGACATTTCCCGTCCACGTTGCATCTACCTCAGTACATCCCGACTAGTTTCAAATCCCATGCACATCTGTACTACCTGTGCGAGGTAAATTGCTGCTTGCAGTTGCACATTTGCCGGGGACATCTGTATGTCGATGTACCGTCCTCGCTGATTGGCCGGGCCGTAGGCCTTGAAGAGTTCTCGTCAAGGTCCCCACATTTTGTCATACAGGTTGCATGGACTTCGAAGTTGATTTGCGTCGTCGGTCAGCAACGCCCAGCCGAATTATCAGCGGCGACCGCTCTTCCAAGCCAAGACCAATCGATACTGTATAACTACGTTATATATTGCTTTGCGCCGTGGTTTGTTGAATGCTCTTTAGCTCTAAAGCTTACATGTACCTGAAAGGCATGTACTAAACAACCAGACTGTACCGCATGTTTGTCAATTGAGGGTACCACATACTCCATTCGGAGCCATCGTTTGACGTCCAGTTGGAAATCCACCCTCAAACAGTGTTGGGGATATGCGAGGTACTATCCCATATTCCGTGTACTTCACATAAACCTCTTGTAGAGCTTGAGATGATATTACCTAGTTCTACATGTGTGTTCTCTACGTAATGTATCCAATCAGTGCTTTGAATGGAGGCCAGACTCCACTGCATCCCGACACTTTAATATCTCAATCACAACTCAATTTACCTGGTCTTCCCCAAGCTCCCTCACTTCACTCCTTCCATTCAACGACCTCTGATAGGTTATGAGCCCAACGACTGACTCAAGCGCAGACGACCGCGATTTCCCGCGCCTTAATGGGCGGAATTTCGTCATCTGGAAGACTCGAGTGACCGCCGCCCTTGAAGGCAAGAATCTGATCGGCTTCGTCACCGAAGCCGACTACGCGGGCGACGAGGACTACGACTTCTCCTCCGATGAAGACCTCAACCCGGCACTGGCCGACATGGGGGACATTGAGGCCGCACTAGATGCCGTTGGGGCGCCCAAAGCCACCGACATGGAGGACTCCTCATCGAGTGAGTCCTCTTCCGACTCAAGTTCGGAGGCTGCCACCGCTGGAGACGACGGCGACGTGGAAATGGGGCAGGTACAACCACCCTTGATCCAGTCATTCACCGCTAAAAAGCGTGATGATCTGAAGCGAGCTGAGAAGCTAAAGGCCAAGAGCCTGAAGCTGAGCTCGAGGAAACTACGGCTCGATGAAGCAAAGGCTAAAGCCTTCCTCATCAAAACCATCGATGATCAACACGTTCTCATGGTGAAGGACAAGACTACGGCGTACGAAATCTTTCAAACGCTCTGTAGCAAGTACGAAGGTGCTGCCATCCACGGTGACCCGTACTACATCCAGTCGTACCTGATGGCCCTCAAATACGAGGAGGGATCCGACCTCATGGCTTTCATCATCGACTTGGAAGAATCCATGAAGGCAGCCGCGGAAGCCACGAACAGTGTGCTGAGCGACGAGCAAAAATCGCTCTATCTGTATCACTCTCTCCCAACGGAGTGGAAGCCTGAACTAGCAGTCTGGAAAGGCAGTCGGAAATTCATTCCGTACGAAGACCTGAAACGGCACATCGAGACCAAGGTCCAGAATGAGCTAGCGCGCAATCGCTACGTCCTCAGACAAGGAACCCCAGAGTCTAAGGAAACACGAGCTGAGAGAGCTCTTCGAGCCACGGCACCAATTCCGATGCCAGCGGATCTCCAAATCCCCGCCAAGATGGAGACAGCTCTCGTGGCTTCATTGAAGTGCACGTACTGCCAGCGTGACAACCACGACACGGTCGACTGCTACATCCTGCAGCGCCACCTACGTGATGGCCAAATCAAGGCTGGTACGGTTCTGCCTGCCAACTTTAAGCTCAAGGCACCACAAGGCACGCAAAGCCATCATCCTTACAAGGGCAACTACAAGGGAAACCGTAGCAACAACTCGTGGACAAACTATCATGGTCGTGGAAACAACAATCGCGCTCCAAATGGAAAACGCCAAGATCGCCGTGGAAATCACAGCCGCAACAACCAAGGCAAGCAAAACGAATTTCACGGCCGACGCAACCAAGACGCCCATGGATCGGACAACAACGAGTATGGCATAATTGCTATTACAACGCTCGATTGTTCCCCCAAAACTGTGGAAGTGAGTCTCACTGCTCATGTCGGACACCATGATCCATCATGGACGATCGATTCCGGCTGCACTCGCCACGTCACGTCCAACAGAGAATGGTTTGTGACCCTAAAACCGACCGCGGGTAAGTCCATCACGGTGGGGGGCAATCACCAGATTCCCATTGCAGGAACAGGTGACGTGAAGCTATCCATCAAAGATACGAAGGGAAGAGACAGAGTCATTACCCTGATCAACGTGCTGTACGCACCTGACCTCAAGTTTAACTTGCTCTCAGTTCGTCAAGCTGTCGAAACGGACTACAAGATCAATTTCCCGAACGCCAAGAAATGCGTCCTGTTCTACGACCGTGGAACCAAGTTCGAAGCCAAGACTGGCAATGGCACTCGCCTCTACCAATTCGAAGCTCGCCCGGTGAACACCGACCACGTAGCCCATGTGGCCAAATCTGGTACGTCCGATAATATTTTACTCTGGCACAAACGAATGGGCCATCCTAACTTTCGCATTATGCAGGATCTGGCTAAAGCAGACGTTGTCACAGACATGGGGATGTCGAAATTCGACTCAAGCAAAGACTACTTTTGCTCCTCATGCACATACGCTAAAGCACATCGTAACCCATTCAATAAACGTACTGTTGAAAGGGCAAAATTCCCTCTTGAAAAGGTTCACACAGATATGGCTGGACCCCTTCCTGTGCCAACACTATCAGGATGTCAATATTTCTTGACCTTTATTGATGACTACTCGCGCTATATGTTTATCTACGTTATCAGGCGCAAGTCAGACCTTTATGGCTGCTACGAGGACTTCAGAAAGAAAGCACAGAACATGTTTCGCGCTGATGTGGGTCACTTAGCATACGATGCTAATATGCACGATGAAGAAATCCGGAACCTCCAAAGTGACAACGCTCGTGAATATGAAAAACTCGGCAGAATTATCTTCGAAAAATATAACACCCACGCACAGTTCACTAATGCGTACACACCACAACAGAATGGCGTGGCAGAGAGGCGTATGCGCACACTCCTTGAAAGAACGCGAGCTTTTCTAATTGACGGAGATCTTGATCAACTCCTTTGGGGAGAATGCATCACCCACGTCGCTGATCTCCTCAACATGACCCCGAGCTCGGTCACAAACAACGTTACTCCCCATGAAAAATGGTTCAAAAAGAAACCATCAGCACACTACATTAAGGTTTTTGGCTGCACGGCATACGCTCACGTCCCGGAACTATACCGCAACAAACTCGAAAAACGGGCTAGAAAATGCATGTATCTCGGAATTCCATCCAACAAGAAGGGCTACAGGCTCTTAGATACGACAGAGAATCGCATCATTTACAGTCGTGATGTTACCTTCCGCGAACATGAATTCCCCACGCTGGATTTTCTCGATCTACAGAAATCAACAGACATACTTAGCCCTAAAACAGGCACTACAGTACCAGCACCCATTCAATTGCCCTCACTGTCAGCAATGCGAAAACGCAATGCTAATGCACTTGCTGCTGAAGATACAGAACCACCACCTAAGAAAGCAAAATCTCTCTTAGAATGCAGATGTACTGATCCAGTAACAACCTTGCTCAATGGTACCCTCGATCTAGAGGAACGCGAAACAAGTCGCAACGCCCTCCACACACTACTTGCTATCAGGCATATATCGGAGCCAAAGACCTACAAGGCAGCCATGCAGCTGCCAGAAGCTCCTCACTGGAAAATAGCCGCACGCTCTGAGTACAAGTCTCTCATGGACAATAAAACGTGGATACTGACCAAGTTGCCCAATGGCAGGCGTGCATTGCAATGCAGGTGGGTATTTGTCGTCAAATACAAAGGCGACGGCACAATAGATCGCTACAAAGCTCGCCTAGTTATTAAGGGTTTCCTCCAAAGATATGGAATTGATTATGATGAGATTTTCTCCCCTGTCATCCGCATGGAAGTCCTACGACTGATACTTACCATCGCTGCTTTATTGAATATGGAAATCCATCAGATGGACGTCAAAACCGCATTCTTAAATGGGCATCTAGATGAGGAAATATACATGGAACAACCTGAAGGATTCTTTTGCCGAGGTAAAGAACACCTCGTCTGCAAACTGATGAAGAGTCTATATGGACTCAAACAAGCCCCTCGAGTCTGGTACTTGACACTGTGTGACTACTTAGCTACGATGAAGTTTCGCAAACTTACAAAAGACCAATGCGTTTTTGTCGGTGAAATTGACGGAAAAACATGTTACATTCTTGTCTACGTCGATGACCTTCTCATCATTGCACCTACAGTCGACATTGTCACATATATCAAGGACGCACTGAAACAGCGCTTCAAAATGTCCGATCTGGGCGAAGCCCAATACCTCTTAGGGTGGTCCATTGTACGCGATCGAAAAAATCGCTCCATCTTCATACACCAAGAAAAATACGCTACCAAAGTCCTGGACCGCTTCTCCCATCTAAACTCATATCCAGTGGAAACACCCACTGATCTGAGTATCAAACTCTCTCTAGATATGTGCCCACAAACTCCTTTGGAACACGATGAGATGAAGGCGATCCCGTACAGAGAGGCAGTCGGTAGCTTCATGTACCTGATGATGGGAACGAGACCAGACCTAGCCTATTTTCTACGAGAGGTCAGTCAATTTCTGGCTAATCCAGGGAAACAACACTGGAATGCGGTTAAGAGAGGCCTTAGATACCTAAATGGTACACGTAACCTCGGCATTACCCTAGGAGGAAAAGAAAACCTACAGCAATATAACACAAAGCACTACCTCGCAGCCTTTGCAGATGCAGACTATGCTAACTGCGCCGACACACGTCGATCTGTAGGAGGATATATTACCTACATGTGTGGCAGTCCAATCTCATGGCAGTCTAGAAAACACCACACAGTCGTGCTATCCACAACAGAAGCAGAATACATTGCACTATGCCACTGCATGCAGGAAGTCATCTTCTTAAAACTCCTACTGATAGAGCTAAACCACAGTAGCCCACATGCCATCACTCTCTACGAGGACAACCAGAGCTGTATTAAACTCTCATATAACCCAGAACTTCATGGTAGAAGCAAACATATACATATTCGCTACTGCTTCGTACAAGAAAAGGTAGAGCGAAAAGAATTCGAGATAAAATACTGTAACACAAAGGAAATGGTGGCAGATATATTCACCAAGTCACTCGCAAAGCCGACTTTTCTACGCTTGCGTAATGACCTTTGTAAAAAGGAATTAATCCTACCACAATAATTGGTGCAATAACTATGTGCAACCACTCATCCTTTCATGGTAAACACACAACAATGATTGCAATAATTGATAATGATTAAACGAACAAATCAAGTGAAAGACAATATATTGTACCAGTTACTGGGTACTCCCTACTGCTCAATATTCTCTATAGCGTACACGCCATCAACGTACTCAAAGTATGAACTAAGCTTCTCTACAGTATTAGGAAAATACATGTAGCTGTCGGACTCAATAAAGAGGTTTTTCTTACCTACAGTGGCTCTGGCAATACAATGCCAAGAACCCTGCTGCTGACCAGGGCGCCGCCCAATAATGAGGAGTGCAGGCTTCTTGCACCTGATGACCTTCTTGATAAGCTTGTCGCTCTTGCACTTGAATCTCTTGTTCATGAACACCAGCTGTTTTCCATGCTTCTGCAAAGCTTGGTGCATAGCATGGGTGGTGTAAGCGCCGTCCCGCTCGCTACCATGGTCCTCCTTGGGTCGCTCGGCCTTGAGCTGCTTGAGAATTCGCTTCATCGCAATCCTGGTCAAGAAGTCTCGCTTCTGCAAGGCGTTGTTCACCGAGAACATGCCGCAAAACGAGGATCGATCGGGCAGGGCCTCCTGGTTCTGGCAGACGACCGGAGTACGAAGAGCGCGAGTCATCTGCAAATCATGTATCGATAAGTTAGTAACATATTACATGGCAGAATAATCACAAAATGATTCAATCAATACAGCACACTTGACCACACACACTGAGGGCTTTTTCGGAAAACAGGCACGAATGCCTGAATCCTAGTTAGGCTACGGGGCCGTACAGAGACCTCAGTGAACGTATGCGGTACAAGAGGCTGTCTCGATCTCTTCATGTATCGAAAAAACAACAAAAATAAAATACTCACTGTTGATAGGCAGGACAAATAGCTGAATGAGCTACTGGAACCCTTAGCAAAAAGCTACATGCGAAGCAAGCAAGGTGGTGCGTTGCAGTAGACCTAGACGACTCATCTCATAAGAAGCTATATCCCATGAAAGCAACAGCTAAAAAGAGCAACACAATCGCAAATATACTGCAGGAACATTCTTACAATAACCGTTAACAATGTACCAAATAGAATGTTACACTAAAGGATCAAAATTGCATACAAAAATGCTGTGTCCAGGGTCAATGTGCCCTCGAGAAACGAAAAAGGCAGCGTTTCACCTTGTTGAGACGGTGGCGCGGTCATCCGCTCTAAGCCACCACTATTGTCTATCTTCTACTCTTTGCAATAAGTAACCCCTCAACGGAAAGACAAAAACGGTGTATGTACCATCCCTCGCAAGAGAGGCTGTTGGGGATATGCGAGGTACTATCCCATATTCCGTGTACTTCACATAAACCTCTTGTAGAGCTTGAGATGATATTACCTAGTTCTACATGTGTGTTCTCTACGTAATGTATCCAATCAGTGCTTTGAATGGAGGCCAGACTCCACTGCATCCCGACACTTTAATATCTCAATCACAACTCAATTTACCTGGTCTTCCCCAAGCTCCCTCACTTCACTCCTTCCATTCAACGACCTCTGATAAACAGACCATTTGCCGTTCTGGCGTGGATATCTGTACCTGGTATTGTACGTCCCTGTTGGACAGGTACACTTTCTTGTCCAAATTGCCGCTTTCAAAATGAACCCACGCATGGCTGGCAATGTTGCTGCGACAATCCTTAGCGCCCGCTTAAGTGCGCTTCCCTTCATACATTCTCCGAGTCTAAGAGGCCGATTACGCCAGCATCGTCTGCACCCTTAATAACGCGTTCAACCGTCATGAAAATCAACTCACTATCGAAAAAGTCCAGCTGGCCACCAATGGTCAAATTCTGCTCGGAGTGTGGCGCCCAGAACCCCGGCGGCAAGTTCTGCTCCGAGTGCGGCTCACGGCTCGACGCCTCCTCCTCTGCAGTCCCTGCCATACCCGTGGCCGCGTACCAAGGAGCCGTCGCCTCCGCCTTCCGCAGCGACAGCTCTCCATACGGCGGCTCCTCGTACACGCACGACCCTCGCTCTCAGCCTCCCCCTCCTCCCCCTCCCTACGTCCGGAAGTCGGTGGCCAGCGCATTCCGCAGCAGTTTCAACAGCGGGAGCTCTACACCCCCCACGGCGGTGCCCGTGGCCCATGATGTCGTCCCTCCTGCTGCCACGGGGGCCGAAGCTCAGCAATATTACGAGAAGTGTGTGAGCACTATTAGAGCTTCTAGAGGCGGCAACAATGAGCGAGCAGTCAAGGACTTTAAGCAGAACTGCCGACGCTTCGGGCTGAAGGAGATGGACGTGCAGCCCTTCTACGCGTCGTTGGTGGCTGAGTTGGGCGCGGAAGGCGCGAGCAGCTTCGTGCCGACGCTCGCGAGACTTGTACCCGACGACGACCGACGCAAGGAACTCGTGGAGTTCAATGCGCAGCAGAGAACAGCGTTCAGCTCGGGGAACAGCGGAAGTAGCAGTGGTAGTGAGGGACGACAATCAGCGTTCGCCAACAGGTGAGATATTTGGTGCAGAGGGGATTTTAGGGACTGGAGCTGATGTTTATTTGTTGTAGGAACTCGAGTATGGCGGACTCGTTCCGCAGTGACTCAGTGGCGAGCAACAATGGGACGCAGAGTAAGGGTATTTTGAACAATCGCTATGCGGACCACCCGAACTGCGACGTGTGCAATGTGCGCTTCGACGTGACTAAGCGACGACACCAGTGGTGAGGATTTTTTGGATATTTTGTGTGTGGATATTTTGTGTTCTAACGAGATGTGTTTTTAGTCGGATGTGCGGACTTTTCGTTTGCAGCTCGTGCTCGCCTGTTCGGCTGCTGGTGCCCCCGGGGAAACAGATTGATGGAGCAAAGAATTACGACCCGTCGTTGCCGCAGCGTGTGTGCATCCAGTGCGCCCCGCAGCTGCACCCGCTGCAGGATGAATTGGTGGCCACGTACGCGCAGTCTCAGACCGACAACATCCATGAGGCGCGTGGCCGCCTGCACATCCCGTTCTCGAGCTCGCTGAACAAAGAATGCTGCAACGCTGCTGATATTATCGGCAACTTTTTCCGGAACGACTGGGGGGCGTCGGCCGACCGCTCCATTCCCGTGGCGTTCCTGCAGAAGGCCCATGGTCTCGCTATTATGACGGTGCTCAAGGCTGGATTCCTCGTGTCTGGTAAAATTGGCACGGGTTTGGTGGTCGCCAAGCTGCCTGATGGATCGTGGTCCGCTCCGTCCGCTATTGGAACCTTTGGGCTCAGCGGCGGATTTGAACTTGGTGGCGAACTGGTGGAGGTGATGATCATTCTCGGATCGGAAGGAGCAGTTAAGGTGTTCCACAAGCCTCAGGTAAACCTCGGCGCCGGACTGGATGTGGCTGTGGGTCCGTATGGTCGGTCGGCACAAGCGGCAGCTGCAGCCAGCACTAGCGGTCTGAACGCCAACTACAGCTACTCGCAGAGCAAAGGACTATTTGCTGGCATTTCGTTGCAGGGAGCTATCCTGGCCGCACGCTCGGACCTGAACCGCAAGTTCTACGGTCGTGACTTGCAGGCTAGCGATTTGTTGAGCGGATTTATTGAGCAGCCCGCCGCAGCGCGCCCGCTCTACGAGGCCATCGACAATGCGATGCGCGGAATTGAGGATCACAAGGAGGAGCAGCAGCGCCGCTCCTCGGTACTGGGAGCTTGTCGACTCTGCAACTGCCCCATGTTCCAAGCTCACACGACTCAGATATGGAACAAGAAGTGCAAGACGTGCAACCACGCTCATTAAGAAAGCACAGGGACACCACTAGCGGATGCGAATAACCGCAGCACTCTAGGTAGTATCCCTCAATTTAATTCATGTTATGAAAAGCAAACCGATTGCTGTTGCGTAGAGCAAGGGAATGCTGCATCGACCCAGGGGACTAAACTTGGGTGGACATTGTCCTGGTAGCAACCAGCGTCGCACGTAAGCGGCGTTGAGATTCAACTTACGAAACAAAATCGTGTTTACTTGTTACTTGCCCCGCCTGCAAAGCTTCTGCACAGTCTTGGCAGTACATAAAGATAGGAGAGAGCACCCCTTGCCTACTCAACCGAGATCAACAGCGGCTTCGCACTCCTCGCATTCTTGACAAGTTCTTCTTCGTACTTGGGGTTCATATCGACGTGTAGAGCTTGGCCCGGCGCAACAGCGCCTTCGAGGAGCTTGATAGCCATCGGATTCAGCACGTGCTGCTGGATTAAACGCTTGAGTGGACGAGCACCGTAGAGCGGACTATAGCCGACGTCGGCTAGCCAGTCTTCTGCCTCTGGCGACACCTTCATGGCCAGCTCCTTCTCCTCCAGCAGTCCGTCCACTTGACGAAGCTGCAAGTCCACGATCGAGTGGATATCCTCACGTTTCAGACGGTTAAACAGCACGAGCTCGTCGATACGGTTGAGAAACTCGGGGGCGTAGTGGGAACGCACGATGTTCATGACATCGCCCTCCGCCATTGAACTGGGAGCGCCCTCAGGCAGACCAGCGAGGATCTCCGAGCCCAGGTTGCTTGTGAGGATGATGACTGTGTTCCGGAAGTCAACAACACGTCCGTGTGAGTCCGTCAAGCGACCTTCATCAAGCACTTGCAGTAGAATATTGCTCACATCGCGGTGAGCCTTCTCGAATTCATCAAACAAGACAACCTGGTACGGGCGACGACGCACAGCTTCCGTCAGAGTACCGCCTGACTCATACCCTACGTAGCCGGGTGGGGCGCCAACAAGACGACTGACGTTGAATTTCTCCATGTACTCCGACATGTCGATGCGCGTCAGTGCCTGCGGGGTCTGGAATAAAAATTCCGACAGAGACTTGGTCAGTTCCGTCTTTCCAACGCCAGTAGGGCCCAGGAACATGAATACGCCCAGAGGACGGTTGTGAGCGTGAAGACCAGCGCGGGCAAGACGCACGCAGTTGCTCACAGCCTTGACCGCCTCCTCCTGGCCGATCACGTGCTGGTTGATATGATCCTCCATCTTTAGCAGTCGCTGCTTCTCGCCTTCCATCAGAGTCGACGCGGGAATTCCTGTAGTCTGCGCTACCACCTCCGCCACGTGATCAGCCGTCACAGCGTCTCCAAGCGAAGTCCTGCTCTTCGTCGCTGATTTCTTTGCTTGTTCCTCTTCCTGCTCCTCGTGCGCCACCTCAACTTCCAGCTTCGGGATGACCGAGTGCATCAACTCTCCCGCACGCGCGTAGTTGCCGACATTCTGCGCCGCCACCAGGTCCCGACGTGCCTCTTCCAGTTGACGTTTGGCTTGCTGCATTTCCTCCAGCTTGTGTTTCTCCTCATTCCATTCGTCCATGAGCTCCCGCAGCTCCTCGGACGCCTTCTTCACTTCTTCCTCAAGCGCAGCCATGCGCTTCTTCGACGCAGAGTCCGTCTCCTTGCGCAGCGCCTCAATCTCGATACGACGCAGGATGATCTCCCTGTCCAGCTTCTCAATTGGCTCGGGCTTGCTCTCCTGCTGCAGACGCAGCCGCGACGCCGCCTCATCCATCAAGTCAATGGCCTTATCAGGCATCTTGCGTTCCGTTAGGTACCTGTCGGCGAGCGTCGCGGCCGCCACCAACGCACTGTCAGCGATGCGCACACCATGATGCACCTCGTACTTCTCCTTCAACCCGCGCAAGATCGTCACCGTGTCCTCCACACTCGGCTCCGATATCAGCACCGGCTGGAAACGTCTCGCCAGCGCTGCGTCCTTCTCGATGTACTTCCTGTACTCGTCCAACGTCGTGGCGCCCATACAGTGCAGCGCACCGCGGGCCAGCGCCGGCTTGAGCATATTGGCTGCATCTGTGGACCCTTCATTGCCGCCGGCCCCCACCAACGTGTGCAGCTCGTCAATGAAGAGGATGACCTTGCCCTGGCTCTCGTCCACGTCCTTGAGCACCGCCTTGAGTCTCTCCTCGAACTCTCCTCGGAACTTGGCACCGGCCACGAGCGCCGCCAGGTCCAGCGCCACCACTTTCTTGTCCTTAAGACTGGCGGGCACTTCTCCCAGCGCGATCCGCTGCGCCAATCCCTCCGCTACCGCCGTCTTGCCCACGCCGGGCTCTCCAATCAGGATCGGGTTGTTCTTGGTGCGGCGTGACAGGATCTGCGTGGCGCGGCGGATGGCGTCCTCGCGGCCAATCACGGGGTCCAAATCGCCCGCCGCGGCAATCTCCGTCAGGTCGCGCCCGAACTTGCGCAGACTCTCGCCTGGCGGCACGTTCTCCGGGTTGATCCAGGCCTGGCCCTGGCCCATGGACGCCAGCCCGCGACGCGCCACGTACGACGAGCGCAGCAGCACGCGACTAGTGGAGCGGAGTCCGAGCATGTTCTAGCAAGAGTGATGGTCCTGAACTTGAACTTTCTTATTAGGCAAATTGCACACTGACAAGCAAAGTGAGGCCTTGAAGCGGAGGATCCAGAATTTTCCATTTATCGGCAAATTTCCATTTATGACCAATGGTGGGACGAGAATGTTCGAGATTCAATCATTAGGCCGTGGATGAAATTGCAGTCTCCATTGCACCAAGCTTTAGGAGGCAACTTCCTTTAACCTTTGCTGCCGAATTGTGCCCCTTGTCATCATGGCCACTAACTGCACTCCTTCTTGAATCATCACGCTCAGCAAAGAAAACCATTGCTGGGCCCGTTCATGGCAATATTACCGGGGCTGGTACACGATACACTATACGACTCTGCGGTTTTCTCGTTGGGGTGTGCGGTCAAACAAGTTTGCTGCGTGATACTGGACCGATTCCCGTAGTATTTCATATGTCCTATCTAATCCGGGTCGCAGGCTTTTGATGGCTCAATGCTTCAAATGATTGGTGCTGGTCGACATTCCTTCAAGTGCATGAGCTCTTTCAACAAGAGGGAGCCTTACAGGAGAACCGCTACGCTGTACGATGCGGCCAAAAGTTTACAGATTTCGCTGTTTCGAGTTCGATTTTCTAGGTTGTTGTATCGCCTTACGCTGAAGAAAGGACAAATGTAGTTGCGGGAGGGCGATGACAATTGAAGAACAGTATTGAAATGAAGTTCCGTAGGATATTTAGGGAGTATGATAGCTGAATAGACTTCAGCAGATAAGGTAAGAAATTACCTCCCACACCCACACGTCGAAATCGCTTGAATAGACGCAACTTGTCTAGTGGTAATCATAATCTAAGATGTGGCCGGCAACATCAAAGCTGCAGTTGCCTAAGGGCCCCACTCTCCGACCCAACTGGCACGCACGTGTTCTCAACGTGAAGTCACATACAGTACGGAGCGAGCACATTAAATATGCTCGTTCCGTCGTGGAATTATTTTGCGCCACGCAATCACCGTGGGGAAATGACTATCGTCCTTTGATGAAATCAGGACTCCCGATTATGGCATGGTCTTTTACATAATTTCTTATGAAATCATAAATATATTTATTTTCTGGCAGACTTGAAGACCATAACATTATTTATTGTAGAGGCACCGATGCATAATTTATAAAGCTCGGCCTTCATTCTAATGAAGTCGTTCAAGCCGTCAAATCATGGTGTCATTAGAACTTCTAAGCAAAGTAGGTTCTTATTCTCGCACAGACCTCTCCAAAGTAAGAATTTCATGTTTTTGGGGGTACAATGTACACTCCACTAACGTGCCATTATTTGCTGTTCTCAGCAGCAAGATGACATAATTTATGTCTCGACTCTCATAAATAAAAATTCCATCATCGGGAGCCCTGATTGAAAGCTTCAGCAAAACGCGATCGCAGGGTCCCACAAGTTTTGTCGAGCTGCAGCCAGATCCAATACAGTAGCCCCCACGAACTGAATGACATGCGTGGCTTGAACACATTGACGGTCACAAATGCATTGCGCCAAAACTTGAAATTCCCAATCGATGTTGGACGGAATTTGAGGGACGATGAGGGATTTGTGTTATTTAACCTCGGTGAGTTGTGATAACATAATAGACGACACGACTGTGAACGACGAGCACGATGGGGACGGCGGAGCTCGTTCATATAACTGAGTCGACTCGCACGTCGTACTCGGGCTGCTCGATTATACGTGCTCAACGCGATGGCATCTTAAATCGCGTCGAATTCCGCGCAGGCGCCCATAATGCATACACGCCAAAGCGGCAACCTATTTACCATATACCACGTAGAGCTACACGTAGTAGCAAAATCCCACGCCGTATTCGGGCAGTTCGTGGCAGATGCTGGCGAAGACGACGAGGGCGGTCGACAGGTCCCCTTTAGGAAGGACCACGTCTTGCCCACGGGCGTGTCGTACGCGAAGGGCGTGGCGAGCTGCGACGGCTTGGCGGCCGTGTTGGTGCCGCTCACGCTGAGCGCGAAAAATTGCTCTCGCCACGCCTGTTATCGTTTTGGCGGTGCTATAACCTATGAGCGACTGACGCAGGCCCAGCGAGTCCGCAGGCGACCCTAGCACGTCCATCGAAATGTTCACGATGGTCGGCTGCGACCATCGGCGCTCTCGAGCCGTCTCACAGCCACTGCAAATGCTGGTGTCAAGAGATCGGAAGCGAGTCCCGATAACAACCGAGACGACGTCACTTGGTACGAGTGCCGGCGACTTGTGTGAGAGCATCTGATTTGGCTGCGCGGGCGCACAGTGACTTCGATGTTAGGAAGAAGTTATCTAACAACAGCTTAGCATGACGATGCCATGGCAACAATCTGGTGGTCTACAGTCGCCCCAGTGCTTCTGTGGCGTCTCCGAAATGAATTAGTATTTAAAGATCTCCGAACCACCGTTGACGACACCGTAAACATCGTCTGGGCTGCCGGAGCACTTCAGGTGATGGCCATTGCCAGTGGATGGAAAGCGCACCCAGCAACTCGCATCAAAGGACATTGCCTGGAGGTGTGCCATCGTATCATGATGAGTTGCAATGGTTCTGTTGCCGTGGATGTTGTCGACATGTGAATGATTCGATACCACATCAGCACGCTCAAAGCCACAACGAAATGTGGTGGTTGGCTCGTATACCGACTGAAAGAGGAGTACTGTATGTAGCTGGTAGTCTCATTCTTGATACGCAAAAGACGCGAAATGATACCACAACATATCTCGGGCCTGGAAATATTGCTAGGACGACAAACCCGGCCAAGATACTTCTCCAAGTTGAAAGCCTTGAGTCCGCTCCACACAGAAAGACTGAGATTCCACCGACGGACAACGCTCTTGACAAATTCTTTGGGTCAAGCCAATACGGTCATCTATCGCAGCAGCGAAACTCTTGGCCAAGTCGAAGACCTCGGCAGTATATCATTTTCCAAGCGACAGCACAACCAGCCCGACCCAGATCTACCTTGACACAGCAGCGTTGGTTGCCTCACAAGAGGTAAAGCCACAGCACAACACCGACAGACTTTTTGTTAGGACGTCTCACTACATATATAGGAAAAAGATCATTACCAAAATAGAGCACCGTTAACCCCCCCACAGTGACTTCGATGTTAATAGCCATAATAACGGAGGGGCGGGAATCCCTCGATTTCCGGTCTGATCTAAATAAAACTCGTCTTACACTTATAAATAGGGCTACCAATCAGCGGGATTTGTGGGATTTACTGTATATCACGGCGATGATGTAACGCACGGAGAATTTGAAACACATTCGTAAAAAAGTAAGGAGAGGTTCCCCATCTATGCTACTCCAACACGACGGGGCGCCATGTCCACAGGCAACGACCTTTTACGAGACTTTTTACCGAGTTTAATTTCACTTGAACCAATCGTTTTACGATGTTACATCATCGCCGTTCTATACGGTATCTCCCACCCCACCTGTTCAAAATCCCTCAAAAGTCAGACAATCTCAATTGGAAAAAACCATATGTAAAACGATATTGAGATTTTCGATACCGTTTTGCATATGGTAATCTACTCAGATTGTGAGCAGGTTCAGAAGAGAAGAACTTTAGGATTGGCAAAATGATTAATCTCCAGCCTCCTAAAGATTATACATTTTGCTCCCCAAATCCTTAGAGGCGAGGTCTGGCAGTAACAGCAGCTAATAAGCTTTATTATTCTATGGATCATAATTTATGGCGACGCTACAAACTCTGATAACTAATGCAAATCTCCTCATTTGGGATACTAAAACTCGATCTCGACCCTGCGAATATGGTAATCATGTTGAAGACATGACGGTCCTCGTTGATGTCACAGCAGTGCTGTGATACCTGTAGCTTTGGGACCACCTTTATTTTTACTGAATGAAGTCACTATTCTTTAAAGTATGATGCAATACGTGTATCCCAGCATTTTGCATTTCAATCATGGGCAGAGGCGAAGTGTTGATCACTTCTATCCACCGAGTTTCGCCATGTATGTCACCAGTCGTTTCAGCACAGCTACCTCTCGTTAAGCGGACCACGATACAGAGTACCCTGAACAACTTCATATTATCTGTTAACGCGCTTTCCATTCATTATAACAAAAGTCTATTAGATAGTAGAGGGAGCGCTACACCGAGTCTGTGGATCGATAAGTGATTAAGTACACATAATATTAGATATCAAAGGTATGAAGTTGATCAGGGTTCTCTGTATTCCAATACACCCTTTAGTACTGGATAGGATGTGCAAGGGTTGTGTGTTACCAATGTTTGGGAAATAACACACAAGACACTACAAAAAGCGGTTGTAGCATTACTCAAGTCGCACCAATTGGCAAAATATACAAAAGAGGTGCTCCGCCACGGCAGCGTACCTGCAACACTTCGGATCCGCATCAAAACTAGCAGCAACAATGAGCCACAGTAGGGATTATCAATAAGGCAAAGCCTCCAGCGATACCAGGAATCTATAATTTCTTAGCTAAACACAAATAGAGGACCTCTTAACCCCCCTCCCCCCACAAATGTTGTGTTACCAATATTGTTATCAATACCTAATACCACTGAAATCGCTGTATGTGATCCACTGCGCATAACGAGGGTTGCAGTGTATTTACACCCACGCCAGAATCAAGGCTGCGTTTTTCAAATCTCGAGCACATGTATAGACCAGATGCAGTGCTCTGCCAGTGCTGCATGGAGCTGCTTCACTGGGCAAGCTTCATTTCCCGCGAAGTTGAACATCAGCGGGCCAGTTTTTGCTATTCGAACCGCTCATCGCTTCCCAAGCTGGTCCTCAATTCGCAATTTGCTTTGAGCCCCCCAAGTCGCGCAGCCTGAGTCACCGCGAATCATGCGCACCTTCAGCATCATGCTAGTAGTAGCAGCCACTCTTCTTGTCAGTGGTAATGCTCTCTCCACGCCCGACATGACGCTGTCGAAGACCGCATCCACCGGTGTCAATAATGGAGCGCGTTCCCTTCGGCGGTCTCTCAAGACGGTTCATGCGGGAAATGACAAAGACATCCAAGACGAAGAAAGAGGCAACAACATCTTGAACGCGATTGATGACGTCTTTAACCCCAAAACGGTTGAGCAGCTTCGACAAAGGGCGATCAATCAGGGCAATGACGAGTTCTACAGCAACATCGTCAAGAACGTTTCCGAACGAGCTAAAAGGTTTGCAGGCTGGAAGAGCGATCGACTCGGTTACGACCAGGTGCGTCAGTTCATGGAATTTCACAAGAGATCCGAGGATGAAATTCTCGCCATGATTGCGAAGTACCAGCACTATATAAAGACGGGTGAAGTGAAATAAATACGAAGATATTGTCCTCGCCACGAGAATAGATACAGCAACATTTGGGGTAGTGTATGAAGACCTAGATGCTTCCTGTTGATATGAAGTCATAATTACAGTTTGTTTAACCCCTTAGTACGCACGGCGGAGAGATCAGTCCAAGTGACGTTTCCTAGATTGGTTGCTGCCTTCTATGAGCTCGATCTACTTGACTTTCAACGCCAACATCGACAAGCGGACATGAGTATAGTCACCTAATGTTAGCACTTCTAAGCTGAACTCAACGTTTTACTAACCACACTGATCGTTACAGTGAGACTCGAACTCGTGGTGGTCGCATTGTTGTCGGTACATTCGATGCGTCTAACGTCACTGGAGACGACTATGGGAATGCGGCGGGTGGTACCGGTCTGTACAACGCATGGAGCACTCGTGATTGAAGAGCAAGTCGACGTTGTCGGCAAACGAGCTCAATGTCATTAGAGGTTGTCGTATCACGGCAAGATTTCAGAATTGTTGTCACTACTACGACGTCGCAGCGACGCTTTCGCGCTCCGTGAACGGTGGTACACTTTGTGCTCGTTATCGTTATCGCAGCACGGGAACCTGTGAGTTCGTCCGCATTGCCGGACGAGTAGACCACGTAGCAGCCCAGGAAGCCTCGCCCGACGACGACGGAATCTCCACGTACATCGGGATTTCGTGCCACAACTGTTTGGGCCAGGTAACAATGGGCAGCAGGATATCAATAAGCGATACACGGGTCGGCCACGATGCCCATCAGGTCGAATAATTGGCCTTTTGAATGGTTGAAATCACCAGCATGTACAACATCTTGGACGAGCGGCGGTCGTTGCCATCGACGGCATTTTCGCCGGGTGTGTTCGCGGCGGCGTATCCATAGGATAGATGAGCGCGTTCTCGACGTCGTCCTCCTCCTTCATCTTGAGGTTCAGGTGCGCGGCAAAATAAATGACCGGTTTCAGGACGACAGAGAAGGCGGTCGTAGAAGCAGGTCACGACGACAACACTCCAGTTCGACTTGAAGCCCAACGCACATCAGGTTACGGCAACTCCCCTCGGCCTAGTACGCTGTACTGGCCAGGATCAGGAGCAGGCACGACAGGTTGCCGAACGTGCCCGCGATCTACGACAAGAGGGACGATTCCAAAGCTGCGACGTGGGTGAGGAAGTACATGTAGAGACGTCAGGGGGCACCTGGAGTTGAGACCGTGGACACCGTCGTGGAGGAGTCATCGTGGGTGTAGAGGATTCCGAGCCAACACCGCTGTTCACAGTGATGCGCTTCCCAGTAGCACAACCTAGATTCGTCCTCGCTGATATACACACCATACCGGTAGTTTTGTTGCAACTACTGGCGATCTCCTTCTCACAGCGGCAGAACCTCACTTGGCCGATAGAATGACGTCGCTGTGGGCGGAGACCGTGTCCGTGGTGTCCCTCGTGAGGGCGAGCAGTAATGGCCCCCTTGCCCCAAGAGGTGGCGCGAAAGTGTCTATTTGCACAGCATGGCTAGAGGCAGGCATCCCGGTAGGAGGGGGAGGTGAAATGCAATTCAAAGAGGGTCGCTCCTGCGGGGAAGAATTCTCGCACCTTGTGAATTCAATGCTCGTCTCGTTGAGGAGCATGTTGCCGGACCTGGTTCAGCAAACAGCGCTTGGCCCTGCATCGTAGGCACCCCACCAGGCTTGTATGGGCTCGCTTCACGAGCGACTGCTTTTGTGAAGCGCACAGGCTCAAAGTTCATGACAGTGCATGACATCCGTCCTCCACATCCCAAGATAGAGCTGTCCCGTGCGGTTTCCAAACCAGCACAACGGACTGGACAACATCAGAGAGTAGAAAAGGCCCACGGGAAGTCTTCCCTCCCGAGCAAGCTTGCATTTTGACATATGCGCAGGGTGGAAGTTCTCGCCGCCGCCATCTTTCATGCATGCCTCCATCGTTGCTAGGAGTGAGAGAAAGGTGTTGTTTAGCGTTGAGCTCGGCAGCTCCCCAAGCTCTTCTGTCACCGCCATCACCAGTTCGTCCAGCGTTCTGGTTGTCTTCTTTATCTGCCATGCTTAAATTGCATTGAACACCCCCAAGTCACAGACATTCAAAAGGATGGGCGACATGTGAAGTGTGTTCCCAGTTTTGAAGCTCGATCGGCTGTCGACCATTCATCGACGTTAACGCGCACAGCATTCGAATCGCCTTGCTCAGAGTTTCGTTTTAGCCCTTCTAACGCACTTATTGACGAATAAAGACCAATGTATGCGGTTTCCCGACAGCTGTTATGGATCGGAGTAGTATCTCGGGAAGGGAATGGTGCAGTACCGGTACTGTATGTCCGTCGGATGCCCTCAACTCAATAGGCCCCCTTCAAAGTGTCTTAGAAGCCCCCCCCCCCCCCCCCCCCCCCCCAACGCGCACCAGAACGAAGTTTTAAATAGGACTGTCACGAGATTTCCATGAAGTCTCGTGAGGTATCGAGTACAGATGATGATCCAGTGCAAGCACGTAGTTCAATAGGCCTCAGCCTTAACCTGGGTTCAGACCAGCGACAGCAGCAACTTCAACAATTATCGAGACAGTAGTGAACCCAGGTAGCAGAGAGTATGGGTACGAACCTGAGTAGTGGGTGAGCGAGCGAGCTCATTCTGGAATCTAAAGAAAAGGAATAAAGTCGACTCCTGCTCTGGCCAAGCAGACGTGGGCTAACGTGTTTGGTGACCTCGAGTAGTTCCTCGGGCACCTTAACCACACTCTACCAAGTGCTTTCAAGACGTGATCTCGGGCACCTAATAACAATCTTCTGAGTGCTTTCAAGACGTGATCTCGGGCACCTTAACCACAAAATTCCGAGTGCTTTCAAGACGTGATCTCGGGCACCTCGACACACAAAACCAAGACTTCCTTTGCCTAAGTGCTACCAACTCCAATCTTCCGGCTCACTACTAGTGAGTTGGAAGATTGCGACATTGTAGAACTTGGATTCGATGCAACCAAGAAATACAGCGCGAAGAATGTTGCGGAGCGATACCGCGCCAGTGCGGCAGCAGCTGGATGGAAATCGTCGCAGCGCCGAAAATGAAAGGATTGACCACCTGGAGACAAGGTTTGATGAATCACATGATGATCTGAGAGCTTTCAGCACGAATATCAACGCGACAATGAGTCAGTTGAAAACAGAGATCCACACAGAAATGGCAGCTTGGAATCACACAGTGACGGGGCTAGTCCAAGGGATGACAAAGCTGACGGAAGGGCTCAACCAAGTGCGTCAAATGGCGCAAGATGCGCAACGCCTGGCACAAGCGGCAAATAATCAACGCACACCCGCAGCACCGCGAATGTCCGCCACACCTGCAGAAGCAACAAGTAATGAATCACCAACACAAGCGACTCCGGTTATGACGCATGGTGGATTCACTGGTGGTGGAGTAACTGGAAATAGGGCAATTGCGCCTCCAGGATTGAATTTAAGGAAGATGGATGTGAAGCCTCCCATATTCGTTGGAGATATCGATGGGATCAAATTAAACAGCTTCATATTTCAGTTTGAGACGTATTTCCGACAAAAGGGATACGATCTACTCCAGAATGATGACAGATTGGCATGGGAACTTAATCAGTGCGTGCAAAAGAATGCACTAGTCTGGTACGAGCGATACATGACGGATGAATCGACACTAAAATTGTGGAGTGCGATGAAGTTGGACATGTCGACAGAATTCATGGAGCCTAACTTCCAAGAAAAAATTAGGAACAAGTTGCTGAAAATTAAGCAAACTGGTGGTTATATCGGCTACGTTGGCAAGTTCCGAGAGCTAAATAGGATTGTCCAAGTTGACGAGATCACCGCAATGAATTTGTTTTTGAATGGACTCTCTGATGTGTCGATGAAACGAGAGATACTTAGGAAAAAACCCCGTGGCTTAAATGGAGCCATCCAGGAGGGATTTCTCGAGTGGGAACTCAAAGATAAGAGCTCCGTTGACAACAAGTCCACAGAAAACAAGTCGAAAGGCAAAAAGTGGAATGGTGCTCTGTCTCAACAGCCCAAACAAACCCCGCCAGTTGCACGCAAATCGGGAAATGGCGAGCGAACCAACAACGCCAACGCAAAAGCTGACAAGAATTGCAGTTACTGCGGTCGTGGTCCACATAGAGTGGAGGATTGCTGGTTTAAACATCCTGAAAAGCGCCCAAAAGGAAACACCGACGTGAACAAGAAAATATTCGCTATGTTGGAGCGCCTGGTGGTTGGGGAAAATCAAGCTCGTGAGGAACGTGAGCATTTAAACGAGTAAGCCCAGTCAATGTGGAGCGATTGAATGGGCATATGAGAAAGCTCAGCCGCCTCAAGGACAAATGTTATCTGGAGTCTGTGAGTGAGATGAGTGAGATGGATGAACCAAGAGAAAGTGAAAGAAAGATGAAAACACACGAAACCCAGAAAAATGAATGCACAATGTTTACTTGTGTGACGACTGATGTGAAAAACAGGGAATTTCTTTTCGAAAACGATCCGCGTACTAAGCCAAGTGATTCATTGATTCTGCCTCGTGAATATTGTTGTTTGTTGCATACCACTAACAATATTCAGTACTCTCGAAATGATCTGGTTGTGACCAATTCCAACTTTATCGACAGTGGCGCGACTATCAATGCTGTAAGCCCCGAGTTTTGCAGGAGAGCTGGTTTAAACGACAAAATCAAAGATCATGAAGTGGAGATGCCGATTACATTGGCGAACAAGCAGGAGATGAACATTCGGAAAAGAACCGTGCGAATGCATTTGTTCATTGATTCATTTGATAGTTACGTTGATGACTTTTTCGTGCTTCCGGTACCTGAGAATCAGGATATTTTGCTGGGAATGCCCTGGTTGAAAACCGCAAACCCTGATATTGATTGGATCGAGGAGACTGTGAAGCCAAGAGAAGCATCACCAACGGAAAACGACAAAATAAAAGCCTGTTGGTTGGCGCATAGTTCATGACTACAGGGCGATGAACAATCACACCATTCGACGAACCTTGCCGATGCCGCGAAAAGATATAATTTTTGAGAGCATGCAAGGAAGTTTTTGGTATAGTTGCATGGATTTGCTGAGTGGCTATTATCAATTTCGAATGAATGATTCGGATATCAAGTACACCGCATTCCAAACACCTGATGGATTATTTGAATACCTAGTGATACCAATGGGTTTATCAAATGCACCTGCAACCTTTAACGATGGGATTCGTAAATTACTCAAAGACTTAGCTGACTTCTGTCTCTCCTACTTCGATGATATTTACGTCTTCACACGCTCTCGAGATATGGATACTCATCTAGCCGCGTTGGATCAAGTATTAACACGTCTCGAGGAGAATAAATTTTACGTGAAATTGACCAAGTGTGTATTCTGTTCAGCTGAGATACCTTGCTTGGGAGATTACATTGGGCGAAATGGGGTCAGAATCGATCCGAAGAAGGTAACAGTAATTCGAGACTGGCCACGACCCGCTACAAGAAGTGAATTGCAATCATTTTTGGGAACAGCAACCTATGTGCAGCGGTTCTGTGATGGGTTTGCCCACGATGCTGGACCTCTGTTTGATATGCTGAAAACCAAAACGACGAAAAAGATTAAAGCAAAATTGGAGTGGACTCCTGAGTTAATACAGCACTTTGAGAAGCTCAAGAAGCGAATTTCTGACACACCAGTCCTAGCAATTGCAGATTTTTCGAAACCATTCTACCTGCGAATGGATGCAAGTGACTTTGCTATTGGAGGAGTTCTTTTTCAATTAGAAGAGCATGATGGCGATCTAGTCGAACGACCAGTAGCATTTCAAGGGCGGAAATACAAAGGTGCTGAGAAGAACTACTCAATCCGAGAGAAGGAGTTATTAGCGATTTTGTTTGGGTTGCGAGTCTGGCGTGTCTATCTTCTCGATAAACCATTTATTGTCGAGACCGACCACAAATCGCTTGAGAGTGTGTTCTCACAGAAGAGCATTTCGCGACGAATTGCGAGATGGTATGACGAGCTGAGTGACTATCCTGTTACATTTAAATACATACCTGGCTCATCAAATACTGTGGCAGATGGTATTTCGCGACGCGCTGATTTTCAAGATCAACATTCGCTGGAAATGATTGTTGCGTCTACTGTAGTGCATGATCGTGTGAAAAAAGGAATTACGTCCGTGGTCGAAGAAGCCATCGCTAGGTATAGCGAAGATACTCACACAGACACCATTATACAAATACTGAAGGGCAATGAGTCTGAAACAAACGTCAAGTACATCGAGCGCTATTTTATCGACGGGAAGAAATTGATGTACTGCGGACCGAATGATGATGCACCGCGACTGGTAGTACCAGTCATTGATGAATTAATAAATGCGATATTGTTTGAGTTTCACGACGTCGAAGTATATGGGCATCCTGGAATCGAGAGGACACTTCGACTTGTCGAATCACACTATTACTGGAGACATATGATTAGGAGTATTAGGGCTTATGTCAAGTCTTGTGAGACGTGTCAGCGAACGAAGGCCAGAAATACAAAGCCACCGGGTTTGCTTCAGAGTCAACCTATTTCACACGGCCGATGGACACACGTGGCCATGGATTTCATAGTTGCTCTACCTACCACCCGATCGAAGTTTGACTCAGTGCTTGTAGTTGTGGACCAACTAACTAAACGGGCTCACTTCGTGGCATGTCGAGGTACAGCTACGACACGAGAGGTTGCTGAACTGTATCGCGACCGGATTTTTGTCTTACACGGAATTCCAGTGGAGATATTATCTGACAGAGACCCTAAGTTTACGGCTACAGTCTGGACAACCCTATGTGGAATGTTGGGGACTAGGCAAAAGTTGACGACCGCTTTTAGACACCAAGCAAATGGAGTTACTGAGCGCCTAAATCAAACGATCGAAAATTATTTGCGAGCGTTTTCGAATGGAGCATCAACAGATTGGGACTCCTACCTCTCGCTTGCAGAATTTAGCTATAACTCGCGATATCAACAGTCAATTGGAATGGCTCCATTTGAAGCTGACTTAGGATATCTGCCGTCAACTCCAGCAACATTATTGAGCCCACCAAGAGCAACAGGAGCTGAGCGACAACGCCAGACTTTGGGGAAGACGTTCCTCGAGAATCAGGCAGATCGACTGGCTACTGTTCGTCGGGAGCTCCAGCGAGCATCCGATCGCATGAGTGAATACTACAACAACAATCGGCCGGTGCAATCCTTTGAGGTGGGGGAGGAGGTATTACTGTCAACTGAGAACCTTGCAAACTACCATGCTGGGACAACCAAACAGAAATTAGGAGCTCGATGGATTGGTCCGTACGCTATCGTGAATCGCCTCGGACATGACTATTATGAACTGAAGCTACCAAAAGGTGTCAAATTTCACCCCGTCTTCCACACAAGTTATTTGAAGCCGTACATTCACAGTGATAACAGAGAGCAGCGGACGTTTAAAGTACTGCTTCCGGACAATACTGAAGGAGAATTAGTGGAGGATATTGTCGACTACAAGCGCATTCGTGGCAAGACAATGTACAAGGTCAAGTGGCTCGAACAAGCTCGACGCACTTGGGAACCCCTCGAAAACTTGAAATATGTAGGCGACCTGATCAATCGCTTTCATGAGCGCAAGAAATCGAGGAGGGTCTCTTCTTAGCGGACGGCATGTCACGAGATTTCCATGAAGTCTCGTGAGGTATCGAGTACAGATGATGATCCAGTGCAAGCACGTAGTTCAATAGGCCTCAGCCTTAACCTGGGTTCAGACCAGCGACAGCAGCAACTTCAACAATTATCGAGACAGTAGTGAACCCAGGTAGCAGAGAGTATGGGTACGAACCTGAGTAGTGGGTGAGCGAGCGAGCTCATTCTGGAATCTAAAGAAAAGGAATAAAGTCGACTCCTGCTCTGGCCAAGCAGACGTGGGCTAACGTGTTTGGTGACCTCGAGTAGTTCCTCGGGCACCTTAACCACACTCTACCAAGTGCTTTCAAGACGTGATCTCGGGCACCTAATAACAATCTTCTGAGTGCTTTCAAGACGTGATCTCGGGCACCTTAACCACAAAATTCCGAGTGCTTTCAAGACGTGATCTCGGGCACCTCGACACACAAAACCAAGACTTCCTTTGCCTAAGTGCTACCAACTCCAATCTTCCGGCTCACTACTAGTGAGTTGGAAGATTGCGACAAGGACAGCGCCGACCAAACTCCAACTTTTATCACGCGGGTTTTTCCGAACGCGGACGAGAGCCATGTATATTGAGAGGCCCCTCTCAATAACTGCAGGGGGTGTCGATTCGGTACTACCAAATCGATTTCGGAGGGATTAGATATGTGCAAGCAAATGTCAGAATCCGTGGTGATTTCAAATTAAATGCAGAAAGCGTGTTGATAGGCGTCGTTGACTTGCCAAACACACACAAATTCACTAAGTGTGCACGTTGTGTCACTAATACGGTAAGCTTGTAATGGAGGTGTTCCTGTCTTCTGCAGGCTGCTACATCGTAGTGGGGGGGGGGGGCAACGTATGCCCCTACGCGAGCCTTCAAACCTCTTCGTGGCGGCGGGGTGTCGATTGGCTTTCAGAATTCTATTCAACGGTATCCTGGGCACGCAAGTATACAACGAGCACTCTTATTCTTGGTGCCCGAAGAAAACAAATTTGCATTACATTTCTCGAAGTAGGTGAACTGGTGCATAATATGAATACCCGTAACCAATTGCGTTCTGAAGTCTCCACTCAGTTTGATGACCGTCACCCGAATAGAGAGCATATTCCAATGTTTGCAGGCGGGCACCACTGCAGGAAGTGCTCGCAGTCTCGAACGCCTTTGTCTCTCTTCAGCTCACTGGTAGCGAGCAAGCTGTCGTACTTCACAGTATCTACTACTTGCCGTGACTCGCTGCCAGCGCGTAAGCTTACGCCATATAGCCAATACAGCACATGAGCTACGGCTGGACACACAACCCCGTCTTTTGTCACTATGTTCGTCTGTTGGCATTACCGGTACATGCATGATTTGCTCACCACGCCACATAAATATCCGATTACCACGGATTCTGTCATTTGTCCAAGATTTCGAAACGACGAGGTGCGTGGACCTCTGTATCTGTACTGAAGTATTATCCCGCAAAGTAAAACTAATGTACTTGTGGTTCACAAGTATAATAGGTTTGTAATGTGTGTTTTATTATCGATAGACCCAATCACTTTCCGTTGATAGGGGCCATGTCAGCATCCTCAGTTATTATGCCTCACAGACTGCGCAAAATAACGTTCACAACACTGTACACGTCGCTCATGCTGCAGAAGCAGATGTCCATTTCCCCATCGAAAGATGCTGTGAATTCAGAGCCATACAGTGTACATGAATGCCCACTGATTTGCTGTTCGTAAACTCGTCAATCGATCGCAATGGTCCAGGGGTATTATTAATAATATAACCAGGGCAAGACAAGAGGGAGCTGGTACAGATGTCTCCGGCAAATTTGCAAAGGTCTGCCTGATAAAGACTACGAGGTTGCGAGATTCGCACAGGTGTCATATAGATGCAAAAGTAAGAAGTCGCTATAAATGTATTGCTTGCATCATGCAAGTGGCATGTGCAGGAAGCTTCCCGCAGCGCGGCATTTTCCCACCAAGTTGCATCTACTAATACCTCAATGCTTCCCCAGACGACCAGTTTCAAATCCCATGCACATCTGTACTACCTGTGCGAGGTAAATTGCTGCTTGCAGTTGCAAATTTGCCGGGGACAATCTGTACTGAATATGTAATACGTGCATTATCACTTCGTGGTTCACCCCGTCAGCCACTCTGGCGTGTCTGAGAAGTCCTGTACGACCATGCGCTTTCACCACGCCACACTCCTGTTTGCTGTCACTCTCCTGGTTTATTGCGAGGTGGCGTCGGCTGCCGTGAACTCCCAGACGACCCAAGTCCGACAAGAAGTCTCGACTGCGAGGCTTTTGAGGGTTCGCAAGTCATCGAGCGAAGATGAAGAAAGGGGTGGTATCAGTACTGCCGGTGTGGAGGCGCTCATCAGCTCGTTGAAGTCGACAGTCTCCAGTGAGCAGCTCAGCACTTTGGCTAAGAAATCCGAATCCACGGACGACGTGTTTAAGCTACTAACCGTGGACAGGAAGGCGGATGACCTCCTGGGTAGCGTTCAGCTAGACGACTGGATTACCTACAAGAATATCTTCAACAAGGAGAATCGCAAGCATCAGACCAGTTTGATCTCGACGCTCCTGGCTCACTACGATGACGAAGCTGTGGCCAAGATGATTGCGGCAGCGAAGGCGGCACCGAGTACCGGTACCGCAACAATGGCCAAGAACCTTCAAATCGAGCAGAACGCGCTGTGGTTGGAGGCTGGGAAAACCCCAGATAATATTTTTTCGCTGTTAAAGCTCGACAAGGCAGGCGACCAACTTTTTGCGATGCCACAGGTGAACACCTGGATGGCTTACATAGACCGATTCAACAAGGTGCACCCCGACCAGAAGACGACGATGTTGTCAAAACTATCGGGTCTCTACAAGGAAGAGTCTTTGGTGACTATGCTGATCGCAGCGAAGAATGTGCCGAGCACGGAGAAAATCGCAGTGCGAGTCCAAGCTGGACTGACTCAGCTTTGGCTGAAGGATGCAAAGTCCCCTGGCGAGGTCTTCACTCTGATGAAACTTGATGGAGCAGCGGATTCCGTACTTCAAAACCCTCTGTTCAGTGCGTGGACGAAGTACGTCGATGATTTCAACTTGAACCACCCAAAGAAAGAAATGAAGGCGATCTACACCCTGGTGGACCATTATTCGACTGCAGCTCTGACAAAGATGATTCTCGACGCGAAGAAAGTTCCCCGCACAGAGAGCATCGCAACCAAATTGAACACTGAGCTGTTCACGTACTGGAAAACGAGTGGAAATACCCCAAAATTTATCTTCCCCCTGCTGAAGCTTAACGGGGAAGGGGATAACTTGTTTAAGAGCCCGACTTTCGTGGCATGGCTACAGTACATCACCTTCTTCAAGGATGCCAAGCCCCGACCCCAGGTCGATGTGCTAGAAATTTTGAGAAACAACTTCAACACTGATACTCTAGCCAGGATGTTCAGCGAAGGCTCGAAGGTGCCGGGTGTCAGAACAATCGCGTCCGATTTACAGTATAATCTGCTCGTGCGATGGATGAAGACTAAGACGGACCCAGCAAGGGTGTTGAAATGGCTTCGTGTGGAGGGAACAGCGGAAGATGATGCTGCCAGGGAGCTTTACAAAACATATGCTAAGCTCTATGAAAAGGTATATAACGCTGCAAAATAGCTCAAAAGGTTCTGAGATACTCGACGATAAAAAAATGCTAAACACCAGGATCGTTCTTATCTTCCTTTGACATCTGATGTCGCTCATGACAGTACATGTTTTAAAAAAACATACTACTAGTGTAGGCTTAGGCAGGAATTGCCAGACGGTCTGTCAACCATGCTCGAGTTGGAACCACCTTCTCATCCTAGCCTGTTTACTATTAATCCAAGTCCAATGCATGGGACTTGGCCCCAACGATCGGGTAGAGGCAAAATATATCGCTTGCCGAAATATGTACATTAAAATTTAATGAGTATTCACCCCACAACAGTAAGTTGAATGAAGTATACATGTAATTGGAGCGGGTCAACTACCACTCGATGCGGAATCACCTCATAGCTCTCGTCGGTGCTGCAGACTACCGGTAGAGTGTTTCATAGTTTACACAGCAATCAACAGCTCATCAAGTAGAATTTTTACGAGCAAAGGTTGTGTACAACCTACCAGAACTTCTTGTCTAAAAAGAACAAGGAACAAGTAGTGCTAGCTCACAGGCTAGACGAATTTTCACCTTCACCCATCTGGTTGTTAAGCCACGAAAGCTTGCAATGCTTGAGGCATACATTGTGCTCCCATCCGAAGTGCAACTACATTTGTTCTCCTGTCGCTGTCGAATGCTATAACACCAAGTTTACGGGAATGTGGGATTCCCCGTAAACTTGTTGTGTGCTCGATGCCGCCCGCCCCCCCCCCCCCCCCCCCCCCCCCCCCCCTCAATTCGTAAACCTCTCCCAACCACCTACTTCGAACCAAAGTCCCTTTGTTCAGCAGCTAAGTCTAAACTATGCGCCTGACACATATCGCACTGGTAGCTGCCGTTGGCCTCCTTACCCAAGTTGACGTTGACTCGGACCCCGCGACGATAAACTCGAAGCCAGCCATCTCTGACTTGCCAAGCATTGATCGTTCGCCCCTCGCAGCAACAGACGTCCCCAACAACAGGCGTTTAAGAACTGACACAAAGATGGACAATGGCGAAGAGAGAGGAATCAATTTCGACAAAGCCAAGACCTGGATCATGCCGAAAGTCTCTAAACAAAAACTCGAACGCTGGCTAACGAAAGAGAAACCTGTCGAAAATGTCTTTACGCGATTGCGACTTCGACAGGCAGGCGATAAGCTGCTCGGTGACCCCCAGTTTGCAGTTTGGGTGAAATACGTCGACGATTTAAGCAGCAGGAATCCCAAGAAGACAACGCTGACGATCCATGTGCTGCTTACACACTACAGCGACGAAGCTCTGGTTAAAATGGTGGCAGATGTGAAGACCATCCCGGAAACCAACACATTTGCAATCAGGTTGCAGAACGAGCTAGCCGAGTATTGGTTGACGAAAGGGAAAACACCAGGCGGCATCTTCACTCTGCTACAGCTTGACAAGGCCGGAGATGATATTCTGACAAGTCAAACGTTTAGCATCTGGAAAACGTTCTTGAACACGTTCAACAAGGCGAACTCTGGCAAGACGGTGAGTATGTTTGGAACGTTGATGAATCAATACGGCGAAATCGGTGTGTCAAGAATAGTGGAAGCAGCCTTGAAGGTCAAAAGTTCAAATTACGTCGCCAAAACAGTTCAAGCGGAGCAGTTCCAGCGCTGGATAAGACGTGGAGAGTCTCCGAACGCTGTTTTTGAGCTGTTAAAGCTGGACGAAGCAGGTGACAACCTCCTTGCTAGTCCGTTGTTGGATACATTCACCAAGTACATGAGTACTTTCAACATGCAGCATGGGGAGCAGCAAGAGACTTTGATCGCAGTGTTGACCAAATACTACGACGTACCAAGCCTTCTAGCCGCAGCAAAAATAGTTCCGAGCACATCACGTCTTGCCAATAAGTTAGAAGCACAGCAGTATCTGCACTGGCTGAAGACTGGCTACGACCCCGAAACTGCCTTCATTCTGCTTGGACTTGGTGATGCAGGAGAGAAACTTCTCACCAAATCAAATTTCGCTACTTGGCTGAAGTACACTGATGCTTTTCACGCTGACAACCCGGACACAACATTGAAAACCTTGAGTATATTACATAGTTACGCCAAAGGTGCTGGGGGGTTGCCCCTTTCGGACGCTGCTCTAGCCAGAATGACGGCGATTGCAGAGAAGAATCCGACTACGATAAATGTTGCCAAACGAATGAAAGCTGTCCTGTTCCAAGGGTGGATGCGCAAGAGAGGTCACAAGACCACTGACAACGTCTTCACCATGCTAAAACTTGATGAAGCCGGAGAAAGACTGTTTCAAAACCCCATGCTTGAACTTTGGATGAAGTACGTGGATGGTTTCAACAAAGCGTTCCCAAAAGAGAGAGAGGGTATGAAGATTCTGACGACAAGCTACGACGACGCAGTTCTAGTGAAAATGATCGAATTGGCGAAGAAAGATTCGAGTACGAAAGAAGTGGCCACCAAGGTCCAGAGTGAGATGCTTACTCAGTTCGCGAACGCTCAAAAGAATCCGGCGTATGTTGGCAAGCTGCTAAATATCAAGGACAAGACGGATGCGAACTGGGGTATTTGGAAGAAATATCTGCAAGGCTATCAAAATTTACACTCCCCCGCCATGACGTAGGACGCTTGAGCAGCTCACAAACGCGTAGGATGATATACGGACGACAAACCTGGTATTAGTTGGAACAAATAGTTTGTTTCCTGGATGACTCGCTGACGGCGTCTATGCACTGCACACAGTTAGGCGGCTCCGCTACGTGTACTTCTGAGCTGTCTGATATTGAACGCGGGGTCCCTGCCTAGTGCTAGGTTAGCCATATAGAGTAGCCACCTCGCTCATATACCAGCTCATTAACGAGTTGTGAGAAACTCGTTGATGGTCGAAAAGAGAAATGTCACAGTAAGCAGTTTACAACTGACGTACCTGGTGGGGTCTTCCGCAATTGTGTGGGCGACTTAGGTCGTGATCCCTCCCAGGTGGTACTTGTTGTAGTCCTGCATGTACTTCTTCCAAAGTTTCCAGTTCGCATCCGTCTTTTCGTTCACGTGTAGGAGCTTGGCAACATTGATCGGCTGCTTTTCTGCGAATATGAACTGCCTTAGCACCTCAGTCTCGAACTTGTTTGCCAGATCCTTCGTGTTCGGATTCATCTGTGCCATTTCAACCACCTTTACCAGCTCTTCGTCCTTGTACGTAGTCGCCAATACGGTCCGAGGGATATTCTTACCAGGGAAAGACTTGTGGAAATCATCCATGAACTTCATCCAATACGCGAACATTGGGCTTTCGAAGAGCATTGAGGGTTCTACTTGATCTAGTTTGAGTGACTTGAAGGCGTCATCCGGAGACTGCATCCAGTCTTTGAACAGTACACCCTCCATTCGTTTTCCAGCACTCTGCGCACTTGGTATTTTCTCCGCTGCAAGGATCATTTTAGCGACGTCAAAATCGCTATAGTGGGCCCTCACGATCCAATTCGTAGTCATCTTGATGCCAAGGTTCTTGGCGTGGTAGGCCTTGGATGCTGCACAGTACAAACTCATCCAGAGTTTGTACTGTGCAGCATCCAAGCTTGTGGCGAGGTTCGACGTACTCACGACATTTCTTCCCACGGCGAGTAGCTTGGATAGACCAACATTTCCGTAATGAGTCGTTAGCGTCCCTACCAAAGTGATTTCCTGGTCGGGGTTCCGCTTGTTGTAAATGTTCATGTACTTGGTGAAAGTGTTCAAAAGAGGGCTCCCGAGAAGCTTGTCTCCAGCTTTGTCGAGTGCCAAAAACGTGAAAACACCATCTGTAGTTTTTCCGCCGGCCATCCAGCGCTCTAACTGCTCGGTTTGCACTGTTTTCGCGATGGCGGAGGGACTCTTGACCTTCAATGCAGCTTCAACTACCCGCGACACACCCACCTCGCCGTATTGCGACGTCAGTTTCGCGAAGGCACTTGTCTTTTGATCAGGATGAGCCGCGTTGAAAGTCTTCAGGTACGTATTCCAAGATGCGAAGGCCGGGTTGCTGAGGATGTCGTCCCCCGCCTTGTTCAGTTTCAAGAGTGTGAAAACATCGTCAGCGCTGTTTCCAGCCGCCAGCCAGGTCTGCATTTGCGCAGCCTCTAACTTGATGGCCACTCCACTCGTCCCCACGACCTTCTTCGCAGCGTCGAGAATCTTTATGACCGCTTCGTCACCGTAGTGAGTCGTAAGTGAAGCGATCGCTGACGTTGTCTTGCCAGGATTCTTGGCGGTGAAATCGTCCACGTACGTGAGCCACGTCGTGAACTGCGGGTTGTCTAGTAGTTTATCTCCAGCCCTCGTAAGTTTCAGGCGAATAAAGACGTCGTCGACAGACTTCCCGTTTTTCAGCCAGGTCTGGAGTTTCTTCGTGGTGGCAGTCGAAACCAACGCTTTGGCCTTTTCAATAACGGAGCTTGGAAGGTTCACTCTCTCTTCACCGTCGTCGTCTTCGTAGGAGCGCAGGGATCAAATGGCGGTGTGTTGGTCGTGGTTCTCGATGCGTGAACGTGCTTGAGTATGAGAGTCTGGGTGAATAATCTCCGATTCCTTCTGTGCTGAGGCCGTATCGGTACTGGCCAGGAGTGCGACAACTAGCAGCCCAACACAACCCAGACGCATTCTTCACTGAAGAGAATTTTGTCAAGTAAGAAAGCTTTCGTGGACCCATTCCAGCACTATCCTGCCTCACAACGTAGTCAAGCATTATCGCAAAAGTCGGATAGATGCAGCACGTTTTTCTATGTGGAGATGTATGGGTGCTGTATGTGATGCGATAGTTTCCTTTAGAATGGTAAGAACTTCAAAAGACGGTAGTATTACAAAACAACAAGGCACAAACAGGTGGAAGGCGACGATCGCCATTTTCAATCTCGCCATTGCCCGAAGACCCCTCTCCCTCCTCTCAGACAATGCCCAAGGAAAGGACCCCCTGATCTACACGAACGCGCGACATGATTGTTCGCAAGGCGGCAAACTTGCTCCCGGAGTTCACGGAGGACAAGAGCTACGACGCTCAGATGTCGTGATGCGTGCGCTTATGAAAAACTAATCTCCAAGCAGGGTAACCCCAGAAGTATACCCCCACTGAGCACCGACGACGTATGTACGAGCGCGCGATGGAGGCGATGAACCTGATCTCGGAGATGACCATGCGCAAAGCGTTCCATGAGGCGGGGCCGTTCGTGCCGTACAGTGGCAGTCTGCCAAAAATGACACAAGTTTTTTTATGCAAGCACATGTTTCGTTTTTCAGTGAGGTACATTGATGTCACTTAGTGGTGCTAACGACTTCCTATGTCCGTTCTAACCATCGCCCCTAGTATGGAACGCACAGATGCTGGAGCAAGAACCTTGGACTATGGACTTCGATTGTGTCACAGTGAGGAGATACTCAGCCTAACCCTGTCCTACATTCTGAATACATATACTATTTTGACACTAAATGACCGAGAAAACCGTACCGATTTTCGGCATTTTCTTAAGGCCATATTCGCCAATATTAGTTAAAGTCAAATTTGAGCGGCGCAAGATATTGTTGAGACTTGCCATAGAGATACAATGAGCTAGAGAATACTCCTGTTTAAGTGCTTGTTTGTCCGCCACTGTTGTAAGTCTAGGTCGATCTCCACCATAGACACGAAAATTTGCATCGTTTGGCCGCCACCTTAAACGGGAACGCAAGCATATTCAAACAACGTGGATTACTTATCCTTGAATAACGGTGCTTTATCTCACTAAACACAGGAGAGTAGACGTGAAGGAGCATGCAGCTATGCGGAATGAGCCGTCCAAGACAGCTTCTTCGTGAAGGAAAGCGTCCAGAGGCAACATGCCCCCTGTTGTCGACACGTTGTAGAAGTAAGTACCACTGTATGGTACACGTTATGATGTGAAAGCTCTGCAATCAAGCCGGGCTCACACTAGAAGCTGCGGCCAAAATGCCTCCTGGACGCGCCGGCACCGACACTCGCGCTCCAATAACTTGCACGTCAGAGCGATTCTGAGGACACGGGCTCCACCATTTTAAATGTTTAGTGAGTGTCGATACGATGACCAAATTGCAGAAGCATCGAACGATTATTCGCAGTCAACTTTTGACCGCATTCCGAATAAGGGACATTTCCGGTATGTGGTTCTCAGTCATTTAGTGTTAATAGTATAAAAATACTACTGTACATTGCTTTCTATTTACCCCCCCCCCCCCCCCTTATCAACCTAGGCGATCCGCCTGAAGGATGCTCCTTTACTACACGTACAGATGTCCCTGGCAAATTTGCACAGTGTACTATACCGGTAGATGCAAAAGTACTAAGTTACTCTGAATGTGTTGCTTGCATGTGCAGGAAGCTTCCCGCAGCACAGCATTTCCTGTCCAAGTTGCATCTATCTTAGTACATCCCATCCCGGCCAGTTTCAAATTCCATGCTACCTGTGCGAGGGAAATTGCTGCTTGCAGTTGCAAATTTGCTGGGGGCATCTGCATTAGTCAAAATACAGTCATGTGCATCAATAAGGAACACCTGATATGAATAGAATGAAGCTGTATATATGGGCGGCGTGGCTTGGCAATGGTAAAGTGTATTGTGATCGAATTGCTTTGGTGCCCAAATTCTGCGGGTCTCGAGAAGGAGGAGGCCGACATGACGGCGGCTGTGGCCGCGGTGAATAGAGCGACAGCCGATGGCGTCGTGTTGCCTGAAGAAATACACAATAATGTGCGACGCGGTGGAAGAGTACTTGCTGGTGCTCCCAGGGGTTTAGTGTCTGCGATGCCGAACATTGTGGGCATTACTTGGCTACTGCAGCTTGCACCCTGCGATCAAGAGAGCAAGGATAGGAGGAACGGCTACGTCTAAACAGTCGCGAGAAGAACGCTGGTGGTACCACAGAGGAGCAAGTGGAATTTACGATACACTGTGCGATCTAGCCGCGCAGACACTGGCTTGCAAGTATTCTGTCATGAGTCTGGTGAATGAGAATCGACAGTGCTTCAAAAGCGCTGTCAATGTCGAGGTACCGCGGGACTTCAGGATCCAGCAGACTGTAGCATCCATCATTTCTGTGTTGAGTGGCGATACCCAAGCGCAATTCTTCTTGTGAAACTATCGACTTATCGGAGACGGTAACTTCGTATTTGCGACAGCGACAACTGATCTATCAAAACAAAAGAATCACCTATTCTCGACAAAGACTCGGCCTTCATTGCACCACCACCAGCAAACAAAAAATGTATTCCCAGTAAGCCGCAGACGACCCAGCAACGCACAATATCTACATGCCGCATAAACTTGCAGACATCGTAATCGTATCGAGCACCAATACCGCAAAAGTTATATGCATGCAGCACCCGGATAAATGCAGCACTCGCAACGCTTCTCTATTATTTGCCAAACACGGGGATGGTGATTAAGAGTACGATCGGTTGGCTAGAAAACGGTACATGTTGATGGTGGCCACTGGTTACCGCAAGCTACACCGCCACGGTTGTCCGACAATTTGTCGTGACGATTCACTGTAGAGAGTGCGTTACACATATGTATCCGTACCTCCCGCCACCCATTGACGTCTCCATGTCCGCAGAAATCGTAGCCCATCAATTTTTCCCACTTCCCAACTTGCTCGCCACTGCTGAGACTCAAAGGACGTCTGTCAAGGTCAGTCATGAGACTCCAGTACATTGTACTGCTAGCTACTGCTGCTTTCGTCGCTACAGGTGTCACTGCCTCGCACGAAGTGGCAGACTCGAAGCTGGTCACGTCGCGGATCAATGCGGCCCAAAACACCTTGACTTCCAAGCGGTTTTTGAGAGCTGACAGCGTCACGGGCGAGGACGACGAAGAGAGAGCGATTAGCTTTAAATCCATCCCAGGGATCGAGGCGATCAAGAATGTATTCTCCAAGAAGGTCACGCTTAAGGATCTCCTGAAATATGCCGACAGAAAGAAGTCGTCGGAGTACATGTTCTCCAAGTTGAAATTGGACAAGGCTGGTACGAAGCTGTTCGACAACTCAGACGTCAATGTTTGAGTCGCGTACGTCCGTCTCATCAATCCGAGACACCCAGAAGCAGCTATGGTTACTTCGTTGACGAGTCGATACGGCGACGAAGTTCTGTCGAAGATGCTCGAGGCTGGACTGAAGATGCCTAAAACGAAGGAAGCCGCGAAGGCATTGCAAACTAAGCAGTTGGAGGGCTGGAAGAATATGGGGCTTTCTGCAGACAACGTCTTCCAGACACTGAACCTGAACATTGGAGCAGAGAAGGTTTTTAAGAACCCGAACTTGAACGCGTGGGTCAAGTACATGGACGATCTGAACTCGGGATTGCCCCGAAAGAACCAGGTATCGATGATCGACACGTTCAGAACGAACTTCGGCGACGACGCGCTGTCCAAAATGCTTGTTGCGGCGAAGAAAGACCCAGTGACGGAGAAGATTGCCACAGACATGCAGGCTTCGCTGTTGAGCAAGTGGGTGCTTGCCAGGAAGGACCCTGCAGCTGTCTCCGAGATTGCGGGTAGCTCCTTAGCAGGCAAGATGTTGCATCGTACATACCTTGAGAAGTTCAACTTGAGGTGGCCCGACCGTCTTTAGGTTGTTGGGCTTGCATGTCAAATCCAACTCTCTATTCGCCAACTAGCGAATACACCACTTGATTTAATTCAGTTTAATTTGTATAGCGAAATTCAAATTGTGAGCTGTTGGACTCACGTACATGTATGATAATATCGGCGGCTCTGTGGAGCAAAACCGAAGTGCATGTACAGGTTGAAAACTCTATCGGCGGGGGCAGCAACGTGTTTACGAACAAATGTGGTGCGTTGCAATGCCCGTGTATCCCAAAAACGCGATGTTTACGAGGTTAGCACATGATGCAGTCCACTGAATCGCCACGAGCTAATGCATGTACTGTAGCAAGAGCGCGCTCGTGGCCCAGGCTATCAAATTGATACTACCGGAGGGCACAACTGTAGTCGGCTAATGAACGTATAAATAAGGGCACAATTGTAGTAGGCTAATGAAAATATAACTTTGAGCGAGGTAAACCAAGGGGGACTATATGGCCAAAAGGTAACGGCGAACCTTGATGCCCCGCTCAAATATTTTGGATCGTCATCAACGATTTCTCATGAGATTCCGCTCGCAGTTCATGAATCTGTAGGCCGGGTGTATACACGTTAAGGATAAAAAGAACGCTATGCGACCTATGAAGCATTTGGGACTGGCATAGTGTGCTAGCTTACACTATGGAGTAATGAGCGCGTAGTCGAACACGCGGGAGATGGTCTCCAAGTCGCCCAGTAATCGCAGAATCGGAGTCAAAATGCCTGCTCTGGTCTGCACGAGCTTCACGCGGCTTGTCACACTGTCCCACTTGAACTGGATCGAGCCACGCAGCATGAACCGCTGGCCGAGCAACTTGGCAACAAGCTGTGACCACTGACCTCGATTTCCATCGCGGACGAGGTGAGGAAATGCAAAATGCAGCATCTTCGCCGTGACGACGATTGCGACTGCTGCGATGGCGGTTAACGAGTCTCCAGGACCGGTATTGAGTCGTACGAGTTGGGTGTCCGAGTCTGGCAGGTAGAGAGCGAGACGCCGGTAGTCCTCAATGAGCCTCTCGACGCCGAATCCCGTCTCGCCCACCACATCCGGTGATACCGCTGCATGGAGGAAATCGCGTTGCACGCTAGAAACAAACGTGTCCGGGGCCACGTGTGTGCTGCTGCCAGGGTCGTTCGTTGGGGCGGACCCTTTCAAGCCGTAGCGGAACAGACGAAAGTATTCTGCCACCACCGCCAAGGCAGTCGTTCCGGTGGGGACACCAGAAGAGAGAGCCTGGCACTGGAGCTGGAGCTTTTGGATTTCTTCTCGTAGCTCTCCGACGTCACGCTCTAGAGCGATTGCATGGTCCTGGAGCTTTTTCCGGTACCTCTGCATGCTCGTCCGACGGCGCTGCCGGCGGAGCTCCGCATCAGCATTTTCCTCTGTGACCCGTACTTTATCAGCGGATTGGTTCTCTATGCCGACAGGCTGTGAGGGGTCCAGCGTGCCTTTGTGCTTGATAGGAGCTGCAGCAGGTGCCTGGAGGGTGACGCTGTTAAGTAGCTGTTGGAAATACTGTGGTCTTGAACTCGCGTAGTTTATCGTCCTTGAGCTCCAGGCTTCGTCGTCTCCGTCACGCCCGACTCCAGGTTTGGGCCAGAGGTGCGATGACATCACGTTTCCGATCACATCGTCACTTAGCATGTGAACGTTCGGCGGGTGGGGGTGGGGCGCTGCTTCCCATTGTTCTTGTTGGAGGCGAACTTTCTCGTCTAGTTTCAAAGTGGTGAAACAGGGAATGCTTTGGATACCCGTAACCAGTTCATTTAAAATAAAACTCCTTGGCTCACGCATTCCCACGGATACACTTTCCTACGGATCACGCCATCACACGAAGACATTTTCCCTAAAAGCCCATGAACACTTCCATATTTGCGTCGAAGGGGAAAGGTCGCAAAAGAAACAGCAGCGGTAACTGGGAGTTAACCGCACGAAAAGCCAAGGGTCAAAGATCGCAGGGGGGAGTCACTTGATTAAAGTATAGGGGCTCTGCTCAAGCTGGACGGTAAGATCGCACATGCATCACCGTCAAGCAGGATGCAGGCCACGGACCAACCTCCAGACAATCCAGGGGAGGTGATCGACGTCTGCACGCCATCACCTCCGCCAGAGGAAGGCAAGGGAGAGCAGACAGCAGGCGTCAAACGTCACCAAGATCCGACCGAAACAGAAGAAGAACCGGTTACGGAAAGCACGCCGAAACGCCGCTGGTAGGAGAGTGGAGAAACAACGGAAGACAAGGAAATGCCTGAAGTGCTGGAAGAAGAAGAAACTATGCAAGACAACCAAGAGGACGAGGACATGAAGCACCATGATCAGCCAACGTACGAAGAGATTGTAGAGGAGCCTCTAACGTTCGCGGAGATGTATATCTACCTGCACGGAGAACTAGCAGGCACGGGGGTCGAAGAAACAAAAGACACCTTCAGTGCGCTGGAATATATGGAGAACATGTTCACTACAGTCGTCAGAACGCACCCAGACCTGAAGTTGACGAACAACAAGCGCAAATACCCGACTCTGACTGACGATGAAAAAGAACAACTACTGAACTTGTTCTTGGTGGACGCGGCCATTGGCCGACCAGACGCGAGAAAATGGAGGGCGCGCCTGTATGATATCACGCAATCACTGTATAAAACACGTCGCATGCTGACTGAAATAGTTGACCACAGAGTCGCAACCTCCAAGGCATCCACAGCCCCAGTAGTCAACGCCTGGGCTCAGCAACATGACCAACTAGCTCCCCAGAAGGAACCGGACTCAGACGTCGACATGACGGGCGATGAAAGCTCGTCGTACCGATTCATGACCACTGCATCTTCAGCATCTGAAATTCCAGTATATCGTCAAATTTGTGAATCTCCTTACGGATTCCCTAGCAAAATCCGCAAGCCAACAGAAAAAGAAGAAACCTTCAGCAGAAGACTCCTGGAGGGGACCATTCTCTGTGCCCACCTGCCACCATTCCTCAAGCGCGTATGCTCTTCGGATGATTCAGTACACAATCCAAACCCAAGTGGAAGGAGACTTAGCCATTCATCTACCAGTGGATTTCCCAGTGTCCCCTGACTTCCAAACAAGAGAAAGACTAGTAGGCATGCTCCTATTAGTGAAACGCAGAAGTGAACACCCAGAGGAGCGACTCGTAGCATTCCTGAAAAGCGCAAAACAAGTCTGTTACGACCGTAACCAGCATGCGATCCATTTGATTTTCTGGACACGAGAGCAAGCAGCCGTGTGGGGGAAAGAATTCAAGTCTCTACCATTCCGCCACAAGAACTTCGCCCTGCGAAATGAAGATGAAAACGCGGGGGAACCAACTACCACTATAGGTCATAGCTCCACGTCAGTATGGGCCAGACAAATGGGAGCAGATGGAGTACGGGACGAGAAATCCCGAGACAGGTACCATGTTCGACTACTTAACGTGTCAAGGTTCATGGACGAAGCAGCCCTTGACGCATATCTACAGCAGAACTTCAAGGGCAACTACATGACCCGCCAAGAACCATCAGCAGGATCTTATGAGAGACAAACGGACACTTGGGACGTCTACTTCAGAAGCCCGCTATGCCCGCCATTCCTAGTAAGCCAGAGATTCCTTAACTGGAACGGGACCAAGATTTTGATCCACCATGTGAATGTCAAACCAGCACCACCATGCTTCCAATGTGGGGCAATCGGACACACACGAAGCAGATGCAACGCTCAAGATGACTACTGGTACAGGCCAGAACACTGCTTACAAGTCACAGCCGAAAAAATTGCAGCATTGCCGAAACAACCACGAACAATTACCAGTTTTGAGGAGATGACAGAGTACTGGGTTGACGAAGAAAATGAACCAGAAAACAAGGAACCGGTGCCAATAATGACGGATCTTCAGCAACCAGCAACGCCCATGAATCAACCAACAACCAACCAGAACCAGCAAAACCCCAGTGCAACAGCAACCCACCAAACACACAACAAAGGTAAGTATGAGTGGCACACGGTTGGATCTAACAACAGCCGTCGTTATGAACAACAGGTGGAGATAATTGTAGAATGCTGCTCAACACCAACATCAACCAACACAGCGAGACCAACTAGACTAGCAGACCACTCCCATCAGAAGGAGACTGGAAAACACACTGAGCAGGAACACCCACACCCGATCATGAATAATCCCCAGCTGAAGTTATCCAGAAGACACTGAGCCAACGCTCCCAACAGATGCAGAAGCAACGACGATTAATCAACAAACACATAGCGGTTTTCCGCGCTCCAGCTACGAAACAAGCGCTGGAGAAGATAGCAAAACCAACTATAGTGCAACAAGAAGGAACGGTGCTGACAGGACAGCAAGTACTGCAAGCGTGTGGACTTGAAGAAACAGCAACACCAGCAAACGGAAACTGTCAATATTATGCAGTCGCAGCAGCGCTTCTAAACCGAGAATTTCAAGAAACCAGCAGCACCTACCCGCTTGAAGTCCTTACCCACAAACTCAAGAAGGGAATAGCAGCCGCTAGTGACCATTTCTTTACTGAAGAATTTGATCACAACACTCGACTCAAAATCCTAACAGGAATCGAACGCTCAACTCAAAACTTACGCCCTGGACAATCGGCGCAAGCTCTGAAAGCTCACTTCCTAGAACTGGGCAAATCGGAATCACGACGCAGTGGATACATTTCGGGACGTCACTGGGGTAATGACGAAACACTGCGAATGCTCGCGAAAATACTGCAGAGGAACATCTTTGTAGTGATAGCACGACCAGGACTGGCACAAGCGACGTATCAGCAGTTCACACCGGCGCAGGTAACGAAATTTGCTATAACGTACAGCACAGCTAAGGAACGTAACTACGAAGCGTAACAAGCTCAGCATTGGATTAACCATATTCGCCAAGACTGCAAGGAGCGACAGTCACCAGAAGAGCTACCGATAGTACTATTATTCAGACCAAAACATTATTGCCACCTTCGATTCAACCCCAAGGCGGTAATAAAAGGACTTCAGACCGACCCTAAGCAAGCCGAACCCAAGGAAACCAGCTTAGAGGACGAAACTATGAGCTCTCTAAGTGAAAACACTGATGAAGGTATGGATGAATCAAGCGACGACGCAGAGGGAGGTCCGAGTGAACAACAACAAGCGGACAACAAAGCCAATGAAGGAGATCGACAACTTACAGCAGCTGAAATTCACGAACGTAGCGAGGAGCAAATTCACGGACAGGGTCGAGAGGAGGAATTACGAGTGTTCTCAACTGCTGGAATTGATAGAATCGCACCTGGTAGGAGACAGGATTTACGTGACTTACAATGGTCAGATGAAGCAGCGGTGGAAGAATGGATGAAACAGTACGAAGTAGATCAAACAACGCTAAAACAATGGGAAGATGAACTACTGGATAAAGGGCCATCACCTACTTTCACTTCGTCACAGTCCAGCGACCCCCATTCAAGCAGCTCGGTCTGGGAACAAGACGACCCAGAAATTCTACCAGACGAGAGCGCCACAGAGCCAGACAGCACAACCAACCCACATCCAAGCCGCTTTGAAATCAAATATACTACCATCGGTGCTAGTAGGGCTCGCCAAAGAGAACTACGAAAGCTGTGGCACAAGCAAGCACCCAAGTGGGAACAGGAGACCGCCACAGCATTCCCTACACTACCAGCAATAACGGAGGCATCGAAATCGATAGTGACGCAAGCTCCAGGGACTTTGCTATCAATGCTTAGAAAGTATCAATCTCCAGAGTTCATACTCTCAACGATGACAGACGCAGTACTGGATTCTTGGACTACCGCTGCTCGCTTGGACTGCCTGATTCACTGTCTGGGTCAACTGGCGGAAAAAGCTGGTGAAACAGGAGACAGCGCCAGCACAAACTAGCTGGAGTTATGTATTGGAGAACTGCAGCAACAAGCAGCGCTAAATCAAGAACAACTCAACCTATTCCCGACCGAATGATGGTAGAAACTGAAACTGATGAAATGTGGAGACATGGAATTACTCAAACTGTGCAGTAAGGAACGACTGAAATATCTGTCGAGAATTACTGTAGTAGCACATGTGTACACCAATGAACTCCAGAGATTAACTAGGAATTTTGGAGGCCGACAACCCACGACCACAATTGAGTACCTCGACATACTCTTTGAGGTCATGCAAGGGAATGCAGATATCAACGCAACTATTCACCAATAGAACACAGCTGGGGTATGGGCCAAGATCGAAGAACTGCTCACATCTCGCCCCAACAGAGTCGAGGTTATTCCAGAAAGCGAGTCGACAGGGCAACAATAGACCATGAATCAGCTACCAAACAACAACCCTCCGGAAGGAGACTACTACACAACATAGCTTCTTTATTTGAACAACCACCAGTAACACGACGACACAAACTAGGACCCCGAACCAACTTAACCATCAACACTCAAAATTTACGTGGATTTGCGAAGAAATCACGTTGACAATGGATGAGCGGGTGGCGTAGAATTCGAGGCAACCGAAGACCTGATATTATTTTACTCCAAGACACACAAATATAAAACAACCAAGCAACAAACCAATTGATAGATCAATGGCAAAGAACATGGCAGCTATCTATACCAGACCATGACTTGAGCTACTAGGCAAAAACAACGACGATATCAGCAGGACTGGGTGTCCTAGTAACACCCGAAATCAGCGCTCGAATCAAACCATGGCAGCAAGCAAGCTGTACATCACGAGTGATGGCAGTAGAACTTGATGAATGGCTCATAATCAACATGTACGCACCTGCACAGCACAAAGACCAAGACCAATTTTTCGCAGACCTTGAGCCGTGGATCTCACAACACTCCTCCATTATAATTGGAGGGGACTATAACTGTGTACTACAACCTCACCACGACCGCGTAACAGGCAGAAAACCCAGTAATTCCAGCAATGAAAGCAAACTTCCCAGCACACTGCTTGATAAGTGGGACTTCACTGATGCTATCAGTTTTTCACGTAATTTGAATGATGAAGAGGACCACGACACTCTTCAATACTACACACACTGGACCCAGGACGGAGCCAGTCGACTAGACAGATTTTATGTAAAAGGAGAACCCTTTACTGCAACACAGTGGGTTAGTGTGCTGGAAGCAGCGCATAACTCCGACCACCGGGAGGTTAGACTGGAACTCACAACAGGAACAACGACGACTACGACAACACAACGAATACTGCACTACCCTATCCAAACAGGCAGACCCCAACGGGTTAAGGAAGCCATTGGAAAAGGACTTAGTGAAATTATGGACATATATGAACTAACACAAGACCCGGTCGCTAACTGGGACACAGCCATTGAAAGTATTCAACAATTACTTCAACAAATCCAGACAGCGGACGCACGCCAAAGCAAAAGGTATTTTGCCAATATCCGAGCATCAACTAGGATTGTTCGAGTTTCTCAACAGGAAATACAAAAAGCAGCACAGACAGACGCTATGAACAAAGTAGCACGATCATTTGGTAGGAGCTTACAAAAAAAACTCCGGAAAACACAAGAGCTCACTTCAGGAGGAACTCAGACTGGCAACGAGATCAGACAGTGACGGAGATTAAACCATCACCAGGTCACTTCTACCCAAATCAGTATCCAATTGAAGAGAGAATGGCAGCAGAATGGAGCCATGTGTTTGGACAATCCCACGCTACGAGTGACCCAACTAGACGAGAAGGAATTCTTCAGAAGCTGGCCACTATACCTGTAACGGGGTTACACGTACCCGTTAGTGTATCGTACACGAATAGTGCGTTTCACACAAATGGTGTGCACACCCAAGTTGGTGTGTGTACACGAGACTTAGGTTGGTGGCCTCACAGCCACCCGTCATGCATATTACTAGGCTCCACTATGGTAGATAGTGAGTGTTATACATTTACCCCACTGGCGGCCTTGCCGCGAATAACAACAATAAAAATCAGTTCACGTTTTGAAGTCTAGTGTCTATTAGCCTTATTTAAAGTATTAATAACTCTAGGAGTCTGTAGATCGCATATCTACAGACTGTACTTGGTTCTGGTGTAGAACCTAGGTTTACAACCGAACTAAGACTCTGAGAGTCTACGTCTTCCTCTGACGCAAGCTACGGCAGCCCCGCTGCACTTGGTAGCACTCGTAGTCAATCCTACACCTGAGTCTTACGACTGTCCCTCTGTGAGGATGGAGCAATTTGCCCACTTACCCCCGAACCAACAGGACGGGCTTAAAAAGCTGATGTCCTTGTTGGGCCCGGAAGGTGTGGCTCATCTTGCTTCGCAAGGCCCCGACGTGATTAATGCGCGTCTGGAGGCGTTCTCGAGTTATGAGAATGCTCTGTTGGAACATCTACAACAGAAGATGACGGCTGTGACAGCGTCAACGACGCCCAAGCCGGCATCGGATGGAGCTCCACGAGCTAAGCCGCTCATGGTGAGCGTGAAGACCTTTGAGGGCAAGGAAGGAGAGAATCTCCTGCTCTGGATTAGAGAGGTCGAGATGGCCATGGCGTCCGCCATACTCCAGACGGAGCAACAGCGCGTGGCGCTGGCCGTGTCCAAGCTGGGTGGCCGGGCCCGGGAGTGGGCCCTAACGTGTGGCACGTCGGTGGACAGCGCGTTCCCATCCTGGGAGCAGCTGAAGCTTCAGCTATCGCGAGTGTTCTCGCCGCCTAACCAGGCCTATCGCGTGTGATCACGCTTCCTGGCTACCCGCCAAGGAAAGAAGGAGTTGGTGGACTTCATCCAAGAGTTACGAACTCTTATTGCCGGTATGGCTGCGGACCCTCTTCCGGAGGCGGTCACGGTGACCATCTTCATGGAAGGCCTCCGCACTGGCGTGGCCAGAACGGAAGTATTCCGAGTTCACCCCACCTCTTTTGAAGAGGCAGTGAGCGTGGCGTTGAACGCCGAGTTCAACTTTTAGTCGGCCCGAGCCGGGTGGGGGACGTCGCAGACGAACTCATCCGGAGCCGCCGGCTCCTCGGGTGGACCCGAGCCGATGGATCTCAGCCATGCTGAAGACGAAGAAGCTGAGCTTCTTGCTGCCGAGCAGCGCATCGGCATCCGCCGGTGCTTTGTGTGTGGGAGCACCCAGCACCTGCGACCAGGTTGCCCGCTGCATAAGCAGCGCCAGACTCCGGCGAGCCGAAGCCCTGCTTCTTACCAGAAACCTGGTTCGTGGCGGGGAAACGTCAACGCTCAGTAGGCGCGGGGCGGCCTACTGGGGAAGAACTAAGTTCTGTTGAGCCTCAGCAAGGAGGTCAGCAGGGCTTAGCCCCGAAGAGCACCGTGCTCTTTAACACGGAACGTGTATGCAGGCCGGGCTTGCTGGTCGTTGAAGCGACCGTGAAGGGCTTTGATAAGCCGTGGACGATATTGATCGATTCGGGAGCGTCGGGCAATTATGCTCGACGCTCCACGATGGAAGGAAGTCGGCAGTATGCCGAGGCGCTGGTAGCGCGTACGAGTGATATTATCACTGTCCGTCTCGCGACGGGAACCCGTGTTACGGTGCCCAAGGTTCCTGTGAACCTTGGCGTGAAGTTTCTGGACTTCGATAGCGTTGAACGCTGTCTGGTCCTTGACCTGGATTCGAGATATGATCTCATCCTGGGCATGGCATGGCTGGAACGCCATGAGCCATGGATTGATTGGAGGTCTAAGACCTTAGGCGCTACGCGGTTGCGTCCTGGTGAAGCTTTGGCGAGTCATGAACCCACCTCTGCTAGGAAGCAAAAGCGCTATTGGCGCGAGCACTGGACCGAGACGGTCAACGTGCTGGACATCGGCGTGTCGGAGTTGGTTGACACTCATGATGTCGTAGACAAGAGTCCCGAAGGGGCTGTACGTGGAGCGGCACGTAATCCGCTGAGCGGGACTCGTTGTGATAACGAGCCATCGCTGCAGGCCGTTGATGGCAGGTCGGCAGAAAGCCGAGGCATCGTGGGCATAGCCCTGATGATGCGCGTGGAGCGGCACGTTATCCGCTGAGCGGTGAGCGCCGCGATGGCGGAGAATCGCTGCGTGCCAACGATGGCGCGGTCGGCCACGAGCCGAGGCATCCTGGGCCCAGCCCTAACGATGCGTGTGGAGTGGCACATAACCCACTGGGTGGGGACTGCGAGCTATGCAGCTCCTCGCCGGATGTCGAGTTTGACGTCGACGCTCCGATGAAGCAACAAGAGGTGGAAACACCTGAGGACACCTTTGGTGTGAATATGCAGGCCTCCCCGAGGCGTATGGTCTCTGCGCGGAGACGGCAGCGACGCCGTGTGGCAGCTGCGAGACGCAAAGCGTCTGTTATGACACAGCAAGTGTCGGGAGTAGTGGATAGCGAACAGCTATATACACTCGTTAATGGGGTGACCGGCGAGGTTGCTGGCGACGTCAGCCTTGAGGCTGTTCCCGCCGCAGATGCTCTGCTAGAGCTGGACGAAATGTCAATTGCCGAGTTCGGCGAGGCCTTAAAGGCGGGCGAATTAGCCGAGGTCGCTATTATATGACCTGAAGATGAGTTAAACTCGTCGTCCCTTATGGACGAAACAGTCCTGGAGGACACGAAGCAGGCGCTTAGTGCGCGTAGTGGATCGGCGATCCTGAAGGATCCTTCAGATCCGTACTATCCCTTGGTTAAGGAATACCAAGATGTCGTTTCCAACGATCCGCCTTCTGGCCTACCTCCAGATCGAGGCGTGCGTCATGAGATTGACCTGGTCCCTGGAACCAAATACTGCGTAACAAGGCAGTGGCCCTTGCCAAGGGAGCAGTGTGACGTCATTGACGCGTTCTTCCGTGCAAAACACGAGGCGGGCATGGTGCGCGAGAGCAAGTCTCCGCACTCGACGCCGACATTCTGTGTCAGAAAGTCAAACGGCAAGTGGCGCATTGTCCACGCTTTCAATAAGCTCAATGCCGCCACCATTCCGGCGCAGACGCCTATTCCTAGGAAGGATGTTCTCCAGAACAACATGGTTGGATGCACAGCATACAGTGCGCTCGACTTAGTCGATGGTTATTACCAGTTGCTCATGCGTGCGAGCGACATTCCGCTGACAGCGGTCAGCACCCCGAGCGGCATGCTCTGGGAGTGGTTGGTGACGCCCCAGGGGCTGTCGAACGCGCCCGCGACGTTCAATCGTCTAGTGACGCAGCTCTTCCGGCCCCATCGGGCGTATGCACAGACATACTTCGACGACATTTTCGTCCACAGTCGTGCCGAGCACGGGAAGTCAGATGTGGACAACCACATAGACCATTTGCGAGCGGTGCTCGAGTGCATGCGCACTAATAAGCTGTACGCTAACGCATCCAAATGCATCTTCGGTGCTGAAGAGATCCCCTTCTTAGGGTGCTTCATCGGGAAGCGCGGCCTTCGAGCGGATCCCTCTAAGGTCAAAGCCATTGTTGACTGGCCGGTTCCCAAGAACCAAAAAGACTTACGCAAGTGGCTTGGCCTCGCCAACTACTTGCATAAGTACAGCGAGTACTACGCTGATATGGCTCGGCCATTGTCCAATCTCCTTAAGAAGGATGCGGAGTGGGCCTGGGACACCGAGCATCAAGTTGCCCTCGAGGCGGTTAAGGAGAGTCTCCTACACGCGCCGATCCTGGCGTTGCCAGACCCCGATCATCCGTTTAGTGTCGTCTGTGACGCATCGGACTTTGCCATCGGTTGTGCACTGCTGCAAGCAGACACCGAAGGGCGTGAACGCGTAATTGCGTGTGAGTCTCGCCAGCTAAAAGCTGCAGAGAAGAACTATCCAGTTCATGACAAGGAGCTACTTGCAATGAAGTATGCTCTAGTCAAATTCAGGGTTCACCTGCTAGGCTCTAAGCCATTTGTCATCTTTACTGATCATGCGTCACTACGCACTGCGACTCAGTCGCCTCACCTCTCGCAGAGGATGGCCCGCTGACTCTCCTTCTTTGCGGAGTACAACTTCGAGGTGAAGTACAAGCCTGGCAGGCAGAACGGGTTAGCGGACGCGCTGTCCCGCAGACCCGACTATGAGTTATCTCATGTCACGACTGTGACGTCGTCCGTGACGGACTTGATCCGCACTGCGTATGCGCGTGACGACATGTGTGTCGCTCTGCTACGTGCTCTTGGGAGCAAGGAGTTTGAAGACTCGGACTGTAAGCTGTCGGCGCGCTTACGCGCGAGGCTGCATCGATATTCGCTCGATGATGGCCTGCTGTATTACAGCACCGATCCGGAGGATACTCCACGTATTGTGGTCCCTCACGATGAGGATCTGAAATATCGTATCCTCTATGAGGCACACGATACTGCGCTTAGTGGCCACCTTGGTCGTGAAAAGACCTATGGCTCTGTGAGCCTCTCCTATTGGTGGCCCAAGCTTTACAAGTGGACGAGCACGTATGTGCGCACGTGTGAGACGTGTCAGCGGGTGAAGCCCTCCCCGCATGCGGCCGCGCCGCTGGCAAGCTTGCCTGTACCCTCAGGGTGTTGGGAGTCCATGAGTATGGACTTTGTGTTCGGCCTTCCGAAGGACTCGGATGGCAACACAGGCATCGTGGTCTTTGTCGACCGTTTGAGCAAGATGGCTCATCTAGAGGCGGTGGCGGACACCATTGATGGTAACGGTAAAGCCAAGCTGTTTATCGACCGGGTTTTCCGCCAGCACGGGCTGCCCGAGTCGATCGTCTCGGATAGAGTCCCCCGTTTCACGGGTAAGTTCTGGTCGTCCGTCTTCAAGGTGCTGGGCACCCGATTGGACATGTCCACAACGGATCATCCACAGACCGATGGTCAGACCGAGCACGTTAATCGCGTCGTGGAGGACGTCCTCCGCAGCGTTTGCGCCGAAACGCCCAAGCGTTGGAGCACCATGCTTCCACTCGTGGAGTTCGCATTGAATAATGCTGTTCATGCCTCCACAGGCTTTACCCCGTTCTACGTGAATGGCCTCACCCACCCTCGCGTCCCGTTGACGCTACCACTCCGTGGTTCCGGGCTTGGTGGGGGAGAGATAGCTGGTCGGCTTGCTGATGTCAGCCCTCTCACTGTTCGTAAACAGGTTGACGAGTTTCTGTCAACGCGTCTGAGTGTCCTTCGACACGTACGTGACGCTATGGCTGAGAGCCAAAACCAACAAAAGGAAAACGCAGATGCCAGGGGCAGAGGTAACATTGAAAGTTACGCAGTCGGAGACTTGGTTTTATTAAACGCAAAAAAACTACCTACACATGCAGTTTCTGCGGTCTTCAAGACGAAGCTGCGCCCACGCTTCATCGGACCTTTCAAAGTCGTGGCCAAGAAGGGCCTAGCGTATACGCTCAACCTTCCGAAGAAGATGCGCACCCATCCGGTGTTTTATGTGGGCTTGCTCAAGCCGTACCGGGACCCGGCGCGGGTGAGCACGGAGGCGCTGGCACCGGGACGTGCACAGGTGGCACAGCCACATAACCCTGCTGAAGTCGCAGCAGAAGGTCGACTTGACCCTCCAGCCTCGCCAGACCTCGCTCAAGGTCGGAGACCCGGTTCGCCAGCGCAGCTGGGGCCTCGAACCAGTCGACGCGCTCCCGGAGCTGATCAATCCCATGCCATGAGCGATCATAGGCGTTCTCGGCCTGATGGAGAGTCCCACGGAAACGTACGACCTCCCGGCGCAGCGATCCCATCGCGTTCCAAGCGTCCTCAAGCTCCGAACGATGCACCCAGTGCAACTCAGCGTCCGCCACCGGCGTTGCTCGATGAGCAGGGCAATCGCCACTTCCATGTGGAACGGATTGTGGCTCGGCGTCGCCGCCAAAATCAATACCAGTATCTGATGAAGTGGCGAGGGTACCCCCGCTCGCAGAACTCATGGGAGTTTGAGGTACCCCTCCGGCAAGACTGCCCTGACGTCGTGGACGCTTTTGATCGAAACGATCGACGGCGCCCTGGGGGCTCGCGACCGGCGCGTCGGTCGCCACCCGCTTCCCGGCAGTAGGTCGGGGAGCGAGGGGGTTAACAGCTGAGCTCAAGCTTTGACCCTGGGCTGCTGCAGCCGACGATCCACCTTGTGGAAGGTCTGCAGAGCTCGGAGGAGCATGTTGAGGAGCCCGCGCAGGGCGGGGCTGAAAGCCCGAAGGAAGTTGGCGTTTCGCCTTTAACTTCGCGAACGCGAACCGGAGCCGACGCTCTAACAGGACGTCGTCCTTCTTGAAGCTAGCTTGCAGCGCGACAATGGAAGAGAGCTTACGAGCCCCTTCCACCCAGAGCTCGAATTGATCGACATCCTACTCCTGGCGTTCGCCAGCCAGTAGGACCACTGGATACGTCCGCATTTGCGGCACGGACGCCCCCCGGGCTTGGAGCTGCAGGCGCTCACGGTACTCGTGTTGAGTGGTAAGCTGAGGCGTCAGCAACCTCTGGCGGAGGTCTTCTCGTTGAGCGACCTCTTCGTTGGAATGGGCCACGGGTCCGATGACATAGTCATTCAACAGTTGCGACGCCGCTAGGCGAGCCACTTCGTTGGGGTCGCGTGGCTCAAAGCCGTAGTCGCGGCGGCTCGGGTGGAGCAGAGGCCGTGCTATCGGACGCTGGGCGCGGGGCGCCTCTTCCATCGCGGCCAGTTGCTGGCTTTGGACCTCGTCGAGGTTGTTGGAGACAACGTTGGCCTCCATAGGCTCGTCCTCGTCTCGCGACGGGAGTGACGACGTTGTCCGCAACGCGGTCAGAGCTGACACAGCGTCGCTACGTTCTACGAACGGATTGGACGTGCGTAGGTCACGCTTATCGGTCGTGCGACCCCGTGGAGGCTCCTCCTCCTCTTCCCGGAGGCAGGTATCACTGCCGTAGTCGACCTCCTCTCCCTCTTCGAGGCCTTCAAAGAGGGGTTCATTCGCGCGGCGAATATGCGGCTTCGGCGCGTCTGCCGAGCTTTTCGGGGCCGACATAGCGACGCGAGCTTGTTTAAGCTGCTGCTTGGAGTAATACTCCGCCACAGAGAGCGTGGTTCTCGCCACAGGCGCCGATGCGTTGTGGCCAGCGGCCGAGGAAGCACTACATGCGGACGAGTTAGGCGGGCTGTGCCCGGGCTGCGACGACGCGGAGCGTGGGCTGCGGTTGGCACTCAGTGCTGCTGCTTGTCGTGGGCTGTGCCCCGGAGATAAAGACGCGGAGGGTGGAGTACGGTCAACAGACCAAGAAGCTTTCTGGCTGCCAGACATTGATGAGCCACGGGCGTGGTGTGCTTGTTGAACTTGGAAAGTTCTTGAGCGAGGTCCGAAGACCCATCTCTGATGAGGGAAAGTGACGAGTGTCGACACGTGGTGTCAACAGTCTGGTGAGGGAGGGTGTAACGGGGTTACACGTACCCGTTAGTGTATCGTACACGAATAGTGCGTTTCACACAAATGGTGTGCACACCCAAGTTGGTGTGTGTACACGAGACTTAGGTTGGTGGCCTCACAGCCACCCGTCATGCATATTACTAGGCTCCACTATGGTAGATAGTGAGTGTTATACATTTACCCCACTGGCGGCCTTGCCGCGAATAACAACAATAAAAATCAGTTCACGTTTTGAAGTCTAGTGTCTATTAGCCTTATTTAAAGTATTAATAACTCTAGGAGTCTGTAGATCGCATATCTACAGACTGTACTTGGTTCTGGTATAGAACCTAGGTTTACAACCGAACTAAGACTCTGAGAGTCTACGTCTTCCTCTGACGCAAGCTACGGCAGCCCCGCTGCAATACCAAAACAGCACAGATTAACACCAGAGGAAGCAGAAAGCTTAGCCTCACCGATCTCGGAAGGCGAAACTATGGCAACGATTGAACATCTCAAACGGAACAAAACAGGTGAGATAATAGGTCTCAACCACGATTTCTACAAAGGCTTCTTCGATGTACTTACACCTGGACTTACAAAACTTTTCAATACAATTTTCGATGGCGCAGGAGAAATACCTCAATCCTTCCTTGAAGCAACTATAGGCGGAAAAAAGGAGACTCCGCAGATGCTATGGACTATCGACCTATTGCCTTGTTAAACACGGTATATAAACTGTTCGGACGAATTCTAGCAGATCGACTCCACCAATTTCTCCCAACACTCATTAGCTCAGCACAACAAGGCTTTGTTAGAGGAAGAAACATTGACAAAACTGTCACGATATTACGAACCGTATTAACAACAAGTGTTCATGACCCAGTCAAAGCATGGTCAGATTTATCAGCAGTTCTGTGTCTGGATTTGAGAAAATCCTATGACACCCTTGATAGAACATTCATGCTCATGGTACTCAGTCAATTTGGCTGTTCGGAAAACAAATTATCTCGGCTATACAGCGACTACACAACGGAACCACAGCTCGATTTCTTGTAAATGACAAAACTTCGACCAAATGGACAGTAGGGTCAGGAATACGCCAAGGGTGCCCGTTAGCGCCATTACTATTCATTCTGGCAGTCGAAATTCTCAGCCACGCAATTGATCAGCAACCCGAAATCACCGGCATCGCAATACCAGGGAACTCAAAGATCAGACACAAGTTCTCAGCCTTCGTGGACGACAGCACAGTGTACATGAACTCGCTAAAGAACTACCAGCAGTACAACGGACACTACGAACATCTGGTGAACTCTCAGGACTACAGGTACAACCGGAAAAAAGCATACTCATCGCACTCAACACTGCAGGAACGCCAACCAAGTGGCAAGGATACCCCGTTTTACAGCCAGGATAGACGACGCGGCTGCTGGGATACTGGGTAGGCAATAAAGAAGCAACGACAGAGAACTGAAACATCCGGATTGAAAAGATACAACGACTCCTCAGGATAGCGACCACAGTAGGGAACTCGGTGGCACAGAGGATCATGCTATTCAACGTGATCGCACTACCGGCAATTTCTACACGGGTAAGCAATTCATCCCACCCAAAGCAACACTTGAGATAACTCGAAAACATACAGAAGCAATTTCTATGGAGAGCATCCGCGAGCACAGAATCCAGCACTCACAAAATCAACGCAGCTTTACTCTTCACGCCCAAATCAGCAGGATGATTAGGACTTCAGGATATCTCGAGAGCACTCCAAGCAACTCGCTGTAATTTGGCGGAGAAATGGCTACACACACCAGCGGACGTATATACGGAAGCGTGGCACGCTCTCGTACACCCTGGACAAGCAACAACGGACATATGCTGTGCATTTCGACCGGCTTCGAGGAAACTGAACAGCAACTCAACACGAGAAACCAACGGACAACTAAGAATTTCAGCACAAGCCCTATGTAAACTAGAATTGTGGAAGGCGCAATCACAAGAACTGCTTCGAGATGAGGGCCAGGATGACCAACTAAGACAAGTATTAGCAGCAGGGCCAGCTCACGCATCCAGTTTCTGGCTTACCGATGACGTAATCTACTTCAGATCGTCAAACGTGACACGAACAGCAACGCTATCAGATCAGGCGGTATTTATACTTCAAGCACCATGGGACAACAACGCATACATAATTGATAAACACGGAAAATCACTACGGAAACAAGATTCTTCAATGATCCCAACATGTCGAATCGCTGATATTGAGATATCAGCTATGACGCCGCTAGTTGAAATTGAAGAACACGGCACAAAAATCAAACCAAACACAAGGAAATCACTCGCTCCAGGACGGCAAGAACCCTAGAACAAGTCAGACAATGGTGTAGCCAGCGTACCATGGAAATTTTGGGAACAACATGAACACGCAGCTACACCTATAACTCTCCCCAAGATCCAGAAGCAACTGAAGTGGACCAATGATCCAACTCGCGAGGGCAGCATCATTGCAACAACACAGATGAACACTCACTCACCAGTACTACGGCTAGAACTATGCAGCGACGAGTGGACTTGGAGAATTGCATGGTCGGCGCCAAATTACAAGAACAGCGAGGACTACCAAGAACTCCAAGCTTGGATACGTGTTGGCATAGTATTCACCTCCAACCCGCAAACAGCCTTATATCCATGGACGGCAAACACAGCGACAATGGCCAGGAACATCACAGCACAACTTCGACGACAACGATCAAAATACTTTCGACAAACCCAGAAAATGAGCATTTGTCATAGCATCATGATGACAATCAATACGAACGAATCATAGTCAAATGGACGCTACAGTACCACTTTAGCACGACACTATACACGGAGGATGGATACTATTAGCAGAAGAACAGGACGAGCAGTGGCATGGCGTTGAAGCAGCAAGTGCCAGCTTTTCGACAAGGAGGTCACGGCAGGCGAATGCAGTACACGTATTGGCACGTGGACTACAAGCAGTGGAACACCACGGCAGAGCAGCAGAGACATACCTACGACTTGCGAGCGTGAACAAAACAGCACAAAAAGCTATCAAGAATGTACCTGAAACAAAAAGCGAAAGCAACAAAGTCAACTACAGCAACGAAGCCCAGGTACTTGATCAGACACTCCATCGGTTCTTCACAGTCCAATGGAGCACTCCAGCGAAAGCAAGTCAAGGAGCCGTACGCATACTCGCAAATACCAAGCAGACACGACATTTCACCCTACGCAATCCTCCTCAAGTCGCACAAGACCCGCTACACGCCTACCTCAGCCGATTCACGACTCAAGATCAAAAACGACAACCCCCTCCACGACAGACGACAGACATCAAGTCACGTCTTGCATATTATAAGGCTTCTATAGGAAAAACACATAAACATCAAATCGAAGGCCACCTTACCACCACCTCATATAATACTTGTCCTCACTGCTAGCTAATAACAGCAATTTAAAGCGAGAACCACCTCGATAATGCCACTAAGGAGAACAATACCCATCTGCTTCTACTGATGACATTGCGCTGATGTCGTCCTTACATCTAGAGCTATACACTGCGATAGCAATGATCTATATGACAAAAGCACTCTAAACAGTTGAACGTTCGCTACTATAATGGGATTAAGGGGTGTGTAGCTAAGAAACTATAGAGTCCTGGTATCGCTGGAGGCTTTGCCTTATTGATGACCCTTTATGTGGCTTCGCTACTTTAATGGATAAAAGCATAACAGAAAACAGCAACTCCACACGACATTCGCTATTGAAAATTATAGCATGATGTAGTAACTGTGGTGTTGTGATTCACAAAAACTTCGTTAGTGCGGCTTCCACGCAACAACCCAACAATTTGCCGAGTCAGGTCGGCGTTGTTGGGCTTGCGCAGGGTTCTGTAGGTTCCCTTTGTGGTTCGGTCCAGCCGGGTCCAGTTGAGGCCCTGCTCTCGCTGAGTACCAATCCAAACTCCAGAAGCTCGCCTGAGCGGGGCAGCTTCCGTTCCTCAAACCCTGTGACCTCCACCAAAGGATGGGCGCCGGCGCGCGAGCGCTTTTACAGGTCACCGAGCGCAGAGTACGCTCAGCTAGAAGATTGCGGTGTCTTGGGTTGTGCAGATCCACCGACTCGTCAATTCGACGAGGTTTGTCTTCGCTGGTAGCGAGAAGTGCCCACTCCGGGCCGACCTTGATCTCTTGGCGCTACCAGTCGATTCCCCTACAAGCTATGCCTCTCGGGGAATGACGGCAGACATAATCCAGCCCACGCAGGGACTTACCGGAAAGTATACGCTGTTCTTGGACTTAGAAGATTCTGCTCTGTTTTGTTATCTCTGTGTTTTCGGGGAGTCCCTTCGGGCTCCCCCCTTTGGTCTCGTATCGATCCTATACAAATACCTAGTGAAATGGAGTCTTTATAGATCTCTCTGCGACTCTTCGCTCAGCTTCCTAGTTGATCTTCGCCGAGTCGGGTCGTTATGGATCTCGGCCGACCCTTCGCTCCGATTCCTGACTTATCCTCTCCCACTTGGAATAACTCACAAATGGTATACGCTCGCTGAGTTCTGCCGCTCGCTGAGTCTTGGTGCTCGCTGAATCCGATCGATCACAGAGTTCGTCGATTAAGTGCGAACTTCGGTTAGGTACGATGTACTTAGCTGAACCAGAATAGGTGGTCTACCCAAAATAGGAGTTTCCCTACACCACATAACTGCAAGCACTTAGACCAATCTTGAAAACCTGGGAGGTACAACATCCTCACACAAACCCCAGTTATTGAGTAGGCTTAAAGCTCTCAAGACCCACTAAGGGATTCAACGTTAGCAATAGTTCTAAATGAGCTTTCTAACTGAAGACAACAGTTCTTGAACAAGTTCTCATTAAAAGGTTTCACCCATGAGCAAAACAAACAAACAAACAAATGCTCAAGTATATTACACAAGACAAACAGGTTTTATTCTTCACAAGCAAAGGTTTCCTGACTAGCCTATAAGCCAAAATCAACCAAATGATCAAACATTAGCACAAGAATGACGGCACCCTGCCATACAGTCAAGATGAATATCGCCAACGATGAAGGCACACAATGCTAACAATATTCTAAGAACAATAATGGTAGTGTCTAACTTAGCCAATCGACGCCCCAAGCATGCAACGCACGTTCGTCAATGTGGGAGGCTGTTGAAGATACCATTTCCTATGTGCGTCATTTACCTACTCGAATAATATAGTGATATCTCTACTTACAAAAGAATAAAATAAAATGGGGTGAAATTACATATTTGCACTAGCAATTGTGTTTAGACGCATGAACCTCACCAGTCAATTGACTTAGTAGTACACACGCTTATCGCAAGCGCCTGCAAATAATAGCATTACTAAACGAGAAACACCTCGTATGGCCATTAGGGAGAAAATTACCCCAAAGATGGGAGTCTGTGCACTATCTGCGAATAAGGTGTGCTACTACTGATGAGATTACACTGATGAAGCTCTTGCGGCTAGAGGCATACGCTGCTGTAATTAGATAAGCCAGTTTGTCTAAAATAACGAACAGCTCCTAAACACCTAAATACAAAAACTATACTCATGGAGAAAAACAAAACAAAAAAACCAACTCCAGTCGATATCTACAACACACACAGAATTAAACAAAATAACGTGGTGTGATGTAAGGAGAGATCAGAGGAAGACTTAAACGACTTGATCGGTTGATAGTAAAATGTGAAGTGAGGAATATATTGATAGCTCAAGTTGGTCCCTAGTTCACAGCACCCTCTGTGCTCGTTACGTCTAGCCACTTAGCTACTGGGGGTGCACCTTGTAGAGCACACAGAAACAGCGGTGCTACTGGAAACGCGCCTGATCCCGATCTATCCTGCAAGTTGATGCTAGTGCAGCATCCACGACATCTTTACCGCGAGAGTCGCTGTCACCTACAACCACCGCCGCTTGCTTTTACGAGAGAAGAGTTGTGAGCACACCGTCGCAACTCGCTGTGACGGCTGCAGCTTCAACATGATGTAATATAAAAGTATCGATCACTGAGATAGTAGCTCAGTAAGCGTTTAGAAGAAGTTTATGAAATTAGGAGGCTCATATTCCTTCCCTGTCATTGACAATGGCAAGAATTCCCCAAATCCTATTACATTTCTCTCAATGAACAAGAATGAGAAAGACTCAAGGTGATACAAATACACCAAAGAAAATGAGATACGCTAAAACAGGTTTTCATCCTAAAAGGTTTCCTGAAAATCCATACGCAAAGTAAAATACTGCCACAAAGTGCACACTAGTAATTTGTACGCACAATGCAAATAAGCGAACAGGTTTTCCCTTTCAATAAAAGGTTTTCCTGAGTAACCAACATGCCCGGTACAAGTCATACTGCATCAGAGCAAAAGCAACGCTGTACGAAATGCCAAAAAGGCAAGAATAGCATTATCACCTATAAACATACTGACACACGGTACCATTACTATCAGTACATTTGCTAAAATATCTAAAGCATTGTTAGGCTCAACATGGTAAAACTACATGACATTTGCGACGCACGTTCCTCGTTGTGGGGGGTTGTTAAAGTATGCATCTCCGACGTGCCTACGCTTTATCATAATACTCAAGTAGTACTAGGGATTTGTATCCCGTGCAATGTAGACCAGTCAAGGTATGACAGATAAGGGGGTATTATCCCCGCCGAGGACTTCCAGTCCTCACTTCTCAACTTCTCCTTTGAACCTCCAATACACAAGCCATCTTCCAGGCTGACTTACTCCTCAAGAACCATCTCTTACCTTACTCTTCGCGCTATCCTCCGCTGTCCTAATCCTCTGCAAATCATTACTTTAACATATCACGATTCATATATTTCGCTTACCACATGGGGATGTCATCAGGTTTATTGCAAGCACGAGGGTATACGCACACCCAGCTCTGGATTAAGCATATTCCGCTTGCGTACTCCATGCCCAGCTGTGGACTTGAGCAAAGAGGGGGGTCGGCTCGGACGACGCAGAATGGCAACTAAATCAACAGTAGACACAAGACTTAGCGTGAGTTCCGGAAAAACGTGGGCCTCACTTGAAGTCGTGAGTCTAGTGTACGTTGTGTGAATTTCACTACACACTAACGAACAGTAAGTTGTGTTTGTAAACGTGCTAGTCTGTTTGTGCTTCCTACAATACTAAACACAGCTACGATGTAGCTGCTAATATTGGTGGCGCGGTGGAGAGAACTGATAGGCAGCTTGACCATTGGGAAATGAAGAAGGGATGCGTGCAAGCCAGAGTTGAATTGAGATGGCATCTGGCGGTGCACGAGTCCTTGTCAGCCTGTCATTGCTCGGACCAAGCGAGCCGAGGGCAAGCTCTAGAATGTGCCAATGAGAGCCGCCTAACTCCCACATACATGTTGGCCAGATTAGCTAAGCACTAACTAGACACAGTGGTGTTAGCAGTACAGTTGGGGCATGTGCGAACACTACGTGAGTCGCATGAAGGCTTGAGCCAAGCAGGAACCGTGCGTGTTAATCGAGCAACCAGTGGCGGATCTGGGTAACTTCGACAGAACTATCCTTCCCTTATATCATCCTGGATTCTAATAGTACAAGCCAGTGCATATTGTCACGCTTCTAACTACTGTAGTAGCAGTAGCGGATTTTGTTTTGCAAAGTAGTACATTATTATAGTATTTTACTGTTATTATAATGATGTTTATAATACCCGGTAAACTATTGGCAGCCAATGTCTACAGAGTTGTTGATCGCTGACGCTGACGCAGCGGCTATCCGATAGCTTGTGCCCAGTTTTATCTGAAATTTCTCCGAGCTGTGAAGCCCCACAAACTGTGCTATTAATAACGTTTGCAGTATTAAAATACATGTAATACAGTCCGCGAATGCTACCTAGAATAAGGGAAATGACCAATGAAGGGCCGCCGATCAATAACTGATTCATTTAGGGGCCGCAATGGTTGGTGCCGTGAAGACGACGAAGGGACCACCAACGAAGTCCTCCAGAACAGATTTCCACTCGGACACCCATGATAAGGTATGTGTCAGTGGATTGCGTGAATCTGAAAGTGTGTAGAAAGCTGCGCTCGTGGACTCCCATCACCGATGTGGGCCTCGCACCGACTCAGCGCTCTTCAGCATAGAAAAGCTATCATACATAGTGATCAGCCGCGGTCGATATGGAGCTAGAAGCTCTTTCCTCACGTAGTATAATACCACCACATTGTCGGCTCTGGCGAGGAGACCTCTGCCCTGCCTTTGCCGTAGCGCTGTGGGAACGTGTTGGTTGTGCGCTGTCGCCCTCGTTGTTGGTCACTTTGTACCGTATTTAGTTACGCTATCGCCTTCTACACGTTTGTGAGGGCCCTCCGTACGAGGGCCCTCGTTAGTTTCTCCCATCACCGGTACATGTGCATGTGTGTACATACTATACATATGCCATAATACATGTGCCGTAGTATGTGCCGTAATACGGGATGGCAGCCGTATTACGTTTTGGAAAGTGTGTCCGTGGTACGGCGTGAGTCTTGTGGATACGGTACCGCACATCCAAAAAAGACGCAGACTTGTCACTTTGAAACTGGACAGGAACGTTTTGCCGCCAACAAGAAGAGCATGGACGGCAGCGCTCTCTATCCGCCGAACGACCACACGCTAAGCGACGATGTGATCGGAAACGTGATGTCATCGCACCTCTGGCCCAAACCTGGAGTCGGGCGTGACGGAGACGACGAAGCCTGGAGCTCAAGGACGATAAACTACGCGAGTTCAAGACCACAGTATTTCCAACAGCTACTTAACAGCGTCACCCTCCAGGCACCTGCTGCAGCTCCTATCAAGCACAAAGGCACGCTGGACCCCTCACAGCCTGTCGGCATAGAGAACCAATCCGCTGATAAAGTACAGGTCACAGAGGAAAATGCTGATGCGGAGCTCCGCCGGCAGCGCCGTCGGACGAGCATGCAGAGGTACCGGAAAAAGCTCCAGGACCATGCAATCGCTCTAGAGCGTGACGTCGGAGAGCTACGAGAAGAAATCCAAAAGCTCCAGCTCCAGTGCCAGGCTCTCTCTTCTGGTGTCCCCACCGGAACGACTGCCTTGGCGGTGGTGGCAGAATACTTTCGCCTGTTCCGCTACGGCTTGAAAGGGTCCGCCCCAACGAACGACCCTGGCAGCAGCACACACGTGGCCCCGGACACGTTTGTTTCTAGCGTGCAACGCGATTTCCTCCATGCAGCGGTATCACCGGATGTGGTGGGCGAGACGGGATTCGGCGTCGAGAGGCTCATTGAGGACTACCGGCGTCTCGCTCTCTACCTGCCAGACTCGGACACCCAACTCGTGCGCCTCGATACCGGTCCTGGAGACTCGTTAACCGCCACCGCAGCAGTCGCAATCGTCGTCACGGCGAAGATGCTGCACTTTGCATTTCCTCACCTCGTCCGCGATGGAGACCGAGGTCAGTGCTGCCACGTTACTCGGCCAGCGGTTCGTGCTGCGTGGCTCGATCCAGTTCAAGTGGGACAGCGGGACAAGCCGCGTGAAGCTCGTGCAGACCAGAGCAGACCTTTTGACTCCGATTCTGCGATTACTGGGCGACTTGGAGACCATCTCCCGCGTGTTCGACAACGCACTCATTACTCCAGAGTGTAAGCTATTACCTAGTATAGCTCACTGGGCAAGTCTTAAATGCTAGTTTGTTTCTAGCAGGTTAACCCGGCTACAATTTTTTTTGCGTAACATCTAATGGAAATACCTGGTACTGGAAACAGAGGGCAGGCGCGTAATTTTAGGCCAATTCCTTGAGCTTAGGCTCTGGGCCAAGTGTTGGTATGCGTGTTTGGCTCCCCCACGCGGTTATGCTCGCTGTCGCCGCAGATGAAAGGCGTTCTTTGGCTCGTGCGGCGGACTGTGTGAGGCCAGCATCTTCTTCAGTGCGGGCACCCAGGGCGGCGGCCAGGAGACCACAGGCTGTATAATACATGCATACGGAATGGCCACTCGGAGTCCTGTTGGTAATCTCTAAGGTGACCGTATGTTAACCGGTTGAAGGCAAACTGAGCTGGAACTCCTCACATATTAAGACTTTTTCTGCCCTGGCATTCATCAGGAAGAGTTCACGCGAACAACTGCAGGTGTGACGTTTGCAATTCACGCATCGCTGCAATGCCATCCGTCTCTCCCAAGTCGTTTTCGTTTTTCAGTGATGTACATTGATGTACATTGATGTCACTTAGCTGTGCTAACGACTTTCTATATCCGTCCTAGCTACCGCCCGTGTGCCGTTTGCTAGCCATACTGTCTTTCTCAAGTCACCCGGCCCATACTACATGTACAGTATTCATGACGACGACACTTACTACCTGTACACTACTGTATCAGGGATGCTTTAGATGCGCTTACTACTCGACTTGGCAGTGCCAAGTTGGCACCCAAGTTCGCCAAGCCCAACCCAACAGAGATTTCCCACGCTCGTGCTCTGGAGTGGCCCAAGTTCCAAGACCGTGAGAGAAATGCAGCAATGCGTCTGCACTACATTTTTGCTGCTACTTGTTGTGGCACTCATATCAGGTGGCAATGCTGGTTTAGCGACTACATCCTCGAAACCCCCTTTTTAGGCGAGCTGAGACTGTCGTAGACAAGGGCGACGGCAAGTTACATCAATTCGCCTCATTTCAAGCAATTTGTTGATGCTGGGACACTAGCGTAGTACAGCAGCGCACAGACTCGAGCTTATGGTGTCCAGCAGACTGCTATCGACAGGAACTCAGAGCGTGTTGTTTTTACATTAATCAATGCAAAGGGCATACATTTTCCCGCGTTGAGTTCCACTGGGGGTGCCATTTGTGTTTCTCTATGACCTTCTGTCCAAGGTTTGGATTGAGTAGTACATTTGACGAATTTCTCTGGCTGCATGGTTTGGTTTTCAGCACGAGCTTGAAGTGGCATGGCTGAATTTTGGTTGTAAAGTGTTCGTGTCGGGATCACTTCGCTGGTCGCACAAACGCGTACAGCTGAATGAAAGCTGTATTGAGGAACTAATGCATACAAAACCCGATGAAAACGCACAATTTCCGAACTGCAGCACTGTTGTCTGATGCTGTGGGTCATCGGCAAGCTCCTCTGACGTCCAACGCTCAAACAATAGGTAGAAGTCGACCCAGAGACCCTCTACGCCAAGAGCCAAATAAAAACAACGCTGCAGCAACGTAGTTCTAATCACATAGATGCCCACTTGGCAAATTATGTCTTCTGCAGTGTCATGGCGACCCTTTTAGTACTCCACAAGCTCGTTGTCGACAACAGCATCGTTGCCAACTCTCTATCTCTACAATTCCTCGTAAGTTCCTCATTAACGATTGTTTTTCTCTTCAGGATGCTTCTTGCAGACGACAAATTTGAACTGGGGCTCTAACACCTCGAAGACATCGTCCATTGTCCGTCCATTTTTCAACCAACTCTGGAGCTGCGCATGACTGTCCAACTTGAACGATTTGCCATCATCTCTCTCGTCAGCGTCACCGCTTTCAATACTATCACTTCTCAGCCTGTTGCCGGGAGGATTCGTCGCATGAGATGTCCGATTCAGCGGCAGGTGAGGTGACTTCAGCACTTGCGAGGAGAGAGAACAACAACAGCCACCAGCACGGGATACTGCAGCCGCGTACTTCAAGTATAGCTCAACTTCTTCTTAGTTAGATACAGCTTAGCAATTCCTTCGAAACTTGAACAATGAGCGCCGTAAAATGAACTGCGAAGAAAGCGAAAGTTGACAACTGAGATTGCGAGATTCTGGGGAGCAGAGCGGTATCTCGCTTGATCTGGAGTATTATCATATATTTTTTATTCGGTGAGGTATAGTGTGTTACTGACCCCGGTGAGGATTGAACTACTGGGTTATTATCATGCGCGCGAGGTCAGCTGAATAAAAGCAAGTGGTGTATTCGCTAGTTGGTGAATAGACAGTTGAATCGGCATGCAAGCCCAACAACCTAAAGACGGTCGGGCCACGCCAACTTGAACTTCTCAAGGTATGTACCATGCAACATCTTGCCTTCTAAGGAGCTCCCCGCAATCTTGGAGACAGCTTCAGGGTCCTTCCTGGCAAGCACCCACTTGCTCAACAGCGAAGCCTGCATGTCTGTGGCAATCTTCTCCGTCACTGGGTCTTTCTTCGCCGCAACGAGCATTTTGGACAGCGCGTCGTCACCGAAGTTCCTTCTGAACGTGTCGATCATCGATACCTGGTTCTTTCGGGGCAATCCCGAGTTCAGATCGTCCATGTACTTGACCCACGCGTTCAAGTTCGGGTTCTTAAAAACCTTCTCTGCTCCAACGTTCAGGTTCAGTGTCTTGAAGGCGTCGTCTGCAGAAAGCCCCATATTCTTCCAGCCCTCCAACTGCTTAGTTTGCAATGCCGTCGCGGCTTCCTTCGTTTTAGGCATCTTCAGTCCAGCCTCGAGCATCTTCGACAGAACCTCGTCGCCGTATCGACTCGTCAACGAAGTAACCATAGCTGCGTCTGGATGCCTCCGATGGATGAGTCGGACGTACGCGGCCCAAAGCTTGAAGCCCGAGTTGCCCAATAGCTTGGTACCAGCCTTGTCCAATTTCAACTTGGACTTTGAAGACTTTTTTCTGTTGGCATACTTCAGGAGGTTTTTAAGCGTGCCCTTCTTGTTCGTGACTGCTTCGACACCGGGGGTGACTCTGATGCTGACCCCCCTCTCTTCATTGCCCCAATCTGCGACAGTGCTAGTCCTTAAAAATCGTGCCACGTTCTTCTCAGCAACAATGGAGCTTGATGCAGACAGCTTCGAGTTCGTTGCAGCCGAGACAGCATCGATAGCGACAACAACTAGCAGCACAACGTGGTGGAGACGCATGACAAACAATTGTTATTGGAAGCGTGAGTACCGGCACCGCTGTGGAGGGCGAGTTGTCAAGTGAGGAATTAACGCCTGTACCAAATAACCTGCGCATACAGTTCCCTGTGCTTGTATTGATTACATGCAGCTTTCTACCCGAACCAAGCGTAAGCTGCATCTTCATCCTGAGGCACTATTACGTCCTACATGTATCATAAACTCTCAGAGCAATTACAGATGCCCCCCGCCAAATCTGCAAAGGTCAGACCAATAAAGACTGCGAGGTTGCAAGATTCGCACAGGTGCCATATAGATGCAAAAGTACTAAGTTACTCTGAATTTATTGTTTCCATGTGCTAGAAGCTTCCCGCATCGCGACATGTTTCCTCCACGATGCATCTACCTCAGTACATCCTATCCCGACCAGTTTCAAATCCCATGTACATCTGCACTACCTGTGCGATGTAAATTGCTGTTGCAGGTGCACATTTGCCGGGGACATCTGTATTTGGACCCGATTCCCGCAGCATTTCCCTTATGTGGGTTTAGACACGATTCTAGATAGCCTATAAATTTGTCAGGAGCGGGGGGATACCCTCGACAGATTCCCGCATCTGTCGAGTTGGCTCAAGCAAAATGTAAGCAAACGTGACCGTTTATGGTCCATTTTACACGGAATTTGTGCGATAAAACCTGTGGGAATCGGTTCACTGAGTCCTCAGCAGCTTTTAAAACTCAACCTGAAATAAGAGTACCCTTATTAATAGGCAGGAATAACAGGTGGGTTTATACCGATCTGAAGCTGCATCCGCTGTCTCCACCTGGAAATCCCAAGGGGATGGTTAATAGTGGTTACGGAGCCTTCATGAAGTTCACGCTATCACTGTTGACGATGCCAGATGGACTATTACGGTACAGATGTCTCCGGCAAATGTGCACCTGCAACAGCAATTTACCTCGCACAGGTAGTACAGATGTACATGGGATTTGAAACTGGTCGGGATAGGATGTACTGAGGTAGATGCATCGTGGAGGAAACATGTCGCGATGCGGGAAGCTTCTAGCACATGGAAACAATAAATTCAGAGTAACTTAGTACTTTTGCATCTGTGCGAATCTTGCAACCTCGCAGTCTTTATTGGTCTGACCTGGCGGGGACGTTTGTACCGGTATTACCGTATTTGCAGTAGGTTTTAATGAGGTCCTCTATTTGTGTTTAACTTTCCGTATTTGCAGTAATAGTGCTGAGCAAAATATACAGAGGTCCCTCTCAATAGTCGCCCTGACCTGTAGAGAAGCAGGAAAATGGGAGGGGTCAGATCAAACTCCTGACTTCAGAACACCTGTGCGGTGTTCTGGAAACAGGGATTCCAAAATGCGGAAATAGAAAAATGGCACACTGTACCATAATTATCCGCCCAATCAGATGTACACAAGGTGGTAGCTCAGAATGATGATGGCGCTCCTTGATAATTAGGTTATGAACCGACTCGATCGCGGCTTGATCGTTTCCTGACGACATATTATATTAATAATAATACATGTACAATAAAACACATTGTGGTCTTGACGGCCAGCAATCAAAAAGAGAAAGCGCGTTACCAACACAGAAAGGCGGCTCCTATAATACGAGAACGCATTGAAAACACCGGCACACTAAGGGTATGAGAACACCGCAAACAATATACATGCCCCAAACTACGGCAAAACACATTGATTTACAATTAACACATTGATTTATTGATTAACACAGAAAACTCGTGTACCTTCACACAACGAGAGCAACAGAGCTTCAATGTCTAGCTCTCTGTGGCCGCCGAGAACTTGAGGAACAACCCCAATGAGTGACGGGCATTCTCTTGAATTCCCCTAGATGCTGAAGAAAATCTGTAATGGGTCTGCTTAGACCCACTACTTTAGCTTACACGTGTGCGCACGTGTAGGAGGAAGCGTAGGAGTAGTTTACTTAAGTTCAGTATACTTGTATCCGCAAGTATACTTAAACTAAGACAAAGGAACCGAACGATAGCTTTGGTGCCAAATGAGAACTGTATTGATTGTAAATGGGGTTTCCTCCTAAAACTGATATTTTTAATGAGAGGTTCTGCCATTGGATGGCTGGCAGAACCCCTATCTATTGAATGACTCTCATTGGTAGAAAGATGTTGCTTTCTACCAGTCATATGCGTTTGCTATGAATGTGGACCACCCTGTGGAGTGGTCAACCTGAATGTATCCAATAGTGCATGTTGCACTAAGGTAGGAGGTGAACCGACTGTGTATCCCCGCTACACCATCCCCCCGTTAGGATTTGACGTGCCGGTCTCGACACGTCAATCCGTATTTTCTTCAGGAGAACACGTGCTCATTCCCAATGAGCACACCAACGACGCCTTCGTCTAAGACGCCGGCTGCTTCGGCAACAGCAAGTGCTGTCGTCGCCTCCAAGGCGACGATGGTCACTGCCTCAGCCACGACCGCTACTGACATCGCCTCGACGACGATGTCGACAAGCGCGGCAACAGAGAGTCGCCTCTCTGTTGCTGGGTACCACTCGAGATGGCAAGAGAAACATGCCATCCGAAACAAGACAGGCAAGATCATTGCTGTCGAGACTGGCGTGGGTATCTACTCTCCGGGTGGAGAGGGAGTTCCTCTCGACTACGGAAGCGAAGTCGAGGAGGGGGAACTCGAAGGAGACAAGGATACCTTGTCTCCGGGCCACACTGACCCCAATGTGGGTCTGCGTCGTCCACGCGAGGACGACCCGAACGCTTCGAGCTCGAAACGTTTGCGCAGCGACAGTGGAACACCGCTCGCTGCCGCTGGAGCCTTAACGACTCCGCGGGATGGAGATGACTCCACTTTATCCGCTGGTGTTGCAGCCTCGCGCACTGGCTCAGTGTGCGAGCCGTGGATGCCGTCTCAGTTTGAGATCAGCAGCCGATTCGGTGCGACCGTGCTACCGAATCCGTACGCGCTGTATTCGTGCAACGCCATCGTTGACGATGACGTCGCGACTACTACATCGGACTCTCCCATGTGCTCTGATGGTTTGCGAGCAAGAAGACTTCACGCAGAAGCAAAGTGCCCGAGTGGCAGGCATTTTGTCAGAGTTGGAGCACCTTTGTTGAAAACTTCAACAAGAACCCCGCTGGCTATCGTGACCGGATTAGCCAGGCCCGGAGCGCTACGAGAAGTTTTCGAAGCGTGGTAAACTTGAACGACTGCACCATGGTGCAGTCGGTATTGGACTTCCTTGCGCAGTGCCTTACGACACTGCTTGTGAGTACTGTCACCCCAGGACAGTACGCATCACCGAACGGGACGTCAACGGGTACACGTCCATGTGTGTACCTGACGATCTCAAGACCCTGCGCGCTAGTTTTCAGGCGCAGCCATCTTCTAGTGCTGCGGATATTCGCAGCACTTATTCGAGTGCTGTAGGCGACTACAGCGCTCGCCCAAATTTTACGCCCTTCAGTGGCGGTGGCGGCCTTCGTACGCCGTCACCATTTCCGGAATGTCCTCCATCAGGGCATTCCGTAATTCCCACGTATCGTGTTGGGGAGGAAATGCTCTCCAACGAATACGAAAATGAACCGGACCTCGGGTCTGGTTCCGATGACCAACAATTCGCTGGACGATCCAGCGAGTTGCCCCGCGTGCGTCTCGCAACGGGGGGGGGGCGTGAAGACGCCCCGGGTTTGGTCAACCAAACCTTGAGTCTCGCTTGGAGGCTGTTGAGCGTCTCCAAGCGTCGCAGTTCGCTGCTCTGCGTCAGGAGCTGAGCTTGTTGAAGGCTCAGCTCGCGGAGGTTGCGCAGACGACCTCGAACGTAAAGGTCGAGGTCGGGACGAGGCTCTCTATCGCATTGAAGCGCGTCGCCGCGCTCGAGAGCGCGTTGGCGAGTCACCAGACGTAGGTGACTCGTGCTGCACGTACGGCTTCAGTCGCCCAACGTAAAACGTTGGGTGCAAGCGCATGCTGGATGGTATGTTCAGTGTGTACGCGTTGCCGTGCTTCGCCAACACGGTGAACGGCCCAATGAAGCGCGGAGCAAGCTTGCTTGCTCCGAAATCGGAAACTGCATGTTTAGCTAGGTTCTGCGTAGCTAACAGAACTAATGAACCAACTTTAAATTAATTTGTGTTTCCCCTGCCGGTGTTATCGGCGTTCAATAGCAGCTTCTGTTGATCGACAGCAGCTGCTATTGCATCTTGGACAAACCGAATTACGGCTTGTCGGCGCTGGACAAAGTCCATTGCATCCGAGCTGAACCCCTGGTTCAGTTCGTGCTCCTTGTTCGCAGCAGACCCGGCCTGCGCGTGATGTTCGTTGCCGTTTGAAGTGCCTACGCTCGTCGTAGACACTGTGTTGTCGTCGCCAAGACTGCGCGCAGTACGTGCGCGAGTCGTCACAGCTGATGCATTGCTCGTATCAGCGTGCTTATCCGGTTGTTTTGAATTAATCGGATATCCTCCCCCACTTAAGGAAGGAGCTACCGCACCGAGTACGCTTGGTACGCGTGGGTGTCTCATGGAATTCACGTAGAACAGTGTGTGTCCTGTCGAGACATGCACCGAGTTGTTGATGGCGAACTCCGCCATCGGCAAGCAGTCGCTCCATTGATGGAACGAGTGCGCGTAGCTCTTCATGGTGTCAACCAGCACGCGGTTGACACGCTTTGTTTGTCCGTCGGTCTGCGGGTGATCCGCAGTCGACATGGACAACTGCGTCCCAAGAAGTGTAAACACTTCTTGCCAGAATTGCGCTGTAAAGCGCGGATCCTGATCCGACACGATGTCGAGTGGCATACCATGGTGTCTAAACACCATGTCGACAAACAGACATGCCGTCTGTTTGGCTGTCACCTCGGCTGGTACTGCAGCAAGATGCACCATCTTGCCGAAGCGGTCAACAAAGACCACTATGCCAGTCCTCCGCTTGTTGTCTTGCGGAAGACCAAAAACAAAGTCCATTGAAATGGGCTGCCAGCACTCCGACGGAGTCGGTAGTGATTGAAGCGGAGCCTTCGAGTAGGGCGCAGGCTTCACGCGCTGGCATACCTCGCAAGCACGAACGTACTTGCGCGTCCATTTGTACTGGTGACTCCAATAGAAGTCGCGCGTGAGAAGTAGATACGTCTTCTCACTGCCAGGATGTCCCGATGTCGGGGCAGCGTGATACTCGTACGTGATCTTGAGCTTCAGCTCATGATCATCCGGCACGACAATGCGATCTGCGTTGTCGTCGACGGCGCTATAAAACAGCAGACCATTGTGTACACGGTAACGGTGTACACGAGCATGAAGGTGTTTGGCCAACTTCTGACGAGACTTGTCAGAAGGTGTGGAGAAGTACTCCAACAACTGCTTCGCATCCGCATCATGTGCGTATGCGGCCTTCACGTCATCCAACAAGGACGACGAGGATGTAGTCGTCCTGACGACGCCAACGCAGTTGGCGTCGGCCTCTTGCGCCGCATAATCTGGTCGACGCGAAAGCGCGTCGGCCACGACATTCAACCTTCCAGGTTTGTACTCAACCTGGAAGTTGTATTCAGCAAAGAATGACAGCCACCGTGCCATTCTTTGTGATATGTGCGGCGACTTAATCGCCGTACGCAACGATGCGTGGTCGGTGTAGACCACGAATGGTCTACTTCCAAGTAGATACACTCGAAATTTAGCGAGTGCATACTTCATGGCAAGAAGTTCCTTGTCATGTAACGGGTAATTGCGCTCAGCTGGCTTCAGCTGACGCGATTGGTAGTAAACCACACGATCACGACCTTCGTGATCGAGTTGCATCAGTGCGCATCCGATCGCGAAATCGGATGCATCGCACACCACGTGGAATGGGCGATCTTGGTCGGCCACCGCCAAGATCGGCGCCTCAGTCAAGCCCTGCTTGACTGCTTCGAAGGCCTGCTGACAATCAGCAGTCCATTCCCATGCAGCCTCTTTCTTTAAGAGATGCGACAGCGGGCGAATCTTGCCCGCGTAGTTGCTCACGTACTTGCACAAGTACGTGGTGAGTCCAAGGAACTGCTGCAGTTCCTTTACGTTTGAAGGCGTAGGCCATTCATTGATCACTCTGACCTTTCCTGGGTCAGGGCGTACGCCGTTCTTCCCCACGAGACACCCAAGTACGGGTATCTCGGTCGCCCCGAAGATACGCTTCTTCAGGTTCGCATAGAGCTTGTGCTTTTGCATGAGCTCAAGTAACTTGCGGAGATGCTCTGTATGCATCTCCACATCCGATCTCCCATTCACAGCCCGGCTGTGAATGAACACGTCGTCGAAATAGCTCGGTGCGAAGTCGCGCACCGAGCGCAACAAGTGCGTGACGCACCAGTTTAACGTCGCTGGGGCGTTCTTTAGCCCCTGTGGCATTACGAGCCACTCCCAGAGCATGCCGCTCGGAGTGCTTACCGCTGTGAGAGGGATATCACTCTCACGCATGAGGATCTGATAGAACCCGTCTCTCAGATCCAGAGTACTGAAGATAGTACTCGAGGTCATCGAATCGATGATCACATCTTTTCGAGGTATCGGCGTCTGCGCCGGTACCGTCGCATCGTTCAGCTTGTTGTACGCATGAACGATGCGCCACCCGCCCTGTGGTTTCTTCACACAGAACGTAGGCGCGCTGTGCGGGGACTTCGATTCCCGCACTTGTCCTGCATTGCGACGACTTTCAAAGAAGTCGTCGATTGCCTTGACTTGCTCACGCGGCAGTGGCCACTGTCGCGTGACGCAGTACTTCGTTCCCGGCACGAGATCAATCTCGTGCTGAACACCCTTATCCTGCGGTAACTCCGCAGGAATGTCGTCCGGGAGTACATCCTTGTACTCACGCAAGACCTTGTAAAAGGGGCTCGCCTTGAGCGAGTCCCAGCCTTGCTCGTCGAAGCGTTCCTTCTTCGACTTCGCGCTGAGGGCGTCCGCGCCCTCAGAGATGAGCTGATTCAGCTCTTCTACTTCACACGTCATCCTCTCGACGTCCGAGAGGATGCAGATCTGCTCGATGCGTCCATCGTGCAGATCGCGAGCGAAACGCATCAAGCTTGTGACTGGGAGCGACATCAACTCCGACGCTAACGTCGGAGGATTATCCAGCCTCATCTTCTTGTATTGGATACCAATACTTGTACGCGTCAAGACACTCAATGTCTCGACGGTCGTCTCCAACTCCTGTGTCTGCCCGGCAGACACTGCTTGTAGCGTCTCAGTCCCTGACCGAGGCTTGCGCAGCTTTTCTCGCTTGCGCCGTTCACTTCTCGTGCGGAGCCCGGCTCCGCGAGTTTCTTCTTGTCCAGGCCCGGCCGTGGACAGTTGTTCCTTGTATTCGCCGGCGGGTTCTACCCGCGGGCGCACGCGTTCAAGCCCGGCTTGATCGCGCACCGCTTCGTCGTGCAGCCCGGCTGCACGCGAGCTCGCAAGCATTTCCGGTGCGGGACGTTTGCAACCGTCCGCACTGCTTGCAGCGTCGGCTCCCAGAGCCGACGCGTCTTCTTTACCTCTACGCCTAACGGCGGAGTGTCTTTCGACAAATTGTGTGTCGACATTATCTGTCGACACGACCGCGTCGCCCCGGACGCTTCGAGACCCTCTCGAATCGGATTGAATCAGGCCCTGCTGATTCGGTTCACATCTTCTCCCAACGACTCTCGCAGTCGTTGGCGTTCGCTTGGGGTGACCGGAGACAGCCGCATTCCGCGCTGTCTCTGATGGAGGGCCGCATGCACCACGTGGTGCATGTGCTGCGCCGACAGGGCCATCGCTCTCTGTCGCGCTGCTGCTGCTCCCGAAGCGCACGATCGTGCGCTTCATCCAGTCGATCACCGGATCATGCCGTGCAAGCCACGGCATACCCAACACCATATCGAACTTATCGTCCAGTTCCAGGACGATAAGCTCGTCGACGAACTCCTTCTCTTGATAAGAGAAGCGTACGCGTACGATACGCTTCTCGGTTCTAACAACGACACCCGTTGCTAGTCTCACTTCCAATAGACTTCGAGGTGTTTCTACCTCCTCGAAGTCAAGCCTTGGAAGGCTCTGCAGTCGAACAAAGTTGTTCGACGCTCCACAGTCCACTAGAGCACGAAGAGACTTCTCTCTCTTCGAGCTTACCTTCAGGATGACAAGGTTCGGCTTGTCATCTTGCTTCTTGCAGTGAGATTGACTCTCACTGGGGGCAGCGATCTTCATTGCAGCGTGTCCGATGTCGACACGCTCGATCGCATCACCAGCAGGCGCGGGGCGCCCTGCTGGTCCCTTTAGTTTTTTTATTGCCCGTGACGATACCCAGTATCGCCACGACGGCTCCTCGCCGCGTGCACAGGTGCTGTGCACTCGCGGGCATAGTGACCGATGTTTCCGCATCGGAAACAACGCACATTCGTTGATCCACGACGCTGCTGGGAACCAGCAGCTGTCGCACTCGAGAGGTCCATTGGTTCGGGACCTCCCGACGGCCTTGCCACCGGTCGTGGCATCAGCCGTGGGGCGTTCACATGCAGTTTAGCCTGCCGCAGGCTAAACGCTTCTTGCATTGCAAGCGCAATTGCAGCCTCGAGAGTATTTGGATACTCTCGGAAGAGATAGGTCTTCACAGGCCCATCTCTAAGGCCCTTCATGAACGTGACGACCTTTGTCGCCTCGTCAATCGGGTTGGTCACGATGTTCGAGACCAAGTACCGTGCCCTTTGGGCGTAAGCATGCACGTCATGCTTGCCCTGTTGCAGATCGAGGAACTCCGCCCTCGATCGGAACTCGTTCTGCGGGGGCTCAAACGCTAGTTTGAGCTCCTCCTTGAACTCTTCGTACGTGCTGAAGCACGTAGGGTCCGTGAGTCGGCGTCCGTACGCCCAACTCCTTGCTCGTCCACCAAGACATGACATGGCGAACGCAACCTTCGACAACGGGTCGACGATACGTCGAGCCGCAATGGCAGTGTCGACCTCGACAAGCCAACGGTGGAGAGGTTCGCCCTCTCTTCCAACATAGCTGCTTACGTGGAGTTTCAATGACTCCACGCGCGGTGTGGCCGATGGCGACACCGAAGTTCGAGCAGCGGTTTCACGCTGTTCCTTCACGATGAAACCCAGAGCAACACCGTGTTGCTCCGTCGGTGATAGCGTTCGCAACATCGTTGCTACCGCCGCTTCCCCAATGACTGTTGACAGTCGTTGGAGGGCCTCCCACTCTGGTTCCGACAGGTGGGGGCAGTCTGCACGCGCAACATGCGTTGCAGACGTGTTTGGGCTACCCACGGACATGTTACTGTCCGAGGGCAGGTTCTCAGCCCCGCGTTCGTATTCCATACGAACGTGTTAGTCGGTCGTTGGACGGACTACAAAGTGCTACCAGGTGTAATGGGTCTGCTTAGACCCACTACTTTAGCTTACACGTGTGCGCACGTGTATGAGGAAGCGTAGGAGTAGTTTACTTAAGTTCAGTATACTTGTATCCGCAAGTATACTTAAACTAAGACAAAGGGACCGAACGATAGCTTTGGTGCCAAATGAGAACTGTATTGATTGTAAATGGGGTTTCCTCCTAAAACTGATATTTTTAATGAGAGGTTCTGCCATTGGATGGCTGGCAGAACCCCTATCTATTGAATGACTCTCATTGGTAGAAAGGTGTTACTTTCTACCAGTCATATGCGTTTGCTATGAATGTGGACCACCCTGTGGAGTGGTCACCTGAATGTATTCCTTAGTGCATGTTGCACTAAGGTAGGAGGTGAACCGACTGTGTAGCCCCGCTACAGATTGGGACCTGGGATGGGCAACATCAACAGTCAGACAATTGGCGGGTGAATGTGAGGACCATCATTCCGATCTCAGCAATCAGATCGCGGTACCACATGGTGGGTACATGGGTTCAGGTCAACCGATCACATCAACATGTACCACAAGGACCGGTACATCGGAGGTCCATAGACGTCAGCAATCATAGGAAACGCAAGCGGGATGGGGGATAGGCACGTAGTTCTTAATGGATAAACAGAACAGAGAGAGATTTTCTTGTAGCACGCAAGTGGTATTTCGAATTCTGGGAAGGAAGTATATTGGCCTACCCGACGACCGGACAACCACCCTAAGTGACTCAAGCGTGAAAGAAGAAGCCCCTGGATAGTATGGCCAGGTGCGCTCCTCTTCTCCCTCCAACTCAAAAAGACCCCGCCATAGGAGGCGGCAAGGATTGAAAAGGACCCCGCAAAGGACCAAAGCAGAAAGTAAAACGTTGAACTTCATGACGGGGAACGATACAGTCACCAAGAACGCGCTATCATCTTCCACCGAGTACATCGTAGACCAGCAATTTGTTGAAGGTAAGATTAGCACAGTCAAGTAGTTTCACTCTCGCAATGTAGATCGAATTCGCAGCAGCGCAGCGATTTTCAGTGCTTGGTTTTGCTTCTCGGCGCGATCCTGGTGGCGCTTCGCGGATATGTGCATCGAGAGTGCGCGTAAATAGAGACCCCTGTCTTGATACTTGAGCTATGAAGAAATGGAGAGAGCGAACACTAGCTTGTGTTTCTATTCCGCGCCTGTATGTGTTATTTTTGGAGGACAGGGCGAGCACAAATTAATTACAAACATCGTACAAGTCACGACTCCCCCTCACCACACACACACACACACACACACACACTTTTGTTTGTGTGCCGGTACATTGATTATGTTCTTTTTGGAAGTCACCCAATGACGCATGAGGGCCACAAAGAGCTCCACGCATTAATGTGTACGTTCACACAAATTCAGCCAACTCTATTATTAACGCATGGTATGTATGATTACCAAAACACGTTCGATTTTGTGTGCAAGACCATACCAAGTGCTACACACGCTTGTGTATGCACACCCCAATCGCCAAACTGAGTTTTCAAAATGCGGTATGATAGCGTACCAAAACACGCTTGATGTTGCCGCCTGGCTCGCGCAGCGCCCTGTCTAACAGCGGGCTGCCGCCTTTTTTTTTTTTACGAAAACACAAATAAGAGTCTGTGTTATTCAGGTCTAGTTTGGTATTCCTCATATTTTCTCCTATATTACTGTAACAGGAACAGTATTTTGCATAGGAACTTGCGGTTGCCATTAACACCCTTTTTGCTGTTCTACTGGCCATGACTGTAATATGACTACTACTGCGAGCAGCACCTTGACCATCTTCGAAACTAATATTACTATAGTAGCAGTAGACTTTGACTACTATGTTCACTTTCAGAGATAGCGTTGCCTTGTGCTTCTTCAAAGTCCATGCTCTCGCTCCTCACCTACTTATTTGTCGTACTTTTGCCTAAGCAGCACTTGCATCTCCGCTCGCTCGCTGTAGATGCTCGTTCTCCTGAAGTTTATCACGATCCATATATTTCGCTTACCACATGGGGATGCCATCAGGTTTATTGCAGCACGAGGGTATACGCACACCTAGCTCTGGATTAAGCATATTTCGCTTGTGTACTCCATGTCCAGCTGTGGACTTGAGCAAAGAGGGGGGTCGGCTCGGACGACGCAGCATGGCAACCAAATCAACAGAAGACACTAGACTTAGCGTGAGTTCCGGAAAAACGTGGGCCTCACTTGAAGACGTGAGTCTATGTACTCCGCAGACACGTTGTGTGAATTTCACTACACACTAACGAACAGTAAGTTGTGTTTGTAAACGTGCTAGTCTGTTTGTGCTTCCTACAATACTAAACACAGCTACGATGTAGCTGCTAATATTGGTGGCGCGGTGGAGAGAACTGATAGGCAGCTTGGCCATTGGGAAAAGAAGAAGGGATGCATGCAAGCCAGAACTGACTTGAGATGGCATCTGGCGGTGCACGAGTCCTTGTCAACCTGTCATTGCTCGGACCAAGCGAGCCGAGGGCAAGCTCTAGAATGTGCCAATGAGAGCCGCCTAACTCCCACATACATGTTGGCCAGATTAGCTAAGCACTAACTAGAAACAGTGGTGTTAGCAGTACAGTTGGTGCATGTGCGAACACTACGTGAGTCGCATGAAGGCTTGAGCCAAGCAGGAACCGTGCGTGTTAATCGAGCAACCAGTGGCGGCTCTGGGTAACTTCGACAGAACTATCCTTCCCTTATATCATCCTGAATTCTAGTAGTACAAGCCAGTGCATATTGTCACGCTTCTAACTACTGAAGTAGCAGTAACGGATTTTGTTTTGCAAAGTAGTACATTATTATAGTATTTACTGTTATTATAATGATGCTTTATAATACCCGGTAAACTATTGGCAGCCAATGTCTACAGAGTTGTTGATCGCTGACGCTGGCTATCCGACAAGTTTTATCTGAAATTTCTCCGAGCTGTGAAGCCCCACAAACTGTGCTATTAATAACGTTTGCAGTATTAAAATACATGTAATACAGTCCGCGAATGCTACCTATAATAAGGGAAATGACCAATGAAGGGCCGCCGATCAATAACTGATTCATTTAGGGGCCGCAATGGTTGGTGCCGTGAAGACGACGAAGGGACCACCAACGAAGTCCTCCAGAACCGATTTCCACTCGGACACCCATGATAAGGTATGTGTCAGTGGATTGCGTGAGTCTGAAAGTGTGTAGAAAGCTGCGTTCGTGGGCTCCCATCACCGATGAGCCCCACGTGGGCCTCGCACCGACTCAGCGCTCTTCAGCATAGAAAAGCTATCATACATAGTGATCAGCCGCGGTCGATATGGAGCTAGAAGCTCTTTCCTCTATAATACCACCACACTGTCGGCTCTGGCGAGGAGACCTCTGCCCTGCCTTTGCCGTAGCGCTGTGGGAACGTGTTGGTTGTGCGCTGTCGCCCTCGTCGTTGGTCACCTTGTACCGTATTTAGTTACGCTATCGCCTTCTACACGTATGTGAGGGCCCTCCGTACGAGGGCCCTCGTTAGTTTCTCCCATCACCGGTACATGTGCATGTGTGTACATACTATACATATGCCATAATACATGTGCCGTAGTATGTGCCGTAATACGGGATGGTAGCCGTATTACGTTTTGGAAAGTGTGTCCGTGGTACGGCGTGAGCCTTGTGGATACGGTACCGCACATCCAAAAAAGACGCAGACTTGTCACTTTGAAACTGGACAGGAACGTTTTGCCGCCAACAAGAAGAGCATGGACGGCAGCGCTCTCTATCCGCCGAACGTCCACACGCTAAGCGACGATGTGATCGGAAACGTGATGTCATCGCACCTCTGGCCCAAACCTGGAGTCGGGCGTGACGGAGACGACGAAGCCTGGAGCTCAAGGACGATAAACTACGCGAGTTCAAGACCACAGTATTTCCAACAGCTACTTAACAACGTCACCCTCCAGGCACCTGCTGCAGCTCCTATCAAGCACAAAGGCACGCTGGACCCCTCACAGCCTGCCGGCATAGAGAACCAATCCGCTGATAAAGTACGGGTCACAGAGGAAAATGTTGATGCGGAACTCCGCCGGCAGCGCCGTCGGACGAGCATGCAGAGATACCGGAAAAAGCTCCAGGACCATGCAATCGCTCTAGAGCGTGACGTCGGAGAGCTACGAGAAGAAATCCAAAAACTCCAGCTCCAGTGCCAGGCTCTCTCTTCTGGTGTCCCCACCGGAACGACTGCCTTGGCGGTGGTGGCAGAATACTTTCGTCTGTTCCGCTACGGCTTGAAAGGGTCCGCCCCAACGAACGACCCTGGCAGCAGCACACACGTGGCCCCGGACACGTTTGTTTCTAGCGTGCAACGCGATTTCCTCCATGCAGCGGTATCACCGGATGTGGTTGGCGAGACGGGATTCGGCGTCGAGAGGCTCATTGAGGACTACCGGCGTCTCGCTCTCTACCTGCCAGACTCGGACACCCAACTCGTACGACTCAATACCGGTCCTGGAGACTCGTTAACCGCCATCGCAGCAGTCGCAATCGTCGTCACGGCGAAGATGCTGCATTTTGCATTTCCTCACCTCGTCCGCGATGGAGACCGAGGTCAGTGGTCACAGCTTGCTGCCACGTTGCTCGGCCAGCGGTTCGTGCTGCGTGGCTCGATCCAGTTCAAGTGGGACAGCGGGACAAGCCGCGTGAAGCTCGTGCAGACCAGAGCAGACCTTTTGACTCCGATTCTGCGATTACTGGGCGACTTGGAGACCATCTCCCGCGTGTTCGACAACGCACTCATTACTCCAGAGTGTATGCTATTACCTAGTATAGCTCACTGGGCAAGTCTTAAATGCTAGTTTGTTTCTAGCAGGTTAACCCGGCTACAATTTTTTTTTGCGTAACATCTAATGGAAATACCTGGTACTGGAAACAGAGGGCAGGCGCGTAATTTTAGGCCAATTCCTTGCGCTTAGGCCTGTTGGAATGCATTCTGAGCTACATCTGATTGGGTGGATGATTCTGGTAGAGTGTGCCATTTTTATAGTTCCGCATTTTGGAATCCCTGCTTTCGGCAGGTGTTCTGAAGTCAGGAGTTTGATCTGACCCCTCCCATTTTCCTGCTTCTCTACAGGGCAGGGCGACTATTGAGAGGGACCTCTGTATACAGACAATCCTCTCGGTCGTGATATCCTGAGTAGTGATACCCTCCACGGAGAGATATGGGGAGGGCTCCCGATGACCGTCACCATACAAGCACGAGTCAAATATACCTCTACCCTCTAGTTACTGGTTTGTGATACAAAACACGTCATTATCACTATTCAGAGGTGCTTAACTATTGCTAAGGTCCATTTGGTGCAGGACGTCCGAAGAAGTCGAGCATCGACTTTTGCTGCTTGTGGCCTTGTCTACACGCAAGCTCCTCTCTAAATACTCGCTGCATCGTTCGAAGCCCGATAACGTCCCTTGAACGGACCCCCATCGCACCGGCGGTAACGAAAAGTTGTGCTATCCATTGAAGACGCTCCTTCAGCTCCTCTGTGGACAGGTTTTCGGGCGTTGGATAGGTTGAAGAAGTGCTTTCTTCTTCTTCGTCCTCGATACCGCCATCACCGACATCTTGACCGCACCCATTCTCGCGCTCTGAAGACTCGACCCGGCAGAAATCTTCGTCCGTTGGTTCATCCGCGAGGATGTTCTCGTCCGGTGGGTTCAGCAGCTCTTCAACCGACATCGGATTCGAGGGGTGGAGACGCGTCAGCATCTCTGCCAGCTCGTTCACGATGTCATCCTCCACGCCCGGCTCGGCGTACTCGCACGTGTAGTAGTCAAGCAAGCCAGTCTTCTTCCAGCAGTTACTGAAGACGCTGGGAAGCAGGGCGTTCCAGCTCTCGATGCTCCACAGTACTGCCTGCTGTACGTCGACGCTGTAGAGCTGTTAAGTTCAAATGTACCAATTTTACGGCACATTTCTGCCTTGTAATAACTCCAGCGAGTGATAATGTGGTGGTTCCCGACGAGGGAGTACTGTTTACACCAAACTTTGTCCACAAAACACCAAAAGTGTACCACCCGCACCCTTGAAAACCAGCTGGCACCGACCGATACCTAATAGCCACCCGATATTGGGGTGACAACACCGCAATATGGCGACCTGCACTTTAGCCCTGAGACCAGCACCAGACAATATAATTTTGACCAATCCATGGTGCCCCTTCCACCTGAATTACAACCAGTAATTTACTGGAGGTGGGCCACCTCCCTTGTCCACGATCATTTAGCAACCCTCCCCCCCCCCCAGTCCTCCATGGTTTTCCGTCACCCTTGGCAGCTACTCGCGTCTGCAATGCCGCAAATTGAGGCCGACGGCCTGTTGGATGGCTTCAAGAAGTTCCGAGTGAAGAAGAGCGATGTTACCCAGTGCTACATATGCATGCACCCCGATCCGCATCCGATGCGAGTGCAACGTCTAACCTGCGCGTGCAAGGCGTGCATGAACGTGATGACCACTTCAGTATGCCCATGGAGAGCTCGAGTCATGACGTGTCAGAAGAAACTTTTGGTAACGATTGAGGAGGCATACGCCCATGCTACCCCGGCTCGCACCCCTCGCAAGCCTGTGTTGACTCAGGCGATGAAGACAGTAGTTATGGATTGGTCTGCTCAAGGCCTCAAGCCCAAACGCATTTGGAACGCACTTGTCCAGCGCTTCAACCTGAACGAGACCTCGGCACCAACTCTCGCCACAGTGCAGCGCTTTGCGCATCACCACGTTGCGGGGAGGCTTGGCGGTAGCGACCTCCGCGAAACCGTACGCAACAAGGTTCAAGAAACCTTTTTCACTGGCCAGGAGGAAGAGTCTGCAGCGTTCACGTTCACAAAGCATACAGATGCGAACGGAAATCCTGTAATTGGCAACGGTAGTGACGCTGATCCCTTTGTCGTCGGAGTCAGCGCTAAAAAACTTCTGCGTCGCGCGGATCGGGATCCTACGTCGTTTGTTCTTCACGTCGACGCCACCTACAAGCTCACCCAAGTAGGCTACCCCGTCATCGTCGTAGGAATTTCGGATCGCGCAAGGCGCTTCCATCTCTTAGCGGTGTTCATTGTTTCACAGCAGCAACAAGACCAGCACACTGAAGTCCTCCAGTTACTTCGCCAAGTGTTCAGTGATGTGGTGGGCAAGCCTCTCAGGATTCGTTACGTGATGGGTGATGCAGACGCAGCACAATGGAACGCTGTTGAAGAAGTGTTCGGAGGAGACTGTGCGTACATTTACCTTATGTGCTACTTTCATGTGGCCAAGAAGATTTTTGAGAAAACGCGGTCGATGGCGTGCAACCTTGCAGAATCTGTAATGGCAGACATCCATGACCTGCATTTCACGACAAGTGACGCAGCCTTCCACGATAAGCTTGCTCTGGTGCAAGAAAGCTGGGCCAAAAACAAGGACCTCGCAGCTTTCTCAAAGTATTTTTCCAAGGTATGGCTGAACCAACGCTTTTGGCGATGGCAGTGCTTCCACACACCCAGCGGTTACGCAACCACCAACAATCCTTGTGAGACATACAACGCTGCAATTAAAAGAGACATCACGTTGCGCCGCAAGATGAAGGTAGGTGCTCTCATCCCACTGCTTCGGACCCTATGTGAGAGCGAAAGTGTGGCGGCCAAGACGTTTACAGCCACCTGTGAGCCTGAAGCCAGACTTGTGCGTCGAGTCAGAGCGATGACTCGGGCAGATTTACTGTCGGTGCATTCTACCTCAAGAACAAGCATCCAATTCATACTGTCAGACGATTCTGAGGACCCGTCGTGTGACGTTGTTCGTGTTTTGAGTCGTCCCTCTCCTCGTGTTTATGACGAGACAAGGCGCAAGACGGTAGAAGATCTACCCATCTCCTCGCAGTTGAATAAGCTTACAGCTAACATGGAGACACGGGGAATGCCTGCGTCGGGCTGGCCTGTAGATATGCAATCCAGGTCGTGTCCTTGCAATTTCTGGAACAAGTACGGATCTTGCATCCACATGCTGTATGCATTGGAGCGTCACGGCGCTACGGACATTCTAGGAAGAGAGACGCTTGTAAACCGCGGCGCAAAAGCGCGCAGAGGTGCAGTTGGGAGTGCTGGTCGACCGCGCAACATTGGCCAGGCGCTAGAGAGAGAGTAGGGATGACTATGTGTGCAAAGATTAAAAATATGAAGTAATGTGTCCTCACTTGGCTATCCGACTTGTTCGTTGTTGGTGATAGAGAGCGACATGTTAGTGGTTATTTGTTCTATACAATTTGTTCGCTAGTGTATGTACTAGTGTAAATGACGCACAAGAACTTCAATCGTTCGACCCTTCCAAATAGGCTGCGATTTGAAAATATTTATTTGTCAGACAATATCCCCTACCTGTGATGCCTACTGCATTTTCGTCTGTAGAAAATAATCTATGCGGATAGAAATGAAAGCCACTAGCTTCAAATACCCTCGTCAGTCTTATTCAGGATCAGGGCTGCGCTTGAAAAGTATCTTCAAAGTTGAAGTTGAAAATAACTTCAACTGTACTACACGGAGCAGTCAATTTTACCGTTTAGTCTAATATGGTTTGTACAAGTGACGTGGTAGAGTCTAACGATTGTCATGATTAGCTGTTTGTTCGGCAGTCACCACTAGATTAAAATAGGCTGCGAAAAGAAAATAGCCAAACATATTTTTACGGTACCGAGAGCTAACCCAAGTACTGGTTTCATCCAAAATCGGTGTTGAGCAAAATCACCAGTGCTAAGAGACAAATCAGAAGCACCAACGTAGTTACTACATTACTCGTTATTTAAAAATGCTGCGAGCACAAAATTAAGCCGGACGCAACAAATGTATTAATCCTCCGAGTCTCCTAGGTTTCCTCTCTTAGCGGCTCGCACCCTCTCCATCCTCTCCTTCATCTTGCGTTTCTTGTCCCTTTTCGCGCTTGCCCCCACCCGCGCTTTCTCAGACTTCTCAGGCAATTCCAGCTTTGCCATGAACTTCTTCTTCTCCTCTTCGAAATATTCCGGGGCGTAGTCGCCTTCCTCCATCATGCTGTAGGCCGAAAGCAGGGATTCCCAGGCTTCTCTTGATCCCTTCTTAGCACCGGATGCCACCTTGGTAGCGTATCTAAACGACGCGCATCGGTCCTTCTCGCGCACCACGACATCTCCGAAGACCCCACCCCACTTGTTGGTTTCCGGTGTGCCCGGCTTGTAGACCAAAAGGACCGAGTGGAAAACGAGATTGTTTAGGACTACGACGTCGCCAGGACGCTGCACCAAAACGCCGCTGCCTGTGGTCTGCAGCATGCGGTTGATTGAGTCGTCCTTGTAACCGTAGTTGAACACGGTTCGCTTCTCAGATTCCGGGGGGAAGAAAACCCATACCTTGAAACAGTCCTTGGCGCAGGGAGGTATGTACGATACCACACGGCCGTGGTCGACGTGGATAGGCGACTCTCTGTTCCTCACTTGCATCCAGTACTCGGATTTGTAGACGTAGGCTTCGTCCCTAGAGAACTTCAGCTTGGAGTAGTAAGCTGGCAAGTGAACAGCAAGCTGATCAGGCGGACAGAACCCACGCTTTCCAGCTTCTCGAGCACCTTCCTCCACAAATCGAATAATGCTGGTAGTCTTCAGCGCGTCACGCAAGTGCTGTGGGTCGGTCGGTATTTGCTTGTAGCCGTGGACACCGGCGATGATGTCGCAGGCTCCACGAAAGAGAAGTGCAGGTGCGTTCGATTCAACGACGCGCTGCCAGGAGAAAGGGGACGAGATGTAGCGGTCTTTGCTGTAGCTTAAGCGCGTCTTGATCTTCTCCAGGTCGTAGTACTTGCCGCCGTAGTCACCCGCATCGATGAGGCGTGCCAGGGACTCTATGAATGTCGCAGTCATAGGTCTTGGTGGGGCTGGTTAAATGAGAATGGAGGGCTGGAAAGATACGGTTAGTATGTGCTGTTGGTATTGGTTAAAATTAGTTCAATCATCGTGCGTTTTAAGTTGTGTGATTGTTAGTGGGTGGCTCCCCGGTTTTGCGCTGGTGCTGGGTGCACAAATGCGGTGCAGACAGCTAAAATTGTCGGTGTTTTTGGTATTTTCTCGTTCCCGACGCTATCACAAAGGAGAGGATTGTCTGTAGAAGGCCACTTAACCACCAACATATGCCATAATACATGTGCCGTAGTATGTGCCGTAATACGGGATGGTAGCCGTATTACGTTTTGGAAAGTGTGTCCGTGGTACGGCGTGGGCCTTGTGGATGCGGTACCGCACATCCAAAAAAGACGCAGACTTGTCACTTTGAAACTGGACAGGAACGTTTTGCCGCCAACAAGAAGAGCATGGACGGCAGCGCTCTCTATCCGCCGAACGACCACACGCTAAGCGACGATGTGATCGGAAACGTGATGTCATCGCACCTCTGGCCCAAACCTGGAGTCGGGCGTGACGGAGACGACGAAGCCTGGAGCTCAAGGACGATAAACTACGCGAGTTCAAGACCACAGTATTTCCAACAGCTACTTAACAGCGTCACCCTCCAGGCACCTGCTGCAGCTCCTATCAAGCACAAAGGCACGCTGGACCCCTCACAGCCTGTCGGCATAGAGAACCAATCCGCTGATAAAGTACAGGTCACAGAGGAAAATGCTGATGCGGAGCTCCGCCGGCAGCGCCGTCGGACGAGCATGCAGAGGTACCGGAAAAAGCTCCAGGACCATGCAATCGCTCTAGAGCGTGACGTCGGAGAGCTACGAGAAGAAATCCAAAAGCTCCAGCTCCAGTGCCAGGCTCTCTCTTCTGGTGTCCCCACCGGAACGACTGCCTTGGCGGTGGTGGCAGAATACTTTCGCCTGTTCCGCTACGGCTTGAAAGGGTCCGCCCCAACGAACGACCCTGGCAGCAGCACACACGTGGCCCCGGACACGTTTGTTTCTAGCGTGCAACGCGATTTCCTCCATGCAGCGGTATCACCGGATGTACGGGATTCGGCGTCGAGAGGCTCATTGAGGACTACCGGCGTCTCGCTCTCTACCTGCCAGACTCGGACACCCAACTCGTGCGCCTCGATACCGGTCCTGGAGACTCGTTAACCGCCACCGCAGCAGTCGCAATCGTCGTCACGGCGAAGATGCTGCACTTCGCATTTCCTCACCTCGTCCGCGATGGAGACCGAGGTCAGTGCTGCCACGTTGCTCGGCCAGCGGTTCGTGCTGCGTGGCTCGATCCAGTTCAAGTGGGACAGTGTGACAAGCCGCATGAAGCTCGTGCAGACCAGAGCAGACCTCTTGACTCCGATTCTGCGATTACTGGGCGACTTGGAGACCATCTCCCGCGTGTTCGACAACGCACTCATTACTCCAGAGTGTAAGCTATTACCTAGTATAGCTCACTGGGCAAGTCTTAAATGCTAGTTTGTTTCTAGCAGGTTAACCCGGCTACAATTTTTTTTGCGTAACATCTAATGGAAATACCTGGTACTGGAAACAGAGGGCAGGCGCGTAATTTTAGGCCAATTCCTTGCGCTTAGGCCTGTTGGAATGCATTCTGAGCTACATCTGATTGGGTGGATGATTCTGGTAGAGTGTGCCATTTTTATAGTTCCGCATTTTGGAATCCCTGCTTTCGGCAGGTGTTCTGAAGTCAGGAGTTTGATCTGACCCCTCCCATTTTCCTGCTTCTCTACAGGTCAGGGCGACTACCTCTGTATATTTGCTCAGCACTATTACTGCAAATACGGTAATACCGATACCGTAATAGTACACCTGGCATCGTCAACAGTGATGGCGTGCGCTTATTAATAATGAAAGCTCCGAAATCACTGTTAACAATCCCATTGGATTCCCAGATGGAGACTGCGGATGCAGCTTCAGATCGGTTTAAATCCACTTGTTATTCCTGTCTACCAGTATTAATAGGGAGGGGGGAGAGGATCATCTATTTCGTTTGTCATCGCTAGCTATGTTGTTGTATTGCTTGGGGCGTCGAAGCCCGAGATCCCCGGGGGCTTTTAAAGCTCGGATATTCTTTGTCTGGGCCGGGTGATTCGGCATGGCACGCATGGAAGCAAGAGGGTCACCAAGTTCTCTCGCCGCGGTGGAGAACAGGTACACAGGAGGACCACCAAGTCCTCTGTGCTTTGGTGCTTGAACGGAAACGCGAGGGTCTCTAAGCGCTGTCGGTGTGAGATCTTGGACACGAGGGGAAGACCAGGCCCTCCGTGCGTTGGTGTTGAGCTGAGCGCGAGGGGTCACATTGTCCTTGCGCCTTGGTAATGAGTCTTGAGCACTAGAGGGTTTACCGGGTCCTCTGTGCCTTGGTAGCGATATCTTGAACGCGAAGGGTCCGCCAGGTCCGTCGCGCCTTGGTGTTGATCTTGAAAACGCGCAGGAGTCACCAGGCTCCATTATAAGGGTGTGCATGTACTCCTCAAGTTGAATTTTAAGAGCTTTTCTCAAAAAGAGTACCGATTTGCCAGTCCCAAATACTTCATAGGTCGCATAGAGTTCTGTTATCCTTAACGTGTATACACCCTGCCTACAGATTCATGGACTGCGAGCGGAATCTCACGAGAAATCGTTGGTGGCGATCCAAAATATTTGAGCGGGACATCAAGGTTCGTCGTTACCTTTTGGCCATATAGTCCCCCTTGGTTTGCCTCGCTCAAAGTTATATTTTCATTAGCCTACTACAATTGTGCCCTTATTTATACATTCATTAGCTGACTACAGTTGTGCCCTCCGATAGTATCAATTTGATTGCCTGGGCCACGAGCGCGCTCTTGCTACAGTACATGCATTAGCTCGTGGCGATTCAGTGGACTGCATCATGTGCTAACCTCGTAAACATCGCGTTTTTGGGATACACGGGCATTGCAACGCACCACATTTGTTCGTAAACACGTTGCTGCCCCCGCCGATAGAGTTTTCAACCTGTACATGCACTTCGGTTTTGCTCCACAGAGCCGCCGATATTATCATACATGTACTTGAATCCAACAGCTCACAATTTGAATTTCGCTATACAAATTAAACTTAATTAAATCAAGTGGTGTATTCGCTAGTTGGCGAATAGAGAGTTGGATTTGACATGCAAGCCCAACAACCTAAAGACGGTCGGGCCACGCCAACTTGAACTTCTCAAGGTATGTACCATGCAACATCTTGCCTGCTAAGGAGCTACCCACAATCTTGGAGACAGCTTCAGGGTCCTTCCTGGCAAGCACCCACTTGCTCAACAGCGAAGCCTGCATGTCTGTGGCAATCTTCTCCGTCACTGGGTCTTTCTTCGCCGCAACGAGCATTTTGGACAGCGCGTCGTCACCGAAGTTCCTTCTGAACGTGTCGATCATCGATACCTGGTTCTTTCGGGGCAATCCCGAGTTCAGATCGTCCATGTACTTGACCCACGCGTTCAAGTTCGGGTTCTTAAAAACCTTCTCTGCTCCAACGTTCAGGTTCAGTGTCTTGAAGGCGTCGTCTGCAGAAAGCCCCATATTCTTCCAGCCCTCCAACTGCTTAGTTTGTAATGCCTTCGCAGCTTCCTTCGTTTTAGGCATCTTCAGTCCAGCCTCGAGCATCTTCGACAGAACGTCGTCGCCGTATCGACTCGTCAACGAAGTAACCATAGCTGCTTCTGGGTGTCTCGGATTGATGAGACGGACGTACGCGACCCAAACATTGACGTCTGAGTTGTCGAACAGCTTCGTACCAGCCTTGTCCAATTTCAACTTGGAGAACATGTACTCCGACGACTTCTTTCTGTCGGCATATTTCAGGAGATCCTTAAGCGTGACCTTCTTGGAGAATACATTCTTGATCGCCTCGATCCCTGGGATGGATTTAAAGCTAATCGCTCTCTCTTCGTCGTCCTCGCCCGTGACGCTGTCAGCTCTCAAAAACCGCTTGGAAGTCAAGGTGTTTTGGGCCGCATTGATCCGCGACGTGACCAGCTTCGAGTCTGCCACTTCGTGCGAGGCAGTGACACCTGTAGCGACGAAAGCAGCAGTAGCTAGCAGTACAATGTACTGGAGTCTCATGACTGACCTTGACAGACGTCCTTTGAGTCTCAGCAGTGGCGAGCAAGTTGGGAAGTGGGAAAAATTGATGGGCTACGATTTCTGCGGACATGGAGACGTCAATGGGTGGCGGGAGGTACGGATACATATGTGTAACGCACTCTCTACAGTGAATCGTCACGACAAATTGTCGGACAACCGCAGCGGTGTAGCTCGCGGTAACCAGTGGCCACCATCAACATATACCGTTTTCTGGCCAACCGATCATACTTTTAATCACCATCAGGAACCTTGGACTATGAAGGGGAGGGGGGTTAAAAGGTCCTTTATTTTTGTTTAGCTAAGAAACTATAGAGTCCTCCTATCGCTGGAGCCTTATTGATACGTATTTCAGTAGTTCATTGTCGCTGCTAATTTCGAACAGCTCGCCTTGTCTGCGGACCTAAAGTGTTGCAGATACGCTGTCGTGGCGAAACACCTCATTCGTATATTTTGCGAATTGAGAGATGCTACAGCCGCTTTTTGTAGTGTGTTGTGTGTGGTTTCCCAAACGGTTGATGCAGTATCCACCACAATCGCTTCGATGGTCTGGCTCGCATCTTGCAGGCTTCATGCATACTTGTGACCCTTGTACAATAATCATTACCGTAGACAGGATAACCTCTTACTTTCGCTGACAGATTGCCTTTCATATCCTCCGCGCTGCCACTGTAATTCCTACTCATTCTTGCTCAGTTTGAAAGAAGCCCACCAACTCCACCCGTGGTGGACTTTGAAGGGTCACTTATTGTGAGGGACCTCTGTATATTTGCTCAGCCTATTACTGCAAATACGGTAATACCGATACCGTAATAGTACACCTGGCATCGTCAACAGTGATGGCGTGCGCTTGATGAAGGCTCCGAAATCACTGTTAACAATCCCATTGGATTCCCAGATGGAGACTGTGGATGCAGCTTCAGATCGGTTTAAATCCACTTGTTATTCCTGTCTACAGATTTCGCTCTCAATTCCGGTATGAGGTGCTACTCATTTATACCAGTGTGCCCAAAGCAGCTCCTGATCGTGCGCCGCATGCTCCTTGATAATGCTTCTTTTGATCTCAATCGGCATCCAGCCTCCCATTGTGTGCAGGTAAAGGGAATCTTTGAATGCGGCTTCGTGCCTAAATTCAAATGCGAGCCTGGCCTCCCCTGACCTACCATACCAAGTAGTATGAAACCGACCAAGATTATTCATTACGCGCGGTACCAGAAGTGAGAGCGGAATCTGTACTTCCTCCGTTTCACAATAGTTGACCAACTTTAGTATCAGTAGCCCACAGCAAGAAATTTAACTTTAACTCTCAACAATGGTGACATGAAAACAGCAAGCGAGGTCTGATAGACGCATTTCCAACAGTCATGGTAGTAATCTGGCCGGCTCAGGTTAAAAATAGATAGCACCCCTTACAAAAAACAAGTGCATAACCTGAGGTACGAATTAGGCTACTATTTAGGGGTTCGGGGTAGTATAAACCGAGGTTTTTATACGCTAAAAAATAAGTACACAGCAAGCGAACCCGCGTCCTTCCGCATAAATGGCATACTCTTTCAAATTGAGCTACGAGCCCAAAGTCCGCTTTGTCTTGTGCGCAATGCTATTGTACTCTGATGTCATCAGAATATTGGCAGCTTCTAGTTTCAATTTCAGAAATGCCTCTTTATCGTGCAGATCAAGCTCAAGGTAAGCAGTTTCAAAACAGTACACGAAAGAGTTGCATAAGTAGTTTCTACATAGCAATTCAGCCCTGCGTAGCTTTGCCTTGCCTTGCCAATATGAGGACCCTTGTATCTGCTGTTACCTTCGTCTTGAATGATGTGTTCCATCACTTTTTGTAGAGATACAAATCTGTCGTCAAGCACACTCGGCAGTAGATGATCGTACGCTGCATACGTGCAGGTAATGAGCTTGTCATTAATGTGAGGGCTTTCTTGATATTGCAGTGCTTCGATAGAGGCGAAAAAGCCTAGGTCAAGAATATTCAGGTCAGGGCTGTTAGGTGGCTGCACTTCAACTTGAATCTTCCATCCTCCCTCCTTGCATACCGACATAATGGCGGGATCATCCGCAGCAACATGACAGCAAGTTTGATCTCGCTGAATGATCAATGGCGTGCCTTACAGAAACGACGGACACTTGACCTTAATTACCGGCATGATGTGATAAATCAGCATTTGTCTCTTCGTCACAGCCAACATTGACAGGGCGCGTTTGCAGCGTCCCAGCAGGCCGATTCCTAGATGACTTCTGGGCAGGACGCGCTCAGTAAACGGCCACATCCCCAGCTTTCCATCGAACAACAGCAAGCCATCACTGGTATGAATTGGTCTCATCATGGCACCCATGAACATGACCTTCGTGATGAATCGTTTTGACTGAACCGTACGGTGAGGTGGTTCTTCGCCTGGTGCTAGGTATAAGGTCTTGTCAGCTTCGGTAATGTAAATCCACTTATCGTCGACAAATATGCGATTGGACAGATTATCAAACTCATAGGTGGCTGGGTCGACAAACGCCAAATAGAAATCGAGGTTACACGCAAGGGTTCAATTAGAAATAGTATACACACACCACCAATGTGATATTCATACCATGACAGCTTATTCTCGTCGGTCAATCTTGGTTTAATAGAGTTTGTGTGGCGCACGTGTGGCGTTGGGTTTTGGAGCCGAAATGTCAAGGTCCGACGGACGTTGCACCTTTCAGTGAAAGGCGACAGGGTGTCTTGATTGGCTGGTCTCATTTCCCGCGCTATAGTGACCTAGGAACAATAGTGACCAAGGTCTAATAATACCCCGACCGAGGTTAAAAGCCTCGTTTGTATCCATTTGGTGTCGTACCCTTGGCTGTGTAGAGCCGGCTATACGATTTCTCACAGAGATCTGTTTACACTTGATATTTGTATAGAGATATAGGACTAGCTAAATGATGACCTACAGAGGCTCCCAGAGCTGTAGGATATTATAAATAAATCAGCAGTCTTCCCCCCAAGCCACCAAGGGTCAAGTCCGTCTTCGGTAAGTCTAGCTAGCTTGTCTTAGGGTCTGGATACGCTCGGCCGCGTGGGATGCCTGTCAGCGAGCTTGAGGTACATTGCACCGTGAGTTTGTTGCTGGTCAGTCCAAGAGATAGGAGTGGCCGAGAGTTAGGGGCGACAAGGAGTGTCGGTCCCTATATATTGGTGGAACCCGAGTGTTCCCAAGTGTATTTCACTACCCGCCGAGGTTACCCTCGGCAAACCCGTATTAGGCGTGACTGCCGGTACCCTTCCTTCTGAGGGACTGCGGGGGTTCGCGCGAAAGCGCAATATTGCATTCTAGCCCTCGCTCGTGGCTAGTAGTGCAGGTTTTAAGGTTGACCGAACTCAACCTTGGTATACAGAGGCGCTTACAACCAACCCGGTGTAAGGGATCGTTCCTGGTCTTCAGGCGTTGATCCAACGTTCGCTGACCTTTTGGCGAGGGAAGCGTGTGTTGGTGGTGGGACTCATACCGTTCGGTAGTGATATTTTCTGCGTGTTCCTACACGACACACGCTTTCGCCAGCACTAACAGATCGTTAAATAGTAGCAGGCAACACTTGAATAGCCTTGGCGACTGCTCCCATTGCGCACAGCCGACGCCACGGCATAGATTTGACCGGTGCGGATACGTCAACGTGCACCCTTTTCCTCCCACACTTCCCAGGTCGCTTTCTCTCAAATTTCGGCATCCCGTCACCATTCCTACGGCACTGAACCGTCTCCTTTCAAATCCTATAAACAGTAGTGAAATCGATGAGCAACTTCAAATTTAAAACCGCGGTCAAGTTTTAAGTTGGCCGAGTTATCGAGCAGGAGCAGCGATTTTCATTCTCTCTTCTGGGACAGGTTATTGTTGGAGGTGCGTTGTAATGCCTGCATCTTGAAATGGCGAATTCGGTACTAGGTCGAGTAAAACCGGCTGCCTACCCGCAGTAAGTTTATGCTAAACCTGCCATCTACCCGCATTAATACAGCACTCACACAGAAACATTAGCAACTGTACGCTGTGATTGGCCAATACGATAGGCTTTCCACCAATCATAAAAACTGTCAACAAATATGAAACACTGACTTGCCCACTTGAAGTCAACTATTGTGAAACGGAGGAGTATTAACCTTTCGTTACAATAATAATGCATCGCGTATCTTTTAGCAGAAATGGGGACGTGTGTCTGACAGGCTATACTCAGGTCAAGATAAATTCTTCAAATCATACCTCGTTTTACAACCCAAACATGAAACGGAGGGTGCTCCGTGGAAGTCGTTTTCTACCAATGAAGACAGCAGAGGAAATTTGATTTTTGTAACAGCTATTGTGTCCGAAGTTCCGCTCCGTCCTTTCAGTGAGGTTTGTACGTGAAGCCACTCTTCAGTGCGGTCTCCAGGCGGTGATTTTCGTCGCTGTCGTGCTCGTATTGCGCAGATGCATCATTATTGGGAGCACCAGCACGCAGACCAGCAGCGACACCCACTCAACGTCGTCAGGTATCCGCCAAATCGTGAATGGCACCGCTGGTACGCGATCAGACTCATGATCGAGCCTATCAAGAAGATGATGCCCAATAGCGAGTTGTTACCATGCCTCAGTTCTCTCGAGCAGTGTTGCTTCGACGTTATTTTCGTGACCACGAACTAGTAGTCTTCATGAAGATCTGGTAATCCAATGCAAGGACGTATTACCGCTGCGAATATATAACCTAGCAACTCCCAACGCTCCGCCACACCAAGTTACCTAAGTGAAGCGAGTTCTCTACGCCTCAATGAAAGGCTACTCAGCACGGTGATATTTATAGAACAAACCCATATTGATTAATTATGAAGTTACATGTAAGCCCCTTTGTTATTACCTGCGAGCTTACTTGGTAGTAGTTGTGTTGTGATGAGAGTGCCCCGTAGGATGAATTGACAGACCTCAGCTAGCTTCACATGATATTCCAGAGGCTTACCAGGTGATAGTTTTCTGGTGGTGGTAGGATCTCGTACTCCAAATCGACAGGCTGCTTCAGCTTCCACGATTTCGTTCGATAATACTCACATAAATTACACGTGCACGGCATCCAGATTTCGTCGAATCTAAGCTTATCCGCAAGAATGTCTACCTCATCCATTGCCACCATAAGTTCGCAATGTAGTTGAATCTTCTCTCATAGATTTGACCTTCTATCTGAGCCAACAGCAAGGCCTTGTTGTCATCCAACCACGTCTGGATGTGGTGTTCACACTAGACATCGAGAATCTCTCCCTTGCTGATCAGGAAGTTCTTAAAAATTCCACGAATCATTTTTTGCGTGATCTGGAGCGAAAATTTTACGTTAGTACGTACATATGGGTTCTTTACAACTCATTGTTGTTCATTACCTCTGAAAGCTCAAACAATGACTAAAACCAGCGTATCATCCACAGGAAATTGTGCTCATAAAACTTGTCCCCCGAGGAATAATTTTGATGCAAAACATACATCTCCTTTATGGCCAAGAGCTCGACGAAGTCGTCAATGTCTTGAGTTGATCCAACGTCAGGCTCAAACACCTTCATATTGACGTTAGCAGCATATTGGTCGGACGCTGGGATACCTTACTTACGTTATCATTCGCTGGGGCAAACACGGGCAACAAAGACTCCCAGCGCAGTCTGCGGTGACAGCTGAAATTGACAAGCGCTGTTGAAGGCGGTGATTTGTAGTTGTAGATATGTTTTCCATTAGATGCCCGACCTTTTTGTGTGAACAGCAGCTACTACCAATGTTAGTGATAATGTGTGCGTCCTTATTTAACCTAAGTTCCGGATACCTTGATTTTATCTTTGCGGCAACCCTTTTCGGTTAGCACGTTTTGGTACGCTGTAAAGCAGCCGGTCAATGCGGGGTCCAATGGCCCCAGTGGGCCAGTCGTGGTAGCATTGATGTGTGAAAACTTTTGCGTTGGTACGCTGTGATACTAATCGCCGGTGTATAGTACTAGTCTAATACTAATCGTCGTTGACGTTGAAATGCGACTGCCTTTTTTAGCCGCTGGGATCGCTTCCTACTGCGGGATTGATGGAATTCATAACTGACGCGTATGATTAGACAATATAAATGTATGCGAGATCTCTGTTGTTCAATCATATGCGTCGTCTTGGCGATTCCACCACTCCTGAAGTAAGAAGCGAACCCAGCGGGAAACTTGCTTCAACAAAAGGCAGTTGCGCTTCAGCTTCAGGGCAATCCTTTGGTGGGAACGCCCGCGTCGCCATTGGCGTGTAAATGAACTGCTTGCCGACACCACACTCATTTCCAAAATCTCCGTCTCCTGTACACATCGACCAAGGCCCACCTCAACAAACTTCTGTCCATTGCCCCGGCTATCGGCCATGAGCGACGGCTACATCTGCCAGTAGTGTAAATGAACGCCTTGCTGCTGGCCACGTATACTTGCCCAGCCACCGCGAAGGTCGCCGCTACATCCAGCGATGGCCATGATCGCCCCCATCGCCTCCATCGTACTGATCAATGGTGTGCTCTCCCCGTGGAACACCCTTGGCATGACCACGATCGACGCTACGTCCATGACCGCCCTCTTCCACGCTGTCGTGCTGCTGAAAAACATGGCGGTCACGTGCACCCATGCAATGCCCGGCGACCTTCGATGACCATGGCTACCTCCATCAACGCTATGTTCATACTGGATGGGACCTGACCATCACGCTCCAGCAACACCGTGTCTACCGCCAGTAACCACGATAACACTGATGGTGATTACTGTAATCGACGTGTTCGTGGTATTGGATAGAACGTTGATCTCGCGCACCCATGCAACGCATCGCCATGATCGCCGTTACATCTGTTGGTGACCATGGCAGTCTCTATTTTAGACATCGCGCTGTTGGATGAGATGCCAACCTATGACAGGTTATAGTTGTATAGCGCTTTGTAAATACAAAACGATGTAATTCACTGTCAGGTGTCGGGAGTTGACGACGAGCAACTTCACTAAGGCACAGAACGATGACCAACACTGATTCGTGGTATGGCATAAATGCGTCTGTGGTCACTAACCACTGGTCAGGCACAGCTAGCGCCATCTTCTGAGATCTGCGCCATCATTGAAGATTAGACGTACCGACGGAACAGGAGCAAGCAGTGGAGCACCAAGACTTACCTTGGTGCATGTGTGAGAGCAGCGTCTTGTAGGAGCTGCCGTTCGTTTTTTTTTTTTTTCGTTAAGCTTGCTACAACATCAATGACTTTTCAACTTACCTCATCCAGCTCAAGTCCTCGCTTCATTCTCCGCCACCGACCAATTCCTCTGTAAAGGCATTTTCCAATATCAGGCAGGTGTGACCATATATTTGTTCACTGCATTTATCAAGCAAGGGGTAAGCAGCTCTCTGCGAGATTCGCATAGAGCCTCACACGAGATCTAGAATATCGGTACCCATATAAACTTCGAGCGACTGTAGCGTGTGGCTCTCTATCGAATGTGAGCTCGGGGATCCCCCCCCTGCCATTCCACAATGGCTCGCAGCGTGCGAGTTGGAAGAATTTTAGCCGGAATCAGTCGATGGTAGATGGACAGACGCAGCCAGCGACAACAAACTAATCCCAGGCTGCATTCGTCTGTAACACCGACGGGTTCACAACGTAAGTGGTAACAATACGAAGCGATCTTTAGAGGGGAGGGATCACTGACACAGCGTATCTGAGCTAACAGATGAAGCGATGAGATTCAAAGACGTGTGGCATTTCCTCCTTCGTGGGGGGGGTCTTCAAAAGCGACCCCTTCGCGTAGTCTGGACAATCGATATCAGTACATCCCTCCTGGTGGAAGTATAAAGAGTGAAGAAGGCAAGGATTTCTTTCTGGGCGATGAAAACCTTCTGGAATATTTCGCTTCAATCGTCATGCACAGGCTGCCTGGTATTGGTAATGTCTGAGTTGCAGAAGCGTCATCAGAGCGTTCTGATATCCAAAATCGTACTTCGGTTGCTGAAATAAAAAGTGTCAGTTGTGATGACCAGTTCAGGGGCGATAACATGGCGATGATGAGTGATGCAATTTGTGGTGTGAATAATGTTACAGGGGACGATCTGGGTGAACAAGTTGGTGTGGAGAAGGCAATGTTCATTTGGGCGCCGGTGATTGTGATAATTCTGCTACGAGATCGGGAACAAATGTCATGGGGCATCTATGTCCAGTTTGTAGTTTAGGGGCTCTGAAGTACGCAAATGTACCTACGGTGGAGTTCCCATGCATCACTTTTGCTCACACGACGTATGCAGGGCTCTTGAACTCCGTGATGCTGATGACCAAGCCGTTGAAGAGTTTGGTGATTGCTGCTACTGCAGCTCGAGTTGATATCGAAAAGCAGCAGCGATTCAAGATACGGTGACAGGCATGTCACTGCCAACAACGTCCACAGAAAATCGGCTTGGCAGTTCGGCAACGACCCACAACCGTAGATCTCTACCGAGGGCGATAGAAGAAGACAACGCTTCAGTTGCCACACGTACTGCGATCAATGCACAGCACAAGCCAGTGCAACTAAACGCCAAACCGGGTATTAAACTTGTGACTCCTGTGGTGTTGTGATTCACAGAAACTTCGTTAGTGCGGCTTCCACGCAACAACACAACAATTCGCCGAGTCAGGTCGGCATTGTTGGTCTTGCGCAGGGTTCTGTTGGTTCCCTTTGCGGTTCGGCCCAGCCGGGTCCAGTTGAGGCCCTGCTCTCGCTGAGTACCAATCCAAACCCCAGAAGATCGCCTGAGCGGGGCAGATTCCGTTCCTCAAGCCCTGTGACCTCCGCCAAAGGATGGACGTCGGCGCGCGAGCGCTTTTACAGGTCACCGAGCGCAGAGTACGCTCAGCTAGAAGATTGCGGTGTCTTGGGTTGTGCAGACCCACCGACTCGTCGATTCGACGAGGTTTGTCTTCGCTGGTAGCGAGAAGTGCCCACCCCGGGCCGACCTTGTTCTCTTGGCGCTACCAATCGATTCCCCTACAAGCTATGCCTCTCCGGGAACGACGGCAAACATAATCCAGTCCACGCAGGGACTTGCCGGAAAGTGTACGCTGTTCTTGGACTTAGAAGATTCTGCTCTGTTTTGTTATCTCTGTGTCTTCGGGGAGTCCCTTCGGGCTCCCTCCTTTGGTCTCCTATCGATCCTATACAAATACCTAGTGAAATGGAGTCGTTACAGATCTCCCTGCAACTCTTCGCTCAGCTTCCTAATTGATCTTCGCCGAGTCGGGTCGTTATGGATCTCGGCCGACCCTTCGCTCCGATTCCTGATTTATCCTCTCCCACTTGGAGTAACTCACAAATGGTATACGCTCGCTGAGTTCTGCCGCTCGCTGAGTCTTGGTGCTCGCTGAATCCGATCGATCACAGAGTTCGTCACTTAAGTGCGAACTTCGGTTAGGTACGATGTACCCAACTGGGCCAGACTGGGTGGTCTACCCAAAATATGAGTTTCCCTACACCACCCTCCCATGAAACAGCTTTCATCAAAGAGGAAACGCATTGTATACTGAAAAGACAACGAAACAGAAGAGAGCAGCCAAGTCTACAGCAGAATCCTGTCGCGGAAGGAAGCAAAGAAGAAGTCAGCTCATTCAGAAAAAGAAGTCGCTTTTAGAGACGAGCTCTAACGTAGAACACGATTATCAGCCAAAACGTTCCTCAATGCACACGTATTATTTTCTCCAGGAGATGAATCTTGGATGCCTGCGAAGCTGTATCATGACGTTGGTGTAGCGTATCTAATTGACGTTATAACCCGGTTTACGCTTGCAGATGAGGAAGCCGCTGACAATATCAATGTATCAACGGCATTGCATAAACTACAATGTACAGGTACTGTGTCCCAAACACGTTCACAAAATTACCGAAGACATTGTAGTTTGAGGTGTGAACCAGTTCGTGAAAGTAAATACGCGGCAGATCGATTTTAGTGAGACCTGGAGCTCACTTTGCAGTATTGTCCCAAAAGAGAAACTTCAGATTCCGCTCAGTCCTGAAGAAGCTGAGGCAATAAGTTCGATGACTTTCACTCCAACCAGAACACTAGAACAGCCCTTGGGGTTGTTCACGCACCAAGATGGATCCACAACTACAAAACTTCACGAAAACAGCTCGAAGTTGTTCAACCACTCCGCAACTTCCAGTCTTTTTGCATTTCATTCTGGAAGCAAGTCGTACAGTTCACTAATGCGTACGCACAAGCCCATGGCAACCTATCGCGCAGACCGATTAACCTGGATGATTTAATGATTTTCTTGGAATTAAGCAGCACATGGCTCTAGTGGGCACAGGCGAAATGATAAACTACTGGGGAGACAATGAGGAAGCAAGAATATTTCCTGGTGCTTTATTCGCTAACTTGGACTCAATCATGGCGTGGCATCGATTCTTGTATATTCGAAAGAATTTGGCATTTCGCTCGGAAGTGACGATTGCTGAAGTTCAGCGTGGTCCTGCTGCAAGGATCCGCCCGCTGCGTACCATGCTAAAATCACGCTGAACGCGCAATGTTGTTGTGGGTCGGAATGTAGCAGTCGATGAGGTCAGTATCGTATCCACGCGAGACATATCATTTATAACCCGGATAATACCACTTCAAACGCTGTATGTGCTGTTGCTCCACTACCTGGCTCGTAGTGAATTTTAAGCTTCATTGCGCTAGTGAACTTCACGATATATTGGGAGGTATGATTGAGACCTCCCAGATTGACCGTCTTGCCGATATCACGAAGAAGTCGTCTGATATCCGACGTCATGTGCTGGAAGTGACAAACACGCTGCAAGAGTCACGTCGATTTGTCAATACGGACATTTTTTTATAAATATTGTCTCCTCATTGAGAGCTTACGATCTGTGGGTTTGCATGACCGCAGCACAGTTAGATCAGCCAGTAACCATTTCCCTCACTTCACTATGCTAGACCCGAAATTAGACGAAGAGCGAGGGGGTATGAATCAAGGCATTTGGGGAGAGAAACATATCGTTGCTGCAAGTTAAGTGGACGGGTCCATCGTAAACGTTGTGTCTAATGCCGACGAATCGGGTACTATAGCGGTATTACGTAGAATCGCGCAAAAACGAGTGGGATTTTAGGCTCCGGTCTGCATGCGCAAATATAACATTGCCATACAGAGGGTTGATCGTCATGATCAACTCGAAGTCGATTATTTATCGCGGGCGGGAATTTATTCAAAAAATGGCACAAAAAGTTAGCAATGGCAAGGATAGACATTACAAGAAACAACGCCTACATTTGCCATAACCTAGCTAATGGAGAACCCATTGCTGACTTGACTGACGACTCGACACAAGCCAACAGCCGTGATAATCATCGGGTATTCATTGCTGTACTAATTGGTGAACTGTTTGGTGGGACCTGGAAACAATGTTAACGCTGCGAAAATGGTCTGATGTACGCAAATGGTGAAGTCACCGGAGCTGCTGCCCAGTTATACGTCAATGAAAGTAATGCTAGTTCAAGGCCTGATACATGTAGCAGACCCCGCAGTGTGTTGTAAAGGAATCCAGGATTGTTTTGAAAGATAGAAGTCGTACAATACGAGAGTGTATGTGGAGAAGTGATCAGAGGGTTGGTGATGGATTGATCGTTTCCGACCAGGTGATTGGGCGATGGGCGCGGATGGATAGATTGGGACCTGGGATGGGCAACATCAACGGTCAGACAATTGGCGGGTGAATGTGAGGACCATCATTCCGATCTCGGCAATCAGATCGCGGTACCACATGGTGGGTACATGGGTTCAGGTCAACCGATCACATCAACATGTACCACAAGGACCGGTACATCGGAGGTCCATAGACGTCAGCAATCATAGGAAACGCAAGCGGGATGGGGGATAGGCACGTAGTTCTTAATGGATAAACAGAACAGAGAGAGATTTTCTTGTAGCACGCAAGTGGTATTTCGAATTCTGGGAAGGAAGTATATTGGCCTACCCGACGACCGGACAACCACCCTAAGTGACTCAAGCGTGAAAGAAGAAGCCCCTGGATAGTATGGCCAGGTGCGCTCCTCTTCTCCCTCCAACTCAAAAAGACCCCGCCATAGGAGGCGGCAAGGATTGAAAAGGACCCCGCAAAGGACCAAAGCAGAAAGTAAAACGTTGAACTTCATGACGGGTAACGATACAGTCACCAAGAACGCGCTATCATCTTCCACCGAGTACATCGTAGACCAGCAATTTGTTGAAGGTAAGATTAGCACAGTCAAGTAGTTTCACTCTCGCAATGTAGATCGAATTCGCAGCAGCGCAGCGATTTTCCGTGCTTGGTTTTGCTTCTCGGCGCGATCCTGGAGGCGCTTCGCGGATATGTGCATCGAGAGTGCGCGTAAATAGAGACCCCTGTCTTGATACTTGAGCTATGAAGAAATGGAGAGAGCGAACACTAGCTTGTGTTTCTATTCCGCGCCTGTATGTGTTATTTTTGGAGGACAGGGCGAGCACAAATTAATTACAAACATCGTACAAGTCACGACTCCCCCTCACCACACACACACACACACACACACTTTTGTTTGTGTGCCGGTACATTGATTATGTTATTTTTGGAAGTCACCCAATGACGCATGAGGGCCACAAAGAGCTCCATGCATTAATGTGTACGTTCACACAAATTCAGCCAACTCTATTATTAACGCATGGTATGTATGATTACCAAAACACGTTCGATTTTGTGTGCAAGACCATACCAAGTGCTACACACGCTTGTGTATGCACACCCCAATCGCCAAACTGAGTTTTCAAAATGCGGTATGATAGCGTACCAAAACACGCTTGATGTTGCCGCCTGGCTCGCGCAGCGCCCTGTCTAACAGCGGGCTGCCGCCTTTTTTTTTTTTACGAAAACACAAATAAGAGTCTGTGTTATTCAGGTCTAGTTTGGTATTCCTCATATTTTCTCCTATATTACTGTAACAGGAACAGTATTTTGCATAGGAACTTGCGGTTGCCATTAACACCCTTTTTGCTGTTCTACTGGCCATGACTGTAATATGACTACTACTGCGAGCAGCACCTTGACCATCTTCGAAACTAATATTACTATAGTAGCAGTAGACTTTGACTACTATGTTCACTTTCAGAGATAGCGTTGCCTTGTGCTTCTTCAAAGCCCATGCTCTCGCTCCTCACCTACTTATTTGTCGTACTTTTGCCTAAGCAGCACTTGCATCTCCGCTCGCTCGCTGTAGATGCTCGTTCTCCTGAAGTTTATCACGATCCATATATTTCGCTTACCACATGGGGATGCCATCAGGTTTATTGCAGCACGAGGGTATACGCACACCTAGCTCTGGATTAAGCATATTTCGCTTGCGTACTCCATGTCCAGATGTGGACTTGAGCAAAGAGGGGGGTCGGCTCGGACGACGCAGCATGGCAACTAAATCAACAGAAGACACAAGACTTAGCGTGAGTTCCGGAAAAACGTGGGCCTCACTTGAAGGGGTGCTAATTAATATCTGTTGCAAATCTACTGGTCAACCTGTTGTGATTGTAATCTACTGAAAACCTGTCATCCGTGTATGATTATCTGTCACAAGGAATAGGGAACGGAACCAACAGGAAAATAGTACGGGAAACCTGCAACAGATAACTAGTGGTAGGGCGTTGGGAAATCTGGTGGTTTATGTCTTGCCTATCATGATGCTGAACGATGTCATGTGCCAGTTAAGATACGGCAGATACAGAAAGCTTAATCGTCTACAACGCGATTGTCGTGAGCGCGAATTATGCCTTATATCAACTCCGTCAGCTGATAGTATTTAGTCGATCCGTCGACAAATACTACGCCCCACTCGTACATACCATCCTGCTGGGACAGTCGAACTCCACCAACGGTGCCAATACGGTCCTCGGGTTCGACTCGACTATTGACGTTGATGTCAAAAGTATACAGCACGGACCACTTCAGCGATCGATAGGGATCATTTGTCAGCGTCACTGATAGGCGTTCAGCGCTGAAAAAATCTGAAGAAGCAGGCTCTCTACTTAGAGCACCTCTGGAAGCTCGTGGGCGACCTGGTGGACGTCTGGCAGGAATGCTCTCTTCAGCGAGTTGAAGATCTAACTTCCCCAGTAGACACAAAGAGGCTACGACATGCGAGCAGATCCAACCTGAATGCATAAAGGTTTTGCAAGTGCATGAAAGTGCATTGCGAACGATTTCGATCTGCAGCAAGCGCGAAACAAATAAAGTCAAAAGAAGTACAAAGCTACTCTATTAGAGAAGACCTTACCGTTTCCAGCTTCCAATTCGGCGTTAAATCAAATGGCTCCATTGCTCGAGTGTTGGTGACGTGCACTGTCACGCGTTGCAAGGAGAGAAATTTAAACGTCAGATTTTTTACCGAAGTACGGCTGCTTGCCCCTCCTTCCAGTGAAAGCAAGAAGCTATTTGTTTTGTTTGTTAGTCTCGCAAATTTGCGTGCAACCAAGACGCAAAATTAAATACGTACGTTCGTGCACGCTGAGCAGTAACGGGGGAACCAGCGAGGTTGCCGCGACGCACCATGCTCATTGTTGAATTGAATACGATCTCTGAGGGAACCTCTCGTTGGCCTGGTTCATGAACAAAGCGATGATTGTCTGGCTGAATCAGAAACAAGTTTGCTTTGGACATGACTTCGCTTGGTAGAGGTCATATAGGCACACACACCTCTTAGTTAAACTTTAAGCAACGCGATCTACTCAGCAATAATGTTTACCTTCGCAATAATGTCTTTGCGCTCCAACAGTCAAGTTGTCCACGTCGAATATCAGAACGTTTGGTAAAACAGAGTTCAAAACTGTGATAGTTGGTGATTTTAAAAAAGCTGTGACCACCTCCTTGATGACTTTATGGTGGCTTTCAATATGCTGTTGTGAAGGAAGTACACCAGGAATATTAGCGCTGGTCACACTCCAGCTTGACCATCGTGGAGTCAAGTATACGCCTTCCATCCACTCTGCATAGTTTACCTCTCCACTGTCCTTCCAAAACTGGATAATCCTTTTGGCCAAAGTGCTAAACTGCAGGACAGAGCGGCTCGTATGAAGTATCCACAGCTGAGGAAGAATCGATCCCTTATAAAACGTTTTATCTACGAGGCGTTGCTTCTGCTGTCTTGTTTGCCGAAGAAGATGCTCCCAGCACGACAAAATGATTACATTCGGCCAAACGATACTGAGGGCATTAGCAATCGCTTCTGAATGATCAATACTGCAGCAGGCAAGATTGACGTCGACAGAAAAAAATATCCGTGCGTACTTAATTAGAGCACGAAACATTTCTTCGTACGCAATTGCGCTTTCAGTTCGTACAAACATATAGATCCACGGCCGGAACCTCTGTACATGCGTGTTTCGCGCCCATTCAACTGAAATTCCACCAGCATCGACTAGAGTCCATCCTAGAAAGTGGATTCTGTAGGTACCATCTGTAGACATGGCTAAAGAGCCCTCCTGAGTCATAACTGCCCGTCGCACATTTCTAAAGAGAGCTCGTGAAGTCACAATCAGGCCCAACGAAGGCATCTGCTTACCTCCATCGTCAAAATAATGCTCAAAACGTTCCAGCACAATTAGTTCGTTCATTTTTGCAAAATCATTCTCATCAGCGTTGTGAAATTGCTCGTGCGACTGGCAGAGTCGTGGGTGAGCCCACACGTCAATATCATTGAACTTCTCAATCTCCCAGCCGCCACTGGCTTTCTGTTTAAGGGTAGCTTTCCGGTTTTCGAGCTTGCGAACGTCTGGAACGCATTGTAGTAGCTCGGGATTATTTTTGTATTTGTGTAGAAGCAAATTACGCACCCGGCTTGCACCCATTCCTAGCTGAAGAAGCGAATCGACCTCTGGTTTATGAATTGCCGCAATACCTGGCTGGGTAAACGAAACAATAGAACCCAAATGCTCACCCTTTTGCAGAAGCTCGTATCGAGAACCCTCGTCGTAAGTCTTCCTTTTAAACGGTGTTGGCACCCTGTGTGAGAACGACACTTGTACTCGGTTGCGGTGACGTGAGTCGATTCGTAACGAGTGTTGTACGTATACACAAACTCATTAAATTGTTCTCTAGCAATTGCAGCAGCTTCTAGTGAGTCGTAAACGCCAACCGAAACGTACGCATTGGCGATTGTGCTATCTGAAAAACCTTGATGTATGCCGGACAGAGTCGAGGATGCAACTTGGACATCTTCACCATAGTCAAGTAGCAGAGCCCTTGACGTGCAAGGCTCGCGGGTTGATTCTGAACCGCTGGCATGGAGATCACGAGCAGCAGCAATCTCGTCACTTCCCGGCCAAACCTTGCCTCCTGAGATGGATCACTCTCGACGCCAATGATGTCTTCCCTTTCAGCAAAGGCCGCTTCACTCGCGATACCAGTCGTGTCGCTCTCCATCGCGCGCAATGTTTTGTACTGAACCGACGCGCTAAAGTGAACGGTGGTTACACAACAGCTATGCATCCTATTCTCAAAGCTGACACGCTCCTGTTAGAGTCTATGTTTGGTTACTGCTGTCGACGGCAACATGTAGACCTACTTCTCGCCGTTCGTGAATGTGAAGTGCCACTTGTTAACATAAATTCAGATTCCGCACTACTATGTTTCTGTTGCAGGTTTTCCGTACTATATACCTGTTGCTTTCGCTCCCTATTCCTCGCAACAGATAAACATACAAAGATGACAGGATTCAAGCAGATTATAAACACAACAGGTCGACCAGTAGATTTGCAACAGATATAAACATTATCCCTCACTTGAAGTCGTGAGTCTAGTGTTCTCCGCAGACATGTTGTGTGAATTTCACTACACACTAACGAACAGTAAGTTGTGTTTGTAAACGTGCTAGTCTGTTTGTGCTTCCTACAATACTAAACACAGCTACGATGTAGCTGCTAATACTGGTGGCGCGGTGGAGAGAACTGATAGACATCTTGACCATTGGGAAATGAAGAAGGGATGCGTGCAAGCCAGAGCTGACTTGAGATGACTTGTGGTCCTTGTCATCCTGTCATTGCTCGGACCAAGCGAGCCGAGAGCAAGCTCTAGAATGTGCCAATTAGAGCCGCCTAACTCCCACATACATGTTGGCCAGATTAGCTAAGCACTAACTAGAAACAGTGGTGTTAGCAGTACAGTTGGTGCATGTGCGAACACTACGTGAGTCGCATGAAGGCTTGAGCCAAGCAGGAACCGTGCGTGTTAATCGAGCAACCAGTGACGGCTCTGGGTAACTTCGACAGAACTATCCTTCCCTTATAGCATTCTGGATTCTAATAGTACAAGCCAGTGCATATTGTCACGCTTCTAACTACTGAAGTAGCAGTAGCGGATTTTGTTTTGCAAAGTAGTACATTATTATAGTATTTACTGTTATTATAATGATGCTTTATAATACCCGGTAAACTATTGGCAGCCAATGTCTACAGAGTTGTTGATCGCTGACGCTGGCTATCCGATAAGTTTTATCTGAAATTTCTCCGAGCTGTGAAGCCCCACAAACTGTGCTATTAATAACGTTTGCAGTATTAAAATACATGTAATACAGTCCGCGAATGCTACCTATAATAAGGGAAATGACCAATGAAGGGCCGCCGATCAATAACTGATTCATTTAGGGGCCGCAATGGTTGGTGCCGTGAAGACGACGAAGGGACCACCAACGAAGTCCTCCAGAACAGATTTCCACTCGGACACCCATGATAAGGTATGTGTCAGTGGATTGCGTGAATCTGAAAGTGTGTAGAAAGCTGCGCTCGTGGACTCCCATCACCGATTAGCCCCACGTGGGCCTCGCACCGACTCAGCGCTCTTCAGCATAGAAAAGCTATCATACATAGTGATCAGCCGCGGTCGATATGGAGCTAGAAGCTCTTTCCTCTATAATACCACCACACTGTCGGCTCTGGTGAGGAGACCTCTGCCCTGCCTTTGCCGTAGCGCTGTGGGAACGTGTTGGTTGTGCGCTGTCGCCCTCGTCGTTGGTCACCTTGTACCGTATTTAGTTACGCTATCGCCTTCTACACGCATGTGAGGGCCCTCCGTATGAAGGCCCTCGTTAGTTTCTCCCATCACCGGTACATGTGCATGTGTGTACATACTATACATATGCCATAATACATGTGCCGTAGTATGTGCCGTAATACGGGATGGTAGTCGTATTACGTTTTGGAAAGTGTGTCCGTGGTACGGCGTGGGCCTTGTGGATGCGGTACCGCACATCCAAAAAAGACGCAGACTTGTCACTTTGAAACTGGACAGGAACGTTTTGCCGCCAACAAGAAGAGCATGGACGGCAGCGTTCTCTATCCGCCGAACGTCCACACGCTAAGCGACGATGTGATCGGAAACGTGATGTCATCGCACCTCTGGCCCAAACCTGGAGTCGGTCGTGCCGGAGACGACGAAGCCTGGAGCTCAAGGACGACAAACTACGCGAGTTCAAGACCACAGTATTTCCAACAGCTACTTAACAACGTCACCCTCCAGGCACCTGCTGCAGCTCCTATCAAGCACAAAGGCACGCTGGACCCCTCACAGCCTGTCGGCATAGAGAACCAATCCGCTGATAAAGTACAGGTCACAGAGGAAAATGCTGATGCGGAGCTCCGCCGGCAGCGCCGTCGGACGAGCATGCAGAGGTACCGGAAAAAGCTCCAGGACCATGCAATCGCTCTAGAGCGTGACGTCGGAGAGCTACGAGAAGAAATCCAAAAGCTCCAGCTCCAGTGCCAGGCTCTCTCTTCTGGTGTCCCCACCGGAACGACTGCCTTGGCGGTGGTGGCAGAATACTTTCGTCTGTTCCGCTACGGCTTGAAAGGGTCCGCCCCAACGAACGACCCTGGCAGCAGCACACACGTGGCCCCGGACACGTTTGTTTCTAGCGTGCAACGCGATTTCCTCCATGCAGCGGTATCACCGGATGTGGTGGGCGAGACGGGATTCGGCGTCGAGAGGCTCATTGAGGACTACCGGCGTCTCGCTCTCTACCTGCCAGACTCGGACACTCAACTCGTACGACTCGATACCGGTCCTGGAGACTCGTTAACCGCCACCGCAGCAGTCGCAATCGTCGTCACGGCGAAGATGCTGCATTTTGCATTTCCTCACCTCGTCCGCGATGGAGACCGAGGTCAGTGGTCACAGCTTGCTGCCACGTTGCTCGGCCAGCGGTTCGTGCTGCGTGGCTCGATCCAGTTCAAGTGGGACAGCGGGACAAGCCGCGTGAAGCTCGTGCAGACCAGAGCAGACCTCTTGACTCCGATTCTGCGATTACTGGGCGACTTGGAGACCATCTCCCGCGTGTTCGACAACGCACTCATTACTCCAGAGTGTAAGCTGGCACACTAGGCCAGTCCCAAGTACTACATAGGTCGCATAGCGTTCTGTTATCCTTAACGTGTATGCACCTGGCCTACAAAGAGGCCTTCATTAGATAAGAAAGCATCGATGGTCCAAACGTTAACGACAACGTAGGTGGTGCTGGTTGGTCAAATTTGCTTTAGTCTGCTGTGAACGTCTCAATCACGAGGAGAACGGCGACACAATTGCAAACATAGCAACTAGAAGGTGGAAAGGTTGTCTTCAAATTGGTAAACTGGATGATAGGACGGTCAACCTTCTCAAAAATCCAAGTTTCAAGTTTCATAAGGAACCAAGTCCCCCCACGCGGTTGTGAGCTGCGCTTACATATCAAGCGTCCTACGTCATGGCGGGGGAGTGTAAATCTTGATAGGCTTGTAGATATTTCTTCCAAATACCCCAGTTCGCATCCGTCTTGTCCTTGATATTTAGCAGCTTGCCAACATACGCCGGATTCTTTTGAGCGTTCACGAACTGAGTAAGCATCTCACTCTGGACCTTGGTGGCCATTTCTTTCGTACTCGGATCTTTCTTCGCCAATTCGATCATTTTCACTAGAACTGCGTCGTCGTAGCTTGTCGTCAGAATCTTCATACCCTCTCTCTCTTTTGGGAACGCTTTGTTGAAACCATCCACGTACTTCATCCAAAGTTCAAGCATGGGGCTTTGAAACAGTCTTTCTCCGGCTTCATCAAGTTTTAGCATGGTGAAGACGTCGTCAGTGGTCTTGTGACCTCTCTTACGCATCCACCCTTGGAACAGGACAGCTTTCATTCGTTTGGCAACATTTATCGTAGTCGGATTCTTCTCTGCAATCGCCGTCATTCTGGCTAGAGCAGCGTCCGATAGGGGCAACCCCCCAGCACCTTTGGCGTAACTATGTAATATACTCAAGGTTTTCAATGTTGTGTCCGGGTTGTCAGCGTGAAAAGCATCAGTGTACTTCAGCCAAGTAGCGAAATTTGATTTGGTAAGAAGTTTCTCTCCTGCATCACCAAGTCCAAGCAGAATGAAGGCAGTTTCGGGGTCGTAGCCAGTCTTCAGCCAGTGCAGATACTGCTGTGCTTCTAACTTATTGGCAAGACGTGATGTGCTCGGAACTATTTTTGCTGCGGCGAGAAGGCTTGGTACGTCGTAGTATTTGGTCAACACTGCGATCAAAGTCTCTTGCTGCTCCCTATGCTGCATGTTGAAAGTACTCATGTACTTGGTGAATGTATCCAACAACGGACTAGCAAGGAGGTTGTCACCTGCTTCGTCCAGCTTTAACAGCTCAAAAACTGCGTTCGGAGACTCTCCACGTGTTATCCAGCGCTGGAACTGCTCCGCTTGAACTGTTTTGGCGACGTAATTTGAACTTTTGACCTTCAAGGCTGCTTCCACTATTCTTGACACACCGATTTCGCCGTATTGATTCATCAACGTGCCAAACATACTCACCGTCTTGCCAGAGTTCGCCTTGTTGAACGTGTTCAAGAACGTTTTCCAGATGCTAAACGTTTGACTTGTCAGAATATCATCTCCGGCCTTGTCAAGCTGTAGCAGAGTGAAGATACCGCCCGGCGTTTTCCCTTTCGTCAACCAATACTCGGCTAGCTCGTTCTGCAACCTGATTGCAAATGTGTTGGTTTCCGGGATGGTCTTCACATCTGCCACCATTTTAGCCAGAGCTTCGTCGCTGTAGTGTGTAAGCAGCACATGGATCGTCAGCGTTGTCTTCTTGGGATTCCTGCTGCTTAAATCGTCGACGTATTTCACCCAAACTGCAAACTGGGGGTCACCGAGCAGCTTATCGCCTGCCTGTCGAAGTCGCAATCGCGTAAAGACATTTTCAATAGGCTTCTCTTTCGTTAGCCAGCGTTCAAGTTTTTGTTTAGAGACTTCCGGCATGATCCAGGTTTTGGCTTTGTCGAAATTGATTCCTCTCTCTTCGCCATTGTCCATCTTTGTGTCAGTTCTTAGACGACTGTTGTTGGGAACGTCTGTTGCTGCGAGGGGCGAACGATCAATGCTCGACAAGTCAGAGGTGGCTGGCTTCGAGTTTATCGTCGCGGGGTCCGAGTCAACTTGGGTAAGGAGGCCAACGGCAGCCACAAGTGCGATACGTGTCAGACGCATGGTTTAGACTTAGCTGCTGGAACAAAGGATCTTTAGTTCGAAGTAGGTGGTTGGGAGAGATTTACGAAGTGAGGGGGAAGGGGGCTTCATCGAGGAGACTACAAGTTTATGGGGGGTCCCGTACAACGTCAACAGGGCTAGACTGGCGTACCGACATTTGAGACGGTAGCGTCGAGATAAAATTCAACATATCGCCGATGGACAAGTTGAACGTGGCGCTTTCAAACATTCGAGGCCATTGCGTGTTTGAGCTATCTTAATATGTTCATTCACTTCGGAAGCACAATGTATGCTTCAAACACCTTGCAGGTTTGAGCAGTGATTGTGCTGCGGTGTGCCCTGGTTCATGGCCAAGGACATTCGTCTAGCGTGTAAGCCAGCACCACTCGTACCTTGTTTAAGAAGAAGAAGAAATAGCTGTTATGGTTGAAGTATTGGACAGAAAAGACTTGTACTTCGATTGCTGTGTAATTTACGAAATGGGTGTCGATTGTGGCTTGGGTTTGTTATTACATGTAGTCAAGCTTCTTTTCTCTGATCTTCTGTCAATTGAGACCACATGAACAGGGTTTTATCATCGTTTTACTGGCGGCAAGAAACATTTCTATCTGCTTTTGTACCTCCAGGTTTCGAAATTGAACAATCTCCTCAGCGGCCAAGACCTCAAGAACACACAGATTGCCACGTTTCTATCTGCTTTTGTAACTCCAGGTTTCGAAATTGAACAATCTCCTCAGCGGCCAAGACCTCAAGAACACACAGATTGCCACATTTCTATCTGCTTTTGTAACTCCAGGCTTTGAAATTGAACAATCTCCTCAGCGGCCAAGACCTCAAGAACACACAGATAGAAACTACTCGGGTATCGATTTCACTTCTGAAATGATCTCAGATTGTGAAATGTACGGTTCATGAACTTACTGAAGCCTGAGCTCGTGGTCCAAACACTCGACACCTGCAGCGATGTGCATGCATTATTATTAATACCAGTACAGTTGTAAATAAGTACAAATCGAACACACGTGCGGTGAGGGGGCTCGACGAGCCGCAGCACCGTAGGTGCATGTACACTTCAAGTATACAGCAAGAAAAGAAAACAATCGAAGGGTAGCCGCATCGTGCATGTACATATCACAAAAAAGCTTCATGGTTACAGTGATGGAGTGTTCCTTAGTCTTCCTAAGAGAACCTGTTACAAGTGTACAGTATTAACCGTGAAGTTGTCCAGATTTACTGCTTGTTAATCATAAACACAAAGCCCATCTAGATTATGACACGATCCAATAGTGTTTTCCTAGCCTCCGGATGGAGATGCATCTCCGGATCGGTTTGGGTAGAAACCGGAGGATTGTAGTACCACAAAAAGGACATTGAATTAATGCCGAGCTTGGACTAAGTCATTCGCTCAGGATACCTCAGGATAATTTAGGTGTCCGCGTAAACTGGGAAAGGAAAACAACCTCTGAATCGCGGCAACGTGCCCGTTCGTTGGGCGCTGCTTCGCTGCCACCCCGCTCGGGTTTGATACGGCGCGCTCGCGCACTGCCAATTTTGCTACAAATTGAAGCACTGCTGATAATTCTCCTATCTCGAATGCTGAATCCTGCATTGTCCGTACATCTTACTCGGTGCGGCCATTCATTCCCTCACTTGGCAACTCATTCCCCACTGCTCACGTTCCCAATCACATTTGCTCGGGTGTGGTCATGCGGCTCCATTGCGTGTTGCTACTGGCTGCTGTCGTCGCTACTGCCGATGCTGCTTCAGTGGTTAACGCGAAGCTGGCGACATCACACTCCACTACTTCTCACAACACGAAACGATTTTTAAGGACCGCCATTACCGCAGATGAGAACGACGAAGAGCGAGGGATCAACTTCAAAGCCATCCCCGGTGTCGAGGCCATCACAAAAGTGTTCTCCAAAAAAGTAACACTTGAGAACCTCCTGGCCTACGCCGACAAGAAGAAGCCATCGGACTACATTTTCAAGAAACTGAACCTGAACAAGGTGGACTCCAAGCTGCTCTTCGACAATTCGGACTTCAACGTCTGGGTCGCCTACGTCCGTCTCATTGACCCGAGGCACGCCGAAGCAGCGATGATCACTTCGTTGACGGCTCGGTATGGCGACGAAGCTCTAGCGAAGATGATCCAAGCGGCATCGACGGTCGACAAGACGAAGACACTCGCGAAGCTGCTGGAGGCTAAGCAGTTGGAGGGCTGGAAGACCATGGGCCTCTCGAATAACGGAGTGTTCAAGCTGCTGCAACTTAACCGCGGCGTGGACAACCTGCTGGTGAATCCGAACTTGAGCATCTGGGTCAAGTACATGAACTACCTTGGCAAGAATGGCCATGACGATGAAGCGGTCATGATCAAGACGTTCATGGCACACTACAGCGACAAGGCGCTGTCCCAGATGCTCACCACGGCGAAGAAGGTTCCTGACACCAAAGTTGTCGCCACCAAATTGCAGACTGAACTGCTTGGAGCTTGGCAAACGAGCAAGAAGACCCCGGAAGACGTTTTCAAGCTGCTCCAGCTTGACAAGGCAGTCGACGGCATTCTCACCAACCCGATGCTGAGGACCTGGATGAAGTACATGGACGACTTCAACCTCAAGAACCCTGACAAGGAGACGACTGTGATCAAGACGTTCATGACTCACTACAGTGACGATACTCTAGCGCCAATGCTCATGATGGCAAAGGAGGTGCCAGCTACAAATAGCATCGCCACCAAATTGCAGAGCCAACTCTTCGACGGGTGGCTGATCGCCGCCAAATCTCCTGAAGATGTCCTCATGCTTCTGAAACTTGACCTGGATGGCCTCCTCACCAACCCGATGCTCAATACGTGGACCAAGTACTTGGATGTCTTCAATGTCAGAAACCCAACGTCGAGGGAGTCTATGATCGAGGCCCTCACGAAAACCTACACCGACGAAGCGTTGACGACAATGATCATGGCTGCCAAGGGTGACCAGAAGACGGCGAAATTCGCCACGGACTTGCAGAGTGCCCAGCTTAAAAATTGGCTGTCCAAGGCAGTCGACCAGAGAACAGTGTTCAAACTCTTCGACGTGAAAAAAACGGACGCCGATAACCCGTACAGAGCGATTTGGTTACAGTATGTTCGCGACTACAACCAGAAGTGGGTAACCAACAAAACTTAGGACGTCTTCGCTCACTTAGAGTTGGGGCGTGGAGTGATTGCTATTATGTCGCTGGATAAGTCGTCTCGGCACTGCCGAGTCGGCAGACGTAGCGATAAAAGTTGTTCAATCTCACTTTCTTCTAATATGGTCTCCCATACTCAGCAGGCGGATACGTTTCCCCGCTGTCACATTCGTCGAAAGTCGTGAAAGCGTTTGTGTTGCAAGCAAATACCTGGAGAAATCCAGCCTGCGGGCAGTGGATACACTCATTTTTGCGTTCAGCCGAGTTTTGAGTCACCTCGTTCGTAAAACAAGTTTTACAGTCGAGAACAAATTGATCGCAAAAATTCAACTTCTTTCAAAACCTACAAAACCGAGCATTAAAAAGTGAGCTTCAATTTGTGTCCAAATTTGCTCCTCCAGCAGTAGTGAAGGTTGAACTCAAAGATGTGCAGCGCATACCACTCGCAACTTGTCCATGGGTTTCTCAGATCGGTCGATGGCACGCAGGAGGTAAATGCAGTTCGTCCAGCAACAGACCCAGAGCGTCAGCCCTCGCCGCAGTGTCCAGATCACGTACGAAAGTGTTGAACGGCACCAACACATACTCATCCTGACGCTCCACAACGTACAAAAGCTGGCGCGACCTCTGTCATAATTCGCTCGGCACGATGCCAGCGTGTCCCGCAAATTCATCAAAGCCGAAGCGCTTTTCACAGCACATGCACGTTATTTGTCGTGCTGCGAGTGGCAAATGATTGAAAGCTAGCCATCCAGACTTGCGCGGGAACAAGTGGCCGGGTTCTGGTATTTCCGAGAAGGCAGCACGGTCGACAAGACTCCCATCGACCATCCTCATCACGTACTTGGGCGAAAGACACACGACCTGTGCCAAAAAGTCGAAGTTGGCTGGATCGGACAGCCGAACTGCAGTCGAAGTTTTGTCGCTTCGATGCTTCGGACGCTTAAAGAGTGCAAGCGTCCGAAGTCTAGATAAAAAGTCTGGGATCGCCTTTGTTGAAGTCTCGGAGCTCGTGGTGGCGGTGGTGAGCGCCTCCTGCCTCATTGAGTGGCTTCTGCGCGACTTGGCTGGCGTGTTATTCAAACGTTGGTGGGCGGCCCAGCTCCTCAAAGCTGGCAGGAACTTCTCCAGTGGCGTGTGCTGCGTCATGTCTCGGTGCTCGACGAACAAGTGCGGCATCGGGTCTTCACTTGCATCCTTCACGTTCTTGACCAGCCTGCTGTCTGTATGATGCACGAACTCGGCGTAGTTGAGCTGCTTGCTACAACAATCGCACTGAGTAATGGCCATCTTCTTGGGTGACCAGATACACGTGCCCGACTTCATGACACCAGACTCTCGAAGGCTTGACGTGCGAGAGCACATAATAGGAAAGCGCCAGCGATTGGTCTTGTCATCACGTTGGACTCGCACAGCACTCACAAGCTCGTCCCCTGAAAGTGCGGGCTGTTCAGACGCACCAACAAGCTCATGTGGGGCCTTGGGTGCTGGTTCCTGTTTCTGTGGCGTTGTAGATTGTGCAACTGGCGCGTCCTGATGGTCCAAAGGCTCAGGATTTGGTTGTTCTTGCTGCTGCATCACTGTCTCATCACTCTCAGTCAATTGCTTCGGTTCTGAAAGTCCGGCCATCATATCCGTGTTGCTAGGCTCCGGCTCCGCTCCAGACTCGCCCTTAGTCTGCTGGCATGGCTCGTCATTTTCTTGTGGTGGTGAACTCCGCTGTTCATCCACAACCACGACATCCTGAGGGATTATCTGCTGCTCTTGGGCTGTAATATCTCCACCGTCAACAGCTCCACCAGCATCCGCTGCGGTTTCCTTTTCCACACCCGCCACTTCGCTTTTCGACCCAGAACCAGCCACATCCACTGCTTTCGTCGTGGCTGCACCACTTTCCATCATCAACTCGTTACTTTGTGGTGATACCCTCCTCGACCGCAGCGTTGATCGTCGAGCTGCTCGTGTATTAATTACTTGGTCGTCCTGTGTAGTGCTGCTTCCCTGTGTACGTCGACTGCGTGAATCGGAATCCAATCGGCTTGCTATCGTGACTGGCGGGTTCCCAGTGTCATTTTTCCTAGGCACTTGGTGTTTCTGCTCGTGTTTCCGCTGTTTCTTCAACTCCACGTCATTAATCATCTGCAATAGCTTTCGTTGACGATAGAGAGCCAACTTCTCTGGCTGCGAGCAAGTCGGGCAGTCGCACTCCCACAGATACCCGCCGCTCTCGTAAAAATCCACGAACGCAGCCTTGCACGAGGCGCACCGGAAAATATTCCCGCGATTTTCATGCCGCAACCGCTCAATCTGGTCCAGAATCGGCGTGTTCTCGTCTACGTAGGGCTTGAAAGCGTGCACCAAGCACTTTGCGTGGTACGCCCGTCGGCAAACGGCACAGTGCATCAACACGCAAATATTCACCAGTTTCTTGCAAAATTCACAGCGACGGCCACCTAGATCCCCAACTTGATGCAACCAGTGGTTCTTCTTCGTCTCAACCTTAGTTTTCAGCTTGTTCGTCGTATTTTTCTGCAGATTCTTGCTCGTCTCCTCTCTTTTCACCCATAACGCCGACTTAGTACTGCTGAATGGCAGTGGCGGCAAGTCCGTGGTAACCGGCGCAGCTTCGTGCACCGCAGCTTGTCGTCGTTTCTTACCAACAATGTTCCTGGTATCTTGGATCACGTTCTTGCTTTTGGTCGTCGACACCCGAGACCGCTTTGCAATTGGTTCAGTTGGTGCACTCGGTCGCTTTTTCACGTTGTCCCTTCCGGAAAAACTATTTTCTTCTTGGACTTGACGTAATATTCCGGCATTGGCAGCGACTGCAGCAGCTCTTGGAGTTCGTTTGTTGGGTTTATCTGGTTCCTGCATTGGGGTCTGTACTGCTTTCTGCATAACACAGACTGTGTCGGTAGCGGTGGGATTTGGTGACGGGTTGTGACTATCGCGGATGGCTGTTGCAATGAGCGTGGCCAGGGTACTTTCCTCGTCTTTGACTTGCTTGGCCATGACAGCATTGGCGGCGGCAGCTGTAGCTCTCGGAATTCGCATCTTAATCCCGTTAGTCACCTGGATGGAGAGTGACACAGTTCGATGGACCAAGTGTAGTACTACTGGTATATCAGTCTTCTGATTGGTGAATACTACTGTATTTAAAAAAAGTGAACCCATTTCATTTTTAGATGTTGAAGGTGACGTTGTCCTGGATGGTGTGTGAAGCATTGCGAATATGGCTCCGAAAACTCCGACGACGCCAAAAGGGAGAGGAAAGGGGAGAGGTCGAGGGCAGATCTCGATCGTGAAGGTCACTCCGAGAGCCAAGACGCCGCTGATAAGTTCTTCTGCAGCTGAGACCAAGGCGTCTGCCGATGAGGCCAATGTCAGTACGACTGCGGAGAGCGAAAAGCAAGGTATCAAGTTGAAGGGCTTCAGTCGCGCTGCTCACTCCATCATGACAATGCACAAGCAGCAGAGACCCACCGAAAACGTGACGCAACCTCCGACAGAACGAAAGGATCCGTGGGCGGCTGTCATGGACACTGTTGCAGGCAAGGCTTCACGAGATGTGGGGCTTGGTCTTGCTCCGAGCAGCGGTGCAGGTGCTACATCTGAAAAGCGCATTTCGCTGGCTCAGATGCTCAAGAGCAGGGAGATGAAGAACCTCGTGGAGCAGGCGCTCGTTGCCAAGCAAGTGAGTCGGGTGACAGGCGCGCCTGAGGAACAGTCGAGAGTGATGTCGCACTGGATCAAGTTGTCGACGTTGCGGCGGAAGCAGAATGAAGCGGATGACGAGGGAGGGGACGGTGGAAACAGACCCAACAGCAGCAACAACGAAGAAGAAGAAGAGAGCGAGACGTGGGAGGACGCCAATGGGGTGCATTCAGGCTTTGACCTGGATGACACTGCCAAAGGACACCAACTGTATGGACGCACACTCATTCTAGAGGAATCTTGCCGCCGAGCTCTTGCGCAAGACGGCGAGCAGCGCTCTCAGATGGACTTGCAATCACTAGGCGTTTGGTTCCAGACCACAAAGCTCAAAATCACGACAGATTTTGAGCGTTTGCAGCCATCAGAGCTTGACTTGCTGTGCAAACGCATGACTTGCGTATCCTTCCACCCCGACGAGATCATTTTCCGGCAAGGAGACGAAGGCGATGCGCTTTATATTGTCTTCAGCGGCACTGTGGAAGTTCGTGTGAGTCAACGCATCCTTGGCGAGGTGGTTGAGGTCACCGTATGCGAGCTGGGTAAAGGTGACTACTTCGGAGAGCGCTCGCTGCTCAATAACGACGTCCGTGCTGCTACAGTGCTGTCAAAGACGGCAACTGATCTCGTGAGAATCACGCGGAACGACTACAATCTCATGCTGAAGAATGACCAGCTCGAGTTCCTCTCGCGTATGCAGATCGCCAATGGCATTGGTGTCCAACGTCCGGTACAGCGGACGCAGCGGGAGTACATCAAAGTGCTGACCAAAAAGAAGCACGCACGCTCTAAAGCCGACATCGATATGCTGAGCGAGTACCTCCAAACACTCAAGTTCTTCCGAAGCTTGCCGAAAGCGTTCGTACGAGAGCTGTGCACCGTTGTAGACTTCCAGACGCTGCTTGCAGGAGCTTGTGTGTTCCGCGAGGGCGAGATCGGAGACCTGTTTTACATCATCTTTAGTGGATCTGTGGACGTGAACATTAATTCCAAGGACTTCAAAGGCAATATGCAAATGACGAAGCTTGTCAACCTGACGGAAGGTTCCCACTTTGGCGAGTTGGCTCTCATGAAAGGCCGAGGTGTACGCAGTGCAACGGTGGTCACCCGCGAAGAATGCCAGCTCTTGGTGATCTGTGAGAAGGACTACAACGCTACCCTTCGTCGCATGCAGAAGAAGGATATGGCCAAGCGGGTGGGCGTCTTGGACCAGATTCCAATGTTCCAGACGCCTGAGTGGACTGGCGAACTGCTTAAGGAGCTATCCTATGTCTTGCTGGAGCAAAAGGTTTCAACAGGGAGTGTATTGTACAGACAGGGTGACCGTGCAACACACGTCTATTTTGTTGTTCGCGGGGAAGTGGTCGTCACGAAAGAGATCACTGATCCGTTCACCCAGGTCAAGCATGAGGTTTTCGTGGAGCGTATAGGCCGTTTCCACGTGTTCGGCGATGACGCGTACGTAGTAGTATCCCGGGTTGCTGTACGTTTTGCTGGCTTCTAACTGGTGTGGGGTCTGCGTCGATGTAGGGCTGCTGGGACAAATTTCAACGAAGTACTCCATCGAGAAGTGACGGTCAGTGCAACTACCCCAGTCGAAATCCTGCTGTTATCGAAATATGATGTTTTCCATCGCCTGTCGCGGTCGGCACGTGAAACCTTACGAGCTGCTGCTCAGTCACACGCAGAAAGCATCGTGTACTTGGATCGCTTTCACAAGACGCAAAAATGGGAGGCTTACAAGCAGAAAATACTCCGAGAGCATGTCAACCATGAACGCATTGAGAAAATTCTGCCTTCCGCTGTGGCTACGAGGCGGAAGAATACGAATGCTGCCAAGACTTCACAGCCACGTCAAGCGACCGCGACAAGAAGTGAATCCCGAATCAATTCTTCCAGCCCCAAAAAGCCTGGGTCAGGCCGAGAGTTACAGTCTCCTGTCGAAAGTGTCACGCTACCTGCGTTACCCCTCCCTCCTTCGTCTGGCGATGGCAAAGCTCTAGATTCATCTCGTTCAAGTGGTGTAAGCTCGGCACGACAGGCTCTAGTTCCTGCGAACGAGTTACTCCTGCTGGCACAAGAAGCGAAGGCCATGAAAAAGTGTTTGAACCCGGACCGAACGCTTGGCAACTACGTCACGTCGTTCAACGTGGACGCACCTCCTAGCTCTGCTCGGCAACGCCAGCTGGACGGTGTCCTCGTAGCCGAAAACCGGCGACAAGCTGAGGTTTTGAAGGAAGGCAATCCGCTAGCATTTTTCGACATCAAAGTCGTCGAGAAACAGATTGGAGCATCGTGGAACCGCACCACAAAGTCCCTAAATGGGGTCGAGGAGTGTGACACCAATGGTCCAAGCGGGGGTCTGGTACCAGAAACGCAGTGTACGTCTTCAGTGTCACCGCTGCGTCAGACTTCCCCGAGCAGAAGCTTAAAGATCACGCCTCAAGCCTTGAGCCAGCTTCTGCAAGAGAACTTTATCTTTTCACGTCCTGCTGGACGTAAACCCGAAGGAAGTGATGGTCGCAATACGAGGCTACCGCAGCACAAGGGGAGCTCTCTCAAGGATGCACTACGGAAACTTTCGTTCTCGCCTACAAAAGCCCATTCACCTTCACGACTCAATGTGGACCGGATTCAGACGGACAACTCGGGCGAGACAGACTACGTTCTTTTTGGGATTATGAACGAAACCAGCGACGACAGCCCAGAGGCCATCAAGAAATCGCCAGCTTTCCAGATTCTTCAGTCCGCTCGGTCTCTCTTTGCAGCTCGTGAAGCTGTTGAGCGGCTGCAAGAGGATGATAGTGCAGCTAGTACCAAATACTACGTCTTGCCATTCAAGACATTTGCATTGATGCCGCGTGCTGACCGATCCAAGATCGATGAGGAGCGTCTTCAGGTGCAGCAGTTCGGAGAAATAGGTGCAAGCGGTAGAACGAAAGTACCCGCTAGCCCTTCCATTGAAGACTCGACAAGCTCGCTGCAGTCGATGACAGGAGACCCAGCTGTGCACTTTGCGTCATTTCAGGAGGCGGTGGGTTCTTCGGTTCTTAGCATGACTGAGAGGCGACCCGGAAATACGGTCGACAGCCCCAATCAACCCCCATTCAGCCCCCCTCGTGTCACTAACCAGTCGAGTTTTGCGACTCCTCGAAAGAAGACGTCGAACCAAGCAGCTGCAAACAGCAACAGCATTCGAAATACATTCGCGGTTGCGAGCGTAGTGCTCTCGAAGCTCGAGGTAGCTCATTCCCAGTACGAGGAGCCGTTCGTCGCCGTCCACGCGCTCTTTTCCTCTGAAATGGAAGCTGTGACGCATGCCATGAGCTTGAAACCTGCTCAATTGCTGAAGAGCGCGATGTTGTGCGTCTTTCCTATGGGAAAGTGGCTTCGTTTCGATCACGCGCACGATTGGTGCGTGCAGGTGGAGGTGAACAAGCGAGAGAAGCGTGCTCCGTCCTTCTCCGGGGTAGCGGCAGCACCCACTTCCCCCACGTCTTTCAGTCCAAACGCACCTTCCAGGCGGTTGACGCTGGTGCCAGAGCCCCCGCAGCAGCCGACTTGGCAGCAAGAACGCGACGAAGCCAAGCGCCTTCACAACTTTATCTGCGCGCGCATGGGCGCTCCTGTGCCCGACAAGAAGAAGGACCGCACGGAAGAAAGTGGCGGCTTCACACCGCAGCCACTTGTATCCTTGGAGAACAAACTGGACACGCTCCACAACTACCTTCAGGCGACTGCGGCGTTCACGTCTCGAACAGGGCACGGAGGGGTGGCGTTGCTCAAGTACCGGCAAGTGAAGCGGTTCGGGTCCATCATGCGCTCACGGATCGCTGGCACCCTACCTCACAGCAACAATAACAGCGGTGGCAACAACAACAGCTCGCTCTCGCCTCGCACCTCCTTTTCTACGGTCGTTCCAGGATAGCACAAGTTCAACAATAAAAAAGGCAACAAAGTGACCATCATTCATGCGTGTCAAACCAGCTAGAGTGATACTTGGTATGTTCTCTTGCCAGGCCTGGCCACACAAGATGCATATTTACATACAAGAAACTCTCAACCTCGGTTGGGAAAGTCGTGTCGGACACCATCGTACCCAAAGAGGAAATGGCAAACACGACTTCGGGTTAATATTTTCGACGCGAACTGAATTTTTGATTGCGCGTATGATTGTGAATGGCGGTAGATGGCGGCACGCTGGCCACACATGCCTAGGGAGAGCAAAACGATCAAGTACTACAGCCCTGAAAGAACGCTGGCTTCGAGTGGCAGCAGCAACGTCTCTCGCAGACTGCGAGTTGCATGGCTGAGCACTGGCAACAAGCCGCAGCGGTTTGATCATTTTGAGCCGCGCCTCTTGTCCTTCTTCCCAGAGCAGCTCGAACTCGCGCTTGATCGGATCAAGGCGCGCCTGAGCCGTGTGCGTCTCAAATGACTCTGCGTGGCGGACTCTATCGAACGCGACCGTGATGTAGTTGTCAGTGCCTTGTAAAACAAACTGCCAGGCCGGAGTACCCGCTGCGGCACTGCTTTCACCGTCGCTTGACGCTACAGATGAACATTACCGCGGGTATCTATCTCAACTTTCCAGTTGTTTTGCACGGCAACAGACCACATGTGCTGGTCAAACTCAACGGTGTGTGCTCCAACAATAGGACCACGCAATACAATAGTATGTTCCCAATTCATCGTCACTCCCCCCACACTCCAATTGCAGCTTCCCATCGTCAATATGTCTCCGTCGATAATCGCTATGCTCCAGTCCATGAGTTTGGGGCCTGCGTGAAATACGTTGATCCCGTTTTCGATCAGTTTTTTTATCATTGCTGAGCTTTTCTCGGTGACTTGCGCCCGATCAACGAGAACACGAACCGTGACACGCTGGGAGGCACGGATGATAGCGTCGGTCAGTTCAGGATGCGTCAAGATGAACATAGCGATATCTACGGAGGTCTCTGCGCCGTCGAGCAAATCAATGAGCTCCTGAGGTGCAGCTTGGTCGCGAGAAAACCAGTAGTCTACAACTGCATTTTGTAGTCTACCCAATATGTCCTGCTCCATGCGGCCAAATACTCGACGGTCGACCCCCATTATCCTTGCGATGTCCTTGAGCGATAGGGTTTCCGTGACGCAAAGACCTCGTTTCAGCATTTCCACCACGAAACGCATGGGGGTCCACCGACGGGGTTTACCTGACTTGGACTCGTCTTGGCTGGGCTGGGAGTGGACGATGGAGTTGATCGTGCTGCAGGCGTGTCCTGTGCTTTGATGCAGCTGGGTAATTTTCTCCCCATTCTGGTATCGCTTGCGAATCTCGAACTTCTCTAAAGGGGTTAGTCGCGGACGGCGTTTCTTGGGCAGCGGACTTTGCGTCCTGTTGGGATTCGGTATAACGCGTCGTGATGCAATGTACTCCCGAATGGTGGAGAGAGCGGCGTTTTCCGCTGCTGGCACACTTGCGAGCGCGACAGCGTACTGGGGGCGGGTGGGGACGAACTGGCTGGTGGAGTTCTGGGCAAGTGGCATTTCTCCGACGGGAGGAGGGACCACATTCTCCCCCTCGTGCGCGTCGTGCAGTTCTCGCGTCTCAGACATCTTTTCCAGAAAAAAAATGACGTGCATCCGGAAGTGGAACGTGTTATTTTATATATTAACTATACGAGAACCACAGCCTCCCCATATCTTTATGGCTCGGAACGTCAATTGTTGGCAACGGATCCTCCAAATTAATAATTCGTTTCAAAATTCAATATAATATTCATTTAACGAGGTAACCTTCGATATTTGATGACATGGACAAGTTCAAAGCGGAACGACAATTCGTTTTGAGAATTACTTGCATAAAGTATGATAGAATCGACAAATTGAGAGCAAAAGTTTGCCAAACCTGTGAAATAATATGCCACTGAATATATTTGGAGTGCTTTTTTACAAAAGGAGCCCGAGGATCATGATGAGTCCTCTCAGTCCTTACCAGCCAAAAAAGGCAAACTGTACCTAGTGCTTCGACCTGCGAGTGATGACGGACCGCACGTGGAACACGGTGAACCAGCTGAAGGTCGACAACCCCGTTATCTCGGAGGACGACCTGCGTCTGAAGATGCAGGACACTCAGCTCGTGAAGTACGACATCGCCACGGCGTCCAACAACTGCATGGAGCAACTGATTGAGGAGTCCGACGAGGCAATGGCGTACAAGACCCGTGAGAAGATCCGCACGGCTTTCAGTGGCATGATCGACCAGCTCGTTTCAACGGGCAAGAGCGACAACGGCTCAAGTGAGGACGCCAATTAGTTCATGTACACTGCTCTGAGTAAGGATCGCTGGCACCCTACCTCACAGCAACAATAACAGCGGTGGCAACAACAACAGCTCGCTCTCGCCTCGCACCTCCTTTTCTACGGTCGCTTATAGCACAAGTTCAACAATAAAAAAGGCAACAAAGTGACCATCACTCATGCGTGTCAAACCAGCTAGAGTGATACTTGGTATATTCTCTTGCCAGGCCTGGCCACACAAGATGCATTTATACGTGTGTATAATAGTCCATTGCATTCCACTCGATAAGACTCCTCGCCAGGCATCCTACCCGGAACATATTGGAGCCCTGCTGCACGATCAGCCATCTGCCCATTTATGGTACATTGTACCCCTCAAGGTCGGACCAATGGTGTGGCGCACACAGTGCCGCGGGCTGAGACCATCGATGAGACCTGTAACCTGAGCGAGACTTGGCAAAGTCAAGCTGCGTTCCGGACACAGAATCGACGCGGGCAGCTTGCGTAAGTCCCTATGGCGGGTTATTTAGTACCGCTCGGCGGCATTGGGATCCATGTGTCAACAATCCGACACTTGCGGCACGGTCGCGGTGGATTAGCAGCGATTAGCGATTTGCAATCGCCGCTTCTCTCTCGGGCTCAAAGCGGCGAGCGATGGATCGACCCGCAAGTTTTCAGCCCCGCTTTTCGTGGCTGGTTCAACTTTGGACGGATGGGGTAGGTCTCTCGGAAGCGGCGTGCGCCAATCGCCGCCCCGCATTCAATAAAGCCGGTCCATTCAGTCCAAAGTCTATTTTGCGCCGAAAGCGCTGACCTCTCCCTCCCAGTCCTGGTCTGGTCATTCCGCCCACAAATAGAGTCGACACTTGCGCTGCGACCGACCGTCAGTGCAAATAGAGCAGCAACGCACGTCGAGGCTCAGCTCATGGCGGCCAAGCGCAGCAAGTCGCGCGTGTTCCGCGGCTCGCGGGTGGAGGACGAGGTCGCGCTCTGCGCCAGCGTGGCGCCCGCGCCCGACTCCGCGAGCGACAGCGTCTTAGGCTCGAGCACGAGCGGTTACAACACGCTGGGCAGTCCGGCGCTGCTGCAGTCGCCGCGCCGCAAGAGCAGACGCAACGGAGACGCCGAACAGATCCCGGACGAGGACGAGCTCGTGGACTACGCGTCCAGTGCCAGTTCAGGAGCAGGAGCAGGAGCCGCGCGCCATGCAGACGACGTGGCGCTGAGAGAAGTGTATTTCAACTACGCGCCGGGCAACGCGACGTTCGACAAGTGCTCGAACGTGGTGGTGACGTCCAAGTACTCGCTCGTGACCTTCCTGCCCAAGTTTCTGAAGGAGAGCTTCAGTAAAGTGGCCAACTTCTTCTTCCTCATGGTGTGCGTGCTGCAGAGCATCCCGAGCATCAGCAACACGTACGGCTACCCGACGAACGCGCCCGTGCTCTTCTTTGTGATCTCTATCGACGCCGTGTTCGCCGTCATGGAGGACATGCGCCGCCACAAGTCGGACAACGAGGCCAACTCGGCCACGTGCCACGTGGTTCAGGACGGACACGTCGTGGACAGGAAGTGGTCGGACATTAAGGTGGGAGACTTTTTGCAGATCAAAAACCGAGAGGTCATCCCCGCCGACGTGCTCGTGTTGGCTGTGGCGGAGCCTGTGGGCGAACCGCCCAGCGGCATTTGCTACGTCGAGACCAAGAGTCTGGACGGAGAGACGAACCTCAAGCTGCGCCAGGCGGTGGCGGCGACCATGAGCTCGCTGGCGAACGCGGCCGAGCTGTCCTCGCTGCGCGGCGTCGTCAAGTGCGAGCAGCCCAACCCGCACATTAACAAGTTTGCAGGCAAAGTGGAGGTTACAGTGGGGGACGGCTGCGGCGTTGAGGTGATGCCGCTGTCAGTTAAGAACGTGCTGCTACGCGGTTGCAACCTGCGCAACACGGACTGGGTGTTTGCACTGGTGCTCAACACAGGCATCGACACGAAGATCATGCAGAGTTCCAGCGCCGCCCCGTCCAAGTGGAGCGACCTCATGCTCAACATCAACCGGATGATTGTCATTCTGTGCATCGGGCTCTTCGTGGCCTGTGCCGTGGCTGCTACGTGCTACATCACGTGGCAGTACGACATCGTGCGGAACACGTGGTACATCCAGCTGTCCGAGACGGAGAGGAACCGCACGCGCTTCGTAGCGTTCATCCAGATGATGTTCTACTACTTCTTGCTGCTGTACCAGGTCATTCCGATCTCGTTGTACGTGTCCATGACGAGCGTCAAGTTCCTGCAGTCACGTTTCATGTCGTGGGATCTGGAGATGTACCACGCCGAGACGGACACCCCCGCTATCGTACGGACGATGGAGCTGAACGAAGAGCTGGGTCAGATCTCGTACGTCTTCAGTGACAAGACGGGAACGCTGACGTGCAACATCATGGAGTTCCGCAAGTGCTCCATCAATGGAATTTCGTACGGCTCCGGTATCACGGAAATCGGACGCGCTGCGCTGGTTCGCGCGGGAAAGCCCATTCCACCGGAGCCCAAGCTGGACCCGAGCATCAAGACGATCCCGTTTGTAAACTTCGTCGACAAGGCACTCTTTGACGGAATGAAAGGCAGCGCAGGCGAGGAGCAAAAGGAGAAGATCCTGCAATTCTTCGAGCACCTCGCTGTGTGCCATACAGTGATCCCCGAGAAACTCGAGTCTGGTGAAGTCCGGCTATCAGCGTCGTCTCCTGACGAGCAAGCCCTGGTGGCTGGTGCTGCCTTCGCAGGGTTTAAGTTTGAAAGCCGTAGCGTGGGGACAGCGAACGTGGAGGTCATGGGCCAGCGCGTGACCTACGAAGTGCTGGACGTGCTCGAATTTAACAGTACGAGAAAGCGTATGTCTGTGGTGGTGCGCAAGCCGGACGGAGAGCTGCTGCTTTACACGAAGGGAGCCGACATGATGATTTATCAGCGCCTGAAGGATAACCCAGCGATGCAGAAGATCAAGAACATCACACGCGACCACATGGAGAAGTACGCTGACGATGGCTTGCGTACTCTTGCTCTCGCGATGAAGAAACTTGACGAACGCTGGTTCCAACAGTGGAAGATGCGCTTCGATGATGCGCAAGGCAACGTGGCGGAGCTCGACCGACGCAAAGATGGCAAACCCAATGCAATCGACGACCTCATGGAAGAAATGGAGGGGGGCTTGGAGCTGATTGGCGCAACGGCGATCGAAGACAAGCTGCAAGATGGTGTGCCGCAGTGTCTCGCAAACCTGACGCGTGCTGGAATCAAGGTCTGGATGCTTACGGGCGACAAGGAGGAGACTGCGATTAACATCTCGTATGCTTGCTCGCTGCTGGACAACTCGATCCAGCAAGTCATCGTTAACGCGACCACATGCCCGGATGAGGCGACGATCCGAGCCAAATTGAATGCTGCGGCCCGGGAGTTCATGGAAAACGCGAAGGGTATGGCAGGTGGGGCCGAGAAGGAAATCTCGCTGATCATCGACGGCGAGGCTCTTGAAATGGCCCTCAAGCCTGGAACTGCGCCGCACCTCCTGTCGTTTGCCAAACTGTGTCGCGCGGTGATTTGCAACCGTGTATCTCCGGCCCAGAAGGCGGAGATGGTGAAGCTGGTCCGAGATAACATCACCACGGTCCGTACGCTTGCTATCGGCGATGGTGCTAACGACGTTGCCATGATCCAAGCCGCGCATGTCGGCGTGGGTATCTCTGGACAGGAAGGGATGCAAGCTGTGAACTCGAGTGACTACGCCATTGCGCAGTTCCGCTTCCTTGAGCGGCTGCTTTTGGTTCACGGACGGTGGAACTACATTCGTATCTCCAAGCTGGTGCTGTACATGTTCTACAAGAACATCACGCTCGTGCTGGCGCAGTACTGGTACGGCTACCTCTCGGGTGCTTCTGGCTCCAAGATGTACTGGGAAATCGGTGTCCAGCTTTACAACGTGGCTTTCACGGGTCTTCCGATCGTGGTCGTGGGCGTGATGGACAAGGACTTGCCGGCGCCTTTCAGTCTCGAGTACCCGGACTTGTACCGCCGCGGCCCCGACCGCTTCTACTTCAACATGTACACGTTCGGCCGTTGGATCGCGGCAGCCGTGTACGAGTCACTGATCATTTTTGTGGTGATGTCGTACGGCTTCAACGCGTCAGAGAAAGCAGCAGGCAGCGAGTCGCGCGTGGAGTTCGGCATGGTGGCGTTTTCGCTGACGGTGTTGATTGTGAACATCAAGATCTGGATGATCGCTGACCGATGGACGGGTCTGTCGTTTTCGCTGTGGTTTGGCAGCGTGATGTCATGGTTCGCCTTTGCTACCATTGGCACGCAGACGCCGTACTTTGCGACGTTCAAGGTGGGCTACGACGAGTTCGGCGCGTTTGCCCCCACCGCCAAGACGTGGGGCTACTTCCTAGTTCTGATCATGGGATGTTCGCTGGCCTTGGGCCGCCACATTGCCTACAACTTGTACCAGCGAACGTTCCACCCCGACCTAGCCCAGCTTCTTCAGGAATCCATGGGCGGGTCCTCGCAGTACAAGTACCAGCGGCGCCTGACCATCAACCACATCGAGGAGCAGACGCTCTCAATGTCCCTGGACGACGTGCACACCACAGGCTACCTGAGCGACTTTGGCCACACGGACGCCGAGATTCTCAAGGCGCAGAAGAGCTTCGGAGCGACGCTGTACGACCACCAGCCAAAGAAGAGCGTCTCCGGTCTCACTGGCACGTCGGCACACTCGTCCGTCTCTGCTAACTCTGGAGTCACCGAAAGCTACTCGGCCAGTGTATTTAGCGAATCCATTTCGGAGGAAGAGACGTGGGAGCATGTCCCGACCAAGATGTTCCGGGGCACGACAAGTCGGCGCAACACCGGCTATGCGTTCAGCTGCGACGAGGAGACGACGTTAGCCGAGTCGTACATTGCGTCCAACTCGCTGCCGCGCTCGGACGCCATCTCGACAGCCATGCGCAACTCGACCTCGAGCAGCACGGGAGGAGCCAGTGCGCGGCGAGTCTCGATGGGGCGCGTGCGCTTGCTCTCGTAGACGGCGTACTCCACCCAATCCTGCACGGCGCAGGCTACATCAAGTTCCAAGCACCGACCACGAGCAGCTCGTTCACCAGCTCCACGGACTCGATCTCCGCTTCAAGGACGCGCCGATCTCCGTAGAGCACCTTGCCCTGCACTGTATTTAAGAGTGTCGATCGTTGGTCGAGATAAGGAACGCTTCTTGTCTTTCTAGTCTCCTGGTCTAAAGTCAACGCGAAAGTTGCTTTCTCGCATGCCGTTCAAAAGGTAATGTACGATACATTCCCTTCAATAGGTTACGTACGCCACGCCAATGGTCCGCCCTGGCTTCTGATCGCCTCATTCTCATCTATCCCAAGCATGAGTGCGTGGGAGCAGTGGGGCGGCAAGAAGCCGGCGAGCGGCCTGCAGGGCGCACAGGACGCCTTCCAGAGCCTGCTACGCTCGTCTCCGTTGTCCACAGCGTCCACGGCATCCACCGACAGCGAGGGCGGCGCCTCCTTCTCGCTCAAGAAGGTGTGGGACTCGGCCAAGGACCTCACGAAGGCGGCTTCTGGCGCTCCTAAGGATGCGGCGGACGCAATGGAGAGCGGGCAGGTGGACGAGGCGATGGACGACGCAGCAGCCGTCAAGTGGCCGCTCTGGAGGAAGAACTCGAGCAGTCAGGGTGGTCTACAGCTGAGCTGGTGGGTGATTCACTGAGTACTGAGAAGTGGTTTCGAGAGTATTGATTTAGTGGTTTCTTTACTTTTAGGAACACGAGGTTCAAGTACTTTGTGGGCATGAGCATGCTTGGGCTGCTGTTCTTCGGCATGGCGTCGATTTTCCTGCCGCTGCTCATGATCCGTCCGTCCAAGTTTGCGCTGAGCTTCACGCTTGGCAGCATTTGTTGTATGGGTGCGTTCGCCATGCTCAAGGGCCCCGCGGCCTACTGTGCAGGGCTATTGCAGCCCAATCGACTGCTACTAACCAGCGCCTACCTGGTGACACTCGGTGAGACAGAAGTGTCGAGGTCTTGATCTTGTTGCTGGAGCTGACTGGAAGATGTTTTGTTGCGGGGGTAGGATGCACGCTGTATAGCTGCCTGATTCTGGGCAACTACGTGTTTGTGGTGCTGAGCTCTGTGCTGCAGCTGATGACGTTGGGGTCGTTCGCACTGTCTGCGTTCCCTGGAGGCAACTCGAGCATGAAAGGTGAGGCGGGCAATGGATCGCTCTTCGTTTTGTACAGTGCAGCGCTAACGTGTTTGTTCGGTGTTGACACTGGCAGCTTTCGGTGCGTTGTTCTGGAAATCAGCGCGCGGCATGATCCAAGCAATCGCTCGCCTCTTTAGGTAAATATATCGAGGCATCTTGGTGAAGGGATTGGACTCCCGCTCGGCATTGAGCACCCCTATAATAGCAGACTCGAATCCACATTTGATTATTAGCACGACGCGTTCTTGGGAGCTGCTCGCTTGTCCACATCGTTCCAGCCCTGGAGCCCTTTAATTCGTGCGCAGTCACCCTGTTCGCTCGTATGCACCTGCTCGCTAGTCGACATGTTCAGCGCGTGCTTTGCAGACGGTTGCTTGTAGAGAAGGCTGTAGCCGGTTTTACACAAATGAGCAAGCAAACAGCAGATAGACCGTCGCCATCAGTCTCATTCCACAAGACACGTACCGAAGGCCGAGTACATGCCTTATCGACAATGGTCCAGCAGGAGCCTGCAAGTTCTGGTATCAGGAAGAGGTCCCCGTCATTGAGCAAGACCATCTGAAGCGACAAATCGGGTTGATTAAGAGCAGGGACATGCCGTTTGTGCTAATAGCTTCTCACATCATCTGTGCCGCGAAAGCGGTGCTGCAACAACGTCAGCAAGGTGAGCGTCCCAAAGCGACGCGCTCTTCGTCTACACCTCGCAGCTTCAGCTCCAGCGTGCACTACACGAAACTGTCGCTATTGGCGGCGCCACCGCCGTAAACTCTTCAGCCCAAGAGCTCTGCAGCTAAGTCTGTGCTCTGCAAATTGCAAGACTGCAATTATAATAACAATTAGCGGCGGCTCTTGCTGACATCTGCCTGTTCATCGAGCTCGCTCCAGACCTAGGAAAGCAGAGGCGCCATCTGGGTCAGCTTGATTCATTGTGACAGGCAACCACCAGCTGACGCACCAGTCCGTCGCTCGAGGACTTGGACACGTCTCGCTCGGGCATGTGGTCATCCATGTACTTGATGCCGAGGCCCAGCGCCACGCACAACACGGCGTACCCGGCGCTAAACAGAGAGGACGACGGTCAACATACTCGTCAAAGAGCGAGGGGAAGAGGACGCACCTCTGGCGCGTCGAGAGACTCTTGAACGGCAGGAACATGGCGGGATTAATTGTTTTGACACGCGAAGTAGAACAAGGACAAGTCACTAATCCGCGGGGTGTACAGTGGCTAGATGAAAGTTTAGACAGCACGAATACCAATGTTTCAAAGACATATCCAATCTAAGAGTAATTTAGACCTCATTTTGTGGGATTGATTGATACATTGTCCGAGAGCATCAGTTTGTGAAAACGCGAGCAAACACGTCCGCTGTTTATGTGTTTCCGCGCTCGGGCTCAAATTGAACTCGGCTGCGTATTCCGCGTCCAAGCCCAAAGATGTGAATCGCTGGTCCCCGCTTCTGGCGGTCTCGGCGCGCGCCCGCCTCCGTATCTCCATACAAACCTCAGGACAACGCCCCATCCCAGCCAAAAGCGGGGGTTGCAGCGCCTTCCTTTTTTCCCGCTGCTTGGCTCGTCCGTCGCCACTTGAATCTCAAATCCGCCAAGTGCAACGCGTTACAGCCACAGGCGCCTGACGCTGACGAGCTCCTGCCGACCTATCCCCATGGTCATTCATGATCTCGCGCTGCAATTCGCAACTTGCTCATGTGGCCGCACTCTCGGCACGAAAACCCTAATTCCAACACCAGCAAGGGGCCGACAATGGCCGACCAGTGCAGCACGAGTCCCAGCAGCGGAGACGACACGCCCATTGCCCCCACAATCAGCTCCATGTGGCTCAACTGGAAGAACCCGCACGCCGTCTTGGACCTGTGCAACGAGTCGGAGAGCGGCTCGGCGCTCGAGATGCGGCGCCAGAAGAACCGCGAGTCCATGCGCCGCTCGCGGCAGCGGCAACGCGACCAGCTGCAGCTGCTGCGCGACGCCGTGAACGACTTGGAGCAGCAGTACGACTCACTGCGACTCCGCTCCGACTCGTCCGAGAGCGACCGCAGCAACAGCGACAAATACGCCAAAGCCGTGGAGCTGTCCAAGCAGCTCGGGGCTGAGAACTTGTACCTCAAGGCGTCCATCCAGTACCAGGCCTCGTGGAAGCTCGAGCTGCGGCGCGTCATGGAGACGACCGTGACGCTCGACGAGTTTACGGCGTCCGCGTCGGCGCCGCCCTCGCCCTTCCCCTTCACGCTGCAGTTCCTGAACGCACAGGAGGCCGAGTCCGTCTTCGGGTTCCACCCCATCACGGAGCGGGACGTCAAGGACCTGATCCTGCAGAACTCGCGCACCACCCAGCGCGTGCAGCACCAACTGCAAGACGACGAGGACGTGCACCGGTCCGAGCTCTTCGGCTGGGACTTGTGGCGCCGGGTACGCGGCAGTGACATGGAGTTCGTCTTCACCAAGAAGTTCCCGTCGCTGTCCGTGGCCGAGGTCATGCACAAGGCCTGGGTGAACGAGATGCGCCTCGAAGGCGCGCAGATGGTCAAATACGACGTCCAGCGGCTGGAAATGCTGCAGGAGGTCCACTCGAACGCCTACGTCATGGGCCGCGAGGTCTGCTCGCCCGACGAGAAACCGGTGTTCCGCACGACGCTGCTACGGTACCGGATGGAGACGACCGCGGACATCGGAGACCTGAGCGCCGCCGGGTTCGTCATTGGCACGCAGAGTCTCAACCCGAGCGACAACTCGGGCGCCAAGCTGCTGCCGGAGCGCGCGGGCATCGACCCGTCGGCGCGGCTGCTGTGGGCGGATCTGGCCCACTCGATCGAGATGCTGCAGGTCTCGGACCGCGCCACGGGCGAGCACAAGTACGTGCAGGTGCGGTGGTCCGGCCGGAACAACTACGGCTCGACCTTCGACGCGCACCGCAACGCCGCGGACATGGTGACGACGCTCATGCGCTGGGAGCTCGGCACGATCGCGCCGGCCATCCAGCTCATCCCCAACTCGGACTCGGACGAGTCGGAGGGGTAATTTATCGGCGGTTAGCTGTAGCGAGTAGTTTTGCGTAATGAGCCCAGGTGCCGTCTAAAGAGCAGCTTTTCTTCAACCACCGCGTTTTGCGGTCGACTGGTGTGTGGCTCTGCTTGACAGGGCCGAAGCCACCTTCGTAATCACCGGAACCGCTCTTTCGTGCAGTTGAGACCCAAAGGCAAACACAACCAAAGCAGTGCAGGCGGCGAGCTGCGGAGGCGGCTCCATGGCCATTTTCCCAGGAGAATGGCCAGTCATTGTCGACACCTTGGAGGAATCGCCGAGTTCAAGTGGGAACGGCATCAATCAAGTGGCCCAAGCAGCGCAACGACAACTCTCTGCAAAGACGAAGCGGCTTGTCGAAAACTGAAGCTGCGGTTCCCATGATCAAGATGATTATGGATGGCCTTCCCCATCGCCGCTTGACAATTTGGTCGTCGGTAGACCATTCCCACTGGCCACCAGAGGGTGAGCGTTAGTCGCCAGAAATCTTTCCTGGGCAGTCCTTCGAGACAAAGTCCATTTCTCTAGACAAAGACGCACTATCAATAGACAGCCAGCTTTAGCCAGCATGAAGCGCGAGGACGTGACGACTCCCACGCCGTCGATCGACTGGCAGTCGGACGCCGACGCGCTGCTCGAGTCCATCGACGACGTCACGTGGGACGAGTTGCGAGGCCTGTCGCCGCCTCAGACGCCCGTGGAGGTTATTCGAGGCGCCAGTCCAATCCAGAGCCCAGCCGGTCACGTCCTCACGCTGCGGTCGAGCACCGGCAGCAGGATTGGCGGAGACGAACAGGAGCCATTGACAAGTCTCATGGACGGCATGGACGCGTTCGGGGCCATGCCCATGATGGACACGCCCTTGAGCTGGTCTCGGCTCGGCTCGGCTCAGGTCTTGGACTGCGGCGAAGCGCCCCATGTCAGCGCCATGGAGAGACGCCGCCAGAAGAACCGAGACTGCATGCGCCGCGCGAGGCAGAAGCAGAGAGACGAGATGGATAACATGAAGCTCACGGTCGCGAGACTCGAGAAGCAATACGCAGAGTTGAGCTTCCAGTCGCAGCATTCAGATAGCAGAGCTCTTGTCGGCGTGGCGTCCGGGTACGCAGAGGCGGTGGAGGTGACGAGAAGACTGGGAGCAGAGAACTTGTACCTCAAGGCGGAGATTCAGCAGCAAGCGGCGTGGAAGCTCAACTTGTCCCGCGTCTTGCAGTCTTGCCACGAGATGGAGGGCCCTCGATGGGCACAGCAGTTCCAACAGCCTTCGTTAGGTGGCGAGGCGGTGCTTCGGATGCGACTGGATGAACGCGACCAGTTTGAAGCGGCCGACGAGTTCGGCTTCCACCCGCTCTCCGACTTGGGGCTGACCCAAGTGATTCTGGACAACCACCGCACCATCTCGCGCGTGCAGAGCCAATTGCTGATCCCGTCGTCCTCCGATTCCGATTTCGGAGCGCGTACCCGACGGATGCAGACGTTCGGCTGGGAGATGGTGCAGCGCGTGCATGGCAACATCATGGAGAGCGTCTTCACGAAAAGGTTTTACGGCCTGAACGTGGCCGAGTTAATGCAGAAGACGTGGGCGAACGACATGCGACTGGGCGAGTTCAAGAAGGTGAAAGGCGAAACCAGTCGCTTGGAAGTGCTGCAGCAAGTGAACCCGAACGCGTACGTGCTGTGTCGAGACGTCATGTCTCCTACCGAGGACATCTCGACGTTCCGGTCCGTGTTCGTGCGATTTCTCATCGAGACGAGCAAGAGGATCCCGGCTTCGAGAGCTGCATCGGCGCCTACCGGTATCGATGCGAGCGCTCCCTCAACGCCGCCGCAATACGCCGATTCGGACTCGGACTGTGAAGAGCTGATGCTCGAAGCTACAGGCTACGTCCTGGGCACGCAGAGTATTGACACCGATTACTCACGAAATCCTCGGCCCGAAGACATCCGAAACAAGGTGGCGTGGGCTCACTTGTCGCTCTCGATCGAGTTTTTGAACGTGGTGAACCCTGCCACGGGTGAAGAATACCAGCAATTGCGCTGGAGCGCGCGTACAGATTACTGCGGCCCGCAGCACGCGCAACGCAACGCTAGCGACATGATGCAAGGGTTGCTGCGATGGGAGCTGCTGGTCATCGCGCCAGCTCTAAACCTCTTTTCGCTGTCGCTGGAGTGACCGCCTCCTCGTTATTTATTATGCTGGACTATACGATAGTGTTCAAAGGAGGCATGCCAATAGACTTTTGCTACTGCAAGAATTGATTCTTACTGCTGAAGACGAACGTTGTTTTTCTGAAAATTGAAAATTTACCAAGAAAAACACGAAACGAAAGCCGATTAGCTTGTCGGAGAATCCCCTCACAGACTTGCGATCACCAGCTGATAGCGGTTCGCTCGACGGCGGGCTCGGAGCTTTTCAACAATTGTTTGCCAATGAGCACTGCAAGACGCTGAAACCCCCGCTCGATCACGAGGTACGAGGCAGTCGATAGGGCGTACACCAACACCAGTCGTGCAGTGAACTGATCGATGCGCGGGAGCTCCAGAAGCCAAGGCGAGAAGTTCACAAAAGGGTGGAGTAAGTACATGGAGAAGCTGATCTTCCCCGTGTAGCAGAGTACATTCCACTCCAAAGCACGGGCAATACTCGACGGGAGCAATGCCTCTATCACAATCACAGCCGACAGCGGGAGGCTGATGGAAGGTGTGGTCGGATGCCAGCTTGGAAATAGGTAGCCGACAAACGATTCTGCAAAAACTCCGCGAGATATCACGCTCACGATGTAGGCTAGCATGACCCACTCAAAAGAACGAACTGCAGCGAGGTGCCGCATCTCCGGTTCGAACGGCCTCTTCTTCATCCATCGGCTCAGCTTCGAGTAAACCACAGCAGCAAGAGACCCTGCCACGAATACGGACAGCTGAGGGCGAAAAGCGTCGTGCTTCGTCCGCATGGTATGCCCGCCGTCGTAGTACACCCAAACATATAGCAGAGCTACAACTAGCCACTTCAACTTGCCTAATAGGCAGACCCCAACGAGGAATACTGGGATGATAAAGTAGTACGAGATCTCAAGTGGCAGCGTCCAGAAGAGGTAGTAGCGCTTCTTGAACGCCAACACGTCCCAAAGACTCCACTGCTTGATGTCGTATTTTTCGAGATTGTAGTAGCGGTTGCGAGTGGCTTCTGGCATGAGCGTCAGCGCGAGCGCCACACATGCAAACAGCGGGTACACTCTCAACATTCGCTTTACGAAGTAGTCGACAAGCGTAACTAGCCATCGACGAGGACTCTCGTTGCGGCTGATCGCTTGGTAGACCTTGGGCTCGTTGAGCATCGTCAGAAGAAACGCCGACAGCACGAAGAAGGCATCGACGCTACTCGGCGCGAGTGTTGACTCTGGCAGGTACCCAGCGTGATGGTGAACGACCAACAAACAGGCCAAGCCCCGCAAACCATTCAGAAATTTCAGCTTGACAGGTTCCTTCTTGCGATGGTACTTTCCATCCTGTAGTTGCGTTTTAGCGCCGTCAGGATTCTCGTTGCCTCCGTCGACCGCAATGAGAATGACATCGCTGGGAAGCTGGCAGTCTGGCGCGAGTTCGTCAGTAGTGGCTACAGGACGATACATGCCGCAGTCTTCCTGGCTACCAGACAATTTGAAAGCAAGTGAGTGAATGCCATTCTCGGGAGCTGGTAAGCTTGCAGTTGCGAAACGATCCTCATCTCTAGGACACAAGAAACAACTGAAGCTATCCAGAGAAGCAGTTTCCTCACTACGCTTTTCGCGCACAAGTGGTTTCAAGAATACCTCCAGCGCCTCTTCGGAAGGCCTCGCTTCTCGGACGAAGTCCCCTCAGCGTGGGGCCGGGAATGGGAGATGGGGTGTTCCTGTGCGCCGGGCACGGACGCGGCGCCGTGCCTGGTGTCTGCCACCAAGACCGATATCAACATCGCCGCAGCATGTGGGGCCTGGTGACCTCCATGTGTGTCCAAGACCCACACCAAGACGCAACGGACCTGGCGACCCCTTAGCGCCCAAGAAGATTTCATAGCCACGGAGCACCAAGGACCTGGCAACCCTCGGAGCTCTCAAGACAAGCAGCTACCACGGCGCGTTGACATGGTGAACCACCGCGCCTCCGCAACTCAAACACTAAAGCACGGAGGACCTGGTGACCCCCACGTGTTCAAGACCTCACACACCAAGACGCCTCAGGCCTGGTGAGCCCCTCGCGTTTCAGTTCAAGCACCAAGCACAGAGGAGATGGGACCCCTCTATACTCACGATTTCCCCTCCCCAGAGTGCAACACAGCAGTCCATATACGAACCTGAAGGCCCGCTTATTGACAGCAGAAGGACCTCAGCAAAGCCCAAATAATAGCGGAAACGGCACCCCACGGCGTTTAAGAGCTGGTAACTCTTCACGTGAAGACCCGATACCGACGAAGGGACCACAGCTGTGCCCGAGAGGGTTAACTCTTCCTAGCGGATACCGACACCTCAGAATGCAAGAGCCGGGAATACTCAACTTGGCGTGACGACCCACATCGACCGAACATGACCTCAGAGAGGATCCCCTGTAGCGGGTATGGTACACCCACCACATGCAAGCCTGAAGGAAAAGACCGAAGTGAACATCTTCGAGCAAGACAGGGCAGATCTTTAAGACTGCCTGAAGGCATCTACAGGAAATAGCATAAGCATCAAATAGATAGCCGCTTAACACTCAGAAGCAGTTTCCCAGGATAGGCTCAGCACCTTCACCACGAGCTCATTTTAGTTTTCTGAAGGCACACCACAGCGAGAAGATGAACTTGAGTCCAGTACAGCAAGTCAACTCGAGCGCAGAAGTATTTATTTTACGTAAACTGAAGACATACAATGATTGATTTCCATAGTACTCACATTGGCATTCCATACTGGCCCCCAGCCTGAGCAACCTTCCTGCAAATGCAAAATATCAACACAATATCCAGTCCTCCTTACCAGTTACGTGTAACTATGCAAATGTCCAAAAAAGTTAGAAAACTTTCCAAGGACTGGCTCACTATCAATAGCGAGTGCGCCAGACAAGCGTCACTCGATCCTCGATCCCGTATCCGCTAGCCGCATCTTGAAAGAGCCCAAGGTAAAGCTGCGGATAAGCGCCACAAGATTCCGTATGAGGCGCGAGCCAAAGCCTCCGGCAGGGTTAGACGGCGCCTCAGCCTCGGACGACTGGCGTTCTGGAGCTGCCGATGTTCTTGACAGCTTTGACGACGTTATGTGGGACGAGTTGCGTGCCCTCTCGCCGTCCCAGTTTGAAGCTCCGTTCGAGTCGCGCGTGACGCCCAATGACGCTGTTCGTGGAGCTATCCAGAGTCCAAGCCTTCAAGTTAATCTCCTGCATTCGGGTACTGTCACCCCTGTACGCGGTGAAGACCACGAGTCCTCTACGCCTCTCGCTGGAGGGGGCGGCAGCTTTGGTTTCAGCCTCAATACCGCTCAGATGAACGCCGTGTGGGCTGCTACTCAACCTGGAGCTGCTATCGCGAATTTCGAGCAAAAAGTGTCGGCGTCCACTTGGCCAGTTTCGCCAACGCAGAGCTTGTGCGGCACTTCTGCGTCGGATACGTCGCCGTCTAATGCCGCCGATGTACGTCGACAGAAGAACCGCGAAGGGATGCGGAGAGCGCGACAAAAGCAGCGAAAAGAACTCGACAACATGCGGATAACCGCCGCGAGACTGGAGCAGCAGTACACGGAGCTCAGTCTGCAGTCGTCCAGCTCCGAACGAGTCACTTGTGTCATTGCAGCTCCCCAGACAATGACGTCCGACTACACCCAAGCAGTGGAGTTGTGCAAGCGGCTTGGAGCGGAGAATTTGTACCTCAAGGCCGAGCTCCAGCAGCAAGCGGCGTGGAGGCTGAATCTGACCCGCATCATGCAGTCTCGTCTAGAAGTGAACGGTCCTCGATGGGCGCAGCAGTTCCAGCAGCCAGCGCTCGGCGGAGAAGAAGTTCTGCGGATGCAACTGGACAAAATGGACGCGTTTGAGGCTGCGGAGGAGTTTGGCTTCCACGCACTCAGTGACCTCGACCTGACCCACGTGATACTAACCAACAGACGCACTATCGCTCGAGTGCAGAGCCAATTGTTGATCCCGTCGTCCTCCGATTCCGATTTCGGAGCGCGTACCCGCCGGATGCAGACGTTCGGCTGGGAGATGGTGCAGCGCGTGCATGGCGACATCATGGAGTGCGTCTTCACGAAAAGGTTTTACGGTCTGAACGTGGCCGAGTTGATGCAGAAGACGTGGGCGAACGACATGCGACTGGGCGAATACAAGAAAGTCAAAGGCGAAACCAGTCGCCTCCAAGTGCTGCAGCAAGTGAATCCGAACGCGTTCGTCGTGGCTCGAGACGTCATGTCTCCTACCGAGGACATCTCGACGTTCCGGTCCGTGTATGTGCGTTTCCTCATCGAGACGAGCAAGAGGATCCCGGCTTCGAGAGCTGCATCGGCGCCTACCGGTATCGATGCGAGCGCTCCCTCAACGCCGCCGCAATACGCCGATTCGGACTCGGACTGTGAAGAGCTGATGCTTGAAGCTACAGGCTACGTCCTGGGGACGCAGAGTATTGACACCGATTACTCAAGAAATCCTCGGCCCGAAGACATCCGAAACAAGGTGGCGTGGGCTCACATCGCGCTCTCGATCGAGTTTCTGAACGTGGTGAACCCCGCCACGGGTGAGCAGTACCAGGAGCTGCGCTGGAGCGGACGGACAGACTATTGCGGCCCGCAGCACGCGCAACGCAACGCTAGCGACATGATGCAAGGGTTGCTGCGATGGGAACTGCTGGTCATTTCGCCAGCGGTGAACCTCGTGGCGGTAGAGTGAGCGGGGGTATTTTTAACAGTTAAGTTGCGTGTGCACGTTGTAAGTTGCGGCTTTCTGCGGTGGTTTCCGACCAGGTCAACTGACGTTGCAGAGCGGTCAGCTCTGTGGGTCCTTCAGCGCTCCAACTTCAGTTTCCGCCGTTTCGTGACAAAGATATTTGGCCCCGCCGTCAACTTGCGCGCGATGACCTGATCCTCTCCAGGTAACACACTGTCGGAGAAGTACACATTGTTATTAGACCGAGAGCCGGATGGGCCAACCTGTCGCCGCTTGCTTGGTGTATATGTCCGGTGCTTGCACTTGGTTGAAGTGAACCAGCGGCCTGGGCACCGGTTTCAATACTCGAGCCGCAACCCGCCACTCTCCAGGGAAGCACTTTGTACTGCGCGACTATCGACGACGATATGCAAAGCTTCAACACGGCTGGTTTTGGTGTGGGTGCAACCTGTCCATCCTGATGTTTATCCTGTGCAGGCCGCGGTAGCGAAACGGCCTCGTCTTTCCGGCACACTAATACCGCCCAACGTATGTGATTACCTGGCCTGAAACGGCCAAAACCGGGTATTTCGCCTGTATACTCAACCCAAGTCTCAACTTCTTTTAGTAGCCGGTGGCCTTTTTGCCAAGTGAGCAGCAGTCTCACTTGGCAACCTGCGCGCAACCAAATAGGACGATAACGCACGCGATTCCCAGGCCCGAAATGATGCACGAGCAGGCCGACTGGCGCTCCGGCGCGACCGCCATCCTGGACAGCTACGAGGACGCCGTGTGGGAGGAGCTACGCGACCTGCAGGACGCCCCGCGGGACCAGCAGGACGCCATCAGCGGCGCCAGCCCCGTGAAAAGCCCCGACGGCTACGTGCGCAGTCTGGACGCGAGTCCCATTAGTGGAGAGGAGGGACCTCTCGCGGAGATAAGGCTTGGGTCTCAGCTGGAGGCAGTCTGGGCCGCTGGCATCGCCACCCAGCCGTCGAGAAAAGCCAAGGCGACATCAACTGCACCTAGAGCCTTGACGTGGGCCAGTGTGGCCCCCGAACACATGCTGGACTGTGCACAACTGCCCAATGCGGGGGCCATGCAGCTACGCAGACAAAAGAACCGCGACTGTATGCGCCGTGCACGACAGCGACAGAGAGAGGAGCTCAAGGACATGAAAATCACCGTGTCGCGCCTGGAAAAGCAATACGCGGATATGTGTCTACAAGCGTCCACAACGACAGATAACGCGGCGATGACACAATCGACCATCTTGTCTACAAATTACACACAGGCCGTGGAGCTGGTTAAGCGACTCGGAGCCGAGAATTTGTACCTCAAGGCCGAGATCCAGCAGCAATCGACGTGGAAACTGCATTTGTACAGGATACTGGAGAGTCGCCCTGAGATGGACGGGCCCAGGTGGGCGCAGCAGTTTCAGCAGCCTGCTCTGGGTGGGGCGGAAGCTCTTCGCATGCAGCTGGACCGCCTGGACGACTATGAGGCGGCGCAGGTCTTTGGCTTTCACCCACTCACGGAACTGGACCTCACGCGGGTCATTCTCGACAATAACCGAGCCATGGGCCGCGTGCAGAACCGGCTGCTGCTCCCGTCCAGCCTGGATGGGGCAGGACGCACACGCACGAGGAGGATGCAGACCTTCGGCTGGGACATTGTGCAGCGCGTGGAAGGCAGCGTCATGGAGTGCGTCTTCACCAAGAAGTTTACAGGACTGAACGTTGCGGAGCTCATGCAGAAGACGTGGGCCAACGATATGCGGCTCGACCGTTTCAAGAAAGTCAAATGTGAGACGAGCCGCCTCGAGGTGCTGCAACAGATTAATCCGAACGCGTACGTGCTTGGTCGTGACGTGATCTCACCCACAGACGACATCTCGACGTTCCGCTCCGTGTTCGTGCGCTTCCTCATCGAGACGAGCAGGAAAATCCCCACGTCGTCCGAGTCCATGGCCACGCCCACGTACGTGGACGCGAGTTCGCCTTCCACGCCGCCGCTGTCGCCGAGTTCCGACTCGGAGTGCGACGAGCCCATGCTCGAAGCCACGGGCTACGTTCTAGGCACGCAGAGTGTGGATATCGATGGCTCTCACCTGCAGGACGAGTCGGACTGCAATTTGGCGTGGGCACATTTGTCGCTATCTATTGAGTTTCTGAACGTGGTGAACCCCGTCACAGGCGAAGAGTACCAGCAGTTGCGCTGGACGGGCCGCACCGACTACCGCGGAGAGGAGCACGCGCACCGAAATGCCGCCGACACGTTGCAAGGAATGCTCCGGTGGGAGCTGCTGACGATCGCGCCGGCGGTGAACCTCGTGTCCCTCTCGCTGGAGTAAATGGGCTCGTTGTTACGGGTTTGTGCGTTGAGCAAATGAAGAAAACTGTATTATTTCGTGCTCGAGTGAACATTTGATGCCTCATTTCAGTAGCAGGCAAGTTGAAGTGGGGCAATCACTGATGCGTGGAGGACAACCTCAAGTTCATTCCGACGTCAACTTTATCGCGATTTTGACTAAACCTTGCATGGGCAGATCTTCCGGACAGGCCGAAACATCACTGATGAGTGAGGCCCCCACATTTGTGCAAGCGAATGCTTTTAACCTAAGGTCGCCGTCAATTCGGTCATCATCGTACTTAAGACGAGATCCGCAAAAGTCTTTTGCGATCTTCTGGCAGATGCAAATGACGCGGAAAATCGCTGCAGTTCGCGACAGTGGAGAGCGCTCGCCTCTGCTCAATGGCAAGCAGCCCGAAACCTACGTGTCAATTGCCGACAGCTGCAAAGAATTTGCACCTGGAAAAGAGCCGAAACTCACCGAGGAGCTGCAAACGTTGCTGTCCCTCGTCTACCCCGTTGTGAGTCCAACCTTAAGACAAAAATCTTTTGCGCAAATACTGATTTTTGTTCTTGTTGCAAAGGTGTTGACCACAGGATTGGAGTTTGTTCCTGGTTTCACCTGCATCATCTTGGCGGGACATATCGACTCGCCCCACACGCAACAATACGTGGACGCCGCCACTTTATCCACCATGGTATTTCACAGTTTGCGCAACAGATACAGTTTGCATTGCAACTAATTTGCGCCACCTCATTTCTGTCGCAGTTCATGAACATTACAGCTTTCTCCGTAGGCTCGGGCCTCTCCTCGGCCCTAGACACCTTGTGTTCGCAGGCGTACGGCGCTCGTCGGTTCGACAAGATCGGCGTCTACTTCCAAGCCGGATTTCTCGTCGTGGCAACGTGCTTCGTGCCGATTTTCCTGCTCAATTGGTATTCGGGCGAGTTTCTGCTTCTTGCAGGGCAGGACCCGGAGGTGTCGAGGCTGGCGCAAACCTTTTCGCGCTGGGCGATCTTGGGAGTTCCTTTTGTGTTTTTGTACAAACTTTTTCGGAAAGTGTTGCAAGCGCAAAATATCTTGAAGCCACTCGTAGCTTTTGCAGCAGTGGGGGCTATTGTAAACGCGGTCTCTGGTTACCTGTTGACGTTCCATACAAATATGGGGTTCGAGGGGATTGCGCTGTCGAGATCCTTAGGAAATATGGTGCTGCCGTTCATGTTGGTCCCGTACTTTTACTACCAGCCGCAAAAGTTAGCGCAATGGTGGCAAGGGTGGAATTTGCGCGAAGCAATTGCACACGTGAAGCTGTTTTTGCGCCTTGGTATCCCTGGTGCAATTTTGATGACGTTAGAATGGTGGGCTTTCGAAATGCTGACGTTGATGGCTGGGGTGCTACCGAACGCCGTCGTGGCTGTCAGTGCGCATGCAGTGCAAGTGAACGTAAACAACATGATGTACATGGTTTTCTGGGGGTTGGCAGTCGCTGCGAACATTCGCATTGGCAACTATCTTGGTGCAAATTCTCCGAAACAGGCGAAACTTGCGTGCAAAGTTGCGCAAATGCTCACACTGCTAATTTCGCTGACTTTCGCGGCGATGATGTTTTTGTTGCGCCAAAGCATTCCGGGTCTATTTCTCGTTGATAAAGAGAGCATTGAGCGATCCGCCAGTCTGTTGGCGGTCTGGGCGCCGTTTGAGATCATTGACGGGCAAAATACCGTGCTGCAAGGCGTTTTCCGAGGTTTAGGCAAGCAGAAAGTGGCCGCTAGTGTGAGTGGCATGGCCTACTACGCGTGTGGAATTCCGATGGCTGCGCTGTTCGGCTTCCATTTTGCACTGGGCGTTGAGGGATTATGGCTGGGTTTTGGCTTCGGAGTCTCCGTTTCGGTCGCTTTGCTCGTGTGGATGCTGCTGGGGAACTGGTCATGGGACGAACTCGCGAAGGAGGCGCAAACGCGCACGGCCAGGTGAATTTCTGCTAGACCCTACACTTGTCGATTTAATTTACTGCGTTTCTTTCAAATACAAGAGTGTGCTACTGGATTATTAGCCTCAGAGCAAGTCTTCGGTGGTGGTGAACACATTTTAGGTTCAAGCTTACAAGTGGCCGTCACGATATGCTCAACTGGTACGTTGGTGGGACTCCTGTCGCGTCAGTCAGTGCTCAAAACGTGAATAACTTGGCATATACAACGGTTTCAACCAAGCGCAGTCTACTGGCGCTTGCGCTCACTCCGGTCGTCTCGTTGGTGGCTGTCTTCATGGTGTACGCGACCTTCTTGCCGACACGGTGCCGTTTCGGCAGCTTGAGCCCCATTCCAGATATTTGATGGCAAAACATCGTACTGCAGGATATTATCCGTGGCCCAGGCAACAAGAGCGTGCCTGCCGTGTACGGCGGGGGCCGAATCTGTGTCGACATCGAGCAGCTCAGGTCGTTTAAAAGCTGGCAGAAGACACGCGGCTAAGCGAGAAAATACAGTGAACCCGAGCGTCGGGACTGGCTGCACTAAAATCGTGAACGCGGCTCGGTGGGGGACCACTAAAAGTCAACGCGCGTTTGGCGGCCAGCTCTCTTTGAACCTTACAATTGTCGAAACTGCGTCGCTGTACCTTGTTTCGGTTCGGATCACAGACGATTTCCCAAAACAAAAGCTGGGCCAGCCAGGTCTGAGCACGTACGTTGCGATCAACAAGCTGATTATCCCCATGCAGGATCCTTTCCCGCATCGTGATCACCGGTAAGGCGCTTTCTCGTTCTGATTGTCGAGCGTCGCAACCACAAGATGAAGTTTACAGACGACACTGTCTCCAACCGAAGATAAAGTTTGGGATCAGCTCGGCTGTAAACGACGAGCCTCGATCGAGTCCGTGGACAATGTCCTAATGCGAGAAGTACGCTCGAACGGCCCGCCACAGTGCTTTTGCCGAAGCTTTCCCTTCCCTGACATCCATCCATCTGCAAAGGTCTATTAAATGGCAACTCTTCTCGCACCACTTCAATTCTGCTCTCAAGCGACCCACGTTCCAAGACCGTACAAGAAATCAGCAATGCGTCTGCACTACTTTTTGCTGCTAGTTACTGTGGCCTTCCTGTCAAGTGTCGATGCTGCCTCAGCGACTACCTCATCGAAATTCCTCCTTGGCGACCAAGTTGACTCTGTTGGCGAGAGGCTGTTGAGAACGGAGACTGCGGTAGACAAGGACGACAGTAGCGAAGAGAGAGGATTCGTGCTTCCCGGCTTTGCCCAGAACGTCGCAAAGCTAGCCAAGTCGCGTGTTCAGAACGTTCAGGCCAGGGTGAAGCAGTTTCGTGTGGAAAGCAAGTTCCGCTCGCTAGAGCTTCACACGAAGAGCCCTTTGTCCAGCCCGGAGTTGAAGAAATGGGCCGACTCCGTGGCCAAGCTGTACAAGAATGACCCCGAGAAGACTGCGAACTCAATGCTGACAACTTTGACGAAGTACTACGACGAAAATACGGTGACGAGGTGGGTCCAGGCGGCGAAGGGTTCGCTACAAGTGGGAACGTATGCTCGCAACCTGCAGGCGTTGCAGTTTACCAAATGGATGGACGAGGGACTAGACGTGGCTGGTCTCCAGAAAAAGTTGATAACGACTGCTACAAGCACTGGAGTCAAGCGAGACGGCCTGATTGAGGAGGCGTTCGGTGCTTTCATTAAAAAGCATAAACCGACGTCTGCCGCGCTTAGATAAGGGACTTTGATACGCTGGTAACTTTTAGGCTTGGCAACGCTACGTTGCCGACAAAATAAGGCGATACGAATCAATTCACTACTACGTAGTACATTTGAATCATTGTGTTGCTGTATCAAAATGCACTAACTTTTGCGGCTGGTAGTAAAAGTACGGGACCAACATGAACGGGAGTACCATATTTCCTAAGGATCTCGACAGCGCAATCCCCTCGAACCCCATATTTGTATGGAACGTCAACAGGTAACCAGAGACCGCGTTTACGATAGCCCCCACTGCTGCAAAAGCTACGAGTGGCTTCAAGATATTTTGCGCTTGCAACACTTTCCGAAAAAGTTTGTACAAAAACACAAAAGGAACTCCCAAGATCGCCCAGCGCGAAAAGGTTTGCGCCAGCCTCGACACCTCCGGGTCCTGCCCTGCAAGAAGCAGAAACTCGCCCGAATACCAATTGAGCAGGAAAATCGGCACGAAGCACGTTGCCACGACGAGAAATCCGGCTTGGAAGTAGACGCCGATCTTGTCGAACCGACGAGCGCCGTACGCCTGCGAACACAAGGTGTCTTCGCGTGCGGGATACCGACCGCTGCGTCGTTTATCTTCTATTTCGCATGGGACGTTGATTATGAGTCTTTATTTCAGTCGCATTGCTGCTCTGGGGCTCCAGTCATGCGACCAACTCGCAAAAGAGGCGCAAAAGCGCACGGTAAAGTGAATTCGTGATCGATCCTCATCTTCTCGAATGAATTCAGTGCATTTCTTTCAAATACTATTGCGTGGATTAGTAGATATCTCTGGACAAATTTCTACATCCACAAAATACTACACAATACAGCAACTATAATATAGTTGCGTATTAGAATGTACATATTGACGTACCTGTGGTTGGAGATAGTGCCATGATAATCAGGCAACATCGGGCCAGACACCCACCAAAAGCAGCTCACTTAAAGACTCTGTATTGGCAAAGCAGACGGAACCTGGCGACGGTAATGGTCCTAACATGGACCCACCACCGCAGAGAACACAATAAGATGGCCGACTGGTTGGCCAACCAGGCCATGGACACGAAGCGGAGTTGACAAACCACAATAGAAGCGGGTCGAGCACATCCAGCCCAATGGACACGAGTCAATGAACTGGCGGACGGAGACGTCGGCCGTTGGCATTTGGATTATGGTGCAGCACACCAGACAAGGGGTGTCAGTGCTGTTCCTTAAGGGACGGTCAGGGGAATCGATCTGCCAACAGCAGAGCGGTGCCCAGAAGCTGACGGCTGATCGACAGCCGGCAGAACTGACATAGGAGGTCGTTAGTGATAGAGCTAAATGACATCAATGTACCCCACTGAGAAACGAAACGTATTGACGTAGCGCGCGGGGTTTTGATTGCTTTGTTGTTTTGGGTAATATTACGCTTCCACCCGTGCTTCTAGCGACGATCGGAACATTTGAGCCTGGTCGAGATTTGAATAAAACTGTAGCGTGCTTAACATTGATGCGAATGTAACTTACTAAGGTGTCACTACTGCCGCATTGCGTTTAATGAAGCCAGCGAACGCCTGCACAATCAACTTATCTCGGTGGTTGTCACTCTTAGTAGCAGTCGTTATCAACTTTTTCTGGAGACCAGCCACGTCTAGTCCCTCGTCCATCCATTTGGTAAACTGCAACGCCTGCAGGTTGTGAGCATACGTTCCCACTTGTAGCGAACCCTTCGCCGCCTGGACCCACCTCGTCACCGTATTTTCGTCGTAGTACTTCGTCAAAGTTGTCAGCATTGAGTTCGCAGTCTTCTCGGGGTCATTCTTGTACAGCTTGGCCACGGAGTCGGCCCATTTCTTCAACTCCGGGCTGGACAAAGGGCTCTTCGTGTGAAGCTCTAGCGAGCGGAACTTGCTTTCCACACGAAACTGCTTCACCCTGGCCTGAACGTTCTGAACACGCGACTTGGCTAGCTTTGCGACGTTCTGGGCAAAGCCGGGAAGCACGAATCCTCTCTCTTCGCTACTGTCGTCCTTGTCTACCGCAGTCTCCGTTCTCAACAGCCTCTCGCCAACAGAGTCAACTTGGTCGCCAGGGAGGAATTTCGATGAGGTAGTCGCTGAGGCAGCATCGACACTTGACAGGAAGGCCACAGTAACTAGCAGCAAAAAGTAGTACAGACGCATTGCTGGTTTCTTACACGGTCTTGGAACGTGGGTCGCTTGAGAGCAGATTGCAAAGTGAGTGTAGCTGAGGGCTCACCGAAGTTGGAGCGTACCAAGGTGACACATCGGTTAGGATAAACGCAGCTTAATTATCATTGAGAGCTGCTGAACAGGCTTCGTCAACACGAACGACGGCTCGAACGTCCGGATGACTGTGTCGTTATCTGTCGCGACCGCAGCAGTTTGGTGAACTTTTCGAGCAGAGCAACCATGCATTATGTACAGGAGGAGGGATACCTGCAGAAGAAGGTTGGATGCGAGGAGTACGCTTCAAATTACCCGCTACAGTGCACTGTACATGTAGAGATTATCCATGGAATCGATCAAGACTCGTCGTTTTCAGCCGATCTGATCCCAAAGTTTATCTTCGTTTGGACGATAGTGTTCACATTGTGGTCGTGCGTGCCCTTCAACAACCACTAAAAGGTGTTATCAATGATGACAAGGCGGCAAAGGCTTCTGCGTGGGGGATAACGCAACGTGCGGCTTCGAGGTACGTATGTCCCCGCCAAATCTGCAAAGGTTGGATCAATAAAGACTGCGAGGTTGCAAGATTCGCACAGGTGCCATATAAATGCAAAAGTACTAAGTTACTCTGAATTTATTGCTTGCACGTGCAGCAAGCTTCCCGCATCGCGATATTTTCCCTCCACGTTGCATCTGCCTGAGTACATCCCATCCCGACCAGTCTCAAATCCCATGCACATCTGTACTAACTGTGCGAGGTGAATTGCTGCTTGCAGTTGCACATTTGCCGGGGACATCTGTACATGGGGCTGACCCAGGTTTGTTTGCAAGATTCTCCATGTGCATGGACAATTATATCATACGTAAGGCAAACTAACACAGGTTGGTGATCGTAAAGTTCTTTTAGTTCTCCGCGTCTCAAAACGCCATTTTATTCAACAACTTGTAGCCATCTTTGCCACTTTCACTGTGCTTTTTCGCCTAGCTGTACGCATTTGAGCGTCACTGGCGACACAAGTTTCTCTGCAGCAGCGATGCCGACACAAACATGTTCGAATACGAAGCCCACCCACAACCCTTCGATGCCCGACGCAATTTGGAACTCTTTGTCTGTCATCGTCATTGTACACATCAGCGATACGACCAGAGTCAACGCAAGTACCATTTTATGGACAAGATGCGCTTGCTTGGGGTCATTGGCATCAAAGAAGTTGCCGACAAGGATGTTGGCGGCAACTGCTGAGCCCGCGAACATGGTGAATAAACTCGACTTCTGCTGTGCTTCGATAAGAAGCATATTATTCGTCTTCAGCGCATGAAATTAGGATATACTTCGAAGTACGAATCAATTCTGAGGTTGTGTTGCTGTACCAAACTGTTTGCCCCTCAGAACACAATCAACGGATGCTCGCGACCCCATAAAGTGGCAAATGTGTACAGCACTATTGCCTCAGCGAAAGCAGTCCTTTTATTCAAGATCCTCCACTCGGAATCTTCGCCGCTAAAGTCCATTTTTTTATTCTGTTTTCATGGCTCGGAGCGCAAACCATCAACGCGCGCCAAGAAACCACGACAAACCAAAGTGGTTATTCTCAATGGAGACAGGTCTCTATCAGGTATTTGACAGCGTAAAACAGAGCTCACAGACCACTACAAACGGCATCGCCAGCAACATCCACCGCGAAAAACTCTGCGCTAACCTCGATACCACTGCGTCCTGCCCCACGAGCACCATGAGCCACCTCCAGGTACCAGTTGAGCAGGGAAATGGGCCCAAACACAACCAACACACCGGCTTGGACGTAGCCGCCGATTTTATCATAATGGCCAGCGCCATACGCTTGAGAACACAACGTGTCCAGCACCGACGAGAGCCCAAATCATGCAGAATAGTTGGTCACGTTCATAATCTACAACACAAGTCAATACACCACCATGCAACGTTCGTAGATAGGTAACTACCTACCATTGTCAATTGTTGCGTGCTTGGTGGATCCATGTGACTCGCTAGGATAATGCACGTGAGCCCTGGTGGGAATTCAAGCGCCGCCTTCCCCAACTGTGAAATATTTGAATTGAGTTAGTACTTTAGTGCATCCAAGCCACGCGCTCAATGAATTTGTCGGTGGCAAATAAATGTTGGAGCATCGATTCTAAGGCCCATTGGTGGTTAGCTACGTATCTGTGGAGGGCCCATGGAGTTGTGCTGTAACGTTACCAGTAGTACTTTGTAGTTGCAACGCTACTGTAGTTCGAGTGAGCTTGTATTTGTGCGATCGCGCCGGTCATAAAGTCTATCTACAGCGTGATCACTGGAATGAGTACGTTCATTCGGCCGTTCTCTTCTGTGCGTCGTCGGCAAGCTCCGCCCACGTCCAGCGCTCGAAGAGCATGTAGAACTGCAGTGACGCAGCCACGAAGATGCCGAAGCCGAAGCCCAGCCACAGACCCTCAACGCCCAAGACGACGTAGAAGCCCAGTACTCCCGCAACAGGAATGCCAAAAACGTAGTACGCCACGGCATTCACCGTCGCAGCCACTTTCTGCTTGCCTGCGCCACGGAAGATGCCCTGCACCACCGCATTCAGGCCATCCAGCACTTCCAAGGGAGCCCAAATTGCCAGTACGCTAGCTGCGCGCGCGATACCTTGGGCGTCATTGAGGAAGAGGCTGGGAATCACCCCACGCAGCGTGTACAGCATGACGGAAAATGTCGACGAGATGACCAGCGTCAGCAGCAGCGCGACGGTGCACGCCAGCTTGGCCTGCTTGGGTGCGTTGGCGCCGAGACAGTTGCCAACGCGGATGTTGGCGGCCACTGCGAGACCCGCAAAGACCATGTAAATGATGTTGTTGATGTTGACGAGCACCGCATGAGCGCTGACCGCCACGACCGCGTTCGGGAGCACCCCCGCCATCAACGTAAGCAGCTCGAAAGCCCACCATTCCATAGTCATCATCATACACCCCGGCACGCCTAGAACCAGAAACAACCCGACGTGCTCGAACGCCTCCTTCATGTTCCATCCGCGCCACCACTGGCTGAGGTGGTGTGGGTGGTAGTAGAAGTACGGGACCAGTAGCAACGGCAACACCATATTGCCCAGAGATCTCGAGAGTGCGACGCCTTCAAAGCCCATGGACGTGTGGTACGTCAAAAAGTAGCCCGACACAATGTTCACGACGTTGCCGAGAGCCGCAATCGCCACGAGCGGCTTCATAATATTTTGAGCTTGCAAGACCTTGCGCACCAGCTCGTACAGGAACACAAACGGCACTCCAGGCAGCGTCCAACGAGAGAAGATCTGTGCCAGCCTGGACACCTCCGGGTCTTGCCCCATGTACAGCAAGAAGCTCTCCGAGTACCAGTTCAAGAGGAAAACCGGTCCAAGACAAGCGCCGACAATCTGCAAACCCGCCTGGAAGTAGAGACCGATCTTGCCAAACCGCTTGGCACCGTACGCCTGGGAACATAGCGTGTCCAGCGCCGACGTGAGTCCAAAACCGATGGAGTACGCTGTAATGTTCATGAACTGCAGCAAAACACAGCAACTACATGAGTCACCTTTTTCAAACAAGATAACCTCCGTAACATCTGCAGCAAACCATTGTGGAGAGTGTGGCAGCGTCCACATATTGCTGCGTGTGCGGAGACTTGATGTGTCCCGCCAGGATAATACACGTGAAACCTGGCAAAAACTCGAGCGCCGACGTCACAACCTGCAAGTACCATGAAAGTCTCCGTTAGGCTATATTGTACCCTTATCATGTACATACCAAGTAAACGTACCACGGGGTACACGAGTTTGAGTAGCGTCTTGAGCTCTTCGACGACGTGGGGTTCTACTTCGTCAGGTAGTCCGAGACTACCAGCGATACCCACGACCGTATCGGGCTTTTGCTTGCGGTCCAAAAGAGGCGTCCCCTCTCCACCATATTTCGCATAGGTAGGGCTCCGAGGCTCGATCGCCATAGTAGAGTCCAATCGATCGAGGCGTGAAGCTGTACCGGAATGCCAAAGTGACAATGCGAGCGGTCCAGTCAGTGTAGTGTCGTTACGTCGACGGTTGAATGCAAAAACAACACAAGAGTGAAGGTAAGTTCGCACTTAGTAGATCAGAAATCGCTGGCCCATTTTCGGGCTTGCTGCAGCCAGGAAACCCACGGCAGGATGCGGCGCAGACACGATTCACCACAGAACCACCCGCCACTCGGAAATGAGGTACAGTATTGTAACTTACTAGTACATGTACTCGGTAAGGGGGACAACCAGGACAAAGATTGGAGGTCATCATGACCCACCGGGTAAAGAGAGAGAGAGTATTATTTCGGTCTTATTTTACCAGCAAACAACACTGGTGGTGAACGTTGTACAGTAAGGACCAGCATGTGGAACAAGCGCACGATGATGCAAACCAATTGAGTACGATTATCAAGGGCCGTGAAGCGAGAGCTTGCCTCTATCTGCTCAAACTATTATACCTTTTTGCTGCTTAACGAACGTATGGAACGCTTTGACAATTTGCTCATCTCGCCGCGCAAGCAAGGGATTCCGTGCCTGTCCAGTAGAAGCTTTCTTCAGCATTGCCCGAATGCCAAGTGCATCTTTTCCTCCGGCGAGCCACTTTGTAAACTGCGCCTCCTGCAGCTTCGTAGCGAGGTTTCCCACACTCGGAGCGACCTTAGCTGATTCGATCCACCTCGCCAGATCGGCTGGCTTGTAGAATTTGGTTAACGTAGATAACATAGCCGCCGAAGCCGTCTCGGAATTCCCGTGCATGTTGAGTGCATTCTGAGCCCATTTTCTCAGATTAGCATCACCGAAGAGATACGAGTTCTTCTTATCAAGCTGAATTCCTTTGAAGACGCGGTCCAGTTTGGCCTGAATTCGGGCAATTTCGTCACTCGACATAGCCAGCTTTGCGATCTTCTCGGTAGCGCTGGAGGGCAGTGTAATCCCCCTCTCTTCGTCTTCTTCTTCATTTTCTCCTTCTTCTTCTTCTTCCTCGTCCTCGTCCGCCGTGGTCTCAGCTCTCAAGAGTCTCTTGGAAACGATGTTGTGTTGTTCAACAAAGAGTGAGCGAGCTGCAGCCGGGGAGCTGAGCGTAGACGTTTTCGACGACGTGATCGCCAAGGAAGCATCGATAGTCGACAATAGCGCCGCACTAGCTAACAGCAGGACGTAGTGCAGCCTCATGGCTCAACTTGTACTTGATCTTGCCTCTTGAGAGTGAATTGCGAAGTGAGAGAGGTTGATTATCTCCTCCGTGGACGACGGTGCGCGCTGGCCTCAACTTAACGAATTGCACACCATCGCCCACGCAAGGCATACGGTTGCCTCAGGGATCCCAAACAGGATGGGGTACCAGGTATTACTACTGTGCTGCTTCGGGAGTAGTTGGCCTTATAAACCGCAACAAATTCAAATTCAAAACCAGGTACATGTATTACTACTGCATACAAGTCTCATACAAAACCTTAGTCGCTGAGCCCAGCAGTGCTTGGCAAGCACATCCGAGGATACACATCAGGATTTGACATTGCTTCGCTGCGTTCCTCAAAGGCATTCGCAACGCCCCTACGAACGAAACAGTTGCAAACTTGGGGCGTGGCATTGCTCGGTTTGCTGGGAAACTCGGCGCTGGACTCGGGTTTGCTCCTATTATTCTAGCTATTAAAATACGGCTCATTGCATTGCTAACACCTACCCCTTGCGATACTGTATATGTCATATTACTTATGTATAAAAGAGAGCTGTCGGGATGATAAAAGAGGGAGAGCTGTCGGGAACAAGCATGATTGTATCTTGGCTCTACAAGAGAACGCGCACTGAAAGCAGATGCACTTGAACAGACCTCAAGTAGATCTTTGGAATCAGCTTCGCTACCTATCCATGAATCTTACCACCACTACCTTAAAACCTACAGAGTTCCCCGGCAAAGGAAGAACTGCGTGCAGCAATTTACCTCGCACAGATAGTACGGATTTGCAGAAGATTTGCTCTAGCTGCCGCGATGCTGTACTAATCGAAGTTACATTTAGGTTTGTAGATTGCAAATTTGCAAATGAACGGCTCAGAATCAACATTATTTATTGCAGTGGAAAACTGAGTACACGGCTCCATCTTCCATTCTTCAAAAGCCACCATGCGTTCGCAACTCAGGTACCGCAACCAATCCACGAAGCAGAAAGAGATGTTGTGCAAGATGACCGGCAAGCAGCGAGCGAGCCATCTGCTCTGCTATTAGTCGTGTAGTTCGGAATAATTCAGTGTATTTGGCTCTTGATGAACTCTGTGCTAATCTTGAGCTCCACCGGATAAGTTGATTCTACACAGACAAATTGAATACTACCTCCGGTCCGAAAATAACGTGCATTTACTATTATATGACGCACACATATTGTTAAAGGATTTTTATTGGTCAAAACTAGATCATAATGTGTGCAGTCAATTTGTATTGTGGTTTTCATCCATTCTGGCAAACTTGAGGTCTCCTAACCCGAGATAGGGGGTCTAAAATAGAGATAATCTCCGACATAGCAATCGACTTAGTCCGAAATGTAGCAAGGGGGTAGTTTTTTTCTTCTGTTACTGCATCCCTGTTACCGTATAATACTTCCCCGATGCAGCGAGTGCAGCCGCTCGCAGGATTCGGCCTCTTGGAACAGCAGCCGTTCTTTCAGCACATGCGGAAGACGAGGTCGTGTTGTGGGTCTGAGCGCTACGGGACGATGGTGTATCAGTATCAGCTTTCATACCACAGACTAGGATGCTAGAAGTAGTGGACGCGCCTAAGATTCCGCGGTCTATCCTGTCAGCAGAATACAACCCTAGACTATCTACTTACGTCACCCAAGCACAGCCTAAATCGAACATTCAGCAGGTCGTTACCCACCCAGTGTACCATTATCTGACAACACAAATGCGCACACAAGCATGTACCAACGCGTACAGACGCGTGTGTACGCGTTGGTGTTGACGGTGAAATGGTGCGGTTGCGTTTTTGCCTGTTAGTTCTCGGTCAGTTACAGAGCACTCACCGAGAACTAACCGCAGCTGTCAGAGTGACATTGCGGGAGGTGCTGCCGCAGTTTTCGATGGTAGGATAGCTCTCATTTTCAATTCAACCACACTGCCACCACCACCACCACCAACCACAACAAGGTACGCCGTCTCATTTATTGGAACCCTGTTTCCAGGATGTTTTCATGTTTGTATGCACTCAATCTTAATAAAACTTCGGTCACAAAAGGATCGACGCATGACCACGTTAGATTGCTACCCTGAATACAGACACCCAATGCTTCTAGTACATAATTTATTGATGTTAACTTTCATGTTGCCGTACTATAGATACCAGCATCAACTCGAGCACGCATCGTTTTTCAAACCCAGGAACGCTTGCCGAATTCGTTTTCGATGTGCGGACTATACTCAGTCAATACTGCACTCCAGCAACTAGACTTCCTGACAGCTCAACGGATGAAGGTCGTTGTTGTTTGTCGCTCGGTAAATGTAGAAGTGAGTGTATTGATCGTCTGGTTTCGCTACTCGTTGTAGTTCTACTAGAGCTCTCTCTTTAAAGTCGTCCGTTGCCCAACCGCTTGGGCTCGTGTTCGCATCGGTTGCAAAACTCCTGATCAGTGCAGCTGTTGCTGGGCAAAACCCCTGCAATGGCTACACGCTGTAGCTTCAGCTACAACACTTCCCCCTCTAGAACAGTTGTCCCTAGAAAGTTAAGTGCGGCCTTCCATTGAGTCGCTGTCAGGAACTCCCAGGCGTCCCTAGTTGATGTGGAGTGCCTTTTTAAGTGCCTTCACGGGTGTCAGGTTTCCCTGACCCCGAACAAATGCCTTAACCACCGCTGGAACATCTTGTAGTAACAAGTCCGCGGGTTCCCAGGAGTCCTCAACAGCATCCAGTCCGCGCCAATGTACTTTAATCTCGTGTCGCTTCTCCTGGCGATTGTATCGCGCCTCCAGCAACGAGTGAAGAACGTGTCCTTCGCCATTGTGGGCCACGTGTAACAGTAAATCCTCGGTGACGTTGAGGGACGCATCTGCATAAAATTTCAGTCGACTTGCATGAGCCTCTTTACGCTGACCTGTCACCAAGTTCTGAATCTCAAAGATCCAGTTGGATGTGGTCGCCACGACCTGTGCCGGACCGCACCACTTCAGCCGTAGTTTACCCCGTACGTGTTGCCAAACATCAGCATACAAGACGAAGTCACCTATATCGAATTGCGCCATAGACGTTCCCTTCTTCTTCGCTCGATGCTTGCGTCCTGCAGCTCTGGTCGCCGTATTCACCCGTGCACTTCGTTTGTGCATGTCTTCCAGTGCCTGCTGCAGTCGCATTACATGGTCACGCTGATCGACTTGGATTTGGTCTAGAGTAGTTGTTTGGACAGGTCCTGGTATCGCGATATGATCACTTGGGCCCATCGCCTTTAACCCAGCCATTGCCGTGACTGGGGCCACCCCTCCAATTGCTATGGTTCAATATCAACTGAACGATTTTGATCACACGCGGCCACTCTCGAGGTTGCAATCGCCATTCCGAAAGAAGGGCACGGCAACATCGCAGCGTTTCTCGCATGACTACTTCCACTGTGCCGTTTGCCCACGGGCAGCGCGCGGTAGTGAAGTGGTGCTGCGCCCCGAGCGCATGCTGAAGTGCCTCAATGACCTTGTTCTTGAAGTGCGTGCCTTGGTCACTCACCCAGGCACGGCATACTCCAAATGAAGCGAACCAATCCACCAGCCCAGCAAATGTAGTGTCTGCATCTGCTGCTTCACATGGCAGTAGCCACACAAACTTGGACGCGTCGTCCTTTATTACCAGTACATATTCTTGGTTTGTGTCACTATTGCCCATGAACAAAAAGTCCCAATGAAGCAACTCGTTTGGGCGCTCCGCATGCAAGGCCTCGCCAAGTAGTCTCGGCTGGGGAGGTCCCCCAAGGGTACTCGCACAATGTAAACAGCGCTGTACAAAAAATTCAACGTCCTCGTTCATCCCAGTCCAAACGAAATGTTTCTCAATTTGCTGTAGCGTCACCGCCGTACCTCGGTGGCCAGCGATGCCAAAATGACCAACGACGCAAACCCGTACCTGCAATTCGGCTGCCTCATCAGGAATCCAAATCCTCCCCTGTGCATCTTTCCAGAGTTCATCATTGCCCTTATTGACGCCGGAAGGTGGTGTTGCTTCTCGTTGTGCAGTCACAATTTCTAGCCGTGTCGGCCAGACAAATGTGTCATCCAGTTGGGGCGAAAAAGGAAGCGCCACTTGTCGAATAGCGCAAATTGTCTTAATGGTTGAGCCCCATCGCGACAGAAGGTCCGCCCAAACGTTATCATCCCCCGCGATACCGTGGATCTCATAATTGTAGCCCATCAGCAGTAGTGACCAACGGTGGAGCTTGTCTGCCGTATACTTTGGCACTGACTTGGTGACGCTGTGTGGATCAAAGATATATCGGAGATTGCGATGGTCGGTGAATAGTGCGAATCCATCTGGACGATGCAACAGATAATCAGCCCGACGACACGTTTCAACAATCGCGTACGCCTCTTTTTCCACTATAGCCCATCGTTTGGCGGCCCCCGAAAATGAACCACTCAGCATCATCAACGGCTGGTGATCCTGCTCACTAAGTGGGCGTGCGACCTGATCTCGAGGAATCTGTGTGATTGCTGCTCCCCAATATTCATCACTCGCGTCACAATAGACTGACAGAAGCTTGTCGGGGTCTGGATGCGCCAGCAGCAGTGTATTTTGTAAGGCAGCCTTACACTTTTCGATACAGGCCGATTCATTATCACCCCATCCAACATCACGCAGCTTTACGACGCGCACTTGTGTTTTCTTGCGGCCACCTGAACGCTCGTACACCCTCTCCATAACTTTCACTAAAGGATCCACAAGTTTGTTGAATGCGGGTAACGACGCCCGCATCCAGTTTAGTGCACATACAAACTGTTGCAACTCTTGCCCTGTTGCCGGTTCCGGTAGGTTCGAGAGAGCCGTAATCCTAGCGGGATCATGTCGAACACCATCCCCCGAGACCACGCGACCACACCACAGTGCTTCGCGAAGGTAAAAACTGCATTTATTCGGGTTCAGTTTGAGACCCTTCTCGGCACAAATAGTTAGCACCTTCCTGAGAAGTGTCAGCAGCCCTTTGTCCGTAGCATCATATCCCAATAGGTCATCTATCCAAATCATTAGCCCGTTGTTGAAAAGTTCAGCAAACATTTGCTGTACTGTTGATTGGACGTAAGCCACACTGTTCGTCCCTCCCATTAGGACTCTGGTCGGTGTGATAACTCCCTCTTCGGTCAGAATTGAGTATATCTCCTGACAGAGTGCCGCCATGGCAAATTGCCAAAACCCCTTGAAGAAATCCAGCGAGAAGTACCGTGAGGATCCGTGTAGCTGCTCAAAGGCTACCTCCAAAATCGGCATTGGCCATACAATCGACTCAACGCACTCGTTTGGACCACGTACGTCTACAGTCATACGGTGAGTTCCAGCTTCGGGTTTATTTACTACATGCAGAGGAGAACACCACCTGCTTCGTGGATTCCGGAAACACAGCCCTGCTGCGATCAGCGCGTCAATGTGCTTTTTCAGAAACGCACGGTGCGTAGGCGAATATCTTCGAGCTCGGCACTTCACTGGTACCGCCCCCGGCATTAATGTCACTTCCATGGGTGGCATATCTACTGGCGGATCACGACCAATGACGAGACGAAAGACATTAATCCGCCGCATCAGTAGTTGTTTTAATTCTGTCACAAACTCTGCTGATGCACCGAAGCGCTGGGCTTCGTCCACTTTTCCCAGCAATATTGCCTTGATTTGTTCACGCTCTGAGGAAGTATCACTCGTCCATTCCGGGAAACATGCTCGATCTTCTTCCTCTTCCAAAACGCGCTCGTCGTGGGTCAGCTCTGGCTGCTCTCTCGCAGTGGCGTATGCTAGCACATTTGCCACAGTACTACCAGGATAATCCTCCACGTCACCCATATCCCATTCAGCGCTAACTTGTTGTGCACTGGCCAAAAGCTTCTCTGGACTATAGCCTAATTTCTCCATAATCCAGCGCGAAAGCAATAAATCTCCAACCCCCTCCGGCAGTCTCTGTTCAGTAACCCAACATATCACATTTCGCAGTACCAGCGGTCTCCCAGGTGTCATAAATCGCAGATCCAGTCTTACTTTGCTCTCCACGGTGACCGGTGTATCGCCAATTCCAGTTACAGCAGCGTGTCCTGGAATGCCAAGGTGTGTCAGCCATGCGCCCTTGTCCGACAGCATTCTTAATAATTTAGTCGTGACGAGCGACACTTCAGCAGTACTGTCTGGTGTTATCGAGGTCTCTAGCACTCCCATGACCGTGCACGGGATGGCCGACGATACACCAGCAGCCGTCGTTGGCTCAGTAGATACTACCAACACTGGTTTCACTACTTTCCGACCAGTAGTTTTTTCATAGAGTTCCTTTGCCTCCATTGGACTTGCGATGTCCGGACACTGGAATACTCCATGTGTTTGATCACCACACTTGAAGCACTTTTTATCTTGCTTGCCTGGTTTTGAAGTCGAAGCATAACCACCATTACGATTGTTCATTGCCTTAACCGGTTTTTGACTCTCTTTTGCAGTTCTGGCAAAGTGTTTCTGCCCACCGAGAGCTGGATTTGTCTGAGAAGCTGATGTCAGCGTGTAACTCCCTTTTCCCTTATGGCCTGACTGCTGCTGGGCAGAGATAAGAACCTCGTATCTCATGAACCCTTCCAACTCATCGCGCAACCACTTCAAGTAAGTCTTTATGTTTGACTTGGTAGTCTTGTGGGCTTGACGCTCGAGCTGATCCTTCACAGCATTCTTGAAAGCCAACGGCCGTAACGCCTCCGTTAAATACTTGACAACTTTCTTGGGTTCCTCTTGAACAAAGTCCTCCATATTCAGGCGATCGACAATTTCATAAAAGTCTGCCATTAGTCGAGACAAACGGGACTCAGCATCCTGCAAGTTTGTATCCATACAAAGAGACGTCACCTCAATCTCTAATGTTTTGAAAGCGGTGTTGTCTGGAAGTCGAGCCGAAAGAAAATAATCTCTCCATTCTGCTTCCGACACGTCCTTCTCATCCTTGAACATCTCAAAACCACAAATTCTAACCATGGTCCCTTGTTCAATACATGCGCTCAACGGCATGACAAAGAACTTTGCCTGAGTCCCTTGATTTAGCGCCTGAATGCGCCTGGTGTAAATCGCGTAGCTGTCCATAAACTCGCGCTTTTCCTTCTTGGAACTACCCCTGTAGATCGGAGGAACAGGTAGGTTGGTTCCTGCGGCCACAGTGACCGCAGGCGACTCCAGCGGTCGATTGTCCATTGATGGAGCGGCACCTTCGGCAAATGCTCCCCATCGAGCTTGCAAGTGAGGCTTCACTGCTTCAGCCAGGCTCTCCAGACGCTGGCCTTGCAAACCTACTGCCTCTTCGGCGGCCTTCAACAATCGATACTGCTCCTCGAGATACTGGCGATGTTCTTCCATCTGACGCCTCATCTCGACTTGTTGCTCCAGCAAACAGGATTGCCGGTCGTGTTGGGCCTGTAGATACTCGGACGTTTGGGCAGCAAGGCGGTCTTGCTGCTGCTGCACTTGTCCCAGCTGCTCTGCAGTCCTTCGTTGCACCGTTGCAGCTTGGTGGGCAAGTACTTCGACTTGGCGTCTGGTGTCGCTGCCCTGTATCACTGCCGTTCTAGTCGTTGTCTCCTGCAGCTGTACATCTTGATCTGCATACCGCGGGAGCGGCGGGTACATAGCTACGGGCATCCCGCTAACAGAGTGGGGGGCCATCGCTTCGTCGGCTTCTTCCATGCTGGGAGCGACTCCCCAGCTAAAGAATTCTTTGTTGTTTGTCGCTCGGTAAATGTAAAAGTGAGTGTATTGATCGTCTGGTTTCGCTACTCGTTGTAGTTCTACTAGTGCTCTCTCTTTAAAGTCGTCCGTTGCCCAACCGCTTGGGCTCGTGTTCGCATCGGTTGCAAAACTCCTGATCAGTGCAGCTGTTGCTGGGCAAAACCCCTGCAATGGCTACACGCTGTAGCTTCAGCTACAACAGTCGTCCTTCACCGGATCAAGAAAGGCGAGCCAGATGAAGACCACGGACATGAGCGCTATAGAGCATACACAACCCATGATATGCGCCTGGCGCTTCAAAAGCGAGGAAAACAGCTCGGCTACCTGAACCGAAAGCTCCCTGGATTTAAATCTGAGCCTTGGTGTAATAGGTCAGCTTATATCCAATACTTTAGCTTACACATGTGCGCACGTGTAGGAGGAAGCGTAGGAGTATTTAACTTAGGTTCAGTATGCTTGTACCCACAAGTATACTAAAACTTAAACAAAGGGACTGAACGATAGCTTTGGTGCCAAATGAGAACTGTATTGAATGTTAACTGAGTTTCCTCCTAAAACTGATATTTCTAATGAGGGGTTCTGCCATCGGATGGCTGGCAAAATCCCTATCTAATGAATGACTCTTATTGGTAGAAATATGTTGCTTTCTACCAGTCATATGCCTTTTGCTATGAATGTGGACCACCCTGTGGAGTGGTCAACCTGAATGTATCCATTAGTGCGTGTTGCACTAAGGTAGGAGGTGAACCGAATGTGTAGCCCCGCTGCACCATGCCCCCGTTAGGATTTGACGTGCCGGTCTCGACACACCAATCCATATTTTCTTCGGGAGAACACGTGCTCATTCCCAATGAGCACGCCAACGACGTCTTCGTATAAGACGCCGGCCGCTTCGGCAACAGCAAGTGCTGTCGTCGCCTCCAAGGCGACGACGGCCGCTGCCTCAGCCACGACCGCTACTGGCATCGCCTCGACGGCGATGTCGACAAGCGCGGCAACAGAGAGTCGCCTCTCTGTTGTTGGGTACCACTCGAGATGGCATGATAAACATGCCATCCGAAACAAGACAGGCAAGATCATTGCTGTCGAAACCGGAGTGGGTATCTACTCTCCGGGTGGAGAGGGAGTTCCCCTCGACTATGGAAGTGAAGTCGAGGAGGGGGAACTCGAAGGAGACAAGGATACCTTGTCTCCGGGCCACATTGATCCCAATGTGGGTCTGCGTCGTCCACACGAGGACGACTCGAACGCTTCGGGCTCGAAGCGTTCGCGCAGCGGCAGTGGAACACCGTTTGCTGCCGCTGGAGCCTTGACGACTCCGCGGGATGGAGATGACTCCACTCCATCCGCTGTTGTTGCGGCCTCGCGCACTGAGCCAGTGCGCGAGCCGTGGATACCGTCTCTGTTTGAGATCAGCAGCCGACTCGGTGCTGCTGTGCCACCGAATCTGTACGCGCTGTACTCGTGCAACGCCATCGTTGACGATGACGTCGCGAAGCGATTACACTTTGATCCGATGACGGATCAGAGGTGCGACTACTACATCGGGCTCTTCCATGAGCTCCGATGGTTTGCGAGCAAGAAGACTTCTCGCAGAAGCAAAGTGCCCGAGTGGCAGGCACTTTGTCAGAGTTGGAGTGCCTTTGTTGAAAACTTCAACAAGAACCCCGCTGGCTATCGCGACCGGATTAGCCAGGTGCGGGAGCGCTACGAGAAATTCTCGAAGCGTGGTAAACTTGAACGACTGCACCATGGTGCAGTCGGTATTGGACTTCCTTGCACAGTGCCTTACGACACTGCTTGTGAGTACTGCCACCCCGGGGTAGTACGCATCACCGAGCTGGACGTCAACGGGTACATGTCCATGTGTGCCTGACGACCTCAAGACCCTGCGCGCTAGTTTTCAGGCGCAGGCGTCTTCTAGTGCTGTGGATATTCCCAGCACTTATTCGAGTGCTGTAGGCGACTACAGCGCTCGCCCAAGTTTTACGCCCTTTGGCGGAGGTGGCGGCTTTCGTACGCCGTCACCATTTCCGGAATGTCATCCATCAGGGCATTCCGTGATTCCCACGTATTGTGTTGGGGAGGAAATCCTCTCCAACGAATACGAAAACGAACCGGACCTCGGGTCTGGTTCCGATGACCAACAATTCGCTGGACGATCCAGCGAGTTGCCCCGCGTGCGTCTCACAACGGGGGCTGAGGCGGCGGGAAGACACCCCGGGTTTGGTCAACCCGACCTTGAGTTTCGCTTGGAGGCTGTGGAACGCCCCCAGGCGTCGCAGTTCGCGGCTCTGCGTCAGGAGCTGTGCTTGTTGAAGGCTCAGCTCGCGGAGATCGCGCAGACGACCTCGAACGTAAAGGTCGAGGTCGGGACGAGGTTTTTTCCGCCTTGAAGCGCGTCGCCGCGCTCGAGAGAGCTTTGGCGAGTCACCTACGTCTGGTGACTCGTGCTGCACGTACGGCTTCAGTCGCCCAACGTAAAACGTTGGGTGTAGGCGCATGCTGGTCGGTATGTCCAGTGTGTACGCATTGCCATGCTTCGCGAACACGGTGAATGGCCCTGTGGTGAAGTGCCTTCCAGAAAGTGCGATCGGAAATGAAATGCAGAGGTCACAGTCCCGAGACAATGACAGTTGGACGGATCCGGACTAAGATGGCGATGCCACTGAGAAAGGGACCAGAAAGGACGAGGCGAGTGATAGGTCCCACCATAGGTGCCAGATCCGGCGGATGACCCAGGCGCGCAGCTGTACCAAGGTCGGGATCAAGATTTAAGTATACTCGAGGTACACCGCGAGTCGTGGAAGAATCGTTAAGGAAAGCGATGCCAAGTCAAAGAGGGCGATGTGCAGATTGAGGAAGTGACGGCGCACCCAGATCAAGCATCGCCGAGATGGGGAAGCCTTGGGGACCGAAGCCGGCCAGATCGGGATCTGGCCCCACAGTAAAGTTCGCCCGGATCACGATCTGGCTCGACACTAAGGCAGGGGCGGATCCCGGATCTTGATCTCAGGTTCCATCTAGATCACGATCTGGCCCGGTACTAAGGCCGAGGTGGATCCCGGATCTTGATCTCGGATCCCGCCCAATAGTGGAGCATGGGATGGTGAGGTATCGCAATCAGGTGATTACATCAAGGTACCGCGTACAGAGGACGACGGAAAGGATGGGGAGATGGTAGAAAAGACACAATCGGTCGTACACCGTGGATGAGTGGATGCAGGATAGGATCAAGGATGTGATAGGACTTAACCATAAATCAAAATCGAATTTGCCCTGAACTACAAGAGTGCTTCGCCTCCGCCAAGAAACGGGAACTACATTGGCCCTACAAGGTGTTGGCAGGACAAGGAGTAGCTGATCTAGTGGTTGTGTAAGTCTGGATAATATATTGGCCAGACCTTACCTACTCTAGGGATCTATTATCAAGTGCAGATCCCAGATCCGACGGAGTTATTACTTGGCCCGAAGATCTCTCGATTTCTCAAACCCCCAGAGCCCCCGCTATAGGAAGCGGCAAGTAACGCAAAGGAAGGAGATATCCACACCCCAAAGGCAACCNTATCCACACCCAAGGCAACCCGGCCCCGGATCAAGTCCGGACGCCAGATCAGAGCTTGATTGAATCGCTCCGGATCTGGATCCATAACCGGCAGCAGAGCGAAGACTTCCGCGCTGCTCCACCCCATCCCCGCGTCCCGCCAGGACGGTTAAGAAACACAAAGCCACATCTCTTCGGAGCGCCGAGAGAGCAGATCCAGCCCACCAACGGGTACACAAGGTGAGAAGTTCAGCGATCACGGATCATCGGGGGACCCCTCCGTTAGTTGGTGTCTGGGCGCTGTTGGGAAGCCGGATCCAGTCTTAACCAGATTTTACGGATCCCGCTACACCACAATGGTGCGCGTGCCCGGATCTCTTGGCGACTCAGGATTTCACCGTGAGTTCGCAGAAGAAGATGTTCAAGGGAAGAAAACCAGGGGACCAAGCGTCATCGGAGATCGGATCGACGAACGCTGCTGAATGAAGCAAGATCCGCAGATCGACATAGCCCTGGGAGGAGCTCTGCCGACAGACAAGAAGAAGGAGATCCGGACCCGGATCTAGAAGAAAAACCTCGATTTCCTCCCCAGGTCCCTTCAGGGACCCCGCAGATCTCGATGCGAATCGAGATCTGCCGAACGATGAGGTGAAGGCAAAGCCTGAACCATATTCGTTCACAAACCCGCCAGCGCCAAGATCCACCACGAAGAAGAAAAAGAGCAAGGCTACGCGGAAGAAACTGAAAGCTCCAGAGCGGGTGCCGAAGATCGTGGTGCATCTGCGCTACTATGGAACGAAGACTCACTGGAATATGCGTACCATCGCAAGAACCTAGGTGAGTTCTTACGCCGGGATCCGATGATGAAGATCCTGATCCCGAAGCAGATCGGAGTTATGAAAGGACCGGTGTCAGTACCACGAGTCCGCTCCAACAAGCTGGACGCTGTGAAGGAGCAGTTTCGGTTACTGGACGACTCAGGCTTGGTGGCAGGAGCGTTCGAAGCGAACGAGCTGTTCGATCTGGATCTAGACACGATTCACTATGTGAACCGAGGCCTCTTTGATTGCCTGAAGCTTCTTCTGGTAGGCGAAAGACCTCAGATCCAAGATCCCGATCCATCGCCTCAGGTCAGCACTGCAGAGTGCCAGACTGGGTTTACTACGCATCAGCTACCTCGGAGCCAGACTGGGTTTTCGCACTACGCATCAGCTACTTCGGAGTCAGACTCGGACAGCTCTGCAGATCCACGACGTATGCCTCTTGGCCCATCCAGAATCGCCCTGATCGGATCCCGCGCGAAGGTGGCGGATATAAAACCACTAGATCCGCAGGACCAGCCGCGTCGGCGATCCCGATCTCAAAACTACGTCCGCAAAACGAGCCAAAGATGCCCGTGGCTACGATCGCAGCGCAAAGCCCATGGACAAAACCCACGATGCCCGCAGCTGCGATCCGATCACCTCTACGACAGATCCAACAACAAGCAGTTTGGAATCCTACTTCCAAACTGCGATGAGTCGCTTCCTCAAAGAACAACAAGTGATCAATCCACCTCAAGTGCCCGCGGAACCTAAGTACGAAGATGGGGACATGGAGTCAGTCGGATCCCACCATCCCTCACCATGGGATTATGATCCCGACGATCTCGAAGCTCCACGCTCAGGACGGGTCACCGTGGCCACCGCAGCCGCCGGATCCAATGGAACTTCCATGATTCAGAGGGTTCGGATCTCGGCGATCTCGGGTCTGAAGGAATTTTTGGGTAAAGATCAGGATGAAGATCGCGCTCGATCTTGGATCAGCAAGGTCAAGTCAGCATTTCTCCGAGACCAAGCTTCGGATGAAGAGAAGTGCCTGACCTTTGCAGATCTACTTGCTGGCCCAGCCAAGAATTGGTATCGCCAGCTAAGCCGAACTACTCGGAGCAAGTGGAGTGATCTGCTGCGCTGCTTCCAGGTGCAATACTGTGGATTAGGTGTTTCGATTGCCTGGCAGTATTATCACGCACGTAAGCGGTCGGATGAGTCACCATTAGAGTATCTTCACCGTCTGAAAGTTGCTGTTCTACGTACCCGCCTCAAGATCAAGGACGGGGAACCGAAAGATCGCCGGGAACATGTGGATCACTTTATCGAGACCCTCGGAGATCAAGATCTGGCTGATCAATGGACGCTACTACGGCTCCCAGATGCCGACGCACTAGAAGAAGTCCTCCGGGCGAGGGAACGTGCGAAAAGCCGGCAGGAGCGGTCAGCATTTGGGTCGAAATACCGACAGAAGGCGGCAGCAACAGCTCCGGCAGCTCCAGCTAAGTGAGCGGTACATGCGATCCAGATCCAGGGCTCAGATCCGGAATCCGACCTCGGATCGGATAGATCGGATGCAGAAGGTAATCTGCGCCGGATCTACTTGGCCTCGGGCGATGAAAAGTCGCGCGAAGTAACGAATGCCCCGCCCCCGACAGATCCACTCCGGACGAACTCGAATTCTCTGGAGAAATCACTACGTGATCCAAGATCTCAAGGTAGATTCGACGGATCGGATCACAACCGGTGTTCGCATTGTGGATCCCGTAATCATACGGATCTCGGCTGTTGGAGACGCCTTACGTGCCAGAAGTGTGGCAAGCGAGGGCACCCTGCGGATCACTGCCTGTTTGTCTGCCGTGGATGTGGTGAGCTTCATGATATGGGCAAATGTCCGATGGAGGAGTTCTACAACCAGATCCGCCAGTGGTACAACCCGACCAAGCATGCCGGGATATTACCAGCGATGGCAGAGAAGATGTTAAACTAGGACGCTCGTCGGTTTGGAAACCGATACGAGCCGAGCGTTCTAGGTATTGCATTTATGCATTTGTGAACAAGCTATCGCTAGATCAAGGTAGTCAACGACCAGATCTATGCGGTAATACATATGATCTGCACGAGGAACAAGTTGCCAAGATCTCCAGCCTGCGATCAGATGAATTTGACCGATCGGAGGCTGAAGTGTCGCTAGATCTACAGTCTGGAGAATTTCGCGGATATTGGGGCCAGCGTGACCAAGAGGAATGGTTTCGACCAACCGATGGACAAGCTATCACTGCGACCTCAGATCTACCCCACATCAGTGAATTCCGCAGATCTGGTGCCAGACCCTCTATGGATCTACCCGGGGGTCGAGGGGGTATTGGAAACACCATGCGCCGGGGAAATGGTTTCGCCAAGCGAAGCTGACTGGCAAGATCAACAATGAAAATGCGATCATACTCCTAGATACAGGTGCCGAGGTGTCCATTGTGGACACTACCTTTGCTCGTAAGGTTGGGTGCTATATCGACACGAGTCAGAGCCAAGAATGCGTTGGAATTGGCGAGAACGTATACACTACGGAGGGGAGAACTCGGATCAAGATCACGTTAGCCGGAGTGTTCGTGTACTTTTTCGACATCTGGGTTGGAGATTTGTCCGGACATGAAGCTATTCTAGGCATGGATTTCATGGTCCCAGCCGGGATCAGACTGGATCTGGCTGACGGATCCATTTGTCTGCCAGATGAGGTCCAGATCCAGCTTAGTGGACGACGCCAGCTCTATAATGACAAGGTGAAGATGCTACGGCTGGATCAGCACATGCAGATTGGAGTGGGAGAAACAGTGGAGTTGCCTATACGACTGCGACTGTCCGATTGAGAGAAGCTATGGATCACTCGTGGAGATCGCTGGGTTCCAACCGTGGTCAAAGGACCAGGAAGGACACGGTACTTGCAGATCACCAACATCAGTGAAAAGGTTCTAACTCTACAAGGCGATGTGAAGGTCGGCATGTGGTTGGCTGAAGACCGCGTTCCCCGCCTGCCAGGTTTCGTCTCGGTCGGATCTCGTCGCTACATGGAGTGGCAGAATCTAGTACTCGAATCTACCGTGGAGTCGATACCGATGCAAGCAGATTCACTGGAACTCGATCAGGGGCCCGCCGTGGAGCGTCTAACATATGTGACCCCACGAGCGATACTTCGGAGGAACCTGATCGCCCAGATCACTCTTGATCTGAGCAAGCCCGCCGCTGGAGACTCGGATCCGGATGTTGTAAGATCGCAGGAAAGAGTGGAGATTGCCCAGGATAGAGCGACAGGACATGATCAAGAAGGCCCAGGTGCAGAGCATGCAACGGAGTCGACATCGGAAAGGCCAGATCAAGATCAAAGTACCCTGATCCGGCTCTAACCGCTGACCCAGCTCAAGAGGAGGAGGACAGGATAATTGATGTGGACGCAGAACTAGGCGTGGATGGCCAAGATCAAGGTAGACGCAATCCCGCCGATCAACCGGATCCTGAGTTCCGAACCGATCGACATGGTTTACCTGCCCCACCAAAACTGCCGGAGCAACAGGACGTCGAGATCTCAGCCGAAACCGATCAGATGCGGAATGTCCCGTCTGGTTCCGTTTCCAGCGATTGTGCCGATCCGATCGGTCGATTCCGGTGGTGGAGTCGGAACTGAACCAAAAACAGGTCGCGGAGCCGCCGGAAGATGGACATGTTTATCACCACGAAGCTGGTGATCTGCTAGCTGAAGATGTGGAAGGCGAGATGGCAGTATTGCCAGAGATCGCGGCTATGACGAGCGAAGTGACTATTGATGATATCCAGGTTGGTGATCCGGATCGCAGCACTCCAGATGAGATCAATCGTCTGCGGCAGATCATCTGGAAGAAACGACACTTGTTGATAGGCAAAGGAAATGCCTTACCGCCAGCTGCCCGAGGAGTCGTATGTGATATCGATGTAGGAGGTGCTAAGCCGATCGTGCAACGGTGCGGAAGGTAGCACCGCAGTTCCGGGAGAAGTGTCAGATCTTATCAAGGGATTGCTGTCGGCAAAAATGATTCGACATTCGACATCGCCGTGGGCATCACCGATCGTGTGATCAATCAAGAAGAACGGGATCGACATCAGGCTGTGTATAGACTACCGACTGGTGAATGGTCTCACTCGGCTAATGATCTACCCCATGCCTCTGATCAGTGATCTATTAGAGGATCTGAACAAGGTGTTACTGTACTGTTCGCTGGATATGGCAAGCGGATTTTGGGTCGTACCTATGACGGACCGAGCTCGCGCGATCTCGGCTTTCATAACTCCATTCGGCTTGTTCGAGTGGAACCGGATGCCTTTCGGACTCAAGAATGCGCCTCAGATCTATCAGCGGCTTCTGGATAATGCGTTATATGGGTTTACACGGATCCCACCCCTGATGAGCCAGGACTTGCTCCAGATCCCTTTGAGGCTGGAGAACCGGAAGATCCAGGTCGTCCGTCAGTGTTAGGACGCAGATCCTACATCGATGACATCCTGGTAACAGCTGGATCTTGGGATAAACTGTGCCACCGAGTGGAGAATCTGCTCGAAGCGTGTGATAAATGCAACCTGTCTATAAGTGTGGTGAAGAGTTTCTGGGCTCTTCACCGGGTGGAATACTTGGGACATCGAGTGTCCGACGATGGCATCGAAGCTAATCCGAAGGACTTGAAGACTTTGACGGATCTACCTTTTCCGGGATCACTCAGATCCATGCAGTCGTTTTGGGCAGCCTGAACTATTACAGCCGATTTATCGAGGACTACGCGATCTATGCTGCCGTTCTATATGAATTACGCGAAGTGGAGTTCGCTGAGTTGAAGAAGCGCCCAGATCTTCGTCGGATCGTGGATCACAGTTCGTCTGAATCCGATCCCGAGATCTCCCACTCAACTACTGCAACCCCGGTAATGTCAGGTGTAGATGCAGCTGACGAGAGATGGGTCAGAGCATATAGGTCGTTTGCAGCGTTGAAGGACAAGATCGCCACCGCTCCAATTCTGCGCCACTTCGATTCGGATTTACTCCCAGTAGTAGTTGTCTTCGCTAGCGAATGGGCTATTTCCGCCGCCTTGATGCAGAGTCACGATCAGATCTACTATCCGGTCACTTTCGCCAGTCAACACTGGAATCGAACGAGCTGAATTACAATGTGGTCGAGAAGGAAGTGTTGGCGTTGCTACGGATCTTGGATCTGAATTACAACCTTCTGGTAGGACGTGAGATCCGGATCCTAACTCGACATTCGACGCTAGCATGGTTGTTCCGATCGCCGGGGCTACAGGGACGTCTGGGTCAATGGGCAGCCCTTCTGTCGCCATGGACACTTGAAATTATGAAGTGTACCAAAGGCGAAGGCGAAATCCTAGGGGCGATGGCTGTCAGTATTACACGTAGATCCGATGTGGAGGAGGCGTTGATCGCGATCGCGCCTAAGAAAGAACCCCGACGGCAGAACCAAGCTCCCGTACCTACGGTGAAGGCTGATGAAGAATTGTACGTGGTAAGCTTTGACGGATCGGCCCGAGTAAAACGAGGAGGAGGCGCGTACAGCGCGATCCTGTGGAAACTACCCGAGTGGACCGTGCTGAAAGCCCGATTGGGTTATGCAGAAGGGATGACGGTGAATGAAGCGGAGTATAATGGTCTCTTGTTGTGTTTCGACCTCCTGGCTGAAGTGGAGCGTGGACGTCTAGTGATCTGCGGGGATTCCAACCTGGTGATCCGGCAAGTGAGAGGGGAAATTGATTGTAAGGCCCCAGGTTTGGTCCTGTTGAAACAGAAAGCTCTAGATCGAGTGCGAGAGTGGCCAGATCATGAGCTGCTACATGTTAAGCGAGATTGGAACGGTTCCGCTGACAGCCTCGCCGGCGCTGCCCTTCAGCGACAGGCGGGGATCCTAGTGGACGAGGAAAACTATCCGGATTTGGTAACCCTAAACCGGTTGGACGAGATTCTAACGGTGCAGTCCAAGGAAGCCGTGGTTCGGATCTCGCCGGTGACCACCCAATCTGGAGTCAGATCCGGATCTAGTCCAAGGTAATGCGGGAAGAATTGGTGAGGGAACTCAGGATAGAGCGAATTCGTCGGGCCCAAGATGAAGAGTCTTGGATCGCCGGAATGAAGAAGTATCTGGCTGGCGATGTAGCTACTTTGACCCAGGAAAAAGCTCGATCCTACAGCAATCTGGCAATGGATTACGAGATGCTGGACGGATTACTCTTCTACTGTCCACCAAACCGGAAGTCTGACGAAGATCGAGATCTCGCGATGCGGTTGGTTGCACCCGAAACCCTCCATCAAGATATCCTGCACCACTACCATGCTAGTGTAGAGGGAGGCCACCAAGGGATCGGCCGCACTTACCAGCGGATCCGAGATCATTTCCACTGAAGAGGCCTGTACCGGAGTGTCCAACGGTATGTTGGGGAATGTGTAGACTGCGAGACCGGAAAAGGTCGGCCCACTTTCCGAGGCGAGTCACCAGGGAATATCCAGGCAACCTATCCGTTCCAGATCATAGCCATGGATCACATACCGTTGCTGCCAAGTCACATAGAGGCAACACGGAGTTGCTGATCTGGGTTGATCTGTTCACTGGCTATGTGATGGCCAAGGCCAGCTCATCCAGGACGGCTCAAACGGTAGCGGAATCCTACGAAGAATGTGTGTTCCGCTGATTTGGCGCTAGCGAGGTAATTCGGCACGATCGGGAGCCAGGATTTATGTCCGACTTCTTCCGAGCGTTCAACAAGATCCTAGGACAGCGTCAGAGGGCCACTATGGCTTACCGACAGCAAGCGAATGGGACGGCGGCGCGCATGGTTCAGACGATCACGCGCGCACTCAAGATGCATGTCCAGGATCTGGATCAACAGGATTGGGACGAGTACGCCGAGCGACTTACGTTTGCCCTTAACACAGCCCAGGATCGGATCCGAGGTGATATGCCTTTCTATTTGGTACATGGGTGGGATCCTAGATCTACATTAGAAGCCACGGTGGGTAGTACTCGACGTCAAGATCGTGATCCACGCCGATGGCGCTACCGGATCCAGCGTTCTTATACGCGGGTCCGAGAACAAGTCAACGAAAAGCTCGGTGAGGCGATCGCAGATCGAGCAGATTCGCACAATGACGACGTCCGACCCCACCCGATAGAAGCTGGATCTCGCGTCTGGCTATACCTGGATCGCGTGAAAGAAGGTTACGCCCGTAAGTTGGCGCACTTGTGGCACGGGCCATTTCGAGTGGCAGAAAAAATCCATGAGTATGCGGTCAAGCTCGAAACTGCCGGAACAGTTTACCGTTTGTTCCCGGTGGTACATGTATCGAAATTGAAGTTGGTGAAAGAGTTCCCAGATCGCCCGCTCGTTCAGCTGGTTGCGGACAATTTAGATCGGCTAGATTTCGATGAAGCGCTATTACCGGAAGATAGTTGGATCTCGGATCTTGGATCCGATGAATACGAAGTCGAGAAGATCACGGATCTGAGATCCGGCAAGCGTACGAGATATGGACGGATCTATCGTGAATTCCTAGTACACTGGCGTGGATATGAGGAGCCCAGCTGGATCGACGAAGCGGATCTCAACTGTGGTGCGTTGTTGCATGAGTTCCTACGGGATCGCGCGAATTACAACCAATTTGGTGTGATGCAGTCTCACGAAGAATAGTGAGGTGGGACCCGTTGGTGTGGGTTGGCCACGCCGGCGTGAAATTGAAGAAGGAACTGCAGGAAGGCTGCAGTTTTGGAGGAGTGGGATGTATGTAAACATATGAGTATGCAATCGACGAAGAATAAGTGGTGACAGCCCCGGATCGGGATCTGAAATCGGTGAATTGGGAAAGCAATATGAAGGAGTGGCTAACCAAGAGACGGAAGATCTACCTGAGCTGGCGCGTCACACTTCCGCAGGAATCACGGAGTAGCTGGTGTAGCAGGATGCACACCGAGGAATTTTCCCGCGACGCGGGTAAGGCGATACGCCGAGCGATCTTGAGGGGAGTCACGAAAATGTTTGCGCCAAGGATCTGCCTCGTTGCAGTCATCGAGTGCATCCAGGAGTGTTGTCGGCTCGTCCTGTGATACCAGAGGATTTGCCAGCTTCGCGAGGCGTGAAACGATCCCAGGGTACCACGTGACCTTCTCCGATCTGGTGGGGAAGTGAAGGAAGTAAATGTCCAGTAGCACATCTAGATCACACCAGCCATCCCAAACCAAGATCAGGAGCCAGAGTACATGCTTCCAGCGAGTTCCCGCGTGACCGCGCCGATTACTAGGACTCGTGCGATAGCGAGCCAACCACGGGTTGGCCGAACACTTAGCCTTCGAGATCGGGAAAGAGTGTGTGCTCTCCCAGTAAGTCTGCAGATCGCGAGTCTCGTGGACTAAATACTCTCGGGCCAACTGTCCCAAGCGGCCGGCAGCAGCTGGATCGAAGGTGATAGCCTGGCCAGAGTTTCCAAGACCTCCTAGGGACGAGTCGCCAGCGGATCCCGCACGTTCTGCTCGCTGATCAGCTCTTCACAGTATTGGTCTTCTCGCAGCGGCGGCATCGCAGTCTTGTCCGTAGGGAACATCCTCCCCGGTCGGTTCGGGAGAGTGAGGAACAGCACAGCAATCGTGATGTCCATGATCGTGCTCTGGTTAAGAATGCGGAGGATCCAAGGCTCCACATCCTGCATGTACATCACTCGACGCTCGAACGTCCCGGAATGCAGATCGCATCAGGTCTAAATGGAGCCGCAGGTAAAGTGGTGTTAGCTGGAAGCTGGGAATCAGAAGCTGGGGAAGTAGCGTCGTGACGTGGGGATCCACGTCCATGGTCGGATCCAGGCGCGGGAGATCCATCTCCGTGATCCGATCCGGCAGGAGATCCAGACGGATCTCCCGATCCACCAGCACCTTGGCGGGGCGAAGGTCGACGGGGGGGCGTCGCGTGTTTATGACGGCGATCTTCAGATCGGGACTGGGCCAGAGCGCGCAAAGTGTCTTGATCAAAAGCCTCGTCAGCATCCTCGGCCTCAGCGGAGTCTTCCTCATCACCGTCCTCTTCAACATCACCCGACATTTCGGACGAAGAGGATCGGGAACGATGCTGGTCGGACCCGCTGCTACGCTCCGATCCATCCTCGGGAGGATGTTCGGGATCTTCAGAACCCTGGTCCGAAAATGTTTGATCTTGCCCCCCATCGTCGTCAATGTCAAGGGGTCCTCCTGGCCGTCTTCGTCTTCAATCGCGACGGGACGAGCCTTCTTATGGGGACGACAAGGTGAAGATCCAGACGACGGAGATCGTCTACGCGGATGCTTAGGCGAGGCCAGATCGGCAGACCCTGTGTGGTCATTTGACTGATCACCGGAGCCGCCGTCTGGATCCAGTAAGCCTGACATCTCAGACGGGTCATGAGGCGGGGATCCGCTCCCACTGTGTTCCGGATCGGGTTGTCCACCCTGAGGAACTGAATCTGGCTCGTCCAGATCAGGGCCCCGATCCGCCGGAGGGACACCTTGATCAGGGACATCGGCTTCAGCCGAAGGGCGGTGTTCCGGGGAACGGGGAGCCAGATCTCCCTGCACGCTTGCAAGACGTGGGGGTGACGCCCCGACCGCAGTGGCTACGATCGCCAAGCGCTGAAGGGCGACGTCCCTCTCGATCATCATAGCGTTGTGATCACGAGCTAAGGCCGATACCCGGTCGTTGAGGTCAGCCAGATCATGCTGTAGGCGCGATATGGTGCGGCGAGCTGCATCGAGCTCCCCTCCTGTGGAAGCAAGCTGGGTGAGTTCCAGATCGACCAAACGGAGGCTTAAGCAGCTGAACGTACCCAGATCCGTTACGTGACCGTTCAAACCGACGATCTCGCCCTGTAGGCGGCAAGATTCCGCGTTTTTTGACCCAGATCAGCGTCCAGTTTCGCGCGGTCGGCTAGAGCGACGGCGCGTTTGGATCGGGCGTGGTCTCGGTCCGAATCGGTACGCGCTAACGTGTCCCAGAGGCGTTGGGGCTCCCCGTGGGTGGAATCACCTGCCGTAGCCGCAGCCCGTGCTTGATCTAATTGAGCGCTCCGGATCGCCGCCTCGCTCTCAATGGTGTGGAGATCATCGCGTAAACGCTCTAGAAGATCCCCGGATACTCGCAGATCGTGGTTGGCATGCTCCAGAGCAAGTCAGCTTCATGGCGTTCCTCCTGGGCAACCTCAGCCTTGTCGCCAGCCAACCACATCTCGAGTCAGACGGTCGCAATCTCCGCGATACTCGTCTCGCTGACGGGAGACGTGGCGAAGCTCACGCTCAAGGTCAGATTTGATGGCGGCTTGCCGACCAGCTCTCTGACGAAATTGCAGGATCGGATCTGGCTGGTCACCGCCCGGATCGGATCGTGATTGGAGGTGAACGACCTGGTCTTGGAGGCGACCTATCTCCTCCTGCTGGCGATCGCACACTTGCTCACAGGCCCGCAGATCCTGAGTGGAATCTACGAGGGCGTGCTCCTCCCCACGGAGGGCGGTGTCTCGAGCTTCCCTTACTATGCGAAGCTGGGATGACAGTAACGCCGCCCGCTCGGAGAGATCGTGTACCTGGTGGCGCAGCTGATCCGAGGTGGCGGCGACAGGCGATGTTGGCGGTGATTGATCTGACGAGGGCGATGGTGCCCGATGCCCGCCGGGATCCTGGCCACCCATGGAGCGGCCTGAGGCTGATCCAGAAGCAGACATGTGGCGGAAGCGTCGAGGATGACGGGAGTACACGAAGGCGTGCCCGCAGTGATGCCGTTGTGCGGCAACAACTACGCGCAGGAGGCGGTTGTGGTGAAGTGCCTTCCAGAAAGTGCGATTGGAAATGAAATGCAGAGGTCACAGTCCCGAGACAATGACAGTTGGACGGATCCGGACTAAGATGGCAATGCCACTGAGAAGGGACCAGAAAGGACGAGGCGAGTGATAGGTCCCACCATAGGTGCCAGATCCGGCGGATGACCCAGGCGCGCAGCTGTACCAAGGTCGGGATCAAGATTTAAGTATACTCGAGGTACACCGCGAGTCGTGGAAGAATCGTTAAGGAAAGCGATGCCAAGTCAAAGAGGGCGATGTGCAGATTGAGGAAGTGACGGCGCACCCAGATCAAGCATCGCCGAGATGGGGAAGCCTTGGGGACCGAAGCCGGCCAGATCGGGATCTGGCCCCACAGTAAAGTTCGCCCGGATCACGATCTGGCTCGACACTAAGGCAGGGGCGGATCCCGGATCTTGATCTCAGGTTCCATCTAGATCACGATCTGGCCCGGTACTAAGGCCGAGGTGGATCCCGGATCTTGATCTCGGATCCCGCCCAATAGTGGAGCATGGGATGGTGAGGTATCGCAATCAGGTGATTACATCAAGGTACCGCGTACAGAGGACGACGGAAAGGATGGGGAGATGGTAGAAAAGACACAATCGGTCGTACACCGTGGATGAGTGGATGCAGGATAGGATCAAGGATGTGATAGGACTTAACCATAAATCAAAATCGAATTTGCCCTGAACTACAAGAGTGCTTCGCCTCCGCCAAGAAACGGGAACTACATTGGCCCTACAAGGTGTTGGCAGGACAAGGAGTAGCTGATCTAGTGGTTGTGTAAGTCTGGATAATATATTGGCCAGACCTTACCTACTCTAGGGATCTATTATCAAGTGCAGATCCCAGATCCGACGGAGTTATTACTTGGCCCGAAGATCTCTCGATTTCTCAAACCCCCAGAGCCCCCGCTATAGCAAGCGGCAAGTAACGCAAAGGAAGGAGACACCCACACCCCAAAGGCAACCCCCGGCCCCGGACCAAGCCCAGGCCGCCAGATCAGAGCTTGATTGAATCGCTCTGGGTCTGGATCCATAACCGGCAGCAGAGCGAAGACTTCCGCGCTGCTCCACCCCATCCCCGCGTCCCGCCAGGACGGTCAAGAAACACAAAGCCACATCTCTTCGGAGCGCCGAGAGAGCAGATCCAGCCCACCAACGGGTACACAAGGTGATAAGATCAGCAGATCACGGATCATCGGGGGACCCCCTCCGTTAGTTGGTGTCTGGGCGCTGTTGGGAAGCCGGATCCAGTCTTAACCAGATTTTTACGGATCCCGCTACACCACAGCCCAATGAAGCGTGGAGCAAGCTTGCTTGCTCCGAAATCAGAAACTGCATGTTTAGCTAGGTTCTGAGTAGCTAGCAAAACTAATGAACCCTCTTTAAATTCATTTGTGTTTCCTCTGCCGGTGTTATCGGCATTCAGCTTCTGTCGATCGACAGAAGCTGCTATTGCATCTTGGACAAACCGAATTACGGCTTGTCGACGCTGGACAAAGTCCATTGCATCCGAGCTGAACCCCTGGTTCAGTTCGTGCTCCTTGTTCGCAGCAGGCCCGGCCTGCGCGTGATGTCCGTTGTGGTTTAAAGTGTCTACGCCCGTCGTAGACACTGCGTTGTCGACGCCATGACTGCGTGCAGTACGTGCGCGAGTCGTCACAGCTGATACATTGCTTGTATCAGCGTGCTTATCCGGTTGTTTTGAATTAACCGGATATCCTCCCCACTTAAGGAAGGAGCTACCGCACCGAGTACGCTCGGTACGCGTGGGTGCCTCATGGCATTCACGTAGAACGGTGTGTGTCCTGTCGAGACATGCACCGAGTTGTTGATGGCGAACTCCGCCATCGGCAAGCAGTCGCTCCATTGATGGAACGAGTGCGCGTAGCTCTTCTTGGTGTCAACCAACACGCGGTTGACACGCTCTGTTTGTCCGTCGGTCTGCGGGTGATCCGCAGTCGACATGGACAACTGCGTCCCAAGAAGTGTAAACACTTCTTGCCAGAATCGCGCTGTAAAGTGCGGATCCCGATCCGACACGATGTCGATTGGCATACCATGGTGTCTAAACACCAGGTCAACAAACAGACATGCCGTCTGTTTGGCTGTCACCTCGGCTGGTACTGCAGCAAGATGCACCATCTTGCTGAAGCGGTCAACAAAGAGCACTATACCAGTCCTCCGCTTGTTGTCTTGCGGAAGACCAAAACAAAGTCCATTGAAATGGACTGTCAGCACTCCGGCGAAGTCGGTAGTGTTTGAAGCGGAGCCAGCGAGTTGGGCGAAGGCTTCACGCGCTGGCATATCTCGCAAGCACGAACGTACTTGCGTACCCATTTGTACTGATTTCTAATGAGGGGTTCTGCTATCGGATGGCTGGCAGAATCCCTATCTAATGAATGACTCTCGTTGCTTTCTACCAGTCATATCTCTTTGCTACGAATGTGGACCACTCTGTGAAGTGGTCAAGTTAAATGTATCCATTAGTGCGTATTGCACTAAGGTAGGAGATGAACCGACTGTGTAGCCCTGCTACAATTGGAGCGGAACTCATCGTGGGATCCGACTTTCACTCATTGATCATCATCGGGCGTCTCCCTGGGCAACAAGGTATATCCTAATTTTTATATGGGCATGAATACGGATATATTATTATTTTTGCGATGTGATACTGTACGATTCAGCAGCAGTTTTTTTTTTCTCGTATTTTATCTGTTCTGTCATGGGGACCATGTCGTGGCTGTTGCTAGCAGTTCACCATGACATCCTATTCTGCTTTTCGCACGCCTAAGGCCAATATGAAGCAGACTACGTTGTTGGGCTTCTTGGCGCCGCCTTCTCCGATAGACGCACCGGGAGAGCAGCAACGTTCTACCTCTCCGTCGGCCCTCTCCATAGAGATCAACACTCAGCTGGCTTCGTCAACGCTGACGAGAAACCATGCGGAAGGCCCATAATTGACGCAAACGAAGGCGCGATAAGCAAGCGACAAAAGGTTTGGCCTGCAGTGGTCCTTGCGAAGGCGATTCAGGTGTCTTCAAAGTTGAAAAGGAAACGTATTGACGACGGAGTGATGCTGATCAAGTGGATGACCCTGGAATTGGATTGAGCGATGGTGCAAACGCGATAACAAGCGACAGAAAGTTTCACTGGTGTTGACATCTGAGTGAATGCCGTATTTCGTGTGTCAGGCTGCCAAGTGTAATCGCCCCGCACTAACCGGGTGGGCATGCAAGCGTAAAACCCATCCGAATTGTCCTAGAATCAAGGGCACACGCCCCGCTACTCATGGTGTTGACACGCAGTGCACACACTGCAAGAAGTGCGTCAGCCATTTGAATTTGGGTGCTATGGACACGCACAGCATGAACCTCTGCTTGATTTGTGGCAAGGGTGGCAAGGATGACAAAGGGTATATTCCATATTACGGAGCCGGTGGGTCGCGCTGTTTTACCTGTGCTATTAAGGAGGGATCGATTAGAATTACGATGGAGGGCGAGAATGAGTTTGACACCGCAAACGTGGATACCAAGCTTTGAACATCACCACCCAATGAGAAGACAGTTTCCGTGTGCCAGAATTTCAAGTGTAATACCGTGATGAACTGCCAGAAGAGAAGCCACGAAGGCTGTCCAGCCACCAAGTGCACGAACCAAGCGACCAATGGACCAAATAACAGGAGGATGTTTTGCAAAATGTGTACAACAGAATTCTACTTAAAGAAGTCGCATCCGTGCAACGCACCTCGTTGTATTCAGTGCGGTGGTGGTGGTACTAAAGCTAGAGTGTTCTTCGAAAAACGAGGGGCACAAACAACAACACATTGTTCGACTTGTGCCGACAAGAAGGGCCTGCCAAAAATTATCGTAGCAAAGCATGGTCCGTGCTTATTCATTTCCACCGACGGGGTTTATTGCCGGCGTCAATCAACTGGGGAAATCTACGGTGTTAACTACTGCACACGTCACGGTGGAGATGGATTCATTATTTTACCGACCGGTTGGCAAAGAAAACGGATGTACGACGGGGATTTCTTCTTACGGATACTGTCGCGCATCTGAGCGCGCACGACCTTCCCGTGCAATTCGAATGCTTCGACTGAAAATTCCACATAAAGACAAACAAGTGCCAGGATGATCGTAGTAGATGTAATTCCTGCGTGAAGAAATGTGTGGAGGAGATCCCTAGTTTCAAGTACGCCCCCTTGTCTCGCACGATATGCATGGGCTGTGACAGGTATCCATTTTACGGATTCCCGGATGGGAAAGCTCTCTACTGTTTGGATTGCAAGAATAAAGACATGATAAATACCCATACTCGTCGATGTGCAGCCGATGGGTGTTCAACACACCCAACGTTTCGTTTTCCATCTGACCAGGAGAAGCTATGCAAGAGACACTGTTTGCCGGATATAGAGAATCCGAGATCGGATTTTGTCATTCTGTGACTTCACTCGTATCAATTCCAAGTGCACCCCATAGTGTGCTCGATGATTTTGCCATCTCAACCCCAATGATCCGGATGCAAGACCATGAAATGATGTTGTTGATGTTGACGAGCACCGCATGAGCGCTAACCGCCACGACAGCGTTCGGGAGCACCCCCGCCATCAACGTAAGCAGCTCAAAAGCCCACCATTCCATAGTCATCATCATACACCCCGGCACGCCTAGAATCAGAAACAACCCGACGTACTCGAACGCCTCCTTCATGTTCCATCCGCGCCACCACTGGCTGAGGTGGTGTGGGTGGTGTGGTGTAGGGAAACTCATATTTTGGGTAGACCACCCAGTCTGGCTCAGTTAGATACCTCGCACCTGATCGAAGTTCGCACTTAAGCGGCGAACCCGGCGAAGCGTTCGAACTCGGCAAGGACCAAGACTCAGATAGCGGCGGAACTCGGCGAGTGTACACCATTTGCGAGTTATTCCAAGTGGGAGAGGATAAGCCAGGGATCGGAGCGAAGGGTCGGCGGAGATCCATAACGACCCGACTCGACGAGGATCAATTAGGAAGCTGAGCGAAGAGTCGCAGGGAGATCTATAACGACTTCATTTCACTAGATATTTGTATCGGATCGATTGGAGACCAAAGGGGGGAGCCCGAAGGGACTACAGAGATAACAAAACAGAGCAGAATCTCCTAAGTCCAAGAACAGCGTATACTTTCCGGCAAGTCCCTGCGTGGACTGGATTATGTTTGCCGTCGTTCCCGGAGAGGCATAGCTTGTAGGGGAATCGACTGGTAGCGCCAAGAGATCAAGGGCGGCCCGGGGTGGGCACTTCTCGCTACCAGCGAAGACAAATCTCGTCGAATCGACGAGTCGGTGGGTCTGCACAACCCAGGACACCGCAATCTTCTAGCTGAGCGTACTCTGCGCTTGGTGACCTGTAAAAGCGCTCGCGCGCCGACGTCCATCCTTTGGTGGAGGTCACAGGGTTTGAGGAACGGAAGCTGCCCCGCTCAGGAGAGCTTCTGGAGTTTGGATTGGTACTCAGCGAGAGCAGGGCCTCAACTGGACCCGGCTGGGCCGAACCACAAAGGGAACCAACAGAACCCTGCGCAAGCCCAACAATGCCGACCTGACTCGGCGAATTGTTGTGTTGTTGCGTGGAAGCCGCACTAACGAAGTTTTTGTGAATCACAACATCACAACTGATGCCGCGACCCGGGATTCAGGAGTGTGCTTTGTTTTCGTAGGTACCAAGTAACCAAGTTTCGAGCAAAAAGTGAGAGAAGATGGTCAAGGGATCGACAAGTCCGAGTGACGCAAGTCCGGCGACGGTCGGAGGGTCGCCGCTCGCTGAGTCGAGCTCGACGAGAGTAAGCGTCGCCGCCATGGAAGCGGATGTGACGTGGACCGTCCAGTTCGACGCGTTCGACGACGATGACCAAGGAAGAGAGGAAGAAGAAGAGAAGGATGATGAAGAGAAGACGGAGTACGACGACGTGAAGTCGGCCGCCGAACTCCGCCAAGAAGTGGAAGAAATGTCGCTGCAAGTCAGCCGCGTAGGGAACCCTCAACCTGTCGAGCGCAGCCTAGCGGCGGAACTCAGCGATGATGCTGATGATGAACAAGGCCTGGCCCCGGGTGACCGACCGCCACTGGTTTCGAAGGCCACGAAGAACGCCGAGACTCCGAAGGCTAATCGAGTCCTGGCCCGACTCGTCGAAGAAATGAGAACTGGGAGCCGGTGGATGAACATGTTCGCGCCCATGTACATGTGCCAGGCGAAATGGCCGGAACTCAGCGAGGAACTGAGCCAGCCGATCAATAGCCAGACTAGTCGAGGACACTGTGCTGCTACTCCGAGCGATGGGCTACCGATGTGGCCACAAGCCCATCAAACCTGCGCTGACGACGTGTAATGTGAGCTCGGTCGGGATTGAGCTGATGAGATGGAAGCGCAAGCTTAATGACTTGTTCGGTATGCAAGGGGGACTTAAGGGACAAGTGCTGAAGTCCCGCCGAGCTGATGAACTACTCGGCGAACAGAAGGCACCTCCACCCGCGACCGCACAACCGTACGTCACGGAACCGTACGTGTTCCCGGAACTCAGCGAGGACCCATCCAAGGTTCCGCTTCCAAAGATCCCCGAGACCAAGCGCGGGGTGTTCTGACGCTCCGAAGGCACGCCGTACTTTGCTGACTCACACATGCCGCCTCCCAGTAAGGTCAGCGAACAGCGCGGCCTACGTCCGACGGCGGAATTCCTGACGGATGAGGAAGCAGCAGAATTCAGACGCTTGGTGCGCGCTGATGCTGTAATGGCGTCAGGCAGGGATGACGAGCTGAGCGAGGAAGATAATCACGCGGATCGGCGCGAATTCGACGAGTCACCGTACGACCACATTCGCCAACTCAGCTTTGATGGAGCTAAGAGCGACCGAGGTCAAGTATTGGAGATTCGGACGCATGCGTCGCTCGAAAAGATTGCAACATTCGATGGTAAGCGTCATCGGTCTGACGACGCGTTGTAATGGATCAAGCGATTCTTCTATGAGATGAAAGGGACATGCAAGCCACAAGATGAGTGGTGCGAACCATTTTCGCTGAGTCTGGGCAAAGCTGCCAAGGGATGGTATCGCCAGCTTCCAAAGAAGACCCAGCGAAAGTGGAGTCTTCTCAGCGAAGCTTTCCTGGACTATTACTGCTCGCAATTCGACCAGTCGGCCAGGTCCCGCTACTACTCAGCGAGGCGTCGGGAGAACGAACACGTCTGCGACTTCCTGCTGCGATTGAATGGTTATGCCCGGACGGCACAGATTCAGTATGAGAAAGGGGTAATCAATCAGTGACTACTCGGCGAGAAGCGCAAGAAACAGCGCGACCGCCTGAGTACGGCCCGTAGCTGAGAACCTCGGCGAGGGGACCCGAGAAGCGACTCAAGTCGTCGGAACGAGTCTCGCAGAGATAACCGACGCGATGAGCGTCGAAGCCGTCGAGAAGACGATCGCGATCGCCGTGTCACGTTGGCAGACGCTTCTGTGAACGACCTGTGGGCCGCACTCGACAATCGCCGTGCAACGGGAGACACTGATCTATACGACTCGTCAAATGGCGGAAGCGATCAAGATCAACTCAGCGAGTCTGAATCTGACTATGGGTCCGACTACATCGACGCTGGAAATACCAGCGATCGACCCCGCTCGTCCAATGAGCGCGGGGAATCATACCGGTCCCGTCAGAACTCAGCGAATCGCTCCGACCGTTCAAATGAATGTCGAGACAGACCGGATCGCCGAGACCACCAAGAGGGACCTCAAGAGCGACGAGCTTATGGCCCATGCGGAGCCCCAGGCCACGCCGCACACTTTTGCCGCAAACGCTGCAAGTTCTGCAAGCAAGTGCATGACGTGGGCCGGTGCGAGCTATTCCAGCGCTTCGAGAAACTCGCCAAGTTCGTCAAGACGTCAGTCAACAAGTCCACCGTGCCGGAAGATCTCCAGGACATTTACTCGTCGAGCCATTTAAACTAGTGGGCTCGCCAACTCTGACTGGGTTGAATAAAACCGGGCTGCCACAGTCAGCTGAACCAGCAGTGGAAGCGAATTATGTGTTCGCTTTCTTTTTTTATAGCGGAACGGCCCGGCGAGTGGAGAAAGTTTGACAGAGAGACGGAACGGATGGATATGGATAAGAATGACGGACTCGGCGAGTCGAACGAAGACGACGAACGAGTAATTGGCAGTATGGATATAACTCAGCGATCGATGATCTCGATTGGCCAAGCCAAGAGGTGGAAGCTGCTCCCTGGCGTGCGACTCGGTTGGTGGTCGTCGAGGAAGTTCGATCACCGGGTACGGATGCGAGCTCTTGTCATGGGAGCTGTGAATGATGAACAAACCAAGATATTGTTGGATACTGGGGCAAATGTGGTGTAGTGGCCTCAGACATTGAGGGAATGTGGCAAAGCTACGTTGAGAACAGATACCTTCGAGGAACATTCGGAACACCGGCGAATTGAAGCCATGGAGAGTCGCACTTACCCGGAGGATAACGGTTCGGCTTGGAGTGCTGTTCGACGTTCGACGTTCGATGTTCAGTGTTTCCATAAAAAGTTGAACTTCAAGGAACGCATCTCCGACGGCGTAAACAAGATTGAAGCGCTGGACGATGGGCTGAGAAGACGGCACGCCACCTCTGAATCAGTGTACAAGGGTAAGCCGGAAGTAGTTCGACGGCGGTGCAAAGCATAGGAGGATTGTATGGTCAGTCACGAATCAGCAGGCAAGAACACAGACGAAGCAATACACCTTCTTGGACACTAAATCTCTCCCTCCTCTGCTTCTGGGGAGTACATTGCGTGCTTCAGTAGATCGAGGAAGACTTGTCGTGGGGTCTCAACCCCCCCCCCCCCCCCCCCCCCCACACACACACACACACAACCCGTGTCTGACTGGAAGGCACGTAAAACTCAAGCCCTGTGAGAGCAGGTATAACAACAAAGTCCCGCAAGGGCAGGAATAGCAACTTGTCGATCCCGACAACAACCAAGGAATAGCACACCCTCTACGGAGAAGAAGTCACGTCTATTGAGAGATGCTACGACTTACAAGACCCCGACGTCGCGTGAAGGTTTCCACGCAGACGCCAACCCCGCTGAAGACCCTAGCTGTACAAGCCTGAACCCCCCATCCCAAGAAATCACGTTAGTCAAGAACCCGGGAATTCTGCGCACCACACGCGACGTACAGTGTGTGAAGTGCGCTTTGTGTGTCGACCGAGCCTCCCAGAAAGCGATTTCTGAGAGCCCGCTCCACCACAATGGTGCCGCGACCCGGGACTACTGGTTCTGAAGATGGGCTTCAAGTAATGCACGAACCTGAAGTACGAGCTCCGACGACTAAAGGATCATCGTCGGAAACACAGTTTGCAACTAGATCTGATCCGCCATGGGTTCACGAGGGAACGTCTGCGGCTCCCGACATCAAAGTCGAGGTGAAGGAAAAGTACCCAGTTCCCGATATGGAGCCACCACGGACTCTGCTGCCAAGCAGAGTCCGTCTGGGTTATCAACGGAAAGTTGTCCGTCGAAAAATGACCCGGTGTCCCATCAGACACCAAAGAAAATACGCAAGAAGGCCATACCCATGAAAGCGCCTGAGTCAGAAGATGACGACCTGATGAAACCTCGTGCCCAGAGCTGACGGCCAGCCTCCCCCACCAGTTCAGACTACAAGAACTCACTCAGCTTCTGCAAGAAGACTCAGTGTTGAGAACGCTCGACACAAGGTCCAGTACTCGTCTACATGGACCTGTAGTTGTTCCTCAGCTCGACGAAGTCTTCACGACGCTGGAGGCGGTACGTAAACTGCTTGCCATGTTGGACGAAGCAGGCCTGGAAGTCCGGACGCAAGATCTCGCAGCGCTGGCGTTGTTCGATGTCGACGTGGTAATGAACTCGATTCGCCGCTTGTTTCACACTCTGGGTGAGATAGTTGGGATACAAATGAAGCGATAACCGGCACCTCGGCGAGCGTCGTCACCGACTGGTCGAAAGAAGGTTACTGGGAGTTCAACCGGATCATCGAGATACCGTTCAGTGCCATTGGTTGCTGACGCCTCCGAAAGTGAGTCGAGTGTGCCGGAGCGAATGAATCTGGCACCCAAGGCGCCTCTGTTCAAACCAATGCGGCCAGTGACTCCTGCAGTGACTCCATCGCACCGCCTGGAGTATGCCGCCGCCGTCGAACGCGCCTACCACACAGGCAGACATGTTCTAGCATGCTATGGAAGCCCTCGCGAGAGGCATGGCAGGTCTGCCCCCACCGGCGCCGTCTGTATCAATTGCGATGGCTCCAGACGTACCCACAATTCGTGAGGCTAGCTCTGACGTCTCGATGAGGTCAGCTAGCCCAAGGGCAGTGCCGCAGGCTGCTTACCCGGCCGACGATCTTGATGACTTCTTTGATTTGGGGACCGAGGCTGGGGCGACGTCGCGAACCGCAGCGGTGTCGTCAAACGTATCTGGAGGTTCTCTGACACGCATACGAATATCAGCGACGTCGGATCTAAAGTCTTTTAGTGGACGTGATGCCACCGAAGCGAAATCGTGCACATGGCTCAACAAGCTGCAGTCAGCTGCGAAGCGAGACGGTATGTCCCCATCCGAAATGTGTCTACTGCTGAATGACTTGATTACAGGCCCCGCACGTCAATGGTATCTTCAACTGAGCCGTGATGTGCGAACGTCGTGGAGCGAGCTGTCCTCGCAGTTTCAATACCAGTACTGTGGAAAAAGAGTCCCCGTCGCACTCAAGTACTACCACGCGACCAAGAGGTCAGACGAAACATCTCCTCGAGTTACTTGCATCGATTGAACGTCAGCAGGAATTCGTGCCAAGCTGAAAGTCAAGGATGGTACTTCCACCGACCGTCGAGAGCATGTCGAACATTTCATTGACACCCTGGGATCACACGAACAGGTGTTGGCAGATCAACTCATCATGTTGAGGATCGAAGATGCGGAAGCGCTTGAGCTCGTGCTCCGGGCCCGTCAACTGACGTCAAGACCGACAAGGGAAGATGGTGTACAACCCAGCGAAACTCCGGGCAAAGAATTCATCCCCTGCTCCGGCCAAAGCTGTCAACTTGCTGCAGGTTCAGGAGAATGACGCAATCGATGAATACCAGATGGTCACGCAACTGGATGACGAAGGTCGAGGTGAATCAGCAAAAGTCTCAGTGGTGGTCCCGACGAAGGGCAGTGAGGAAAGTTCGACGGAACCGCGTCCGAAACTTTCATGCACGCACTGTGGGCTCACGTTGCACAAGAGCGAAGACTGTTGGGCGATCATGACGGGTAGCCATTGCAATGGGCGACACCCCTCGGAGCGCTGTCTGAAGCTGTGCAAGGCGTGCGGTGCAATGCACGAAGCTGGTGCATGCCGCTTCGAAGAATCCTTCAACGCGATGCGACAATGGTATGTACCACAGCGCCATGCGGGAATGCTTCCGCCCGATGTGGAGAAGATGTTAAACTAGATCGCTCGCTGGGTTTGAATCCAGTACGAGACGAGCGGTCAGTGAACCTCTGTGCATATGCTGGAACGACGTCGAAGACGACAGTTAGTGGAAACACGACGATAGTCCAAGATAATATACAGGATGCACGCACGTCAAAAGTGATGAGCGTTAAACTTGCCGATGCCAATGCGTTTGGCAGGGCGGCGGTAATCGCTGTGGTGAGCTTGTGGCCCGGAGAGAAACGCGGATATTGGAAGACCCACACTCTAGACAAGTCTTTTCGCCAAGCGAAAGCGGGCGGCAAGGTCGACGACAATCGCGCAAGCTTGATGTTCGATTCAGGAGCCGAGGTGTCCCTCATGGACACCGCCTTTACTCGTAAGGTAGGCTGCGTGATCGATGAAAACATGACGAAGGATTGCGTAGGAGTTGGAGATACACCGTACGAGATCCTGGGCGGACAACGATCAAAATCACCTTGGCCGGGAATCTGGTGTATCGATTCAACGTTTGGGTTGGGGACCTACCAGGACAAAATGTGCTCTTAGGAATGGACTTTATGGTTCCTGCGGGCATACGTGTGGACGCGGGCGACGGGTCAATATGCTTACCTGACGAATTATGAATCCGTTTGCTGGGGCGGCGAGAGCTATTTAGTGGCTAGTGTATCCCTCGACGCTACTCAGGATCGAAGTCGGTCAGTCGTGCGAAGTACCTACGCGCCCGGACTACAAGGCCAAGCAGCAACTCTGGGTCCGCAGGGGGAAAGGGTGGATACCTACAGTGTTGGAAAATAGGAGTGCAATGCCGAAGTACGTACGCCTCACCAATATCAGTGAGCGACCGGTAACGGTGGATACCCTGGACAAGCTGGGCGTTTAGATGGGGGATAATCTTGTGCCTCGAGACTACGGCTTCGTCACGACGAAGTCTAATCGGTACGCTGAGTGGCAGAACTTGGTTTTCGGGTGCAACCCGCGAAGTCGACGAGACGTTGACCATCGAGGAAGACAATCCCCCTCTGGTGCAGCATGTAGAGTATCCCACCCCGACCGCGATCTTACGCCGGGAGGAAGATGTAAACCTCAGAGAGGCCGACGAGCCACCTCAGATATCGGTCATCGCTTCGGTGGAAGACAGGGAAACGACCAGTGAACCGGAAGCCGAGGACATCTTCGCCGGGGAAGTTCTGAGGTCTGATGACAACGATAGCTCCTCGGAACACTGCCCGGTGCTACAAACGCCGTAGCTGCCAACGGATCCACTGATTCCAACGACTGGACCTAGTCGGTTTGTTACCACGAAGGAAGCGGCCTCTTCGCGGAAGACGTGGAGCAGGAGATGGCAGTGTTGCCTGAGGTGTCAGTGTCTCTGACTCAGGAAGTGAAGATCGAGGACTTGAAGGTCGGTATGCCCAACGACGTCCCGCCTGATATCGGCATCCGAGAGCAGGAGCGATTGTGTCGAATCATCTGGAAGAAGAAGCACTTGATGGTGGGCAAAGGAAATGCATTACCTCCTGCGGCTGTCGGAGTGGAATGCGATATCGATGTAGGGAGCGCCAAACCTGTAGCTCAACGTTGCCGCAAAATTCCGCCTCAGTTTCGCGAAAAGGAGTTTGAGCTCATCAAAGGTTTGCTAAGCGCGAAGATGATCAAGCCATCTAGGTCGCCGTGGGCCTCACCTATCGTCGTCATCATAATAAAGAATGGCGTCGACATTCGTCTTTGCATCGACTATCGAGTGGTCAACGGACTAACGCAGCTGAGGATCTATCCGATGCCGCTGGTTGACGACCTCCTCGAAGGTCTGGATGCGATGCTCTGGTATTGTTCTCTCGACATGGAGAGCGGAGTTTCGGTTGTCCCGATGACAGAAAGAGCCCGTCTCATTTCCGCGTTCATTACGCCGTTCGGTCTGTTTGAGTGGTTACGTATGCTGTTTGGTCTACGGAATACCCCGCAGATCTACCAGCGTCTAATTGACAACGCGTTGTACGGGTTCTTGAGATTGAGTCATCAGGATCCTCGCCTCGACGTGTTCAAATATGTTGTGCCAGAGAATAACGACGAAAAGTCGATTCTGGGGCGTCGATCGTACATCGACAATATCTTAGTGGGTGCTACGTCGTAGGATGACCTATGCATCAAGGTCGAGAATTCGCTCGCTGTGTGCGACCAGTGGAATCTCTCCATTAGCGTTGAGAAGAGTAGCTGGGGGGTGTCGAAGGTTGATTACTTGGGGCATTCGGTGTCGAATCTGGGCTTGGAAGCCAAGCCAAAGAACTTGGAAGCGTTGTCTTCTCTCGATTTTCCGCGTACGTTGAAGGCACTTCAGTCGTTCCTGGGTAGTCTCAACTACTACCATCGTTTCATCGCTGACTTTGCTATCTACGCGTCAGTGTTGTACAGCTTGTCGGAGGATGACTTCGAACGTCGAACCCCGAAAGGTGACTCACTGGCCCAAGAAAAGTGGAAGCATGCCGAGAAAGCGTTTAGTCAGTTGATGGGGAAGATTGCTGACACCCCATTGCTGCGCCATTACAGCCTGGAGTTGGAACCAGTGATCATTGTATACGCTAGAGACTGGGTCATCTCGGCTGTTCTCACTCAACGACACGAAGACGTATACATGCCGGTGATATTCACTAGTCGCACCCTCAAGCCAAATGAACTCAAGTACGGCATAGGCTATTTTATGATACTGACGGGCCGTACGATCCAAGTATTGACCCGATATACGACGTTGACATGGCTATTCAGGAAGAACAATCCGCAGGGGCGTTTGTCTCAATGGGCAGCTCTGTTGTCGCCATGGGATCTCCAGATCGATCGATCAACTCGTGGAGAAGAAGGAATTCTAGGCGTGTTAGCGGCCTGCATAACACTGAGAGCTTCAGTCGACGCAGCTCTAGAAGCCATCGCACCTCGACGCCAGCCCAAGAAGGTCATGTCAATTCCTCGGCCGGTCATAAGTGTTGGGGAGAAGGTGCACGTGATCAGCTTCGACGGATCTGCAAAGGCCAAACGTGAAGGAGGCGCATTCGGAGCCGTTGTCTGGAAATTACCAGGTTGGAAGATCGAGAAGGCGGAATCGGGATACGACGTAGACCTAACGGTCAACTAAGCCGAATACCGAGGGCTGCTACTGGCGCTGGACCTGCTGAGCAACCTTGACGTACGACGTGTAATCGTGTGCGGTGACTCCAACCTCGCGATTCGTCAATTGCGCGATGAGATGGACTGCAAGCCGTTAGGACTGCAGCTTCTTCGGAAGAAATGCTGGGACGAGCTAAAGATGATTCCGACGATAGACTTGTTCCATGTCCGTCGAGGTTGGAATGCAAGTGAATACCTGATCGTTGCAACGCCAAGCTGGAATACCGATCACCGAAGAACAGACGCTTGAAGATCTCGCAACCCTGAACCGGTTGGGAGAGATTTTGGATCCAACCTTTGACGACTACCAGGATGCCGTAACGACACCGGTCATGCCGGTGATGACTAGGGCCCACACGCGAAGTAAACCTGTGCCGACCGAAGGCGAGAGAAGCCCGCCCGCTGAAGTCGAGGGAAATCCGCCGGATGGAGACCGACGAATCACCCCAACACCAGAGGTGCTGCAAGAGAGCGTCGTAAAGCGCATTCGCCTCGAGTGCGTACATGATGCCCAGGACGAAGAGCAGTGGATACATCGTTTGAAACAGTTTCTCAGGGGCGACGTGTCGAACATGACGTCACGCGACGCAAACAATTGTAGTAAGTTGGCACGCCAGTACGATGAAGACGAAAATGGTCTGCTCTTCTATCGCTCGAAGGGAAACGAATCAGCTGAAGTTTGCAGCGTGGTTATGAAGCTGGTTGTACCGGAGACTCTGAGAGACGATGTCTTGCATCACTATCACACGAGCCTCGATGGCGGGCACCAGCAGATTGGACGTACATATCATCGAGCCCGTCAACACTTTCACTGGACCGGACTGTATAAGAGTGTGCAACGTTACATGGGCGAGTGTGCGGACTGCGAGTCGACCTACCATCACGGGCGAGTCTCCTGGCAACATCGTACCGTTGTACCCGTTCCAAGTGATCGCAATGGACCACATACCGTCGCTTCCTCCGTCGTTCAAGAGTAACACCGAGCTTCTTGTTTGGGTTGACTTGTTTACCGGATTCGTTGTAGCAAAAGTTAATTCGTCGAGGACCACCCAAACAGTGGCTGGATCGTATGAAGAGTGTGTCTTTCGATGTTTCGGTGTGAGCAAAGCTATCCGTCACGACCGAGAACCCGGATTCATGTCGGACTTCTTTCGCGCATTCAACCAGCTGATGGGCCAACGGCAACGTGCGATGTTTGCCTACAGACCACAGGCAAATGGGTCAGCGGAACGCATGGTTCAAACGATCACCTGAGCGATAAAGATGTACGTCTAAGACGAGCACAAGCGGGATTGGGATGAATATGCCGAGATATTGACTTACTCGTTGAACACGGCATACGACCGCGTGAGGGAGGAGACACCATTCTTCCTGGTGTATGGCTGGGTCCTCACTCAACGATTGAAGCTTCTTTGTCTGTAGACAACACTCAACGTCGCGACTCGCAGCCCCGTCGGTGGCGCTTCCACATTTAGAAGCACTACCTGCATGCACGGGCTCAGACGGCTGAATTGCTGCACGACGAGATAAAGGGACGAGCGGGGGCACACAGCGAAACAGTGGCGGAGAACACCATCGAAGCGGGGACGCGAGTCTGGTTATTCCTGGACCGTGAAGGAACCGGGGTACGCCAAGAAGCTTGCGCACCAATGGCACGGCCTGTTCAAAGGGCAAGATATGGTGAGCAATTATGCAGTCAAGTTGGAAATTGCAGGCACACCGTATCATCTGTACCCAGTATTACATATCTATGCTAAATCCAGTGCGACAGTACCCGTCTCGACCTGGGGTTGACCTACGAGTTCCAAGAAAAGATGGATTGGACTTCGATGAGGAGATGCTGCCGAAGGATAGCTGGGCATCGGAAACGCTAGGTGAGGATATCTACGAAGTTGCCACCATCCTGGATGTGCGTACTGAACGCCGAATATGGTACGGGAGAGCTCTGTAGGAATATCTGGTACGCTGGAAAGGATACGCGGAGACAAGCTGGGTGAACGAGGCTGACTTGAATTGTGGAGCTCTGATATACGATTTTGTGCGGCGAAGGACTGGAGGACACCGCTTCGAGGCGATGCAGTTGAGTGAGTCGACGGAAATTGAGTAGGTATGGGAATGGTGGGAGAAAGGATCTCGCCAGGATTGGAAGTTGAAGACACCACAGGATGGCTGTGATTGTAGCAGGAAAGGCAGCCCGGATAGTTGGCTCTCTGGTCGAAAAAGGGGTGAAGCGCCAGTGGGAAGGCTGCTGGTAAGAGAGATGGAAGGAGGAAAATGTGTGTGTACATGTGAAGGTGCCCAAGATCGAGAAATGCAAAGGTGAAGCGTCTGCAGGGCAGAATTGAGCATTATGGTTGCGAAAACAGAGAATGCGAACCTCTAATAACCACGAAACTACTCCGCGACTTGGATGAACTTATTCTTCAGTCGAGGCAGACGCTGCGCGGGATGATCATCCGGGGAATGACGGTACAAAAGACGCCATGGTTCAGCGCAATCAACCGCTCGCAACGACCGTAAAAGAGTCTCCGGGTCCGCTGATCCATCAGAAAGAGTGTCTACGGTTCCCACGGGGAACCATTTAGTCCGATTGCGAGAAGGTGGGAAGATAGGGAAGATGGGGTCCAGCAGGATGTCGATGTCGCAACGGCCATGACGCATCAAACGAACGACTTCTGGCAACACCGTTTGCTCGAAATTAAACTTGGCCCGAGATCGTCGAACGGTCATGTCGCTTTGGGGATCAAGCAGATAGTTGGAAGGTTCCTCGCCGAACGGAAAAGTGTGAGTACCCTCCCAGTATACCTGACACCACTTCCTCAAGTGAAACTTGAATAGTCGGATCAGCGTGATGAAATCGGCGTCTCCAGAAGCGAAGGTCAACGGGACGGGCAGTGTCTCCAACTCCAGCCAAGGCTCCTCCCTATATAACGTTCTGACTTGGATATCCGTCAGTAGGTTCTCATTGTAAGTCGGAATCGGAACTCCTCGACGAGGCTTGGCAGGATGGATCCAGCCAGAAGCGACCGACAGCGGGAAAATAGAACGAATCTCGTCAACAGTGATGGTTGTGAAGTGTAAACGACGCAGTTTCTCTCCGTCCCAAGGACGAATGTCCGTGGTGCCCCAAGACGCCACCGCCTCATATGGGGATAGAACTGGGCAGAAGAATGCCACGATCGCCTGCATAGTCGGACGTTCGCCATCGTCCTCATCGTCAGATTCGTCGACACGGTTATCAGAGGCGGGACTACGAGCGGCAGGAGGGGCGGAATTGTCACCCGAGCCGTTGTCTGAGTCGCTTGACGAACCAGAATTGTCATCGTCACCACCATCTCTTCCAGAAGCTTGATTCAAGGGAATAGACCGATTTGGCATGGACGACGAATTCAAGGCCGATAAGGAAGAATCGGGAGGGAGTATTCCGGAGACATCTTTCGGGGACTCGGAATTACCATTCTTCGGTGATGTGTCCGTATTCTTTTTAGGGACCTTCATGTGACGACCGGGAGGAGATCCAGGAGCCCGCCTTTTGGACGACGATATAATTTCCCCACTTACTGCTGACGACGAAGCTAGACCACGAGCGCCAGCCGAAATGTCTCGAGGAACGGACCCCTGCCCTTCTGAAGGAGCACTCATTCGTAGAGCTTTTTGGCAGGGAATCGGGAGATTTTGCGGGGTCGGAGCAAACAATGTTGATGTGGCGGAGCGGGATCACAAAATTGCTGATGTGACCGGCACTCGCCAACGGTTGCTCGGACTGCCGACTGTCGGAGGGGGTACTCCGTTGATCCGGTGGATCTTGACCTTACGGCTCACCTTGTGTACCCGACGGCTTGGGCGGGTTGCACTCTTCCGGTACTCACGCGAGGAGTATCAGTGGTGATCGAGATCGGGGTTTGAGCTTGATGGGCTCTTCAGGGGATGGGGGGTTTGACAACTACGCGGATATGCTTCACGCAGTCTGTCGGTATCAGGTGTCGATCGTGTGTGGGATCGATCACGGTTTTTTTTTTCCTTTGCGGGGTCCTTTACGTTGCTTGCCGCCTCCTATGGCGGGGTCTTGATGAGTTGAGACAGAAGGGAGAGCGCGCCTAGCCAAGCGATCTAGGGGCTTCCACGTTTACACTTGATTTCACTATGTGGGTTGTCGGGTCGTCGGGTAGGCCAATATACTTCCTTCCCCGGAATTCCGCTGGCCACTTGTGTCTTGCAAGGAAAATTCTGGTCTTTTATCCCTTAAGAACTATGTACCCGCTCCCCATCATGATTCCTATCCTACGATCCACAACCCATCCTATACCTCCTGTGTACCCTTTCAGTGGTACCTTCCCAAATGATCAGCCGATCTGTACCCATTTCCTCGGCGATCGTCCGAGTGATCGCCTGTACCCATGTCGATCATCTATTCTGTAGCCATGTCCTGTGTTATCGCGTGTACCCATGTCGATCATTCGATGAAGAGTGATGGTCCCATGTGAAAGTGATGGTCATCCGGATTTTCGGACTTATTGTCCCACGGCCAGATCCACCCATCTCCGGTCCCAATCCCATCCTTTCATGATTGATCGGTCGTGACCGCCAAATTGACTGATCGCTTCGCCACATTGAGGCTCCAATCAGCGAGATCACCGGGATGGAAGTTGAAGTCGAGGGTGGAAAGATTGCCCCGCGTACCAACTCGAGCGTCTGTCGCACGATGTCATGATCATTTACCGCCCGGCGGAGCTGTCGCTTGAAGTCATCCCGCTCCTGACGAATCGTGCCATTCTCTAGTTGAAACTCACTGACGGAAGCCTGGGCGGCTGCGAGAGCGTTCTCCACTCGGACGCGCTGAACCTCTTGGTCATCCCGCTGGGAGGTCATTGTCGCTAGATCAGTCTCTAGTTCGGCGACTTGATGATCAGCCTCATCGGTGCGGGAAGACAACACTCCCCGTTCGGTAGCGTGCTGGTCGATCTTCCGTTCGAAATCCCGCACACGGACTTTCTGTTCAGCTAGTTGCACCTATAACGTCAACGTCACAAACCGATCGTTAGCAGATGCACTCAACTCAAGAAGCGGACAAACATTGATACGTACCACGGGTGTGAATCACGAGAGAGGCATCGGTGCTGTCCTTCGTCCGCATCTCGACAGTCTGGTCAAAGGAGTCATTATACGCATCGCCGCTCATCGTCGCCATTGACAGGGCGACTAATCTCCTGCTCCGCCGCCACGAAGTTCTTCTCGGCTTGCTCGCGACGTTCAGTCACCGACCGGGAGGCATCGCGCGCATGACGCTCATTGTCTAGAGCCCGAGTAAACTCGAGCTGGAGAGAAGTCAATTGAAGGTTGACTGGTGGAGATGACGTAAAGGTGGTCGCGGTTTCCCCTCCGACAGAAGCCAACTGACGATCCGTATTCATTTCGCCAGAAACGACGTTACTAGAAGATGGTCGTCAGCAGGCGACGGCAACGTCAGGTACTGAGGTTGCTCGGGAGCAAGCAAGCTCTGGCGAGCCGTTCGAAGTTCCGACCGTAGATCCCGAATACGATCCTGTGCAGCTTGCAGCTCCGACGAAACGTCTTGGTAGGCAAGGTCACTTGCGGACTGAACCCCTGCCAACTGCTGCCCGACAGATTGCAACGACTGCCGCACTTGGCCAAGCTCGATTTGGAGGGCGTCGCGTTCGCTAATCAGTCGGTCAGCTTCCTGGCTGCTGGGCACGGACGTGGAACGAGCTTGCTCGACTTGATCATGCAAGTCACGTAACGAGGAATGCGCGCGAGCGAGTTCAGCGTGTAACCGGTCCGCGTGGTCGAGTAGACCGGTGGTTCTGCTCTCTAAGCTGGAGTTGGTCACTGCGAGGGAATTGTTCTCAGCGGCCAGCTCCTGGAGCACATGACTACGCATGAGAAGGTTGCGCTATTAAACACGCGAGATACGACGGGATGACTTGGTACTGGATGGCTAACGGCACCATATGCCGGGCAGTAAGGCACCGGCTCCTGGTGCGTCCGGGACCGACGTGGCGGGAACAGCAGTAGACGGGGTGTTAGCCGAAGGTGATTGAGTCGTTGCAGGAGGCGTATTCGGGGCAGGAGCTGGAGGTGAACTAGATGACGGAGGAAAAGGAACCTCCAGGAGCCAACATTTGTACTATGGATGGGGCACAAGGCGGCAGATGTGAGAATGAGCACGAAGGACCCACAGCGGGTTATCGGGGAACGTGTAGAGATGGATGGGAATACGTACAGCTGCGACAAAGCCTACCTGTAGAGTACGCTTCGCACAGATGGGGGCTCCGTGGTGTAGTGGCCTCAGACATTGAGGGAATGTGGCAAAGCTACGTTGAGAACAGATACCTTCGAGGAACATTCGGAACACCGGCGAATTGAAGCCATGGAGAGTCGCACTTACCCGGAGGATAACGGTTCGGCTTGGAGTGCTGTTCGACGTTCGACGTTCGATGTTCAGTGTTTCCATAAAAAGTTGAACTTCAAGGAACGCATCTCCGACGGCGTAAACAAGATTGAAGCGCTGGACGATGGGCTGAGAAGACGGCACGCCACCTCTGAATCAGTGTACAAGGGTAAGCCGGAAGTAGTTCGACGGCGGTGCAAAGCATAGGAGGATTGTATGGTCAGTCACGAATCAGCAGGCAAGAACACAGACGAAGCAATACACCTTCTTGGACACTAAATCTCTCCCTCCTCTGCTTCTGGGGAGTACATTGCGTGCTTCAGTAGATCGAGGAAGACTTGTCGTGGGGTCTCAACCCCCCCCCCCCCACACACACACACACACACACACAACCCGTGTCTGACTGGAAGGCACGTAAAACTCAAGCCCTGTGAGAGCAGGTATAACAACAAAGTCCCGCAAGGGCAGGAATAGCAACTTGTCGATCCCGACAACAACCAAGGAATAGCACACCCTCTACGGAGAAGAAGTCACGTCTATTGAGAGATGCTACGACTTACAAGACCCCGACGTCGCGTGAAGGTTTCCACGCAGACGCCAACCCCGCTGAAGACCCTAGCTGTACAAGCCTGAACCCCCCCATCCCAAGAAATCACGTTAGTCAAGAACCCGGGAATTCTGCGCACCGCACGCGACGTACAGTGTGTGAAGTGCGCTTTGTGTGTCGACCGAGCCCTCCAGAAAGCGATTTCTGAGAGCCCGCTCCACCACACAAACGTCTCGGCAGTAACTGAAGAGTTTGCAAGGAGGTTGCGATTGAAGCGATAAACTAGCTAGGACAAGAGAATCGATGTTCAAGGAATTGCGAAGTCCAAAGTAGCGACTACTTCTCGAGCAATGGTGAAAATCACGCTGGGATGGGAAGTGGCCTACGAATTCGAGGTATGGATTATGCCCCACCACGCAGGGGTGGACCTGATCCTGGGAACCGATTTCATGATACCAGCGGACATCAGGTTAGACCTGTACAACTCAATGGCAAAGCTTCCCGGTGAGATTGTAGTTCCTTTGATCAAGTCGTCGAGAGATTTCAACGTGGCAGAGTACGGGCGTGAAGTAATCGGTGGTCCACCGGAATCATTAGATATTACAAGCCGAGCTATCGCCCAGTTCAAGTTACGACGGAGGCAACCCAGCGATTCAACTCACGAACTGTGGGTTCGACAGATGAACGGGGTGATCCCGACAATCGAACATAATTCTAAAGGACTAGCAGTGTGAGGGTTGCTGACGAATATCTCGTCAAGACTCACGTGGTGTCCTGCTCACTTTCCGGTGATCATGTGGATTCCTCGCGGACTGTTGCCACGAGATGAAGGGTATGTGCGAGTGAACTCAGCGAGATATCGCGATTGGCAAATACTTGCCTATGAAGGCGCTCTCGACAACAGGCTTCTCAATCGAGAACAGCGCTTGTACATGGAATGGCTGAGCCGACAACCTCCCGCAGTCGAACAACATCACTACAACACCCCCAAGGCGATTAAGAAGCGATTGAGTCGCAGTGAATGTACAGATGAAGCAGGATCACAAGCATCGGAAGAACTCAGCGAATCTCAAGACTATCAAGGGAGTTCCGTGCTTGCTAACTGCGAAGCAGAAAATGACGACTCAGAGAATCCACTGAGGTCGGACCCAGCGAGAGTTCACCAAGGTCCACCCTACAGTGAGCCCAGAACAGACTCAGCGAGTCAGACTCCGGAACTCAAACCGGTCAATCACAAACGAAGTTCGCTGAGTCTTACTGATGAGCCACCACCGGCGCTAACAGTAGCTGCATTCGATGGAAATACTGATGGAGAGCACTTGGTTGGTCACAAACACCCCATGGTCCGTTCACCTCCAAGCAACGGTAAACAAAATAGGTGTTCCAGCGAGATGGACAGGGGTGACCAATGGGACCCGGGTAAAGCCGACTTTACAGTTTCGACGAGTGATCGTCGGACGACGCTGTCCGAAGCTAACCCGGCGAGTGAACGGTTGGATCCCGAGTTGTTGCACACCCGAGGGGCACGTCCTATCTTTCGACGGGTCAGCAAAACCGGAGAAGTACGGCGGCTATGGGAGTTGCTCGTGGATTTTGTGGCGTTTACCGAATTGGGACATTGTGATCGCTACAAGTGCTCACCTACCGTCAACCACGGTCAACATCGCTGAGTACACCGGGATAAACCACGGTGTCCATGCGGCTGTTGATCAAGGAGTTACCGATTTGATCATTGTGGGCGACTCCAGGCTAGCAATGCAGTCATCCATAGGGGTGATGGCACGCAAGAAGGAGACCCTGCAAGTTGAATTAGCACGCCACAAAAAACTCGTCGGGCGCCTAAGTTTGGTCCGCTACTTACATGTAGTCCGCCGTTATAATTTGGCGGCAGATGCATTAGCCATTGAAGCTCTCGAAGCTATGGCAGGACGTGTTATCTTCAGCGGAGATCGAAAAACAGAGCTGCGAACGCTAAACCGAATCCAAGAGAAGCTGTATGTAGTCGAAGACTCAACGAACGAAGTAGAAGAAGTTCCAAAAGTCTCAGCGACCACGCGAAGCCAAGCTCACCACGTTCGCCGAGTCAGATTCGCCGAGGAAGAGCTAGATGACTCAGCGAATGAACCGATAGTGCCAGATGCACGATACAATGATGTCTCGCCGAATTTCCGCGATGCTAGTAGTTCCGATGATGTCTTGGAAGTAGTGAACAAACCTCCAAAAGCTCAGCGAGTGGCCCAGCAAGGTCACCCTGAACACAAACGACTGGAATCACGAAGTGAACACGACATCGACCCAGTAGTCGTTCAGACAGAACACCGTGAACGAATATCAGCAACACAGGACGAGGAATGCAAATGGCCAGATCTTTAGAAGTACTTGCAAGATGAATTGGACGAGTACCGGCCGTGCTCAACGTCGGTTCCTAGTAAATGGGTCGGTTGCGATGAACCCAGCGGGGAACCGTTGTCGAATTTATGGTGGGGAAGCCTTCTCGTTGGCTACCTCTGCCAAATAAAATGTGAAAGCCGTCTGCAAATGGTGCAAGTTGCAGACGAGTGTTAAAAGCTATTGCATACGAAGATTGACCACCGACCTGTGAAGACAGCAGGCAGGGCGTGTGGATGAAAGCTACTGCGTCAATTATATGAATTGATATTACGAAATGGATAAGGTGCGAATTACGAAAGAACAAGGGAAGAAGAAAGCAAGACTCGTCGAAATCAACAACTGGACGAGCCTAAATTTTGGTGGCTCGGGGAGAGCTACTCGGCGAAAAGCTGCCGGCTGAATCTCGACTAGCCAGGCTATGACTCGTCACAAATGTCCTCGAGGATAGGGTGAACTTGACGGATAAACACTCAAAGCGGCCAGGTATGATTTGCTGTGCAAACCTTGCTAGAACCAGTAGAACCGAAGATGCGTAGTGGTCATCGATGAATTGCTGACAGGGGCAGCCAAACTAGCCTTCGGCTCGCCTCAGGTTCGACAATCTCCTGTCCTTCTTGGTAACTCGGCGAGAAAATTTCGACGCTGCACGTCTTAGATGGCTTGTGGAAGGAGCGGGAGCCCGTCCACATTTCACAGCAAACTGAGCAACAAGACGAGTTGGCACCGGTGTCGAAACAGTTGGAGTAGGCGAATGAGCTAATATCGCCGAGCTGTTTGGCTTGGTTCTCGAGGAAACGCTTGCCGAAAGCGACGAAAGCTGAGCCGATACCGCCTAAGCGCCACTCGATGCGTTCCGAGGCAGCGCAGATAAAGCTGTCTAGGTCGACGAGTCTGGATGATGAGCAGATGGAGACGCAACACTCGACAAAGGACCGGAGCTATCAAAATCGGTAACTCAAGCGCGTGATAAGCCCATCAGCATAACCGACGAGATAACCGTGCTTGAATTGGTCGTACTCAGCGAGACCAGCGAACGATTGCCGGATTCGCCGAGTTCTGACGTAGCAATGTCTAAGAGAAGCCGAGGACTCGTCGAACACCGCTGTGTTATGAAAAGACGTCGCTAGCCCGAAGCCTTCCTTGCTTGGGATCGGACGTTTGAGTGCATGGAGCGAGACTGCCTCGGAGTAGTAGTGGAAGCTGTCGAAAAGCTCATGGGAGCGAGAATCGCCGAGTTAACCAAAGCCTTTCTCGCCGAGCCGGCGGAAGTGCGAATCGACGTGTTGACGGGACGAATGTGGAGAGTAATTTCGCTGGACTCGTCGAGCTAGCGAGTTCTGTCCGAAGCTCAGCGAGTCCGGACTTGGCGATTTTCGTCCAAATCTCAGCGATTGGTCGCATCTGAGAAGCCGCGTGGCCACGTTGCGCCTTGCCTCAGTACCGTCGGGGTGTCAGCCAGTGGATTGGCGCTCAGGATGGACTGACGCGACGAAATTTCGTCCGGACGTGTCGAACCCGTCTCACGGCGAGAGGCAAGCTGAGCAAGGGACGCGTCCTGCTGTTCCTGGCTCTCCTCTTGGCTGATGAGAAAACATTGGATCTCAGCGAGGCCAGCGGAATTGCCTGCCGCGAGATCCGACGAGTTATCTGGAAATTTGACGAGTGGGCCGGATCGGGCCGAGAAGCTCAGCGAGTGGGAGCGAGCAGAGGCTCCAGCTCTACCTGGTGTTGATGAGCCTTCGTATGGTGCAATAGGACTCGGCGAAAGAGCCGCAGCCGAAGGCTCATCTTGACTCAGCGATTTCGCCATTTTACGACTCCAAACAGACTTGTCGGACGTTTGCGGGGGGCAACACTGGTCTGTCTAGCTCGGCGATGAACTTGTCGACGTCCGGGGAGGGCTCACGCGGTCCGACATGGACGAAACGAGATCCAGAGGCGGTCAAGAGTCTTGGCACGGTCGGACACGTCAGCAGAAATGGCGGCAGATGCGGGGGTACAGATAAATACAACCAGACGCACAAGGTTAAATGATTAGCAGTCCATCGGGAAGAACACGCGATATACGGAGCAGCAAGGCGTGCCTGGTTACCAGAGGAAGACGACAAGGCGCTTGATGTGCGCACCAAACAAGACGGAGTTCTCACGGTTGGACAGTTGGTGAACAAAGTGACGGAGAGAGTTTCTGATCGTTGGACAGTTGACACCAGAATGATGGTCGAGACACTTACCAGCCTGGCTCGTGTCACGCCCGGGGCAGTTGAGGTGTAGGGAAACTCATATTTTGGGTAGACCACCCAGTCTGGCTCAGTTAGATACCTCGCACCTGATCGAAGTTCGCACTTAAGCGGCGAACCCGGCGAAGCGTTCGAACTCGGCAAGGACCAAGACTCAGATAGCGGCGGAACTCGGCGAGTGTACACCATTTGCGAGTTATTCCAAGTGGGAGAGGATAAGCCAGGGATCGGAGCGAAGGGTCGGCGGAGATCCATAACGACCCGACTCGACGAGGATCAATTAGGAAGCTGAGCGAAGAGTCGCAGGGAGATCTATAACGACTTCATTTCACTAGATATTTGTATCGGATCGATTGGAGACCAAAGGGGGGAGCCCGAAGGGACTACAGAGATAACAAAACAGAGCAGAATCTCCTAAGTCCAAGAACAGCGTATACTTTCCGGCAAGTCCCTGCGTGGACTGGATTATGTTTGCCGTCGTTCCCGGAGAGGCATAGCTTGTAGGGGAATCGACTGGTAGCGCCAAGAGATCAAGGGCGGCCCGGGGTGGGCACTTCTCGCTACCAGCGAAGACAAATCTCGTCGAATCGACGAGTCGGTGGGTCTGCACAACCCAGGACACCGCAATCTTCTAGCTGAGCGTACTCTGCGCTTGGTGACCTGTAAAAGCGCTCGCGCGCCGACGTCCATCCTTTGGTGGAGGTCACAGGGTTTGAGGAACGGAAGCCGCCCCGCTCAGGAGAGCTTCTGGAGTTTGGATTGGTACTCAGCGAGAGCAGGGCCTCAACTGGACCCGGCTGGGCCGAACCGCAAAGGGAACCAACAGAACCCTGCGCAAGACCAACAATGCCGACCTGACTCGGCGAATTGTTGTGTTGTTGCGTGGAAGCTGCACTAACGAAGTTTGTGTGAATCACAACACCACAGTGGTAGTAGAAGTACGGGACCAGTAGCAACGGCAACACCATATTGCCCAGAGATCTCGAGAGTGCGACGCCTTCAAAGCCCATGGACGTGTGGTACGTCAAAAAGTAGCCCGACACAATGTTCACGACGTTGCCAAGAGCCGCAATCGCCACGAGCGGCTTCATAATATTTTGAGCTTGCAAGACCTTGCGCACCAGCTCGTACAGGAACACAAACGGCACTCCAGGCAGCGTCCAACGAGAGAAGATCTGTGCCAGCCTGGACACCTCCGGGTCTTGCCCCATGTACAGCAAGAAGCTCTCCGAGTACCAGTTCAAGAGGAAAACCGGTCCAAGACAAGCGCCGACAATCTGCAAACCCGCCTGGAAGTAGAGACCGATCTTGCCAAACCGCTTGGCACCGTACGCCTGGGAACATAGCGTGTCCAGCGCCGACGTGAGTCCAAAACCGATGGAGTACGCTGTAATGTTCATGAACTGCAGCAAAACACAGCAACTACATGAGTCACCTTTTTCAAACAAGATAATCTCCGTAACATCTGCAACAAACCATTGTGGAGAGGGTGGCAGCGTCCACATATTGCTGCGTGTGCGGAGACTTGATGTGTCCCGCCAGGATAATACACGTGAAACCTGGCAAAAACTCGAGCGCCGACGTCACAACCTGCAAGTACCATGAAAGTCTCCGTTAGGCTATATTGTACCTTTATCTGGCACAGTACAGGATACCAAATAAACGTACCACGGGGTACACGAGTCTTGATCTCTTCGACGACGTGGGGTTCTACTTCGTCAGGTAGTTCGAGACTACCAGCAATACCCACGACCGTATCGGGCTTTTGCTTGCGGTCCAAAAGAGGCGTCCCCTGGAGCGGGGCTGCCGTAGCTTGCGTCAGAGGAAGACGTAGACTCTCAGAGTCTTAGTTCGGTTGTAAACCTAGGTTCTATACCAGAACCAAGTACAGTCTGTAGATATGCGATCTACAGACTCCTAGAGTTATTAATACCTTAAATAAGGGTAATAGACACTAGACTTCAAAACGTGAACTGATTTTTATTGTTGTTATTCGCGGCAAGGCCGCCAGTGGGGTAAATGTATAACACTCACTATCTACCATAGTAGAGCCTAGTAATATGCATGACGGGTGGCTGTGAGGCCACCAACCCAAGTCTCGTGTACACACACCATTTGTGTGAAACACACTATTCGTGTACGATACACTAACGGGTACGTGTAACCCCGTTACATCCCCTCTCCACCATAGCAAAAAATCTCCGACCTCCGACTGCCTCCGACGTACACATAGCCCGTTCATTAATTATGTATCGTACACAAATATGTATAAACTGTGCAGGATCTAAATCAGGATGTGTATGCCCAGCAGGCGATAATATAAGGGCGTTTGTAGGCGGGATAGGAAGCCCTGAAACGGCCTGTGGGCCAAGAAAACGGTGTTTTTCGTTTATGCATGCTTTTCTTTACAGATTCGCTACGGAGACTTCCTAACTTGCCGCGGCAGATTGGCAAGTGAGACCCCAGCCCAAAAATCGGCTTTTTACATGATAGTTTTTACGCTGACTCGTAATTACTCATAACTGTGGTTGGCTGGCAGGTCGAACGTAGGTAAAACCTCAAAAACGAGGTTATTTGAGAACTACTGGCCTGGGGCTGCCGCAAGTGCCGCCGCACGACAGCCCTCGGCATTCCCTCTTTTTTCTCTCGTCCGGCACAAGTGCCCGTAACAACCCAGTGCATTTGCTTTGGGTTCACTGCACGTTTGTATACAAGCCAATGGGCAGCCGCCTCTGCTGACAATGCAAGGCGTGCTGACTCTGCTTCGAGGTTAACATTGCTGTTCCGCAAGGCGGTTAAGCTTTGTGTTTGATGCTGCGCTTAGATGTGTGTTTGAGTGCTCTGTAACGAGGTTAACTTTGTTGTTTCAATTGGAGGTTAAGCTTAGTGTTCAATGTAGAGCTATCAATGTCTTTCCCCTGCTACTGATTCTAAAGCACGTAATACACCCTGTATTAACTCCTTATGCGCTACCTCGTCTATCATTCCGTTTTGTTGATCGTGTTGTCCTCAACAGCTTCCTCTTCGATGAACTTCTTGCGAACAAGAAGGCGGCGCTCTTTTTCGAAGGCAGCGACAACGGTCTGGCTCAGGTGTTCTCGAGGTTCCCACGTCGCCTCCCACTCGACGAGGTAGTACGTCTGCCGCTTCTCACGCTTCCAATTCAGCAGCTTGCGGACGTAGTGGAGCTTCTCTGCTGTCAGGTCTTCTTCAGCGCTCCGCTCATCCTCGTCGCTCGATCCATCGTCACCACCTGGACCAGGAGCTGCTAGCCACTCACGCACGTCGTCAGTGCCGACGCACCGCTTCTTCCGTTCGGACACGCAAGCGAAGATGACATCAATCGCTTCGGGGAGGAGGCTCGCGGAGGCAACCGTCGTGTTCATGGTAAGTCGAAGGTGACGGATTGCCTCATCACTAACCCGGATCTTGTACGCCTTGCGAGCAGCGATGCATAGCGTCTTGAACTCCTTCGCGGAGCTGATGTCGTTTTTCTTGGGCTTTGTTGAAGGCATGGCGGATGCTTCGCTGGTTCGGGTGCAGAACGGAGAGTGGGCTTCAGGGCTCTCCAAGCGATAATCATGAACAGCAACGACTGGTTGCGGCGACAAAAGGTAAGTCTGTATGCAACCACGTGCTTAAACTAAACCTAGTATGTTGGTGGTGTGCGAAGGAGCAGGGTCAACTACGCGGCCGCCGGCTTGAAGTTGCTTGTAATGGCGGACGTGTTCGTTGAGGTGACCAGACTTGTGCAGCTTGCGCATCGACTTCAAGACGTTTTGGGCCCCACGAGCTGTGATCTTGTGCTCGCGGAGATACAACAGCAACTGTGTCTCCGCGCTGGCACCAACTTTCAGGATCTCGTCTCGATACCGCGGTGATTTCTTATCGAGCTCGAAGCCATCTCGAAGAAACAGCTTCAAGAATGCGACGATCAACTTGGCGTTCGACCGCATGTGCTTGGTCGCTGCATCCGTTGAGCTCCACATCCGCGGTTCTTGAGCGTACCAAGAAAACCAAGCATCTTTCAGGTTGGTAGCAGCAGAGGTACGCCGACGCTTGGTTTGAGGATCGTTGTTGCTTATATCTTCATTTGAAATCATTGCTGGCGGAGCTTGTTGTTGTTTGTTGTGTATCTTAGCCTCCACGATAGACAGACGAGTATCCAGCTTCTGGTTCACTTGAATTAATTGTTCAATCAAGGCTGCTTGTTCAAGAAACATGGAGTGCTTTGTGATAGCTACCGTGGTGTCTTGGGTGGTTGTATGTTTTGCTTCAGATGTTGTCGTTGCGTTCGAGGACAGGAACGACGACCACGCCAGCAGATCGTTGACTGAGAAGCCTTTCTCAACTGCGCAAGCCTCGATGCGTTGAATCGCCAGTCCGTCAGTGCTGAGACTTTTCAAGGACGGATAGTGCCGCAGCAGATACACCATGAAGGTGTCGATGACGCGCACGTTCACGTTGTACGGTGGCGACTCCAGCCCGGACGAAGCGTTGAAGAGTGCTGCCGCTACGGACTGGATCTTGGACTGGGTATCGGAATCGAAGCAGTCCAGCGTCAGAAGGCGAACTCTTTGTTCGGGGTCACGGCCGCTCAAGACTCGTGCAACCCCGTGGTCCTCGGCAGGAATGTTGAAGACGTACGAGAAGGCTTTGTTCGTCGCCGTCATGTTCCACGCTCCACGGTCGAAAATCCACTGTACGCACATTCCAGCTCCATTTGCATGCTGAGCTCCGCCCCGCCGAAAGGAATGCGACGTCAGACGCTCGGCCACGCCAGCATTTTTGGCGACTCTGTCCAGAACGCGATTGATGTAGCTGTGGATCCCAGGTGCTGTATCGGCCGTCTTGCTCTCATCTGACTTCTTGGCCGTTTGATGCAGCGGGATCACAGCTTCCGGGTGATCGATCAAGTCAATCAGAGACGTAGCGGGTGTCAGCGTCGCTCGGGAGACTGTCTGCGGCTCCGAAAGTTGACTCAGAAGCGAAGCCGTCGGAGAAGACTGCGTCACCAGTGCAAGCGCGATGGCGAGAAGCGGGCATGTGGAGAAGTCGTCGTCGGGAAAGAGCGAGAGGCCTTGTTCTTCTGCAGTCTTGACCCGGATGAAGCGCACGAAGAAGATGTCGCCTGCGCCAATGGACAGGTTGGCCTTGCGAAGCATCGTAAGATCCGACGCACGCCCAAAAAGGAACCAGAGCAGACACAGCAAGGCGGCGTCCTGGTAGTCTGCGGAGGTATAAGCCGTCGAATAGAGATATACCATCATCTGCTTAAGCGCGATCTTCGTGCATGCAGGAGCCTTGTTTACAAACGCCCCCGACTCTCTCTTCATACAGTACCGTTCCAGTACTTGTCCCTTCTTCAGCAGAATCTTGTCGATCCCCGCTCGATGCTGAGGGAACTGTTCCAGCAGCCAGGTCTTGGCCTGTCGGTAGTACTGCATGACCGAGTGTCGGGCTAAGAGCTGGCCCTTGCGCCCTTCCTTGAAGGCGAGGTACATGCCGAACTTGTCTACCACAGTCTCCAAGACGAGCGAAGCACTATCGTGCTGCATGCACACTCTCAAGTACTCCCAGCTGACGGATTCCTCCTCGAGAAACTTCAGGAACGAGCGTGCTGCGCATTCCCGAGCCCGCTTGGTGTTGGCCGGTGCGAGGTCGTTGAGGCTCATGTTGGGTCGGAGATGTCGGAGCTTGTGTGTTATTCTAAGAATATACGAATGACTTGCAATCTGTAGAGGGATATCAATAACTCTCTGCTTTCTCCGACACGATACGTCGGAGGTGTGGTTGTGGGGCCTTTACGAATTTGGCCCCACAATTGGTTAAAATAGATCGCACAGACTGACTTGATTCGTTATAAGTTAAACAATTGCCAATCCGTTCTTTCTATTGGTCGTTAATATACATAGTGAAGTTAAGTGCGATCGGAGATTTGACGATATTCATCCATATTTCGCATAGGTAGGGCTCCGAGGCTCGATCGCCATAGTAGAGTCCAATCGATCGAGGCGTGAAGCTGTACCGGAATGCCAAAGTGACAATGCGAGCGGTCCATTCAGTGCTGTGTCGTTACGTCGACGGTTGCATGCAAAAACAACACAAGTGAAGGTAAGTTCGCACTTAGTAGATCAGAAATCGCTGGCCCATTTTCGAGCTTGCTGCAGCCAGGAAACCCACGGCAGGATGCGGCGCAGACACGATTCACCACAGAACCACCCGCCACTCGGAAATGAGGTACAGTATTGTAACTTACTAGTACATGTACTCGGTAAGGGGGACAACCAGGACAAAGATTGGAGGTCATCATGACCCACCGGGTAAAGAGAGAGAGAGTATTATTTCGGTCTTATTTTACCAGCAAACAACGCTGGTGGTGAACGTTGTACAGTAAGGACCAGCATGTGGAACAAGCGCACGATGATGCAAACCAATTGAGTACGATTATCAAGGGCCGTGAAGCGAGAGCTTGCCTCTATCTGCTCAAACTATTATACCTTTTTGCTGCTTAACGAACGTATGGAACGCTTTGACAATTTGCTCATCTCGCCGCGCAAGCAACGGATTCTGTGCCTGTCCAGTAGAAGCTTTCTTCAGCATTGCCCGAATGCCAAGTGCATCTTGTCCTCCAGCGAGCCACTTTGTAAACTGCGCCTCCTGCAGCTTCGTAGCGAGGTTTCCCACACTCGGAGCGGCCTTAGCTGATTCGATCCACCTCGCCAGATCGGCTGGCTTGTAGTTCTTGGTCAGCGTAGATAACATAGCCGTTATAGTCGCCTCTGAATCGTACTTGTTGAGCGTCAGTACATACCGACCCCATTCTCTCAGCTTCTCACTGCCGAAGAGGAAACCGTTCTTCTTATCAAGCTTGAGCACTTTGAAGTATCTGTCTGTGAATTTAGACTCTAATCCGGTGTTCTTGGCTCTCGTCTTGATCAGACTTGAGAGCTTCTTGGTACCGGTGGCAGGTAATGAAAAAAACCTCTCTTCGTTGTCGTCGTCTTCCTCGTCCGTCGTGGTCTCAGCTCTCAAGCGTCGCTTGGCAACGATGTCGTGTTGTTCAACAGAGGGTGTGTGAGCTGCAGCCGGGGAGCTGAGCGTAGACGTCGCCGCCAAGGAAGCGTCGACGGTCGACACTAGCGCTACAGCAGCTAGTAGCAAGATTAAGTGAAGTCTCATGGTTGGACTGGGACTTGGTCTTCTTGAGAGTGAATTGCGAAGTGAGAGGGGTTGATTACCACTTCCGTGGGCGCTGGGCTCGCACTATCGCCCACGGTTGCCTCAGGGATCTCGAACAGGATGGGGTGCCAAATACCAAGTATTACTACAGATTTGTTCCCGGCAAATTTGTAAAGGACAAATAAAGACTGCGAGGTTGAAAGATTCGCACAGGTTGCAAAAGTACTAAGTTACTCTGAATCTATTGCTTGCACGTGCAGGAAGCTTCCCGCAGCGCGACATTTTCCCACCAAGTTGCATCTACCTCAGTACTTCCCTTGATGGCGAGTTTCAAATCCCATGCACATCTATAATACCTGTGCGAGGTAAATTGCTGCTTGCAGTTGCAAATTTGCCGGGGACATCTGTACTGCCTCCATACAAAACCTTAGGTAATGAACCAAGCAGTGCTTGGCCAGCACATCGGAGGATACACGGTACACGATTTGACATTGATCGCAGCGAATCGCTGTGTTCCCGCAAAGGCATTCGCAACGCTCCTGCGAAAGAAACAGTTGCAAACTCGGGCGAGGTATTGCTCGGCTTGCTGGAAAACTCGGCGCTTCCGCAAATACCGTCCGGGTTTGTTCCTAGTATTTTAGCTATTTTAAAAAATAGCCTCCGGCATATTGCATTTCTAACACCTATCCCTTATGACTGTATGCGTCATATTAGTACACTTGTATAAAAGAAAGCTGTCGACGTTGCGAGGGTCGACGTTCGTTCATGACAGCTGACGTCGATCATTTAAGCTTGTGGCTGGTAAAAAAAATCCTCGATGAAGCAATTGAGAGCTTGATCTGCGAAGCCTCATTGCCTCACTAATCCCGCACTGGAACTCAAGTAAGCACCTCATTTGCCAGTGTACATGTGATCCACATACGGTAAGCACAAGCGGACACCCAACAACAATATGACGAAAGGTCCCGACTATACAGGGGTGTAAACTTGACACTGTCAAGGGGTGGCCTGGAGGAGAGCAATCCGCAAGATATCCCGCGGTGTAGGACCACCTATTAAATAAGTAGTTCCTTTCCTTCTCCTCGATCTGCCCCCAAGTCGCCGTCCCGTTCTCTGAGCGCGAACCCGGGTCCCACAAAGAGAGCCCCCCCCCAAAAAAAAAAAAAAAACTGATGACCCTGTAGAGATTCAGTACCGGTCGTATATGTACAGTAAGCACAAGGCTAGATATTCTTCGTCCAGTGATGTGTCTAGGCAAATGTTTCACTAGCTTGTCTTCCCTGAATTACGACCCGAAGAGCCGAGCAAGTCGACCCAGCGGAAGGAGCCAGGGATTAAATCATGATGGTACGTTGGGACTGTCCGAAGTGGTAACCGGCCTCCCGGCCATAAGAATGGGGCAAATGTCCATACAGGCGTCAATGAATGATAAGTTGCTCAATAAACAGTCTGATCCTCTCAAGGGGTGCCCTGGAGGTCAGGTGGGTGGGGGAAGACTTGTGCCGAAGGAAGGTAATTGAATTGTGATTGAGATATTAAAGTGTCGGGAGATAGCGGAGCTCTAGAACCACAGCTGAATAGCACATTGAATCGTCCCGAAAGAAATCAAAGTCATCTTCCGAGCTTCGAACTGACAGTTCACGCCATGGTTCCATGGCTGTCTTTTTTTCTTGTGAAGCTTCACGCGTGGAACGAGATGGGTGGTTTCAAAGGCGTTCGTCCTAAAATACACCGTTGTTAGTCTCGTTGCTTCTACACGTGTATCCATGGTTAAGCGGGCCTACTGGAGCAATTCCCGCAGCCTTTTGAACTGATTCAGATCCAAGACTTGCCCTAACTCATACATAAAAAACATTCTATTCTTCAAGGGTTTAACGCTAAATGACTGAGAAACACATACCGGAAATGCCCCTTATTCGGAATGCGGTCAAAATTAACTCTGCGAATAATCGCTCGATGCTTCTGCAATTTGGTCATCGTATCGACACTCACTAAACATTTAAATGGTGGAGCCCGTGTCCTCAGAATCGCTCTGACGTGCAAGTTATTGGAGCGCGAATGTCGGTGCCGGCGCGTCCAGGCGGCATTTTGGCCGCGGCTTTTGGTGTGAGCCTGGCGCATCCAGGAGGGGGGGGGGGTTAATGAGGTCCTCTATTTGTGTTTAACTAGAAACTATAGAGCCCTGAAAGTCGCTGGGGGCGTCGAAGCCCAATATCTCTTTGGGACTTTAACCCAATGTTGATGTATCGAGGCCGAGGTGAACGGCAGATAAACTTTACGGAAGCAGGAGGGTCACCAAGATCTCCCGCCACGGTGGATCACGATAATCGTGCAACACGAAGGCTCCACCAAGTCCTCCGCGTTTTGGTGGGCAGACTTGAACACTTGAGGGTCACCACGTCCTCAGTGGTTTGGTGCTGGATCAGAATCGCTACGGGGCACCAGGTCCGTCGCGATGTGGTGGGAAATCTTGATCACGGGAGGGGTCACCATGCCCTCCGTGCCTTGGTAGTTAAGCAGCTTGGTAGTAATCCTTGCTTTCCTCTTTCAATTGCCCTTCGAAGTCAGCACACTTGTTCGAAGCAGGCTGAACTGGCTGGGGCACGTGGGAGGGTCGCAGATCCGCTGGCACAGCTTCCGGGGGTTAGTACGCGTACCTTGAAAAGTGTCTAGGGCGGTTGCTGGCTTTGCAGCTAAACACACGCCGCGCGGGGACAGGGGGCAGAGGACACGGCGTCCGGAACCGAGTTACCAATTCGGTCGTTGCCCGGGGGCGAGAACGTGTCTTGCCTGGTCCTGCCATCTTCCGACCGCCGAAGTTGACAAACAGAGCTCTCTTGCCGACTCAGGAGAAGACTTCGCGTGCGCAGAACTAGTCGCACTTCAGCCAAGAGCGAAGCTGGGAACAAATACAATCCGGAGCTGAATCTCAGTAGAGCAGTGCGGCCTCCGCACAGTTCACTGCCGTTAAACCGCGTCATCAAAGCAGTCACCTCGTTAGAGCTGAGGGGAGACGAGTGCTTGGATCACTATGATGCTTGAGCCGTCCGAGCGCGAGGGTGTACCATGTCCTGGCGCCTTGGTAGCTAACTGGAACACTGGAGGGGTTACCGGATCCTCCGTGCTTTGGCAGCGATATCTTGAACACGATGGGTCCGCCAGGTCCGTCGCGACTTGGTGTGTGATCTTGTGTACACGCAGGGGTCACCAGGCCCCACATGCTGCAGCGTAGTTGATAATCTTGGTGGTATTCGCCAAGCACGGCGCTGCTTCCGCGCCCGGCGTGCAGGAACACCCCATCCCCCCCACGCGGGGGGACTTCGCATCCGAAAAGGGGGATCCTCCGAAGAGGCGCTGGAGTTATTCCGGAGACCACTTTAGCCAATCGGCGCGAATTGCGAAGTGCGCATCCAGGAGGCATTTTGGCCGCGGCTTTTGGTGTGAGCCCGGCTTGATTGCAGAGCTTTTGCATCATAACGCGTACCATACAGTGATACTTACTTCTACAACATGACGACAACAGGGGGCATGTGACCTCTGGACGCTTTCCTTCACGAAGAAGCTGTCTTAAACGGTTTATTCCGTGTACATGTAGCTGCATGCTCCTCCACGTCTAGTCTCCTGTGTTTAGTGAGATGAAGCACCGTTGTTCAAGGATATGTAATCCACGTTGTTTGAATATGTTTGCGTTTCTGTTTAAGGTGGCGGCCAAATGATGCAAATGTTCGTGTCTATGGTGGAGATCGACCTAGACTTACAACAGTGGCGGACAAACAGGCACTTAAACAGGAGCATTCTCTAGCTCATTGTATCTCTATGGTAAGTCTCAACAGTATCTTGCGCCGCTCAAATCTGACTTTAACTAATATTGGCGAATATGGCCTTAAGAAAGTGCCGAAAATCGGTACGGTTTTCTCGGTCATTTAGTGTTAAGAAGTAGTATAGAGAAACGTAGCCCCCAAATAATAAGGAACCTTCCTTAGTCTCTAAATTTCGAAAATACACCGACGTGTAGTTGAGGCAAACCATGTGAGCCCCGGCCAAACTTCCCGATTCAACACCGACAAATACAATTTTCATACTGTGACGAGGTGCTTCGTCGAATTTCAAATTAGTAAGTTCAAGTGATTTCCCGACCTCGTGTGATTTGTAGGGCAGGTTTTGGCCGCGTCGATTGAAACGAAAACTGCAAGAGGCTCACAAATGGTCGGAAACTCGTTAATGCTCAAAAAGAGAAATGCCGCAGTAAGCAGTTTACAACTGACGTGTATCTACCACCGGTAGGGTCTTTCACAACTCTGTGGGCGATTTAGGTTGTGATCCCTCGCAGGTGGTACTTGTTGTAGTCCTCCACGTACTTCTTCCAAAGTTTCCAGTTCGCATCCGTGTTTTCTTTCACGTGGAACAGTTTGGCAACAGCGACCGGGTCCTTTTTTGCGAAGATGAACTACGTGAGCACCTCAGTCTCCAACTTGTTTGCAAGATCCTTCGTTTTCGGGTTCTTTTGTGCCGCTGTAATGGCCTTTACCAAATCTTCGTCCTTGTAGATACTCGACAATACGGTCCGAGGAACAATCTTACCAGGTAAAGACTTGTGGAAATCATCCATGAACTTCATCCAATATGCGAACATCGGGTTTTTGAACAGCTTTGAGGGCTTTATCTGATCCAGTTTGAGTGACCTGAAGGCGTCATCCGGAGACTGCATCCAGTCTTTGAATAGTACAGCCTCCATTCGTTTTCCAGCACTCTGCGCACTTGGTATTTTCTCCGCTGCAAGGATCATTTTAGCGACGTCAAAATCGCTATAGTGGGCCCTCACGATCCAATTCGTAGTCATCTTGATGCCAAGGTTCTTGGCGTGGTAGGCGTCCGTGAACTTGGTAAACGTGGTGAATAGCGGACTCGACAGAAGATTCTTGCCAGCCTTCTGCAGACCTAACATCATGAAGACGTCTGCCGGTTCTTTCCGTTGGCTCATCCAGAGTTTGTACTGCGCAGCATCCAAGTTTGTGGCGAGGTTCGACGTGCTCGGGACATTTCTTCCCGCCGCGAGGAGCTTGGATAGACCAACATCTCCGTAGTGAGTCGTTAGCGTCCCAATCAAAGTGGTCTCCTGGTCGGGGTTCCGCTTGTTGTAAATGTTCATGTACTTGGTGAAAGTGTTCAAAAGAGGGCTCCCGAGCAGCTTGTCTCCAGCTTTGTCGAGTGCCAAAACGTGAAAACACCATCTGTAGTTTTTCCGCCGGCCATCCAGCGCTCGAACTGTTCGGCTTGCACTGTTTTCGCGATGGCGGAGGAGCTCTTGACCTTCAATGCAGCTTCAACTACCCGCGATACACCCACCTCGCCGTATTGCGACGTCAATTTCGCGAAGGTACTTGTCTTTTGATCAGGATGGGCCGTGTTGAAAATCTTCAGGTACGTATTCCAAGACGTGAAGGCCGGGTTGCTGAGGATGTCGTCCCCTGCCTTGTTAAGTTTCAAGAGTGTGAAAACATCGTCAGCGCTGTTTCCAGCCGCCAGCCAGGTCTGCATCTGCGCAGCCTCCAACTTGGTGGCCACTCCCCTCGTCCCCGCGACCTTCTTCGCAGCGTCGAGAATCTTCGCGACCGCTTCGTCACCGTAGTAAGTCGTAAGTTTAGCGATCGCTGACGTTGTCTTGCCAGGATTCTTGGCGGTGAAATCGTCCACATACGTGAGCCACGTCGTGAACTGCGGGTTGTCTAGTAGTTTATCTCCAGCCTTGGTAAGCTTCAGTCGAATAAAGACATTGTCGATGGACTTCCCGTTTTTCAGCCAGGTCTGGAGTTTCGTCGTGGTGGCAGTCGAAACCAACGCTTTGGCCTTTTCAATAACGGAGCTTGGAAGGACCCCTCTCTCTTCACCGTCGTCGTCTCCGTGAAAGCGATGAAACCCAACGGTGGCGAGCTGATCGTGATCCGCGATGCGTAAACGGGCCTGAGTCAGGGAGTTCGGTTGAATAATGTCCGATTTCTTGTGTGCGGTGGCCGTATCTGTTTTGGCGAGGAGTGCGACAGCAAACAACCCAACGCAACCTAGACGCATTCTTCACTGGAGAGAATTTTAACAAATAAGTAAGATAGTTTTCCACGGAGGGCTGCGGACCAGTAGGCATGTGCACAGCTACATGCATGTACAGTATCACATTCATGAGTGAGCACCGTCATCATGATGACGGTGAAGTGACTAAAGACAAGACTTCAAGAACTGACTTTCCCCTGGTGGTCTCAGACCATTGGCCGCAAGCAGCAGATGTCGATGGTGCGTCTTGGGGACGTCATTGGACGAACGTATAATTTCCATACAGATGTCCCCGTGTGGATACCGCTGATGAAATGATCGGCCATACATGAAGATAGTCAACTTGGTGTAGGGACACCGCGCAAGTCCGCTTTGGATGATGATGATGCAGCTAATATTTGGTCATGATGATACCGGTAAGTGGCCTTCTATTTGATGTGTATTGTTCCTATCAATGTAGTAATAACATGAAAGACGCGACTTGATCTCGCTCGTCTGTTCTTGGTGGGTTTGTTTCCAGTTGATCTTGTAGCGTGAAGTTGGAAAGGTATTCTTGCATCGGGCGTTGGGTTGTTGTAGGTGGAATTGTCGAGTCTTGTGTATCTTTGCCAGTGTTTAAACTGCTTCCAAGTCCGCGTTTGCTGGTGTGCTCCACTGTACGACGAAGAATCGCTATAGCGCATGACTTAGTTTCTCGGTGGGGCTGTCGCTCACGGTTGTCTCTGGTTTGCACTGAGGTCTCCTGAATTGCTTTATCCACACTGATATTTCGACGCTAACCTCACGAGTTTTGTAGTGTCACTGCAATGGACATGGAAACCGCTCTTTGTTTGACACTTCGCACGTTGTGCACTATTGAAGCGATTCCCGCCAGGTTCAGATCCAAGATTTGCCCTACTCCATACATAGAAAATTCATTTTATTCTTCAGGGGCTCTTTCAGATCATGGATCTGGGTTTTGGAGGAATAAACCTGCGAACATGGATAAAATGACCTTAATTAAGCGCTCTACCTGTCAATCTTAATAACTTCAACTACCAAGCCACACTCTTTTTCCGCATCAAGGTCTGTCCCGCATCAAGCTCAAGACTCCAGACTGCCCACCACGGACGCGGAGGTGGACACAGAGGTCGGACGACAGCAGCGGAGTGAGCAGGAGCTGGGACTTTTCAACTTGGAGGCGAACCTATTCAAGCCTTTGAGCTGTTATTACCGACCGCAAGCGTCATGGCAAGGCGCGGGTGTCGAGAATTACAGCCCCCACGATGTGGACGTCCTCCTGGAGTTCATTACATGTAGTGACGTTCTGCCGCTCAAGAAGAAATTGCAAGCGTTGCTAAACGTCAAGAAACCAACTGGGGATCCAAGGCGCCCTGAAAATGTCCGGGTGGCCCGTCAGATCCAGCGCCGGACCAAAGAAAAGGTGTCTATGGAGAACGACGTTGGTGACAAAAGAGCTTTGAGCAATGAAGAGGACAGCATCCCACACTCCTCCAGCGTTAGGTGAAAATGAAGGTGACAACTCATGCCATTGCCTGTTTGCACCCTACCTGAGTTCAAAGTGCGAAAGCAAGTAGTGGAAGCAGCTAACATCAAATCTGGTCGTAGTGATAAACCTTCTGTCATTTCCAGCGCCGTAAATCGCCTCCCATGCCGTTCCATATCGTGGAGGTCGGCTCTCGTGAGGTAGTGTTGGCCGCGCTGACGATCACGCCTCTCTCTCTCTGGCCTTCGGCGGTGATTGTAAGCATCAGAATGAGCACAATGCTCTTGCCGTTGCCCTCGTAGCTCATATTATAGTAGATGTGGAACAGAGTGCTGCGGGTGGGCACGTACTTTTCTAAATCTGTGCGCACCAGCTAAACCTATGTTTTGGCATCCCAGAATAGCTGCGGGAATCGCTCCAATATCACTTACTTATGCAATGTACGGAGAAGTGAGTATCACGCTTGACCAGTATACACGCAACTTGAACCGGATTAGATCACCCCGATGAAGTACTTGTAAGCGTAGACAATCTCAGCGTCCTTCTTGGACCACATGCCGTTGCCTGACGCCTTCAGGTCTGCTTTAACGGCTGTTGGGCGTTTTCCAGCAACCATCCATCTCGTGAACTGTGCCTCCTGCAACTCTGTAGCAAGTTTTTTCATCCGAGGCGCGGTCGAAGCCTTTGCTCCATCAATCATTCGTGCCAAGACTTCGTCGTTGTTGTCGAAGTGTTTCAGTAAAGTATTGGCCATGGCCGCTCCGGCGCCGTCCTTCTTGAGCTTGGTCACGTAGTCGGCCCAGGCTAGGAACTCTTTGCTGCCAAACAGAAATTTCTTGTTTTTGCTTTGAAGATTCAGGAGCTTGAAGGACGCCTCGGCGGATTTCTTGCGCGTGAGCCACCACTGCTGCTGCGTCTTTTTGGCAGTCGTCTTGGCCAAGTTCTCGAGACCGGAGGTTGCAATTCCTCTCTCCTCTTCGTTGCCATCGTCCTCTTCCGTAGCCCCCAAGCGTCGGTCTGGAACGATGTCGTCCTCGTTCGTAGCCCTCAAGTGTCGGTCTGGAACGATGTCGTTTTCGTCAGCAGTCACAACCGAGGAGACGAGCAAATTCGCGGTCGCAGACGTCCCCTGGATCGTTGTAAGGACAGCCACAGCGAATAACACGATGTAGTGAATGTGCATCGTTGAGAAGCAAGTTTTGGGGTCGAGCAGTGAGTCTTACGCTGACCAGTGAAGAGTGAGGGGGACCCGGCGCTCTGTCGTCTGTCGTCCCTAAACAGATCTCAAAGTGCATCTCGGTCCGATCATGAAACTTATCCAGTGGTGACATCCACAAGAAGTGCCCAATTAATTGCAAGCAAAGTTGGCACTGCAAAATGGTGGCGATCATGCCGCCACCAACTCATGTTAGCTAGAGTCGCTATACATGTACATGTACACTAACAAACAGTTTGTAAACAGTGTTAGAAGCATACATGTATATTCAGCGTGAGGACGCCACGCTTAGCCATCTATTATATCAGCGAGTGGTGGCAATTGATGAATGAAACAGGCGTCTCCAGACGGAGTCGGCGGACAAGCTATAGTCTGCGGCCGACGCTCTTCATCCCGGTCACTGTGCGACCACGCAAGCAAAAAGCAGAACCTTCGGCGGCTCGCGTGATACAAACACCAAAAAGGGATACTCGCTCCTGTTCGTGGGTGGTTTCGAGAATCTCTACCTTATTGCACGTGCGTACAAGTACCCCCGCCCAATATTAAGAACTAGCCTTCCGAACATCCTCTTTCTGCAATATCGAAATGGGCGCTTGTGCCGTATCCATATATTCTAGGCTTTCTCGATGACCAGCAATTTGAGTTCTGTGAAGAGCGCCGTCCGTTTCTTCCTGATTGGTATTCCCGACCGTTAACAGCGTTGAATTGTCCTGCAAAAGCAGTCAGGGGCTGATTTAAGATGTCACGATGCCTTCTCCTGGTTGTACACGATGCGGTCTACTTTCGCAATATCATCATGGGGTGTATGTCCTGGAGTCGAGCTGAAGGTTTGCCACAATAAGCTGCATGTTTGCTACAAATGCTTCGTGGTCAAAAGGTTGGGAATTTAAACGAAAGCCAACTTCGTGTATCTAGCGGCTCTTGTCGAGTCACCACTTTTGTCTTTAGGACGATTACCTTGTAAGCTTAGAATATTGGCTTACCTTGCCGTATCCGATACTGGATGCCATTCCACCGCAACCTGCACCTGTACATACAGGAAATGACCTCGTGATCACCACAACACTTGGGATTCCTTGCAGCCTCTAACCAACAACCAAGCAAATACATGCATGACGGCCGCCTTCAAGATAATCGAGGAAGTGGTGCGGCCTCCATCGCAGACTTTGACGGGCGGGTGGCCAGACTCAAGGCGGTTGTAGAGGAGCCGGAGATCTTGCTCGCGGCGCTAGCTTTTGCGTGGCGCATCAGTAATGCAAAATGTCTTGACAGGAACCTCGTTCAACTGGGGCAGAACTTAAAGACTTTGCCGGCAGTGCGGGAAATCACGACGGACGTGGTGAAAGCCATGGTCGATACGCCAAGTCAGATGGATCGGAGGAGCGGCACGATCTTCCTTTAATTGGGTTACCACAGCTGCGACGGACTGTTGCCGCCAATGCTTGGTTACATTGTTCGGAAGCGACACGTCGATGGTCATATCTCGCAGCCGAACTATTAAAACGAGGAGAGTAGCCTCACTGGCCAGCGGTCAATACTTCAGCTACTAGTTACGTAGATGAGGTGAGCTTTCAAAGGCCTTTGCTCAGTACGGGCCCCTGGAGAGCGAATTTGCTACATTTTTCCCGGGTTGAAGAAACCTATGACTACAACACAAATCGACTTACGGTAAGTCGAGCTCCCCCAGCTACGAGGCAGCACCCATGCAAAAGCTACGCTGATCGGCAATCTAGAACGTTCAAACTCACACAACTGTGCAAGTTGCACGGAGATTCATGCGGGTGGGTGGCGGTGGACACTCCGCTGCATGACTTAACGGCCTTGTGCCGCATGCGAGGGCCTGGAGCAGTGTTCCTCCTCCTGGAGCACACATCAACATGGATTAACTCGGTGGTCGAAAGCCATTGATTTGCTTCGCTGCAATCACGCAGGCTGCCATGCACAATTAGTCGACGGCGAGGTGCATGCTGAGCTCGTAAAGGACGGGACCCTGCCGACGTTAGCGGGTGCGACAGCCTCGTCGAGCGCACGACAATGCCTCGCCGAGTTTACAGCGAACGTGCGAGCAGGCAGCAGGAGTCCTGCCAGGACTGCTAGGAGAGACTTCCACAACGGCGCAATAAGGGGACTCGCTTCGGACTGTAGCCGTGGCCCTTCCACGGCATAAAAGGAGGCCTCCGCCCAGCGCGCTTCAACCAGCCTGGCAGCAATAAAGTAGCGACGGCTGCAGCAGCGAGGTCAGGCTGTCTACATCTGTCTTATTAGGACGGCTGAGCTTGCCCCCAGCTGGGGCAACATCGCTCAACAGGCTGCTCGGGGTGTCTGTTCAACAGTCACGAGCGAGGACACGGACTGACATATCGTCGGTGCAGACGCATCCCCGCATGACAGACGGGAGCGAATCACGACGCAATGCCAGCCTCGCAATGAGGACAGCTAACCTTACGGCACCAGCAGCAAGGCACCAAAGCAACAAGCAACAAGCAACGGCAGGCAGGAGGACGTTGTGCATGCAATTGCCCAGCAGCGCTTCAGTTTTCCAGGAACAAAGTTCGAGGCAAAAAGCGCAAATTGACCCGCTGACGTTGGACATGTCCCAGCGGGTTCAGAAGTTCGGCATACAAAGCGCAAGTGAAAATCTCAGGGGCTGGGCAAAAGTTGACCCCACAATGCGACGCAGGCAGAAAATACGGCGAACGAAAAATACCTCACGAGCCGCTGAATGAGGCATTTAGGACGCTGCGAGGCCGTGGGGTGATTGCGGTGTGCTGCTGGAATTGTGCAGTGAACCGCAGTCATCGCTACCTTCCTAGTTCCTAGGTGCCCCCCCCCCCCTCCAGCTATTCATATGTTTTACCGTGACGAAGGCTATTAAAGCCACCTGCCTGTAAAATGGTAGCGACAATGGGAAGACATGGCATCGACGGCGTTTGACAACACGTCTGCAGCACTGTAGCAAGCCATCGTTGCAATGCGATTGTTGTGGTCTGTGCAAACGATGGACAAGTTTTGAAGACTGATACTCCAGGGGAGGACGCAGTGCTTGCTTCGTCTACCGTCTTTCGGCGTTCATGACGGCTGCAGCTTACCGCTGCTGCATTGCAATCCCAACTGGAAAGCCTCTCATGTGCTTTGAGGACATGCCTCAAATAACGTGCCTCAGCGTCCGATTGAAACGGCCGGTCGGCATTTCACTTGGTTTCAGTAAAGACATTGTTGCCGCTTCGCCTCTCGGGCCAGGCGACGTCCACCGTAACACTCGCTGTCTCTATTTGAAAGGGAGGGATGACCCGTCGAGAGCCAAACCACGTGGCTTCGCTCCCCCCCCCCTCCGTCGGAGAGCTCATTTCCCTTTTCTTCCAGTTGGCGACAGATCTCCAAGACTCCAAGCCCACTCCCCCCTTACATCAAGATGGCTGACGAAGACGTTCAAGCTCTGGTCGTGGACAACGGCTCCGGCATGTGCAAGGCCGGTTTCGCCGGTGACGACGCCCCGCGCGCCGTGTTCCCGTCCATCGTGGGCCGCCCCAAGCACTTGGGAATCATGGTCGGCATGGACCAGAAGGACGCCTACGTGGGTGACGAGGCCCAATCCAAGCGTGGTGTGCTGACGCTCAAGTACCCCATTGAGCACGGCATCGTGACCAACTGGGACGACATGGAGAAGATCTGGCACCACACCTTCTACAACGAGCTGCGTGTGGCCCCCGAGGAGCACCCCGTGCTGCTGACGGAGGCCCCGCTCAACCCCAAGGCCAACCGTGAGCGCATGACGCAGATCATGTTCGAGACGTTCAACGTGCCCGCCATGTACGTGAACATCCAGGCCGTGCTGTCCCTGTACGCCTCTGGCCGTACCACGGGCTGCGTGCTCGACTCGGGCGACGGTGTGTCGCACACTGTGCCTATCTACGAGGGTTACGCCCTGCCGCACGCCATCGTGCGTCTGGACCTGGCTGGCCGCGACCTGACGGACTACATGATGAAGATCCTGACGGAGCGTGGTTACTCGTTCACGACCACGGCCGAGCGAGAAATTGTGCGTGACATCAAGGAGAAGCTGACGTACATCGCCCTGGACTTTGACCAGGAGATGAAGACGGCCGCCGAGTCGTCGGGCCTTGAGAAGAGCTACGAGCTGCCGGATGGCAACGTGATTGTCATCGGTAACGAGCGCTTCCGTACCCCCGAGGTGCTGTTCCAGCCGTCGCTCATCGGTAAGGAAGCTTCGGGCATCCACGACTGCACGTTCCAGACCATCATGAAGTGTGACGTCGATATCCGTAAGGACCTGTACTGCAACATCGTGCTGTCGGGCGGTACCACCATGTACCCGGGCATCGGCGAGCGTATGACCAAGGAGCTGACGGCTCTGGCCCCGTCCACCATGAAGATCAAGGTGGTCGCCCCGCCCGAGCGCAAGTACTCGGTCTGGATCGGTGGCTCCATCCTGTCGTCGCTGTCGACGTTCCAGCAGATGTGGATCTCGAAGGCCGAGTACGACGAGTCGGGACCGTCGATCGTGCACCGCAAGTGCTTCTAAGTTGCTGGAAGAGGGGCCAACTGGTCTTAGAATCTGGAGAACTGCCGCCGCGTGCGCGTAGCGTCTTGAGGCTTTGGTGCTTCGGTGCGCGTGTGTGCGGCGGTGCCGCCCATTTACTTTCAAGCTTGCTTTGCTTTAATTTCTAAAATACTAGGATTGATGTTGTGATCTATCCCTTGCGAGTTGTTTGCAATGTGCCGCTGTCTGCCTTATCCTCGTTTGGTAGCAAACGTAGTCGTCTTTGGTGGTGCATGGATAAAGGAACCCAAGCAGAAAACGAATGTGTTGATTCTTACGCAAGCGTGGGCCTCTCGAAGGTGCATGAGTTACGAAGGCCTGCCAGTGACGTCACTATAGTCTTTGTTTGCCTGCCTGTTGCGAGCACATCAGACTGCTGCCTTATCCAACGCCGTGCAGGACCGGTGCTTGCAGGCCCGTCCTGCACAGGCTTCGGCAAACAACCAAAAGTTTGACACGAGTGGGATTCGAACCCACGCCCGAAGACTGGTGCCTAAAACCAGCGCCTTAGACCGCTCGGCCATCGTATCTACATGTTTCCCCTAAGATCACACCGCCTTATGCCCAAGCACTGCACATGTCAAATGGATCACTCCCGCCTGCAACTCAAGCGGATTACCGCGTCTTGGGTTCAAGTGCATCCACTTGCTCGTGAATACGGTGCCACCATCGGAACTACCAGGAGAAGTGGGACAGCACGGAAGCGACCGCTCAGTAGTGCATCTCCTCCCCCTCGAGCCTCGACGCCAGTAACCATGGCGGACTCGAGCGAGCAAACCTCGTTGCTGGTCAATGAGTGCGACGTGGACGTCGAGTTCATGCCCGCCATCATCACGCGCGGCGCGAGCTTCCCCGCCGCGAGCCCCACGTACACGGCGTCACTGGATGTGGTCAAAATACACGACTACGACACGGAGAGCGATGTCGCCTCGCTCGTGCAAGAACTGACCCAGGAACAGGATGAAGAGCCCGAGCCCGTGGCTATCGAAGAGTTCTGGAAGACCATGCAGCTCGCCTACCCGGTGGTCGTCACCTACACGCTTGAATATCTCCCCGGACTTGTCTGCATTGTTCTAGTTGGACACATCGACTCCCCCGACACGAAGCGCTATGTGGCCGCAGCCACGCTCTCCACCATGTTCACCAACGTGTCGGCCCTCTCCATCGGCTTCGGACTCACGTCGGCACTTGATACTTTGTGCTCCCAAGCGTACGGGGCCGGCAGGCTGGACAAACTGGGACTGTACCTGCAGTCGGCGGTCATTGTCGTGGGGACGTGTCTCGTGCCGGTTTTCCTCATGAATTGGCACACCGAGTTCTTCTTGATGCTCGTCGGCCAAGACCCCGAGGTCGCGAGGCTCGCCGGGGAGTTCTCGAGGGTCACAGTGTTCGGTGTGCCCTTCTTGTTTGCTTACGAAATGGTTCGGAAGTTGTTGCAGGCGCAGAATGTCGTGAGACCCATGGTGCTGTTTGCACTGGTGGGCACTTTCATCAACGTGTTTGGAGGCTACGCGCTCACGTACTGGACCCCGTTGGGATTCCACGGAGCAGCGCTGTCGAGGACGTTGGGGTACATGGTGCTACCACTTTGTTTGGTTCCGTACTTTATCGTGAGTGGTAACCACACGAGATGGTGGGGCGGCTGGCAGCTGAAGGAGGCGTGGGCTCTTGTCCCGTTGTTTACGAAATTATCTATTCCGTCGTTACTTATGATGACTATGGAATGGTGGGCTTACGAGCTGCTTGCAGTGATGGCAGGCAATCTACCGGACGGCGTCGTGGCTGTAAGCGCTCACGCGGTGCTCATGAACGTGGCTTCGTCGATCTACACGGTGTTTATGGGCGTCTCCATCTCCAGCAACATCCGAGTGGGGAACTGCCTCGGTGCGAATCACCCCAAGAAGGCGAGAGTCATCAGCCGCACGACGCTCAGCACGGTCTTTGTGCTCTCGTGCTTCTTCGCGGCGCTCGTGTACGTACTCCGCCACCAGATCCCGCTCCTCGTGATCAACGACCCAGTCGCGATTCAACGCGCGTCAGATGCGCTTTTGGTGATGGTTCCCTACGAAATCATTGACTCACTGAACTGCGTGATCCAGGGCATCTACAAGGGAGCTGGCTGGCAGGACATGGCTGCTAAGACCAATGTTCTGGCCTTCTATGTCATCGGCATTCCCTTTGGAGCTCTACTCTCCTTCCATTTCGGTTTTGGTATTGAAGGACTGTGGATCGGCTTCGGTGTGGGCATCGCCACGGCGTTCACAGTCTGCAGCACAAACCTTTACTACTCGAGCTGGGAGCAAATGGCACTTGAAGCGCGCGCAAGGCTTGCCCACTGAAGCAGTAAAACAAATATGGAGTCACCATGACATCAAGGTACCAGCACCACCCGTCAGCTTCTTCTGCAAATTTAAACTTAAGTCAACGCTGCCGCAGGAGGCAGGGACGAACGGCATTAAGTAAATAAATGGCCACTATTTGTGTCTCCCTAGTCCATTTTGCTCAGATTCGTAATATAATAGTCACCTCTAGGGTGTCGTTAGTGCTTCTGCGCAAGGATTTACAGACGCAACATATTGCGACGCCTCTTGTTGTCGCCGACATCGGAGAATCGTGAATCAGGACTCGAAAAAACAAGGATTATCGTTATGAGTAAAACTACTAGTATAATTTAGGCTTTCACGATATGTCGTCGATACTCATTAATCGTTTGATGTTGTAGATTTTTTTTTTAAGCAACTTGTAATAGTGCAACTAATATTTCGAAATCTTTCGGAACGCACTTTGGGCCTGAAATTTCGGGACGTTTGATGAAGACAAGCACCTGGACCCCATTATGCCCCCATCGGCTAGACCCGTGATACACATGAAGGTCTGTCCCCGAGAGCCTAAGACTGAATAAAAGACGCATACATAATAAGCGTCATATTCATCTGACGAGGGTGTCAGATTATACACGTAGCACTTTGTTCAGCATCTATTATAATATGAGCTACGAGGACAACGACAAGAGCATTGTGCTCATTCTGATGCTTACAATCACCGCCGAAGGCCAGAGAGAGAGAGAGGCGTGATCGTCAGCGCGGCCAACACTACCTCACGAGAGCCGACCTCCACGATATGGAACGGCATGGGAGGCGATTTACGGCGCTGGAAATGACAGAAGGTTTATCACTACGACCAGATTTGATGTTAGCTGCTTCCACTACTTGCTTTCGCACTTTGAACTAAGGTAGGATGCAAACAGGCAATGGCATGAGTTGTCACCTTCATTTTCACCTAACGCTAGAGGAGTGTGGGATGCTGTCGAGTGGCTGTCCTCTTCATTGCTCAAAGCTCTTTCTTCGCCAACGTTGTTCTCCACAGGCACCTTTTCTTCGATCCGGCGCTGGATCTGACGGGCCACCCGAACATTTTCAGGGCGCCTTGGATCCCCAGTTGGTTTCTTGACGTTTAGCAACGCTTGCAATTTCTTCTTGAGCGGCAGAACGTCACTACATGTAATGAACTCCAGGAGGACGTCCACATCGTGGGGGCTGTAATTCTCGACACCCGCGCCTTGCCATGACGCTTGCGGTCGGTAATAACAGCTCAAAGGCTTGAATAGGTTCGCCTCCAAGTTGAAAAGTCCCAGCTCCTGCTCACTCCGCTGCTGTCGTCCGACCTCTGTGTCCACCTCCGCGTCCGTGGTGGGCAGTCTGGAGTCTTGAGCTTGATGCGGGACAGACCTTGATGCGGAAAAAGAGTGTGGCTTGGTAGTTGAAGTTATTAAGATTGACAGGTAGAGCGCTTAATTAAGGTCATTTTATCCATGTTCGCAGGTTTATTCCTCCAAAACCCAGATCCATGATCTGAAAGAGCCCCTGAAGAATAAAATGAATTTTCTATGTATGGAGTAGGGCAAATCTTGGATCTGAACCTGGCGGGAATCGCTTCAATAGTGCACAACGTGCGAAGTGTCAAACAAAGAGCGGTTTCCATGTCCATTGCAGTGACACTACAAAACTCGTGAGGTTAGCGTCGAAATATCAGTGTGGATAAAGCAATTCAGGAGACCTCAGTGCAAACCAGAGACAACCGTGAGCGACAGCCCCACCGAGAAACTAAGTCATGCGCTATAGCGATTCTTCGTCGTACAGTGGAGCACACCAGCAAACGCGGACTTGGAAGCAGTTTAAACACTGGCAAAGATACACAAGACTCGACAATTCCACCTACAACAACCCAACGCAACCCCAGACCCGATGCAGGAATACCTTTCCAACTTCACGCTACAAGATCAACTGGAAACAACCCCACCAAGAACAGACGAGCGAGATCAAGTCGCGTCTTTCATGTTATTACTACATTGATAGGAACAATACACATCAAATAGAAGGCCACTTACCGGTATCATCATGACCAAATATTAGCTGCATCATCATCATCCAAAGCGGACTTGCGCGGTGTTTCCCTACACCAAGTTGACTATCTTCATGTATGGCCGATCATTTCATCAGCGGTATCCACACGGGGACATCTGTATGGAAATTATACGTTCGTCCAATGACGTCCCCAAGACGCACCATCGACATCTGCTGCTTGCGGCCAATGGTCTGAGACCACCAGGGGAAAGTCAGTTCTTGAAGTCTTGTCTTTAGTCACTTCACCGTCATCATGATGACGGTGCTCACTCATGAATGTGATACTGTACATGCATGTAGCTGTGCACATGCCTACTGGTCCGCAGTCCTCCGTGGAAAACTATCTTACTTATTTGTTAAAATTCTCTCCAGTGAAGAATGCGTCTAGGTTGCGTTGGGTTGTTTGCTGTCGCACTCCTCGCCAAAACAGATACGGCCACCGCACACAAGAAATCGGACATTATTCAACCGAACTCCCTGACTCAGGCCCGTTTACGCATCGCGGATCACGATCAGCTCGCCACCGTTGGGTTTCATCGCTTTCATGGAGACGACGACGGTGAAGAGAGAGGGGTCCTTCCAAGCTCCGTTATTGAAAAGGCCAAAGCGTTGGTTTCGACTGCCACCACGACGAAACTCCAGACCTGGCTGAAAAACGGGAAGTCCATCGACAATGTCTTTATTCGCCTGAAACTTACCAAGGCTGGAGATAAACTACTAGACAACCCGCAGTTCACGACGTGGCTCACGTATGTGGACGATTTCACCGCCAAGAATCCTGGCAAGACAACGTCAGCGATCGCTAAACTTACGACTTACTACGGTGACGAAGCGGTCGCGAAGATTCTCGACGCTGCGAAGAAGGTCGCGGGGACGAGGGGAGTGGCCACCAAGTTGGAGGCTGCGCAGATGCAGACCTGGCTGGCGGCTGGAAACAGCGCTGACGATGTTTTCACACTCTTGAAACTTAACAAGGCAGGGGACGACATCCTCAGCAACCCGGCCTTCACGTCTTGGAATACGTACCTGAAGATTTTCAACACGGCCCATCCTGATCAAAAGACAAGTACCTTCGCGAAATTGACGTCGCAATACGGCGAGGTGGGTGTATCGCGGGTAGTTGAAGCTGCATTGAAGGTCAAGAGCTCCTCCGCCATCGCGAAAACAGTGCAAGCCGAACAGTTCGAGCGCTGGATGGCCGGCGGAAAAACTACAGATGGTGTTTTCACGTTTTTGGCACTCGACAAAGCTGGAGACAAGCTGCTCGGGAGCCCTCTTTTGAACACTTTCACCAAGTACATGAACATTTACAACAAGCGGAACCCCGACCAGGAGACCACTTTGATTGGGACGCTAACGACTCACTACGGAGATGTTGGTCTATCCAAGCTCCTCGCGGCGGGAAGAAATGTCCCGAGCACGTCGAACCTCGCCACAAACTTGGATGCTGCGCAGTACAAACTCTGGATGAGCCAACGGAAAGAACCGGCAGACGTCTTCATGATGTTAGGTCTGCAGAAGGCTGGCAAGAATCTTCTGTCGAGTCCGCTATTCACCACGTTTACCAAGTTCACGGACGCCTACCACGCCAAGAACCTTGGCATCAAGATGACTACGAATTGGATCGTGAGGGCCCACTATAGCGATTTTGACGTCGCTAAAATGATCCTTGCAGCGGAGAAAATACCAAGTGCGCAGAGTGCTGGAAAACGAATGGAGGCTGTACTATTCAAAGACTGGATGCAGTCTCCGGATGACGCCTTCAGGTCACTCAAACTGGATCAGATAAAGCCCTCAAAGCTGTTCAAAAACCCGATGTTCGCATATTGGATGAAGTTCATGGATGATTTCCACAAGTCTTTACCTGGTAAGATTGTTCCTCGGACCGTATTGTCGAGTATCTACAAGGACGAAGATTTGGTAAAGGCCATTACAGCGGCACAAAAGAACCCGAAAACGAAGGATCTTGCAAACAAGTTGGAGACTGAGGTGCTCACGTAGTTCATCTTCGCAAAAAAGGACCCGGTCGCTGTTGCCAAACTGTTCCACGTGAAAGAAAAGACGGATGCGAACTGGAAACTTTGGAAGAAGTACGTGGAGGACTACAACAAGTACCACCTGCGAGGGATCACAACCTAAATCGCCCACAGAGTTGTGAAAGACCCTACCGGTGGTAGATACACGTCAGTTGTAAACTGTTTACTGCGGCATTTCTCTTTTTGAGCATTAACGAGTTTCCGACCATTTGTGAGTCTCTTGCAGTTTTCGTTTCAATCGACGCGGCCAAAACCTGCCCTACAAATCACACGAGGCCGGGAAATCACTTGAACTTACTAATTTGAAATTCGACGAAGCACCTCGTCACAGTATGAAAATTGTATTTGTCGGTGTTGAATCGGGAAGTTTGGCCGGGGCTCACATGATTTGCCTCAACTACACGTCGGTGTATTTTCGAAATTTAGAGATTAAGGAAGGTTCCTTATTATTTGGGGGCTACGTTTCTCTATACTACTTCTTAACACTAAATGACCGAGAACACCGTACCGATTTTCGGCACTTTCTTAAGGCCATATTCGCCAATATTAGTTAAAGTCAGATTTGAGCGGCGCAAGATATTGTTGAGACTTACCATAGAGATACAATGAGCTAGAGAATGCTCCTGTTTAAGTGCCTGTTTGTCCGCCACTGTTGTAAGTCTAGGTCGATCTCCACCATAGACACGAACATTTGCATCATTTGGCCGCCACCTTAAACAGAAACGCAAACATATTCAAACAACGTGGATTACATATCCTTGAACAACGGTGCTTTATCTCACTAAACACAGGAGACTAGACGAGGAGGAGCATGCAGCTACATGTACACGGAATAAACCGTTTAAGACAGCTTCTTCGTGAAGGAAAGCGTCCAGAGGTCACATGCCCCCTGTTGTCGTCATGTTGTAGAAGTAAGTATCACTGTATGGTACGCGTTATGATGCAAAAGCTCTGCAATCAAGCCGGGCTCACACCAAAAGCCGCGGCCAAAATGCCTCCTGGACGCGCCGGCACCGACACTCGCGCTCCAATAACTTGCACGTCAGAGCGATTCTGAGGACACGGGCTCCACCATTTAAATGTTTAGTGAGTGTCGATACGATGACCAAATTGCAGAAGCATCGAGCGATTATTCGCAGAGTTAACTTTTGACCGCATTCCGAATAAGGGACATGTCCGGTATGTGTTTCTCAGTCATTTAGTGTTAAACCATTGAAGAATAGAATGGTTTTTATGTATGAGTTAGGGCAAATCTTGGATCTGAACCAGTTCAAAAGGCTGCGGGAATCGCTCCATTATATCTTGGCCCCACTCATGTTTGTCAAACGGAACAAGAGTGCGTCGTTTGCGCCACTGCTCTAGTTGAGCGCAGTGGAAACCAAGTACTCTGCTTTGTCTCACAACATGCTCTACGTCAAATAGCTTCGGTATTTTCACGCTCCTGATGGTTCTCCCTTTGTCCGCGGCTTATCAAAGGCAGAGTCAGATTTAAGCTTAGATTAGATTTAGACCTCCGGTATTACTGTGCTTTTCATCCATTTTGGCAAACTTGAAGTCTCCTATCCCGAGATAGGGGGTCTGAAATAGAGATAAGCTCCGAGATAGCAAACGACCAAATCCGAAATATAGCAAGCGGTTAGGTTTGTTCTGCTGCTGCATCCCTGTTATAGAGACCACCTTCCGTTTTGCCGCTTTTGAACGGTATAAATGAGTGGCATTTACCTGCGTTTCGCTCCTTTTTTCACTATCATTCAAAATGAAGCACCAGGCACAACTCAAGCCAAAGCACGCCCAGCTCGTCGACAAGACAATCAGGCCTGTCGCCTCAAACTGTTGGAATGCACAGCTGGAACCTGGCAAGTTGAAAAAGATAGCTGAGAAGCTGGGAAGAGGCTTAGGAGCTGAGAGATCAGGTCACTGTACGACAACGGGCTAGAACCCGTTGCCCAGTGAATGTTGGTAGGAGCCGATGAGGCAGGGCTCTAACGTTCAATGCATTTAGTCTTCATTTTGAATCGCCACGCGTACGAGTGCGCCTGGAACAGGCAGGTTCCATCACAAACATCAACCGTCGACCTCTCTTACACAGAAGGCCGCGGTCGCCACCAGTTTGTCAGTCAAGAACCTCGATGAAGGTGAGATTGTAAAGGATACGTACACAGTGACAGTGCCTAGACTTGTTAGTGAGGCCACAGTCGGTGTCGATGCTGCGAATAGGGCAGATCTGATTTTGGCGCCCGACTCGTTGAGTGTCATGTAGATGGACACTGTCCGCCATGCAGGCCGCGTGCCCAACACGAAAACGGATACCGTGCTCGACAAGGAGATTTGAGTGGCCGAGGCGGGCGTACATAGTTGAGATACGCATGCATCCGCTGGCCGACACGGCAATATATCTGTATTTAACAGTCACGGCCACTGAGTCAGCCATCGTGGAGACTAGGCCAACGTGTCCGTGTGGCTATAAGGGAAACCTATGAGAGGACTACGAAGGAGGTGCACGAAGTATGCATACTTGCCAGGTCGCAGAGACTGCTGTCAACAAGTCGGTGCTCGACCTCATTTCGACAACACAAGCCCAAAGCAACCTCAATGAGTTTTAGCCTAATATCTGCCAACTACCGTTTTGGCCAGATGAGTGATTTGCATCCCTAATTATTTGCTGTTTTGAATTAACCCCTTAATAGGGGTTTCTAAGTGCCAGCGTTATAACCCAAGTTGATAAAACTCTTCTATCTCCATATTATTGCCTTCTTAGTCCAAACTATTCAGGATGGAGGTCAAGGAGCTCAAGCGGCAGGCGTCTCTGAACAAGCGGCGGCGGCGCAACCGGGAGGCCATGCAGCGCGCCCGACAGCGGGACAAGGAGCACATGGAGGCGCTGCGACTGGAAGCCCAGCGGCTGGAGCAGACGCACCGCCACTTACTGTCTAAGGTGGACCAAACGCTGGCCCAAATGTTGGTCCCCGGGGTACAAACCAGTCACATTTCCGAGCTCCAGCGCCGTTTAGAGCAAACGCGAGAACAGGCGAACCGTCTGATGCGACAAAATTTGAGTTTCCAGAATCAAATGGCGGAGCGAGTGAAGGGCGAAGACAGGATGGAAGGTTTACTCAAGGAATTGGCGCGGGACCAAAACGTGCAGGAGAAGGTGTACGCACAATTGTGCCGAGAAAACCCCAATGAGTTGCGGCTCGAATTTGGGTTTACACAGGAGAAGGCGACGCAGGTTATTTTGACCTCGAGACAACAGAGGACATTGGTCGACACCGTGGGTTTTGCGGATACGCAAAGGGGCCACCTTTTTGGATGGACGACACTGCATCGGTTTCAGGACGAGAAGCTGTATTTCTCGTTTAAAAAGGTTTTCAGGAACAGGTCGGCGATGCAGATGGCAGACCGCAATTGGGCAAACGAAATCAAGTTTGTGACGTACCGGAGTGCGTCCGAGGCGGCCACGCAGCAGTTCCATGTGAGGATAACTGTCTTTTGTGCTGGGTTGCTGGGTGTAGATTTTAATTGACTTTTGTTGCTGATCATGTATAATAGGTTTTACAGAAGTTCAATGAGGACACGTATTTAATCGCGCGCGAGAAGCTGGACCCAGATGATGAAGGAAAAGTCGTACGCCTGCTGTATCTGCGATTCCGTCTTTTTGAGTCGAATAGGAGTTACGCCGTCGTGACGCAGAGTGTCCCGCAGGAGCCTTCGCTGTATGGTGGATCGCTGGAGAAAATATGGGCAAATGACGCTTGTATGTGGAACCATTTCGTGCCGGTGATTGATGAGAATGGCGAAGAGAACTGCGAGATCCATTTGACGGGTAGCTCTACGATTGGTGACCCACGGAGTGTGCGGACCAACGTGCTTGAGACAGTTATGGGGCTACTGCGCTGGGAGAATATTAATGTTGGGCCTACACTTTCGTTGACACAAGCATCACGACCAGAAATGGAGAAGGCTGGACTGGGAAGTGCTTCATTGCATGTGGAATCAAGTGATTGATTGTGTAATATTGCTTCCCGGGAGTGCTGGGTGTGTTCTTTGAAGCATTCAGCGATTGTATTTTGTATTTTACGAAGGATGTCGAACGATATTTGATTTCAAAGATAGGAAACGGGGGATCTTGGTGGTCCACTGGATAGTAACAGTTTGTCCTGGTGGCTTCAAGCTCTGACTGTCACTGGTAATGGCCACATTTTAACTCCCTTGTGGGGACGCGACTAAATTTTCTTATTTGACTGAAAATAGTCCGCTTGCAATCCCGAGAAGCAAGCTTTATGGTGTTTGATTCGTTGGGCCGTTCTGGGGCTTGAAGATTTGGCACGCATCGTGGGAAATGCGTTAACGTATTTGCTATGAATAGTAGTACTACAATTAACCTCGTGCTGTCTGACATTTTCCTGGTGGCTTCATTGCGCGTGCAATTAGTTCGGTTTTGGAAGTCAACTCGTAAACTTATTCATCGGCTTCACCAGTTAAACCGTCTCTGGATTTACTGGTGGCGGAGGCAGAACTCAGCAAGACGAGAATATGCTTGAGTGAGGACCTCCTGCGGTGCTGAAAACACGATTCGGAAGTAATTCGTCATTCCAAAACACTACCAATGATACATACAGCAATGCTTAGTTGTGTGCGCAATACGAAGCAGAAACCAAATCGTGACACGCTCCCCCGATAACCTACCTGGCCTGGCAGTACGAAGACAGATTCTTCATCCAGCAATTTCTGCGTGAAGTCGAAATCGTCCGTGATCTTCGTCAGGACGTTGGTTTTGATCTTTATCTGCAAACATTATGGATAGATCAGTGCTACAAGCATCGCATTTCAAGCACTCTGCTTTGGCACGTACCATTGCGTACATTGCGCCTTGCGGGACTACCACTTCCAAGCCTGGGATGTTGGTGAGGATTTCGACAGTGAACTTGGCATTGTTCTCCAACGTTGCGAAGTAGCGCTTTTTGAAGTCACCCAGCGATTGGTCTTCGGCACTCCCGGAAACTGGAGTTAGTATATCTGGAATGGCACTCTGGTGGTGCAACACAGGTTAACTTATCTTTGAATAAAGCACTAGCATCATGGTAAGGCTTTACCTGGACTAGCGAGCTCGCTCCAAGGACGCTTCGTGACAGATTCAAGTAGGCGGTCCGCACGTCTTTCAAAATGTTGTTGCGGTCGTGAACGACGAGCCAGCCTACTCTCCAGCCAGGGATCAGGAACTGCTTGGCTAACCCACCCACGGTTATCACAGGAACCGTCTTCGTCAGTGCCGCCATCGGATAGAAAACATTGCTTCCAAACACCATGTCTCCGTAGATTTCATCCTGCGTGCCAAAACTGTTAGTGTTATGGATTCAGCAGGCTGAAAGAGAACGTCACTTACAGCAATGATGAGGACCTTGTTCAATTCCGCCAAAGCGAGAATTTTCTCCAGGTGGGGCTGCAGAATTGGATCAATATTAGAACTACGTCGCACAAAGGACAAACCTGTCGTCGAACCTTCGAGTACACGCTACCGCAAGGGTTGGAAGGATTATTCACCAGGATAGCCCTCGTATTTTCATCCACCAACGCCTGCATGTGCTCCAAATCGGCCTCCCAGTTGCTCTCCGGCTGGCAATAGCGAAGAGTACATACTCGTCAGCACAAACGCAGCTTCAAACTGCGTGTAGCAGACTCACCTTCAGCTTGTAGAATTTGCATTCGATTTGGTTCAGGTCGCAGAGTGCTTGATAGAATGGAAATCCAGGCCTGGGGAGCAAAATATTCTCTCCAGGGTTCAACAGACCTCGGAAGGCAATGTCGAGAGCACCCGAGCACCCACTTGTGATGATGATATCATCCACAGTTAAGGGGGCCTTGGAGTTACCGTAGTGGTGCGCAATAGCTGCCCGGGCAGCCTCCGACCCAGCGGAGTGGATGTATCCGTTATGCTGCATGGAACTACCGTAGTAGTACACTAATTAGTGTCCTCTAGTTTAAAAATGAAGAGTAGATAGCGACGAACCGAGTGTTTCGGACGATGGCCTCGACCAGTACGTCGGGGCAGTGCAAATTGCCGAACACCGTGGGGTCCCCTATCACAAAAGGGGGTCGGTTAATTCTGAATGGCACTCTTGTGCGTGAAACTTGACGGATGCACGAACCGAGTGACAGCGGGATCATGGTCTTTGAAGCGTTCACGGGTTTCTTAATGCTGTCCACGATTTTTCGGATGGGGTTGAAGCACCGCTTTGACGAGTCCGACGGCTGCACATTCCACTTCGACTGCTGCTTGGCGTCGGCTTGGGGGGTGTCCAAAATGGACTTGGCGATGGTCATGGCGATACTTGAGATCTAACGTCTATCTGGTCAATTGAAAAGTGCGTTGACTGGGAGTACGAATGAAAAATGGAGAATGTCCTATCCATGGGCAGGTCAATGATGACATGCATTCGATCTTGGCCAATAGCTAGAGTTTATCGTCCTTCGTGGCTTGGTGCAGAGGGAGCGGCGAGGGAGCCTAGCAACCTAAGATATTGCAGTGTTATTTTCACTTCAATGTATCATTCAGAAGGCCTATAAGGCGAAGACACGAGGGGTACCATCAAGCGACTACGGGTAATTGTAGAGAGGTTCTTCTCCGTACGTGGCCCAATTGGAACCTGTTGATCTGAGATCGTCTACGCCTCCATCGCCTTTACGAACTTGGAGTATTCGGTCACGATCGACTTCTCCATCGCGGAGGCGCTGCTAGCTCCTATCTTGAATACACTTGCATAGATGTCCTCCGGGTCAAGCTTTTGTGTCATCCACTGGTTGAACTGCGCGCCCTGCAGCTCCAGCGCACTACTCTCCGTCTTCGACACCTTAGCCGCCTCTGCCAGCCCCCTCGCCACGGCGTCGTCGCCGTAGGACGCAGTGATCGCCTTCATCAACGTCGTTTACTCTCCGGGGTTCTGCTTGTTGAACACCCTCACATAGGTGGCCAGCGTTTGCATGTTTTGGTCGGCTACAAGATTCTGCACTCCCTTGTTAAGCTTCAGCAGCTTCAAAACGTCGTCGACAGAATCCCCCTTGCTCAACCAGCCACGCAGCAGCTCAGCTTGCAATCGCTTCGCTATAGTCTCCGTACTCGCGACCTTCGTCCCCGCATCAAGCACCCTGGCCACAGCAGCCTCGCCGTAAGTCTTCGTCAGCGTGGACGTCATCGGCACTTTGTTCTCTGGGTTCTGCTTGTTGAACATCTCCACGTACGTGACCCATGTCTTGAGCTTCGGGTTGGAAAGAACGTCATCCACACCGTTGTTAAGCTTAAATCGCGCGAAGACGTCGTCTGTGGTCTGACCCTTCTTCAGCCAAGACCGAAGTTTCGCGTTTAAAATCTTCGTCTTGACCGTCCCCGTGATCGACTCAAGTCCAGAAAGAATGCCTCGCTCTTCTTCGCTATCGTCTTCCTCCTCCTCGTAGTCCACAGTTCTCAGCAGTCTCTTTGGAGAGACGCTGTTTTTACCAGTAGCGAGTGATGTCGGGAGGTAGGGCATGGCCATATTCGAGTTCATGTCAGCCGGGACAGCAGCATCGGCACTTGCAAGAGCAGCAGCAATCAGGAGCAGAATACACTGGAGACGCATGACTGGATAGAACTTGGTGGAGTTGATTTGGAGCTTGAGCAATGAGGGCTGAATAGCAAATTGAAAAGTGAACTCGTAAGATGAGAATGCGTTGAGACCCCTCTCAAGGGGTACGGTGACAGAGGGACGAGCAATTCACGGACAGTGAAGCGACCGAGACATGTGAATGGATGGGACGTCGAACCGTATGCTGTATCATTGAAAGGCATTGTTCCTCATTTTTTTTCTGTCCAAAACCCAGTCTGGAGATAACAATAAGTGAAGTGCGTTATCGGATACCTCAATGGTGAGGCCATTTCTCCAGCACCTGCTGGTTGTTTGTCGCCCCGGATCTATTTGAAAAATCAGCATTCATGAACAGGGTACGGCATGTATTACGCTCCCAATGATCGTACGCCTTATCTCTAGCGAATGAATCCTGCAGGAACCATTACGAGATGATGCCTACAGATCTCAAGCGTGGCCATGCCTTCGCAATGTGCACGCATCGCCTCCGTTTCTGTCGACCCGATCCCAAGATCTAAAACACCAACTTTTATTAACGCGTGATGGGTACACGTACGGATGGATCTGCATTTGGTTCCGCTCTAGATGTGTCTTCAGTGAAGATTCTTGATCGCACCTCAGTTGGGGGAAACATTGAACGGTAGCGAGCGCAAGCCGGGAAAAACGTCACGCACACACACAGTAGATGCCGATCAATAGCGTTTGGTGTCATGCTGTATATATACCGTGACTCCCTCAAGTTTGTAGGAAGTCTTGGATGACAACATGCTTGAGACCTCTCTACATTTTCCGTGTCGAGATCGGAGCAGCAGGGTCGTTGAAAGCATCAGAGATCGCCTCCAGAGCCAACAGCGACGCTTGCTGCTCGGATTGGATCACAGACTCAAGACTGCCAATTTGAACTTCCACCTGTGTGATGCGTTCTTCGAGTCGGTGGCCATCAGAGCTCACGCTCTCAGTGAATTGGCGCAGTACCCCAGCTTGGTTGGCGTCAAACTCGCGTTTGAACTGTGTCAAGTGAACCGAAACAGCGTTCACCACTGCGTGAGGGTCCGTCGGCGTTGCATTGGCTTGGTCAGCACGAACACGATCTAATTCAGCGTATAGGCGCTGTTCACTGGCTTGGACTCTGCTGGATACCAGTTCGTCCACCTGGCCTTGCATCCGAGAAGAAAGAGACATCGTAGGAGATAATTGCGTCGAATGGAATCCTCCTGAATTGCTGTACTGGTTGGACATCTGCGTAAGCGCTTCCTGCCGAACCTGTTGCAGCTGCAGTGCAACATCAGTCTGCAGCTTTGATAGTTGTGCACTCCCCGCTGCAACACGATCCGTCAGCATGTCCAAGCGTGCCTCCAATCGCGGTAGCGCGCGTTCACATGCTTCCACTTTGGCTGCTAGGAATTGTACTTGTGATGAATTCTGTTTACAAAAGAGAAATCGAGTTAGTAGGTGCTGGAGAGAAAAAGGTATGAAGCAATTGCGTACCCTCTCTTGCTGTTGTGTCTCCATACGCGATAGGAATTGCCCAAGTCGTAGCTCGAAATTGTGGCTCATGCATTCGATAGTCTTGCTGACAATATACTCGACGTCGACATGGTGTATCGGCTCGGTCCGCATCGCCGGAGAGCTTGTGATGCCGGATGGCTGGAGTGGTTGCGCTTGAACCACGGCAGTTGTTATCGCCAAAGGCTTCCTCGGTAGATCAGGAGCGATAGAGTGAAGAATGACGGACTCATCTGGACGAGTGTATTCCGTACTCGGGACTTGGGGTTGTCCTGACAATGGAGAGCTGGGGAGGCTGGCAACTGAAGCCAAGGTGGCATTTACACTAGTCTTGGTCGCCATCACCACGGCTTCGAGATCAGTACTCAGCCCCAGCGTCCTTGCGAAAGTTGCTGCTTTGGCTTGTGCTGCCCGTTCGCTGGCGGTGCGAAGAGAGCGAGCGCCTCGTGGCTGACTGGTAAGTTGCATGGGATCTGGTAGATTCTCCACGTGGCAATCTGACTGGAAGCGAAGGCGAAGACCTGGAAAGTTTGCCTTGGCCACTTCCTTCAAACATTCACAGCCTTCCTTGAAGCTTGTATCATCGGTACCTTCGTCCGTGGGAAGTGCACTTTCATCGAAGTACAATGTCTGAAGAGAACACTGCTGACCTGCTGTGGCTGCTTGCAGGAAACTGCGTTGCAGCAAGTCCAGGCTACCTGGTGAATTGAAGCCGCACGCCCGCAGATCAAGCTCCCGCAGCGCGTTTTTGCCAGCTTTATCACGCCGTCTAAAGAGCGATCGAACCAGGTCAAGCTTTCCATCCTCTGAAAGAGGGTTCCCCAGCAGACAAAGTGTCTCCAGAGTTGAGGCGTTGTTAAGCAGCAACGAGCCGACTCCGCTGTTGATGGCGTTGCCAGCTGCACTCAGACATCGCAGTGGGAGCTGCATCAAGGAAGCAAACCCCGCCGACGTTATTCCATTTCGAGAAATATCAAGTTGCTCCAGTACCGATGGCGGCATATCATTTTCTTGGCCGAGTACTACCGCCACAGCACTGCCGCTCGATGCATGAAGCAGCTTGAGCGCATCTGCGATGGCGCGCAAACCACCATCACGAATATTGTTGTCGGCTAACAAGAGATGACGCAATGACGTACAAGCTTGGAGTGACTGGCTCAAGATAATACCAGCTTGCCGCGGCAGCTTGCAAGAGGATAGCTCCAGGGTTACGAGTGACGAGGTAAAGAGTGTCGACATTGCAATAAGGGAGGTCATGCTCACTTGCTGGCAGCTACGATTCACGCCCACAACAACAGAACGTGAGGGAAAATATGCACATGCATTGCAGAGACCGCACGAGCGCACCTTCTCACGCGGAAGTGCACCAGCTTGACCCGATTTCTCGTTAGTCGTTCTGTCGCCATCGCGAAAAACCGATCTCCGGACAGCGAACACTTCTCCAGCGACAGACTTTGGCATTCCTCAGCGCATCCACCGAACAAGGAGTTCAGGTGCTGTGTGTTCAACTCGTCCAGGTTAAAGTTGCGCAGCTCCACGCTCTTCACATTGGCGACAGGGTTTATCAACGCATCTAGAACAATTTGGTCGTTCTGCAAGGTTGAGACCAGAGTCAGACGCTGGTTACGAGCACGCTGGCAACTCAGGGGGCTCACCTTCGCTCGCACAACGCATGTAGGCGGCTCAACTGTCGCTTTCGCCGAGACTGCTGCTGCATCTTGAGACTCGAGTGGTGTTGTTCCTGCATATACTCTCTCCATATCGAAAACGCTTCCTGCTAAGCGATGCCACGAGACGCTTCACCACCTGTGGAGGCTCAACCGTCTATTATTTTTGCGCAAAAACGTACCATGAACGGTCTTCCAACCGACATCTCAATAGCTACTACTTTCTCGTCATGCTGCTACACCAGAGCGCCGCACAGTACTGGCATGTCAAATTCCTTGGTCTTTCCGTGGCATGGCAAGAACCTAAGGTCCCAGTTGTGATCGGCCGTTCAGCTTTTCGTGGGCGAATGCTAGTCTGTCCACGTAGAGCTGGTACTTCTCCTTTGCGAGCTGCTCCTTCTCAGCGATGATCGCCTGCTCCAATACACTCAGCTGCTGCATCTTCAGCTCCATTTGCCGCAATTGATTCTCAAGCAGTTGGTTCACCAAGTCTCGTACGGGGCCAGAAGCAGTGTCGTCTGCCATCTTTTGTGCTCGTGTTGCTAACAACGCAACTGTAGTGGCAGTGGCGGCCTCCTCCGTGACAGCCACCATTTCCTTGGAGACGGGTGCAGAGTCACTCTTGCCATCATCCTGAGTCGTAGTAGCAGAAGCGGTTGTTGTAGCCGAAGCTGACACATCCTCCATGGCCACATCGCCGTCCGCGGATGCGTCCTCTGACTTGATGGTAGACGCGATCCCTGCAGCATCCGCACTGCTTACAATAGCCGCCGCTGCACTTTCAAGCGTAGTAGGAGAAGAATCACTGGCTTTGACCGGGCCTGTGGTGCTCTCAACCTTAACTGGGGCTCCTTCCACTGCGGTCGTCTCGGTGGTCGCCAGTGTCTCCTGTTCAGAAGTTTTTGCCACCGCAGGCATCGTGTGAAGACGCCTGATCGCACCAATCGCAGCATGCGCCGCCGCCTTCGCGACGAACGGGTCAACTTGCTCCACGAGAGCCGCCAGATCCAACACAGGAGCGTTCAGGGCCTCGCCAGCAGTAAACGGCCGCAGCGACTGGATCGAGGCTTCAAGCCTCCCCCTCTGACTCGGTGACGTCTGGTTCAGCAGTGACATCTCCAAAAAGTGCAGCAAGCACTCGTCCGCCGTTTTAGTGCCGACTTTCGAGGCGACAAAGTTCCAGTCGCAACTGCCGTCGTCGTCGTCGTTCTCAGCGTCCTTGATCCTGTTCGACCGCGTGTTGCTCACAGCCTCCAGCAGCAAGTTCGTCTCCTCCTGCGTCCACTTGGCCGTCGCCGAGGTATTCTGCGCCACGGTTGGCATCAGCTCAAAATCCGAGGCGTCGTATCCCTCCGGGAACGCTCCACGGATGTAGCACTCCTCGCAAATGCCGCTGCCAGGTCTCAGTGCAAAGCCGCCCACCGTCAGCTCCCTGCCTTCGTTGCCTGCTTTGCCATTGGCCGTCGTGGCCATCGGCGTTGCATTACCGGCCGCACTACTCGCCGCTCCATTGCTCGTGACCTTCTTCTTCGCCTCCGCCGTGAGCTCGAAAAACGCGTCTTCCGCTCCCCTAGCGGTGCCACAAGCTTCGCACGCCAGTGGGACGTCCACCCGACGCGCGTTCTCTTTCTTAGCAGCCACGAGCATGGCCACAGGGCCTTGTTGTCCCCTATTGTCACTGTTCTCAGCGGTTTTAAGGGCGTAGTTCGAGTGGACAGCAGGGGGCATGGCGTGAGGGGGAACGTGGAAGTTGATAAGCCCCCAGTGCGTCAGAAACTCGTGCACTCTCAAGATGGCGCAGGCATCGCCCGCCAAGTTGCGGCGACAGGCCGTGGCCGTCAGGTACACGCCCGGCTGCTGGCGGTACGCGTGCACCATGTAGTTGCGGTATTTGAGGTAAATCTCGGCCGTTTTGGAGGCGCTTTCCGCAAAAAACTCGGGCAGCATGCGCTTCTCGATGGGATTGATCTTGTCCATGGCGAACCACGTGCTGCAGCGCGGCACGGCGACGGATTTAGCGCCCTCCGAGTCGTCATGGTCTGTGAGAGGGTCCGAGTCGGCGTTGGCGGCGGGTTGCGAGGATTCTACGGCGATGCTGGAGGTGGCAGAAGTCGCGTTGAGTAAGGAGGACGCAGAGGCAGCTGTGGACATGCTTGGCGCTGACGTGGACGCTGTGGGGACGGCACTGGACACGCTGGAATCCATCGGAGACGCCATGAGCACAGGTGGCCGTGTGTTGGCGCTAGAGACTGGTGTGTGGAATACACCAGTCTCAATCTTTCTGGTCCGTATACGACAAATCTCTTAAGTTAACTTTCCCAGGTGAAATTTGTGGCACAACGTTTGTGAACTTTGATTGGCCGCCAGACCACGGGCCTGTGAGAATTGATGGCATCGACAAATTGAGAGCGAAAAGTTTGCAAACCTGTGAAACCAAATGTTTGATGGCATATTTTTTCAGAGGTTTTGGCAAAAAGGTTTGCTAAAGAATATATTGTTTTACAGGTTTGGCATCTTTTTCTTTATTATAAGATATGGGGAGGCTGTGGTTCTCGTACAGTTAATATATAAAATAACACGTTCCACTTCCGGATGCACGTCATTTTTTTTCTGGAAAAGATGTCTGAGACGCGAGAACTGCACGACGCGCACGAGGGGGAGAATGTGGTCCCTCCTCCCGTCGGAGAAATGCCACTTGCCCAGAACTCCACCAGCCCACCCGCCCCCAGTACGCTGTCGCGCTCGCAAGTGTGCCAGCAGCGGAAAACGCCGCTCTCTCCACCATTCGGGAGTACATTGCATCACGACGCGTTATACCGAATGCCTACAGAACGCGAAGTACGCGGCCCAAGAAACGTTCGCGACTAACCCCATCAGAGAAGTTCGAGATTCGCAAGCGATACCAGAATGGGGAGAAAATTACCCAGCTGCATCGAAGCACAGGACACGCCCGCAGCACGATCGACGCCATCGTCCACCCCCAGCCCAGTCAAGACGAGTCCAAGTCAGGTAAACCCCGTCGGTGGACCCCCATGCGTTTCGTGGTGGAAATGCTGAAACGAGGTCTTAGCGTCACACAAACCCTATCGCTCAAGGACATCGCAAGGATAATGGGGGTCGACCGTCGAGTATTTGGCCGCATGGAGCATGACATATTGTGTAGACTACAAAATGCAGTTGTAGACTACTGGTTTTCTCGCGACCAAGCTGCACCTCAGGAGCTCATTGATTTGCTCGACGGCGCAGAGACCTCAGTAGATATCGCTATGTTCATCTTGACGCATCCTGAACTGACAGACGCTATCATCCGTGCCTCCCAGCGTGTCACGGTTCGTGTTCTCGTTGATCGGGCGCAAGTCACCGAGAAAAGCTCAGCAATGATAAAAAAAAACTGATCGAAAACGGGGTCAACGTATTTCACGCAGGCCCCAAACTCATGGACTGGAGCATAGCGATTATCGACGGAGACATATATATTGACGATGGGAAGCTGCAATTGGAGTGTGGGGGGAGTGACGATGAATTGGGAACATACTATTGTATTGCGTGGTCCTATTGTTGGAGCACACACCGTTGAGTTTGACCAGCACATGTGGTCTGTTGCCGTGCAAAACAACCGGAAAGTTGAGATAGATACCCGCGGAAATGTTCATCTGTAGCGCCAGGCGATGGTGAAAGCAGTGCCGCAGCGGGTACTCCGGCCTGGCAGTTTGTTTTACAAGGCACGGGCAACTACAGCACGGTCGCGTTCGATGGAGCCCGCCATGCAGAGACGTTTGAGACGCACACGGCTCAGGCGCGCCTTGATTCGATCAAACGTGAGTTCGAGCTGCTCTGGGATGAAGGACGGATGCTTCAATGGGTCTCGAAGAATTCTGCTTGCTTCATGCACTTGGGGGAGGACGAGGACGAAACGATGTGGAGGACGAGTACGTTGTTTATGTCTAGGATAAGGTTGAACGTGCGCGCCATTGTTCAGCAAATGCCCATGAGCGAAGTTAACGAAGGCATTGCTATGATGCGTGAGGGCCGTGGTGCGGTACCACGTCGTGCTGCGCGACATCAAGCCCGTGTACAAGAAGAAGTTCGGCAAGGAGCTGCGCGAGCTGCTGCTCGACGCGCGCGACTAGGCTGCTGCTGTTGCTGCACTGTGGTGGTGGTGGTGCGATCGCCGCGAGCTCGCCGCCGCGCGCTTAAGAGGGTGGAGTGCAGCGTAAGCATATGTGAAATGTACGTGTACATGTTTGGCAAAGTCTCCGTCCGCTACCGCCGTGGCGAGTTACCCCTGTCAATCTCCCCGACGATAAGTCAGATACGGTGTTTGCAAGTCGAGCGACATTAGTGAATGGGAATCGCGATGACAACAGAAATCGTTGGCATGGCAATCGTTACCTGTAGCATTGAAGCCGCCTTAATACGTCGCCGTCACACGAGCACTGCTGTCTTTATCCAATTATTGGATACATGCTCCCAATACCGTCTGGGAACGATAGAATCCAGACTGCTTGTCAACTACGACCACGACCGCTCATATTCCAGATGGGTTTGAAGTGTGTACTAGTATGTCGTACCGCACCGTATACATGCCCGTAGTTCAATAGTTGTCCACGTTCTTACTGCAGTTTGCAGAAGCTCCAGAAGCAATTATGACCGAGTTAGGATGCTGAGTCTATGAAACTGAAAAGTTAGAGTCCGCAGTTCATGCACAGAATTTCCACGGCTCACCTCACGGTGCGGTTATCCTCGTGAATGCTCGGCGCTGGTATTAAGATAATGCTTAGACAACAGAACACGAAGGTACGTATCCCCGTACCTGGACACCGAATAGCTCAGTACATGTATATTTTAATACTAAAATAAGCATCCAATGTACATATTCGTGCTTTTTCATACCAAATAACGCAGTTTGTGATGTCACCGTCAGCTGTCACTATCCCACGATCCCACCGCGAAATCCAAGCGCACGTAATGAGACGTGCATCGCGATCTGCCTGCCGTGATCCCAACTGTATGCACCGCAATCGTGTGTTCGTTCACAAGAGCGCCTGGCCTGATGTTCACTTCATTGTCCGATTTGCCTCGCGTTTCTCAAGAATAATTGGAAAGCCAAGCCAAGAACCATGCAGCTCGTCAAGACCCTCTTCATCGCCGCCATCGCTGTCACGTTGTGCTTCGCTCCGACCGATGCCTCGCCTACTGCCGATGCCAAGAAGGACACAGCTGAGAACCGCAAGCTGTACTACACCAAGTTCCCGACCCCGAGTCCTGCTGCCAATGGCCGCAAGCTGTACTACACCAAGTTCCCGACCCCAAGTCCTGCTGCCAATGGCCGCACGCTGAGATCTAGCGAACAGGTCGATAATGAGTAAGAGGAAGTACCTACGCTGCCGGCATGCTGACCGACTCCGACAGCGCGTGCAAGCCATGTAAAAGCGTGTAGTGTGTGGAGGGATAAATAATGTTCAGAAACTTGAATCCAAAACGCTAGTTTTCTCAGTCTTTCTTCTCTGTCAAGGTTATTCGACACTGATACTGTAGTACTACATGCATATTTCTTTTGAGGCGTCGTATTTCCTAGATGGAGGTTTTGCCTAGCATCGTAGCTCCTTGGAGGTATTCATACGTGCACCTACGTCGAAAAGAGACGTCGGAAGGACGGGGATATATGCCCCTTGCCATGAGAATGGTGACAACATTGCTAGGAGTGCTTCTGATACCGGAGTAAGGAGGCCAATATGCTTAGAACATAATACAACCTAGAGGCACCAGGAGTGGTCGACTCGTTAGCTCTTGCATTTGGACTGTAGGGCTTGGTAGTAGCGGCTATTCTTTTGAACTACTTCTGGTAGTAGTAGTAGTAGTAGTAGTAGCTTGCTCTGACCTTCCTTGTTACTGTAGTAGAAGTACTATAGTACTATCGAACTACTGACTACAACTAAGCAATTGTTGTGTGGTCCACATTCTCGAAGATTGCTCGTTCGTCATCGGATCTCGTGACGATTGTGCTTCATGAGCACCTGCATCTCTGCTCGAAAGTTGTCTGTGCTGGTGCGACGGGGGCTCATGACAAAGGATCCCGTGGAGAAGACACGCTCTTGAAATGCATGAGTTCGGGGAGGGCGGGAAAGGCGGCCTTTCGGGTTGCAAGGAATATTGCAGAGCGAGAGGCAGGCCCTCTGTAAATGGCTCTGCAATCCCATTTCAGGCCATCACCACAATAAGTTATTCTGCGGAGCTGTTGACTACGACAAAAATGAGTTATTTGTATATTGCAACAAGATGGCAACTTGTATTTTGTAGTTACGACTAGCATGTAAAGCTAAGCATTGGGACAACCTTCGAGACCGTTGCAGCTCCCCAGAAACGGTGGTTAACCTTGAGAAACAACAACATCTCTAGTCGAATCGGGAGAATGCAAAGCGCCAACTTTAGGTTGGTAGATAGTTCACTATAGAGAGGCCTTCACAACCAGTGCTTTCATGGTGTCTGGACATGCAACAGACATGCAAAAAGTTATTTCTAGTACCTGGAAAAGCGTTTTTTATATCGGTGAAATACTTTGTAAAATGGAAAACGTGTTCGATACCAAGCTTACGGGGGCAAATGCAAAGCATTCGCGAGGCGAAGGTATCGTGTACTGGACAGCAAATACCGTTCGTTCGAAGTACGTTCTCGCGCATGCCGGAATTCATCGCTTTCTTCCGTAAGGGTATTGAACATCCGCAAGGAGGAAATTCAAGAGTATTGGGTGCGATCATATTCTGTTTTTCGTTGGAAAGTTTGGGTCAGGAAAAACAAGGAGCAAGCAGTAAAGAAAAACAAGATATTTGCTCTAAATTTGTGAAGTGGCTTGTAGATTGGGTGCTTCAACTCGACAAATCGAAAGTCTTGGTCATTCAAGGCACTCGTAGTTTGGTTCAAGGTCAATATGGATGTCAGGATATACTTATGAACGGACCGGCTGTCGAGCAGTGGTCTGTAAGACCAGCTGCAGGAATGCGGACATCAACAAAGCTCTACGCTCTCTGTTAGATTGCGGTTTGAGTGATGGAGCCAAGAAGACCACCTCAAGATGACAAGAATTGGCTCGGCGAAGATTAGCGGAAACACCATAGGTAAGAATGAATTTATTTTATTTCCCGCCGCTGGCACTCGCATTACAATAGGTTTACGAGCCCAAACAAGTCGTTGTGGGAAGTGGGGGTATCGGGGAAGACCAGCCGTCCGATACGATGAAGCGGTCAGAATTGGCCGTACTGGTGGAGCTGGCATTTCACAAAGGAGATTTGTTTCGCATTGCGACTGGAGTCCTGTTGCGGGGTCCAATTAGCATCACGGATCAGGTAGCTGTGTGGGAAGACAATCAAAGGACTGTCCAGCGGGTAATCTTTGCGTCGGTTAAAACTGACTTCGGACAGCAGAACGATGGTACTTCGATGCGGACATATCTAAGCATTCGGTTCGATGGCACGGTGAATGAGCAGACTCGCGCTCTGACTAAATGTCGACTGTACGCTGAAATGGAGGCTGCGCGGTGTACACCGGCTAGTGACGTTGAAGGGCACCTTAATTCGATAATTCGTCTACGTACATGACTGCAAACAGTCGGAATGACCCAGTAGTTTTAGTGGGATGCTTGTGTCGTCCTTGCCCACTGGCGATAGATTTGCTCGACTCCGTGGGATTTTGGAATCCGGGTTGGACTGCGTCGATACACTTGAGAAGATCATCGTCAACATGACGACCACGTACGATAAAGCCAACAAAGCTGACCAGCTGTTGTCTAGGGATATTTGGCAACTCGGATCATACCCGAGCCTGCAGAACAGACTACCGGGTGGTGACGGAGGTAAGAGGAGGGCCCCGAACACGATACGTGAAGAAGAATTACCTCCGGTGGTGCCGCTGGAACGCTCATCTCGACTCCGCCGTTCTCCGCGGAAGGCCGCTTTGACGACTTCGGACGATTTTGAACCTCCGCGTCACGCACTTCCAGACAGGAATGTTTGCTGTCGTCACGGTGGGTCTATGCTCCGGTCTCTTGAACTGCTAAACGCCAGCTGTAGGGGCTATTTAATCGGGTCTGAACCACGTCATTCTTGGTGAGCTTCAGACAATTTTGCACGAGTTCAACCCGTTGGCAACTGTATACCAGAGCGCACGGGAACATACTGAAGGCATTCAGGAGATGTGCTTGGTCCTCCTTGACAATCCGCGGGTTGACCCTCGCCGTTATAATCACCCTAACGATCCGCTACAATATCCATTTATTTGCCTACGGGCGAGACCCGGAAACTTATGTGAAGGCATAAGATGGGTCGACGATCCGGGACAGTGCGCGTCAATCCGTGGTCTGCCAGCATCAGGACTTGTACGATTCCATGGCGATCGTCCATGAGTACGGTAAAGCCGACCTTTTCATCACGGTTACTACAAGTCCGAAGAGGCTAGAGATTCAGGACAATCTGTTTCCTGAGCAAACTGCTTCCGATCGCCCCGATAGTGTTGCGCGTGTATTCAACATGAAGCTACGAACAATACTGGAAGATACTATCATGAAGCATGTTTTTGGTAAAACGCAAGCGTATGTGTACGTGATCAGGTTCCAGAAGCGCAGATTGCCTCATATGCACATCTTGGTCATTTTAGAAGGCGATTCTAAACCCCGGACGCCAGCTGAGTATGACAAGTACGTGCCGAGATTCCAGACAGAGAGGCGTTTCCTGGTCTATACGAGACCGTATCTACTTGCATGATATTGTGCTTTCTACTCAAAATTTCCATGCGCGATTGGTTGAATCAACCGCGCAGGCAATCGCGCAAGCCTGTCTAATTGCATTGTTCATGTGTTAAGAGAGATAATGTGTGCACCACACGGTCAAATCTTTGCGCACTCTTCTCGAGCACACTGCAGATTGCACCCCACCAGCAGCCAGCGGAAGGCAGCAACATGGTTGTTGACGATGAAGAAACCGTCAGTGCTGTTGCAGCAGCCACCACCACCAGCCAAGGAGACGAAGCGACAAGTTCGCGCGAATCACCGCCAACAAGCCGACGTCGCAGGGCCATGCAAATGACGCCACGGTCAACTCCGTCCCGGACGACTCGCGTGTCGCCGTATCCGCTGCGCGAGCGAACGCCACCTCAATCGCTGTCACCATTAGCAACACCATCCCATCGCCAAGCTCGCGTTTCGCTTGATGCTTCGCCAGCGAGTGCAGAGCATGATGAAGCAAACCAGCATCGGCTACAGCTGCTGATGCAGCCTCTCGTGAAGACACTGTCGAAAGTCGAAACACCTCAGCCACAATGCTTGAGGTCTTCGCTGCTAATGGGGCCACCTTCAGCGACATCATGCATAAACTGTGGGAGCAATTTAGGTGCCGCTTGAAGGGGTTAGCGGTAAATCAGGATGATGTCTGGTCGATCGCAGACCCCACTGAAGCAGCGTGGTACAGATCGATGCAATTTAAGTGGGACTCGCACCTCGTTCCAACGAAGAAGTCTGAGGTAGCCTGGAATTAATGGCTGACCTCGCGTCGAGATGACACAGCCCCAATGCTGATCTACGAGTACGGACTCGGCATTCCAAATGCTCTAGCCCTCGAAGAGTTTAAGGGTGCTTGCATGCGTCCCCAGCACACCGATCGTCCCGGCGCTCCTGAAGAAGCCTCGATTCGGGAGGTTGTGGCGAGGCTGCAAGATGTCATCTTTGACATTGCATCAGTACCTTTGTTTGTCGGCTCAGGTTTCGAGGATGCTCTTACTGTGGGGCTCCTACCGCTGCTCCAACGGGCTACCGCTGCACTTCTTGGTCCTCCTCAGTCCCTAGTGTAGGTCGAAGGCGCCTTGGTCGTCGTGTACGAGCGCTCAATCGGAACCGCCTTGTAGCGCGCGCGGCTCTTTGGTCTGCGGCACGCAGGCAAAGTGAGTACATTTTCTCCAATCAGCGCACGCTGTTGACTTAATGTCGATTTTGCAAACCACGTAAAAACGGCAAATTTAGACGAAAACCACAATACATAGCCCCTGTGGAAAAAGTATCAACAATCCGTGTGTTGGCGAAGATGGCAAATGCTCCAAGCGCTTTCGAAGGAGTATGTGGAGGAGACCCAGGTAGATGGAGACGGCTATCCACTCTATCGCCGTCGCAAACCGGGTCATATCGATCCCGAACAGCCTACGAGTTCTCAATGGGCTTCGTCAGTGCGGTTCGTGTCCAAGTAAATCAAGCGTTCCCGCCGAAACGGGCCGAAGTCTAGACGTGAGACGGTCATTGCGGACAACCGATGGGTAGTCCCATACAACCTGTACCTTTGCCAGAAGTACAACTGTCATGTAAACGTGGAGATCTGCTCGATTGTACAGTTTGCGAAGTATTTGTACAAGGGGAAAGATCGTGCTGCGATCGCACTTGGATGTAGACGACAACGAGGGAATCCGGCAGGGTCTAATGCGTCTAGTGCGGCCGAGGAGGCTGTTGATGAAATTCAGCAATATTTTTATGCTCGCTATTTGTCACCGCCAGAGGCCTGTTGGGCGATATTCAAGCACGACACGCAGAAGAAATCTCACCACGGTCACCGGCTGCCTGTTCACGAGGAGGGAAAGCAGTTGATTCATTACTCGACAACAGCTCGAATCCAGGACGTCTTAGAGCTTAACCGATTTACGATACTTACTGCATTCTTTGAACTGTGTGGTAACTCTCCTGAAGGGTTAGTAGCCCAGGAACTTCTTTGTCATGAGATGCACATTTACTTCGTCTGGAAAAAGATCGGACCTCGGTGCAGATGGATGCCGAGAAGGAGAGGTGCAGACAAGGTCATTGGTCGAATGATCTCTGATTCGCCTCGCGATGCCAATCGGTTTTACATTCGGTTGTTGTTGTGCAACCGTCATGGCCTCATTTCTTTTGAGGATCTTCGAACGGTCGATGGAGAATTCATCCCTTCTTTCAAGGCGGCTGCTCTAGCTATGGGGATGCTTGAGTCGAGCGAAGAAAACCAGCTTCTTCTCTTCAGATGCCTGGATAGTTGCGACACCTGTTCGATGTTCTTTAGTGTACTTCAACCCCACTTCTCCCCGAGACTTATGGGTCTCTCATCTGCCAGCGCTGAGAAAGGACTTTTCATACAGGGGGATTGAAGAGCACAACCGGAAGGTTCTTCGAGAAACCGCCAAGGCGATATTATCGTAGAAACATCCCGACCTTGGAAAGACTTTGAGTGTCTGCACTTATCCATCAATATGCGTGTTAGGACAGCCCCGAATCCTGACTCAGCACAACACGTGCAATAATTTTCTGATTACCTCCTTCGAATTGGTGACGGTCGGCACGAAGTTTCCTCGGAGCTTGAATCTGAGTACGTGAAACTCCTGAACGACATGTTTCTGGATGTTTCCAGTGTTGGGGCTACTAGGGATTCTGATGGAACTGCTTCAGACACAAACCGAACAACGGTCACTATTGATCGACAATGTTTATGTATATTTCAATCAGGGCAATCAACCAGATCATTACTTCTGATGGAAGGTATGGATCTTGGACACCGTGAAGCTTGACGAACCGGAGGGAGGGCAGCACTCTGGGCGAGACCGGAGCGGAGACTGGAAACCACTTGAGGGGTAGAATGAAGATTCGAAAGTGATTGATTGAGGTCTTTTGCTCGCTTGCCTTCTCGCAACTCTAGACCTACTGGATACACACTACTTGATTCTTTACTATATACTGAGTTACTTCAGCCAATGAGAGAGCGCCACGTCGAATCCCATCTTGTACCTACAATCTTGTACGCACAGGTGGCGTAATCGTCGGTGGCGTAATCGGTGTGGGTTCGGATTGGACCGATTCGGGTTAACCGGTTCACGGTCAACAACCGATACCAAACCGGTAACCCTCAATACTCTCAATACGCCCCCCTCCCATGAATGGCGAGAGCCGCCGTCAGCTCCGTGTGGCGTGGTCCCGCAAGCGCCTTCGTCATGATGTCCGCCAGCATCACAGAAGTCTCGCAATACTGGAGCTTCACTTCACCGCGTTTCACTTTGTCACGGATGTGGTGGTACTTGATGTCGATGTGCTTGGCGCGGCCGTGGTTCACCGGGTTCTTGGTCATCTTGATACACGACTGGTTGTCTTCGCGGATCATGAGCTCGGGTCCCGTGTCATTGGCAGCCGCCAGAATCTCGCACAGCAGGCGATGGATCCACTTGCCCTCTTGGATAGCCAGACTGAGCGCGATGTACGCCGCTTCGCTCGTAGACAGCGACACGCTTGACTGCTTCTTGCTTCCCCAGCTCACAGGCGCATTAATCAGCATGAAATTGTAGCCTGAAGTGGATTTGCGGTCGGCGAGGTCGCCGGTCCAGTCCGCATCCGAGTAGTCACGAAAGTCGATCTTGTCGCCCGGCTTGAAGCAGATGCCATGCGTCTTGGTAGCGAAATATACGCTTGACCGCAACCCAGTGTTCCTCTTGGGGATTAACCATGAAGCGCGACACATAGACAACGGCGTACGCGATGTCCGGGTGCGTGGCGGTCATCAGGTGCATCAGCGCACCAACAGCTTTGCGAAACGGAGCGTTCACCTTGGTCGCCGCGTCGCTTGGAACCAGTCGAGTGCTCATGTCCACCGGACTCACCACGGCCTTACATTCGTCCATGGCGAAGCGCTTCAGGATGTCGTCCACGTATCGACGCTGGCACATGGTCACGCTGCCGTCCGGGCCGTCCACCAGCTCGATCCCAAGAACAAACGCGCACTTGCCGCTGTCGGTCATCTCGAAGCGCGTCTTCAGGTCCGTCTTCGTGCGTGAGATCAGCTCGGGTGAACTTCCGGTAATCAGCACGTCGTCCACGTACACTAGCACGAGCACGCAGTGACCGTCCACCACCTTGATGTACAGGCACGGATCGAAGGCCGACACTTGGAAGCCGATAGAGCACATGAACTCGTCGAAGGTCTTATTCCACACGCGCGAAGCTTGCTTGAGACCGTAGATGACCTTCACCAGTTCCAGGCAGTCGAAGTCACCATCCAGTTCGACGCCTTCGGGAACCACGAAGAACACTACCTCCTTCATGATCCCGTACAGGAACGCTGTCACGACGTCGAGTTGGTCGAGGGGTCAGCCGAAGTACTTGGCGATTGCGATGATCATGCGCGGCGTCACGTACTTGACCACGGGCGAAAACGTCTCCGTGTAGTCGATGCCGTACTTCTGCTTGAAGACCTTGGCCACGAGGCTCGCCTTGTACTTCTCGATCGAACCGTAAACCTAGTGGTAACTTGTTGAATCACTTGGTGAAGCGAAACCAGTGCCCTAATGTCCCTAGAGCTGTTCAAACTTCGCTACGACCTCTATCGGTTCCGGCACTATCGCCGACGACAGAACCAAATGTGGAGCCTGCATCACGTGATATTGATCAAGATGCTTTTGATCTGGCACTAGCTCGTTCTTTTTGTCTGCGCACTGCCTTTCATTCTTATGGAAGCTCAAGTATTTCGAGACTTTGTTGCTTTGGTGGCTCCCTCTGTCAAAACACCGTCGAGGCACAAGCTCAATATGGTGCTGTTAAAACGAGTGAGAGATGAGGTTCGTTTGAAAATCATCCAGATGATTAATTCTCACACATACGTGTCACTCGTTACTGATGGATGGACAGATACAAACGGCTCAAGCATTATTCATTTCATGGTAGTTGCACCCGGGTTGCCTTCGCTCTTTTGGTCGTCATGGTCGACAAGGTAAAAAAACATATCGCGCTATCTTGCTGGAGAAATTGACAAAATAATTGAAGAAGTGGAGCACGAGACCGTAGCCCAAGTTGTTGGAGTTGTCACTGATAATGCAAAGAACATGAGAAGCGCGACGAATCAAGTCCAGAGTAGGCGCCCAAACGTAATTAGTGGTGGATGCTCGGCCCATGTTTTGAATTTATTGATGCAAGATATCGGCCAGTTTCCTGTCGTCAAAGCCGTTTTATCAAAAGCCGTGGCTCTCACTCGCTTTGTACGGGATCTTCTAGCACTTCATGACGAGTTCAAGCAGCTGCAGTAAGGCTTACGAGACGCGGGTTTCCAAGGCCAGAAATCTGGTTATGCCGGTCCCAGTGCGGTGGTATTCGGTGCATGCTTGCCTTCGCAATGTGCTGAATAGCCGAGAAACACTGGAGAAACGTTTCTTGAGTCCCGATTATGAGCAGTTCATGGACCGATATCGTGGATCTACGTCAAACCGGAAAAAACTTCTCTATGTGATAGCGTTGGTTCGTGACGATGTCTTCTGGAACAGCCTAACAACTATAGTTCGGCTATTTGATCCCATAATCGAGGCGCTTTGTGCTCCGGAGGCTGACAATGGGTTTGTTTCAGGGGTCTATCGATGGTTTAGGTGGCTGCGATATCACACCGTGTACGGTGTGACGTCCCCGGAACCGGAGCCTGAATTATCCGAGTCGGAGAATGAATCGAACGAAAGCGACTCGGTGGAGTGTAAATCTGCACAACAGCAAACTCTAAGTGGCATTGGGGCTCTCAGCGACGCAGCTGCAATTGTGTTCCCGGCTACACCTGCGGACAACGGAGTAGCAGTTGGTGAGGTCTCACAAGCCGATGGTTCCTGCACAAATCTCACCGCTGTTAGTCTTGATCATCTCCAAGGCCTTTTTCGCGATAAGATTCAGAAACGGTGGAGATACGTCCACACAAACACAACGGCGGTTGCATTCTTGCTGGATCCATCGATGAACATCGACGATTTCGTGGGTTCTGACGACGAGCAAGTAGACGATCAAGTGTGTATGCTGGCCGAACGATGCGGATTGATATCCTCTACGGGTGTTGCTGCGTTAACCGCGGAGATTCTCAGTTTCAAATGCTTGAAACGAAGGGGTGGTGAAGCTCTACGAGTAAAGTATTCAGAGCCCAGCCCGCGAGACTACTGGGGTGCACAAAGTGAGATGAAATATCCTCTTCTGAAGAAGGTAGCTGACATTGTATTCGCGATACCGACTTCTTCAGCAGCAAGCGAGAGAGCTTGGAGTATCTTCGATCACATTCACTCAAAGAGAAGAAACCGACTGTATCTGGAGAAGGTCGAGATGCTGGCTTTTGTCTACATCAACTACGGTGCGCTCCAGAAGGATGAACTAGACCTTGCACGCCACCAGTCGCGTCCCGGGTGTGTAGATACATAATCTTAAACTTCCTTTAAACTATATTCCTCAAAACAATATTGTATCATCTTAGCCTATGTTCTCGCGGCGTCAGTCTTCTCATCGAAGAGAGTCAGGCCTGTATCTCACAAGGCCTGAAACAAGTCAGACCAGAGCGCGTTAAAAAAGTAATTAGGGACCAAGCATAAACGGCACTGCTTCGTGCAACACAGTCAGGTAGTTAGTGTTGCTGCCCTCTTGCACAACTGCGTCGCAAAGAGCATCATCGTCATCGAGGTGGTTTTCGCGCAGCATCCACTGAAAAGCAGACGAGTATTGTTTCTTGCCCTTGCATTTCTGCGCTCTTTGAAGTGTAATGTGGATCATTGTCCAGAAGACCGGTCCTGCTCGGGATACTTCTTCAGCCGCTCGATCTCCTCCTGCGTCCAGTCCGGTACCGCGATGTAGTAGTGCTCCTGCTACCACAGCGCCAGGTCGTAGGCCAGCGTGCGGTCGACCCCACGCGCGCCGCCGCGCAGCACCAGCAACTTTCACAGATGTCATTGCACCAGCGGCACCTTGAGAAGGCCCATGAGCTCGCCTTCCGCATCGGACGCGCCCTCCAGGTGGTCTTGTCTTGAGCACCTCGCCGTACTCGCGGCTGGAGCGCGCCACGGCCACCGTACCCAGAGGCTGTGTATGCGCGCGCACGAGCTATAGTTGCCGGCGCGCACCTTGCTCTTGAGTGACTAGATCTGCGCGTGCAGCTTGGGCAAATACTTGATCGCCTTGGTCAACTCGCATTCCTCAATCACGCCGCTGTTTTCGTCGTCCTGGTTGTTATTCCGTGCGCAGAAGAGATTGGGCGTGCCGTCCTCAACTATGCTCTGGTACGTCGCCCCCCATCAGTTGCTAAACTGCATGACGGGCAATATGAATGCGGCTGCCAGCCTCTGCGCCTCGCCACGGTATCTGTGAGTTGTCTAATACCGGGACCTCTTCTTGAGAATATGCTATCTGGTAATTTTGAACATATTTGAATTTTGAACGGAATTTCGGGCATTTTCTGGAAGTGTTTTGGACTGTTTAGAAGTCGTCCAAACCCATCCCTAATTCAAACACATGCATGTGCTTCACACTTGGCTTGAATTTGTACACGATCTCGAATGGAGTCTTGTGCTCCATCTTGGGTGACGGCAGGCGGTTATTCACGTAGATGGCCATCATGGCCGCCTCATCCCAGAAACACTTGTCCAACTTGGCGTGATGCAGCATGCTGCGGCCGATCGTGATGATGGTCCGGATGGCGCGTTCTGTCGTGCCGTTCTGGTGCGCGTACGGAATCGTGGTTTGCGGCTCAATGCCTTCGTCTTCGTAGAAGGCCTTCAGCGAGTTGGTCGCGATCCGTCGTGCCGCACAAACTTGACCTTCTTGCCAAACTGCGTCTGCACCTTCGTGACGTACGTCTTGATGCAGTCTTCGCTTTCCGACTTGGTATGCAGACAGAATCCCTTCGTGCATCCGCTGGCTTCGTCGACGATCAGCAGCAGATACTTGCTGCCACCCAGTGACTCTTCTTCCATGGGGCCGCAGACGTCGAAGTGGAGCAGCTCGAACGTGTCGTAGCGACGCTTGCCACGGTTTCTTGGGAACGGCTTCTGGACCATTTTGCCTTGCTGGAAGCCGCGACACACGCTTGGTCCACTCGACTTGGAAGGTGCCTTCGCGTCCTTGATCATGTTGTTGTCGATCATCTTGCGAAGCACCTCTACCGGAGCGTGACCCATACGCGCGTACAGGTCGACCGTCTTCCCACTGGCCGCCGCATTCACCAATCGCTGAGGCGTTTGAAGCCAGTAGAGTCCATCCACGAGGTTCGCCGCCGCCACCACTTCCTTGGAGGCCTTGTGCGCAACGCGCATCTGGGTGCCGTCGAACACGACTTGGAACAGACCACTTCTGTTGATCTGTGGCACCGAGAGCAGATTCTTGCTCATGCCCGGCACGTACAGCGCGTTCTTGATCTCGATGCCGCGCTCGTCGCCGTTGAGCAGAACTACTTGTTCTACGATGGTCCCCACACCCATGATGGCCGTCTTGTTGTCGTCGGCCACCGAAAGTTCGCCCTCGTTTCGCTCAATCAAATGGGCGAACTTGGCCTTGTCGTAGCAGATGTGGTGTGTTGTGCCGCTGTCGACCGCCCATTTGCCGAGGATATCCTTGCCCGTCGAAATGCCACACTCCAGTGAGACCGCGAACGCCACTCGATCATAGCCGTAGCCGTAGTAGTAGCTGGCGTCGTCGTTCCTCCACTGGGCATTGTTGGCCCCGCGTCCACGGCCATTGTCATTGCCATTGCCGCCGCGTCTTGGGCCCCGATTCTCGTCCTTCTGCTTGGTCCAGCACTTTGTCAACCGTGTGCCCCAATTTCCCGCAGTACGTGTACTGGCGAGACTCTTGGTCGGTGTTGAACGCCTTGGCCGCGTCCTCCGTCTTCACCGTCGCCGTCTTCTCGCCTTGCCGCTTGATGTGCTCATTCGTCAGCACCTTCACGACGTCTTGCGATCGCAGCTCAGCACTGCTCATCTCCAAGTTCAGCACGACGTTCTCATAGTTCTTGGGGAGACTGCACAACAGGCAGATCGCCACGTCCTCGTCCTCCATCTTGGCGCCGATCCTGCTGAGCTTGGCGCTGATGTTGAGGGCCTCATTGCAGTGATGCAACACATTCCCGCCTTTCGACATCTCCATGCTGAAGAGTTGGCGCTTCAGGTAGATGCGACCAGCCTTCTGCGAACCACCGTACAGCGTCTTCAGGCGCGTCCACGCAACCCACGCTTCCTCGCAGTCGTCGACCACATGGTGGTAGTCCGCGTCCATGTGGAGCAACATGAGTCCGAACGCGATGTTGCTCGACTTGACGTACTCGTCCTTGGGCCGCGAGTCCGTGAAGCTCGGCGTCGTCTCTCGGTTCACGACATGCCACACCGACTTGGCCAGAAACACGCCACGCATGCAGCGGTTCCACGTAGCGTAGTTGTCTCCGTTGAACTTGTCGATGGAGACCTTAGTCGAGGCGTCGTGGGCAGAAGATATGGTGCTTGGGCTCATAATCTGATGTAAGGTATGGATCTTGGACACCGTGGAGCTTGACGGAGCGGAGGGAGGGCAGCACTCTGGGCGAGACCGGAGCGGAGACTGGAAACCACTTGAGGGGTAGAATGAAGATTCGAAAGTGATTGATTGAGGTCTTTTGCTCGCTTGCCTTCTCGCAACTCTAGACCTACTGGATACACACTACTTGATTCTTTACTATATACTGAGTTACTTCAGCCAATGAGAGAGCGCCACGTCGAATCCCATCTTGTACCTACAATCTTGTACGCACAGGTGGCGTAATCGTCGGTGGCGTAATCGGTGTGGGTTCGGATTGGACCGATTCGGGTTAACCGGTTCACGGTCAACAACCGATACCAAACAGGTAACCCTCAATACCCTCAATAACTTCGCGAACAGAATTATTTTGACATCCAAGAACTCTGACGTCATGGCCATCAGTGACATGATCCTGGAGAAACTTCCAGGTATTGCAGAAGAATATCGGCCAGTGGATAGTCTTGACGGAGACGGCGAGCTATAGCGCCAGGAACGCTGTAATCTGTATCCTCCCGAATTTGTGAATACAATCTCGCTGAGCGGTATGCCTCCCCACAAACTGAAGCTCAAATCGGTACTTCAGTTTTGTTGATGGGAGATCTCAATACGAGGGAGGGGCTTTGCAACGGGACCCGACTAAGGATTGTGCCTCTACGTCGTAACCGCATGAGAGCTGTGATAATGGGAGGATCTTTTGTAGTCAAACGTGTCATTATTCCCCGCGTTACGCTCAACAGCAAGAACTCGCGGTTTCCGTTCGAATTGCAAAGAAAGCAACTTCTTGCGCAAGTGGTGTTCGCAATGACGAACAACAAGTCTCAAAAATAGTCTATTCAAAAGCTTGGACTACAAACAACGACGGATAAAGACGTACGAAACAAAAAGACGACTTCATTTAGTAATGTTTTTGTCGTCCATACATTAAGTTTAGCCAATCAAAAGAAGTTGCGGACTCAAAAAAAATTTGACTGGTGCCAGATGATAGTCCGGGAGTAGGAAGGTCGGCAAGCTCTCATTTTCAAATGGGAAAGCAAGCTTCCTACACCATCAAGCTGAAGAGAGATGCACTCGCCTTTGTTCAGCGAGTGGGGGTCTATGCCGCCGCCCACCAACTTGGCTATCCCCCGCAGTACCGTTGAAGACTGGGCGAAGCAACGCGACAGCATCCTCGCGTTCAAGGTTCGGCGAAGTCGAAGAGGTTGAAGGGACAGGGGAGAAAAGAGATGGTCCCTTTATCCTCTGTCCTCATCACGTACATGAAGGACCAACGTCGCCAAGAAAATGTACGTCAAAATGATTTAATATGTTTCTTTTGAGCACAACACTAAAACAATTTAAGTTTGTGACGACATCGCTCGTCATGGAGTTTATTAGAGACAACTTCGGAGCGTGGCTAGACAACTACTATGCAATCAAGAAAAGCGAATAGAGCGGCAACAGAGCTCTGGAACGACTGTGTCAACGCTTCATGCATTGGTACCTATATTTATTTATTTTGAAACTTTGTATTGCAATAATTGTAGTGTTTAGTCACGGATTTTCGAGCCAGACCCCTCAGGAACCTAAACTCCAAAATGAAGCGCTTGCTGCAACTCAAGTTGAGTTTTCACTGGACTCTTGGTCAAAACTCGGTTCCTACGGTGCCGATTCAATCTACAACGTGGACGAAACGGCGATTTACTACGAAATATTCCCACGGAAGACTTGGACCGAAGTCGGACGCCGCGGCAGTTCTCGAGTCATCGGCTTTACCAAAAAGCCTGGGCGTACACTCCCGGACAGAATATTACGGCCACCGACATTTTTGCTAACTTGTTTCTACTGGGAGTTGAGGCTTGCTGTTTAGATATGTACTGTAGGCACCCTAGTGAAGCATAGTTACGATTAGAAGTTTGCGAAGTTCGAGCTGCGAGGGGAGGCTCCCATACAAAAAAAACATTTGTGGACCTGGACACAATATACGGCCAGCCAGAACCATACAAACATTAAGTAAAACGTCATGAAAAGATTGTGTAATTTGCTATTAGTAGTGCGTTGTGTTGCCCTGCTCGGAGATGACTTCGATGCAGCGTCTTGGCATCGAGTCTATGAGCTTGCGCAAGTAAGTAAGGTCAACAGCCTCCCACGCCGCATAAATAGCCGCTGTCAGTTCCGCAACGCTGTCGTACTGCTTGCCATTATGATAGACGATCTGAGCCATCATGGCCCACACGTTCTCGATTGGGTTCAAGTCCGGAGAGCGGGTAGGCCAGTCGAGAACGCGGATGCCTTCCTCCTCAAAGAATGCGGTCGTGAACTTGGAGCGGTGGATAGATGCGTTGTCTTGCTGGTAGATGTAGTCCACGCCATGATGGAGGTGCGCGAACGGGAGCATGTACTCCGACGCCTGTCGCCCTCGGAGAACTGCGAGCTTCGACTTTCCGGCTGCACTAAAGCTCCCCCAAATCATTACAGACCCCCTACCGTTCTGCCGTCGCACAGTCTGTCTGGTAGGCCGCCGTATATCACGCCAGAAATGGCGAAGGCCATCTGGCCCATCGAGATTGAATTTCTTCTCGTCAGAGAAGACGATTGTGGGCCACATGGTAGGCTGTACAATCATCCGCTTGGCCCAATCCAAACGAGCTAGCTTGTGCTGCTTGGTCAGGGGGAGGGTGTTGTCCATCTTGGCGTAATCCAGCCAGTCAACGCCAGCCAGAAGACGGCGGATCGTTCGAGCCGTGCACGAGCACGAAAGCTCCTCCTTCAGACGCGTGGAGCTGTAGTCTCCGGTGCAAGCCTTGCGCACGATGCGGCGTGTCTGCCGTTTGGTTAGCGATGGCTTCCGGCCTGCTGTACGACGCCGCGTCGAGCCTGTCTTCAGAGCTCTCTGCACGCAGTCCCTTGAGCGCTTCGTCTTCTCGGCAATAGCTCGGATGCTGATGCCGCCCTCGCTCAGTCCATGGATCCGTCCGCGCTCCGCCTCGGTCAGCAATGGTCCTCTGCCCATCCGGTTGGGGAATGACAGTGAGAGCACAAGGTGGTCGAGTAGGGAGCGGCAGCAGCTTGCCACTGGACTGGTGGTTCTGAGAGCATTTACTTTATGACACAATCTTTTCATGACGTTTTACTTCATTTTTGTATGGGTCTGGCTGGCCGTATATTGTGTCCAGGTCCACAAATGTTTTTTTTGTATGGGAGCCTCCCCTCGCAGCTCGAACTTCGCAAACTTCTAATCGTAATTATGCTTCACTAGGGTGCCTACAGTACATATCTAAACAGCAAGCCTCAACTCCAAGTAGAAAAAAAGTTATAGCAAAAAATGTCGGTGGCCGTAATATTCTGTCCGGGAGTGTATGACTGCTGTGCTGACGGTTCGTGCTGATGGTAAGTTTTTATTCTTTTATATACCGTATCGCAAGTGTCATATCCAGCAGCCAAATTCACGGATATTTGCCTGCATGATTATATGATAATAACATTTGCAACGGATTTGAGGAATAGTCAGGAATTGAATGGGACAGATCTTCCGGACAAAAGGCCAAGGCGAAGTAGTTCTAATGGCATCACTAAATTCAAGAATGGGGGGGGGGGGGGGGGGGTAGCGAAGTCCTACAAGATAATGCTCGAGTGTGCGCCCGCGTGGGTAGGGAGACATCAAATGCTCGACAAGGTTGATATCAAACTAAACGTCGGCGTATTCAATGCTGTTAGCAACACGGTCAACGTAGTCCTGGTCCTCCGCCACTTCACCCACCTCCTTATCTAGCAGTCCCAGATTGTCTAAGCGTTCGACGACGTGGTCAATCTGCAGCAAGGCTTGTGTCTTCCCTTGTCCATTGCGTAGTGAGATCGAGATAACAAAGTCTGAAGGTGCTTGCATTTCCGTCAAATTAAAGTGTCCCGGTTTGCTGTCCACCAATTTGGTGTCGGATATGACATTTGTTTTCAAGTATAACATTTGCTCTATTCTTATTGGCTAATTTGAATTGTCAGATACAACAAGTTGCTGGATATGACATTTGCGATACGGTACTTGGTTTTATTCTGCTCTTATTTACTAAACAAATGTTATTTTACAGGGAAAAAACTACCCATTCTTTTTGTCATGCGGGGCAAGCCTGGTGGACGAATTGAGCAAAAACAGCTCAAGAAGTTCCCTAAGGGACATTTCTACATCGTTCAAGAGCAAGCCTGGATGGATCGTCGCGTGTGGAATTTCTACGCGACCGAGCTTCTCAAGTTTGAAATCAAAGGACCCTCTGTCTTAGTTTTAGATAACTTTGATAGTCACGTTTCGGAAGAAGGACAGAGAGTGATATTAGAAGAAACTTGTGCTGCTGTGTGCTCATTGCCACCCCAACAGTACCTCAGTTTGCCAACCTTTAGACGTGGGGGTGATGAGCCCACTAAAAAACTCGATGCGTGGCAAGTGGCGCTCCTACGCTTCGAAAAAGAGGTACCACACCATATGAAAAAAAGTTGTATGCTGTTGAAAAGACCATTGCAGCTTGAGAAGGCCTCAACGCTTCAACGGTGGTGAAGATTGAAAAGGCAATTCCCGCTTTCCTACCGTCATGATTTAGTCAGGATTAATGCAACAAACATTTGCCTTTTTTGATTACTCAGTCGCTGTTTTTTGTTTTTGATGTGATATTTTTATATCTGACGTCGTCTTTTTCAGTCGCCCACGTTTTCTTCCCTATAGTATCAGCGTTAACACCTGTCAAGGTCGTCTTTTTCCATCGTTGTTTGTATACGCCGACCCGACGGGCGAAAGATTGTAGAAATGCGTCTACGCCAGGTTGGTAGGGCCAGCAGGCAAATAAATCATGGTAAGCTTACAACTTGTCAGCACGTGAATGACCCAACTCTTCATTCCAATTTGGCCAGACCAAAAACGGAGAGATCACTAGATTGCGTGCCCTGTTGCCTGGTTGCGCGCACTTGTTTGAGATCGGTTCAACGAAAGTGGCGCCATCCAATGCAAGCGTAAACTACATGCATGTAAGATTTGTGAACAACTGGTAGCCCAAAGGAAATGCAGTGGCCCCAATCGTTGGGAGTGAAGCACATGTACACGGAGTACTGTAAGGCGTCGAAGCGCCCATTTTCCCATCGCGACCTTCACCAGCCCAGGATCCATTACCGGTACCCTCTGTTTCCGTGAGCATATGCTACCCGTATACTCTCGTCACCGAGTCATCCATCGTTCATTCTCCCATTTGCCTCGTGCCTCGCAAGCCGCAACTAACGATCGACTCAAGACCATGCAGCTCATCAAGGGACTCGCCATCGCCGTTATCACCACCATGGTGTGCTTCGCCCCCGCCACCGCCATTGACAGCGTCGATGTGGACGAGTACACGGCCGAGGAACGCGAGCTCTACTACGTGCGTACGCCGATCACCAAGAGCCCGTACAACCGTGTTATTCCGCCTCCGCCGGCTATTCAGCACTAAGCTTTCTCAGCCGCCGCGTTGGACTGCAAGAACTGTCGTGACAAGCTTAAGTGTTCGATGAAATGTCAATGTACTCATTTCTTTCACTCTTTTGCCACTCTGGTTCTATTGAGCCTGATTAATCACCCCGCGGGTAGATTCGTCGTCACTGATTTTCCCTTCGCTAGTTGTTTGCCACGGGTAAATAATTGGTTGCCAAACTATGAGCCCATTTGTTGCAATGGTCACCAACAAAGTCTCCAAACTCGAGTGGAGTCTGCGCATAATTCATCTACCTCAAGCCTTTATCGAAGAGCAATTCACGAACTATGCAGCTCGTCGTGGTCATTATCACTATCATGTTGGTTTTGATCCAGCCCCCCCCCCCCCCACGAGCGCAAGTTTCACCAAGCTGATCACTATAATATGTCCCTTGCAACAACCGGAATTGTTTGCAAATGTATACTGTATTTGAATAATTGTGGTACAGCAGCCTGTCGCCGTCCAAATGCAGGAGTTGCTGACGCTACCAATGCAACGTAAAGTTTTGATTCCCTTTATCAGCCAGCCTTCAGCTGCAACGCTGTGGATAGCGATCAGTTTCCCCGTACCGCAAGGCACAGAAAGGCTGACGGAGTCGAACGTGAGGCGGGCACATTGCAAAGGAACATGAACCCAGCACTTCCAGCCTGGAAGTTCCAGGAAATACATGGCAATGTCGGCAATATGGACACCACCACGCCCAGAAATGGTTGACATAGAACGATGTCGAGCAGCGAGAACGCAGTTGGAGCATTCGGTCGGTCAGCATGCGAATTGTCCAATGGTCGCGCGCGATTGCGATTTATCACGCGGCTTTCAGCCAATCCTCACGGAATCACACAAGCGGTACACCACAAACGTGATGAGCAATGGCATGCATCAAATCCTCTGCGGTCTTCGACCACTCAGCCACTCTCCTTCTCTCCGCGTGTGCACTAATCCGGTCAATTACTTTCCGCGCTGCTACATGGCGGTGGACCTCGAGCTGCTGGCAGCGGAAGATGCCGATTTCCTCCTGGACGACTCGGCAACGGACCACGCGCAGGCCAGAGGCGAGCCGGACGACGCCATGCTGGGCGTCTGGGGAGACCTGGAGGCCCAGGGAGGCGGCGGCGCTCAATCCGCTGCGGCCTGGTGGGACATCACGCTGGGCGACGCGAAACCGACCGATACAATGCGCGGAGAGGGCCTTGGACCCATGGGGCTGCTGCTGGACGAGCAGGAGGCGGCGCTCGCAGGATTCATCGAGTCGTCGCGGCCTCGGGAGACCATCAGCCCCGTGGCGATCGAGGTGAAGCAGACCCGCACTAAACTGGAAGCGAACGTTATGTGCAGTGCATTCGCAACTGCGAGACAAGTGCAAGTTTCCGATGATTCGCAAACAGAATCGGAAGTGAAGCCCAAGACGAGGAATTGTGTCAGAAAGAAAAGCGAATTGCTGGTTAAAGTGGAACCGAGTGTCGCAGTGGTGAAGGAGAGGAAAGTGAAGGGGAAACATGCCAAAGTGCAACGAAAACGGAAAGCTGCAGTGGGGAAAGTTGCCGCGAAGGAGGACAAGAAACTGAGTCCGTTGGAGATTCGCCGCCAACGAAATCGAGAGTCCATGCAACGTGCGAGACGCCGTCAACGCGATGACGTTGAACGCATGAAACTCACGCTACAGCAACTGGAAAAACATTATCAAGAACTGAACGAGAAGTCTCAAGCGAGACGTCGACTCGGTAGCAATAACAGCAACAGCGACCACGAGTCAATGGCTCTCGAGGCAGATTATTATGCGCTGGCCGATCTTTCCCATACATTGAAGGAGGAAAAGTTCTTCTTGGAGCAGATATTGGTGGAAAAACAAAAGACCCACCGACGTTTCCAGCAAGTGATGGTGGATCGCCAACAGGAGCTGGAGCTGGCATGTCCGCTAACGACGGAAGATTCGTCCTTGTATTCGGATTATGAATATGTGCCTATGACAGAGGACCAGGCCAACGAGCATACACGCAACTGCTACCAGCAAATGCGGCTGATGGAGGAGACAGTGAAGCCGATTGTATCTTCCTTTGAGATCCCAGACGGGGAGGACTCGGATGCCGAGTCGCCAAGCTCGCCGTCATCACCAGCCTCGCCGAAGCAGCCGAGAGTAGAGAGAGGCTGTGCCTTTCCACCGTCCGCGACGTTCGGCTGGGAGGTTCGCCACGAAACCAACCCCGATGGAGATTTCTACGTGAGCTTTTCCAAGTTTTTCGTCGGGATCACGGCACAGCAAGCCATGGTTAGCAGCTGGATACGGGACTATAAGCCGAAGTCAACGCCATTTCGACGCAAACTGCGCTTTGAGGTACTCCAAGTCATCAACGATAGCACGTACATCGCAGGTACTGACATTGAACATCCTGTGGAGCACGACAAGGTCATGCGCATGATCTTCCTGAATTTCCGCATGCAAACTGAGAAGGGCTATGTAATCGGCCGTCATTCTATAAACCCTTCCTCGCCTGAACTGCGCGCCATGGCCGAGAAAGACTCGAACTTCGAGTACGTGGATAGCTCTAACTGGGTAGAGTTTTCAGCTGAGCACGACAAACAGACGGGCGAGTCTGGGTGCCTCGTCAAATTCATCGCACGCACGGAGTACAACACGCAGGAGGACATGTACGTTCGCCTCGTCAACTCGATCTCTCGTACCATGATATGGGAGCTGGCCGTGGTGCCTTCATCGTCGCGCTCCCTTCTCCTGCCCTCTTGATGAAGGCATGTTTGATCCGTCCGTCTATTACAGTCTCGGCAGCCCTGTCGACCAGCTTTTGCTGCTCACTGTGTTTGTCCCAGGCCGACGTTTTCTGCATGTTTGAGTCTCTGAATGCCATCCAGCTCACAATTGCTTTTATTATATGTTCACGCTTTGATTTTGTTTACGTTCAACTGTTCAACTTGCCGTGAACGTGAACACGGGACCAATATTTAAGTTTTCCCAGCGTAGCAGCCCAAAGATGATGTCAACCGCGGCTCGAGTGGCTGCAGACTCGGTGGCGTTTACGTTCATCCTGCCCGAGATACGCACGACGCAGTGCTCTTGATCTAACTCGGACCACGTGGTGTTGAAGTCGGTCCAAAGCGAGAGGTTGCCTGCCCAAATGTCGTCCCCCTGCGGCGAGGGATTCCTGTTGATTGAACAATGGCCTATTGCGTAGCCTGAATTCGTCTTTAGTCGGAAACGGAGGTAGTGCGTAGTAGCGACTTGTTCTCGGAGTCGCATTCGCCGCCGGAACACGTACGTGTCGTCGTTGATGAGCTGGAAAACGGTCATAGACTGTGTCGCTACATCAACCGGCTTACGGTAACTCTGCATCGTTAGCTCGTTATTCCACGTCTGCTGCATCGCCTGTAGTGCTGTTACGTGGTAGAACGGCTTCTCGAAAGTGAAGAGCATCTCGTGATCTTCTCGGTGGTATCGTACCTGCCACCCCAAGAATGGAGGCAATGGTCTGGTGGTAGGGTCCATCTTTCTCGCCGCTGCACGGCGCGAAATAGACTGCAACGATCCCGCAACGCGATCGCGTGTGACGTGGATATAACCCCAAACTTCTTCGTTGGTCAGCGGCGTCCATGCGTCGTGCGCGCACTGGTCTTCAAAAACACACCGCCTCATGTTGGTTTCCTCCTGCGTCGGCGGTTGATGAAGGTCATCATGCAGCCGCTCCAGCGTCTCCTGCAGTTTGTTCTTTTCGTGTAAAGCCTGCCGAAAGTGAAAGTTCTCGTCTTTGAGTCGTGTGCCCTCCTCCACCAACTCGGCGTATTGACACGGCGACACAACCTCGGCTGCAGTCGCCACCTGTGCTGAGGAAGAGCTATCCATAACACTATCAGCCGCAGGAGCATGAGGAGAACTCCCTGTAGCTGGCTCTAAAATCCCGCGCGCCATCGCCTCTTGGTAGCGGGCTTCCAGACGGTGCATGGTCTCACGCAGTCTCTGCATCGTCTCCTGCGACACCAAGGCAAGACATGTCAATGGTCCATTGACAATGGACGAGATCGGAGGAGAGCTGGCCGACAAAGGCACGTACCCTCTCTTTCTGTCGCGCTAGGCGCATTTGGTCGCGGTTCTTCCTCCTGCGTCGAGACCGCGGGGTCAGTTGCCCGTAGTCGTTCTCTTCCAGTTTGGCCTCGCTGTCGTCGGAGACCATGGGCGAGGACATCGGCGTCGTCATTTGGTCATTCGGGGCCCGTTGCTCATCCGAATCACTCCGCTCCATCGACTCGGGTGATTCCGCTTTCACGTCTGCAATGACGGACGCTCCTCGAGACGTAGGCGCCATGGGTCCACAAAGCACTTTCCTTTTGACCAGCCAGAACGGGAATTGACAAGCAAGGTGCAGGTGGATGGGGTGGGGGAGCCAGAAAGCCATCACAAAGTGGCACTATACAGGCGCTCTGTGATTGGCTAAAAAGGATAGAGTGTAATCATTTAGATGAGTAATACGAATTATGATTGGTCATTAATCGGAGCGCGCGTTCCCGCCATTTTTTGAGCTGATTTGCTGCTGCTCATGCTCGTCTTCGGGATGAACAGAGGTGCGCTTCGCGTTGCTCATGCCTTTCGTTCGCGTCGAGGTGCGCAATTGTAGAGGTCATGATCAACCTTCGCTTCAGTTGACAGTGGCGATTTTAGCCCTTCAAAGCGACTTGCTGTCCGCGACTTCGTTGAGAACGGGAGAATCTGCGCTGCGAATCAACTGTGGACAAATCTCGACTGCACGCTGGACACGTTGCAGCTGCATAGCCGCTGGTAGCGTGGCGAGTTTTCGACGTTGAATGACGCTTTTCCAGAGCACTTGGTGACGTCCTGACTCAGGGATTGAGCGCACAACCTACGCAAGAAGTGCGGGGCGGATCATGGTCAAAGTTTGCGGCTCCCGCGCGTTGGACTTACTGACTCAAGTTGAAGTTCCCTGTCCAAGAATTCGTAAAGAATTCGAGCAGCGAATCCGACGACACAACGGCAGTCAGTGCTATGAGGACAATGTGTAAACTCTTTTTGTTTGAATAGAGCTACAGGTTCTATCAGTCGGACCCGTTGCTCCCCATGCTCAAATAGGATGCTTTGTGCATTCCATTGATGCCGGCGTTCACTTCCTCGTCATCAGTCGCGTTGGAGGAGCTTACGTTGACATACATGTATGGCAAATGTCGAGGTATCCATTGATCGCGGACATGCCGATCTCCCAGAGCATGAAGACGACACCTTCTTGTCGAAGCCCACTTCCGCGAGCTTGAGCGACCCTCGCGGGGAGCTGTCGACACTCACATGGTCGCCTTAGCACTCGCTCTCCATGTAGAACGCGATGCGCGCCGAGTCCTTGAGCGCCAACCACGAGGCGTGCGTGACAGCAGCATCAACGACACACGAAGAGCGAATCGCGCCGTGAACCCCTTCATTACCTTCTTCGCTAAAGCAGACAACGGGAAATGGTTTGTAGCAACGTCCTTCCATCTTCGAGCGAGGTTGAGTCAGTGGAATGCTTTGCTTCTACTTCCATGATGGTCAAGCCTTCGACAAGTATTCCATGTAGTGCCGACCGCCGGTCGCGCCAGTCGCACACAGGAAGAACTGCCGCGTCATTCTTGAACACCCTCGGAACATCCGACTCGGAAGCCATGGGGAATGTCTGCACCCGCACACTTGGCTCGACTCAGCAACGTCGCTTTCGCTTGGCGTTTGCCTTCGTACTGCTGTATCTGGCCAAGAAGTTGCTCGGGCCGACGCTCATGTCGATGCTGCTGCGGTGGCACTACGCACGCACAGCGGAGACGCCGCGATTGATCTACCGGAAGACGCCTCACAACAGGAAGTTACTGTCGCACTGCGTCACCATGAGTACGTTTGCCATTGCCCCCTGTCTGGTGTTGGAACCCCGTAACTCAGTTCTCGTCATGCTGCAGCGCAAACCAAGTACTATCCGCCGTGGCGTCTCTTCAATGGACATCTTCAGACGATCAAGTTCGCATCGGACAATCGCGGGCCGCACATCAACTATGAACGCCAGCTCCTGGACATGCCGGACGGCGGCGTCGTGTCACTAGACTGGGCGCTGCGTCCTGGACATTTGCACTCGATTAAAGAGGGCGACGGGTTGTCGGATGGAACGGACTCGTCGTGGATTGAAGGTGTGGACCCAACGCGACGCACAGTGCTGCTGCTCCCGGGACTGACAGGAGGTAGTCCGGCGAACTATATCCGCTCCTCAATCGCCAAGCTACATGAGATTGGCTGGCAGTGTGTTGTGCTGAACGCTCGAGGATGTGCCAACACGCCCTTGAGGACAGCCCAGCTTTATTGCACGGCGTACACGGAAGATCTGCGCTTCGTACTGGAGCAATTGGCCAAGAAGTACAACTTTGTGCACGAAGCATTCGTTGCAGTCGGATTCTCCATGGGGTCCAACGTGCTGGTCAAGTATCTGGGCGAAGAAGGTGAGCAAACGCCGTTGACGGGGGCTATCTCAGTTGGAAACCCCTTCAATTTGACCAAGATCTCGGAGAACTTGTCGAGCTCGCTGTTCAATCGGTTTGCCTACGACAAGGCTCTCAATCGCAGCATGCGTACACTCTTCTTTGAAAAGGTATTATGCTATTGCAAACTAACCGTGATGAAGAAGACATCTAAGTTTTGTGTGTTGTCCAGAGCAACGCTGCCGAGAAGTTCGAAGGCTATCCAGGTCTCGACATGGAAGCTGTTAGGGCCTCCCGCACTGTGAGAGAGTTCGACGACACACTCACTAGTGTGCTGTTCAATTACAAGAACGCAGATGAATTTTACGAAGACGCCTCGTCCGATAAGAAGCTTCGCGCTGTGAAGGTTCCGCTGCTCTGTATCAATGCGGACGACGACCCTATCAGTGTACGCTCGGCGATACCGTCGCGTGCTCTGGTGGAGTCCTGTCCGACCGTGATCCTGTGCGTGACCAAGTCGGGTGGCCACTTGGCGTACTACGAGAGCTCACTTGGCGAGGAGGCTGGGGGAATTGCTCGCCAGAAGACGCCTACGATGTGGACTGCCAAACCCATCGCCGAGTTCGCAGAGGCGGTGCGTCTCAGCAAGGTGAAAGTTGCCAAGGGAGCCTAGTCGAGTTCGTTCGTGTTGCAAAGTAAATAAAAAATAGGTCAAAAGTTAGGCAAACGCATGAGCTGGAAGAGCTGAAAGGCAACACCGAAGCACTGGAGCCTCAAGATGCCACATCGTCAGTCCTCATTGCGTCCAAAATCAAGCGCTTTAGAAGCACTTGCGGTGAACAATGGACGGCCCCGATTCGTCGTACTCGGTCTTCGAGATCCACATATGCTGGAACGTGGCTAGCGAGGCCAGGATCGAGCCTCCAATCCAAACCGAGTACTTGCGCTCGGGCGGCGTGACGATCTTCACTTTCATCGCCGCAGGAGCCAGGTTCGTCATCTCCTTGGTCATGCGGTCTCCGATACCCGGGAACATGGTAGAGCCACCCGACAGCACAACGTTGTTGTACAAGTCCCGGCGGATGTCGACGTCGCACTTCATGATCGTCTGGAAAGCACATTCGTGAACGCCAGAACACTCACGGCCGATCATGGAGGGCTTGAAAAGGACCTCTGGCGTTCGGAAGCGCTCGTTGCCAATCACAATCACATTCCCGTCAGGCAGTTCGTAGGCCTTGTCCAGTACCGACGAATGCGCAGCTTTCTGCATCTCGTCGTCAAAGTTCGTGGCCACGTACGTCAACTTCTCCTTGATGTCCCGCACGATTTCTCGCTCCGCCGTGGTGGTGAATGAGTAGCCGCGCTCCGTCAGGATCTTCATCATATAGTCCGTCAAGTCCCGGCCAGCCAAGTCCAGCCGCACAATCGCATGAGGTAGCGCGTATCCTTCGTAGATAGGCACCGTGTGCGAGACTCCATCACCAGAGTCAAGCACACAGCCCGTAGTCCGCCCAGAAGCATACAGCGACAGCACTGCTTGGATGTTCACGTACATTGCAGGCACGTTAAACGTCTCAAACATGATCTGTGTCATGCGCTCGCGGTTGGCCTTGGGATTCAACGGAGCTTCCGTTAGCAGCACTGGATGCTCTTCTGGAGCCACTCGCAGCTCGTTGTAGAAGGTGTGGCTCCAGATCTTCTCCATGTCGTCCCAGTTGGTGACAATGCCGTGCTCGATGGGATACCTCAGTGTCAAGACTCCGCGTTTCGCTTGGGCTTCATCACCAATGTAGGCATCTTTCTGGTTCATGCCCACCATGATGCCCAAGTGCTTCGGCATGCCCACAATGGACGGGAACACAGCGCGTGGCGCGTCATCCCCCGCGAAACCGGCCTTGCACATACCGGAGCCATTGTCGATCACCACGGCTTGCACGTCCTCGTCCATGACCAACAGTCTTTGATCTGACCCGCTTGCGTTTTTCACGGTAAATTGCAGGATGAGCCTGTGTTGGAGTGAGACCAAGCTACAAAGAACAACTTCAACATAACGGGCGGATCACAAGTTGCCATTGTGTACGCCACATCACACGCGGAGTTTCAGCCAATCGCAGCTCAGAAGTGAATCATCATGCTGGGGGGTAAGCCGGCGGCGCCCAAGAAGCTCTCGGTGGCGCAGCAGGCGCTGCTGACGATGCACAAGATCCGCGCGCGGGGCTCGTTCCTCGTAGCAAACGCGCTGCTGCTGGTCGTAGTGTTCTACACGTCGCAGCGCTTCCCGCACAAGTTTGTGCGCGTCCTGGGCGAGTACGTGGTGGCAGTTAGTTGGGTTATCTAACGGGGTTTCTAACGGATTTCTATTTGTGCTATGGACATTTTTCGAACAGTTGTGATTCCAATTGGCTACATGTGGACGCTACAGAAGGGTCCGACACCATCTGCTGCAACAATGAGGAGGGAGGATACGAGGACGCGCCGTGCTACACTGGCATGGACCTCATGCCCGTGCTGGGTTCACTTAAAGTAAGAACTATCCTCTTTGGTGGGCAATTAAGAATAGTAATGCAGTACTGACTGGTACTGTGTGTTTGTCCTTGTTGCAGGGAGCATGGACCATCCCCTTGTCGGCCCTGGTGTTCAACTACGGCTCGATGATGCTCGGACCCAACGTCTCGATGCCTCGCGTCCGCGTGTACGTGCGTCGTGGACTGCTGTACGTGGCGGTGATGGCACTGCGCACTGGAGTGCTGTACATGGGACTCGGTGTCGTGGAGAAGCGCCTGGTGCACCTCCTCATGGGCCACTCGGACCATTCCTGCTGGTACGCCGATCTGCGTCGCGGAAAGCGCTGCCCAGCGGACTTCGACCACTCGGACCACATTGTGCTGCTGGTGAGCCACTACTTGGCGATCACGCTGTTTGAGTGGTTTGCTGTGAGCGTCGAGTATGGCGCTCCGAGTCTGAAGCGCACGTTGCTGCGCGCGTGGCTGGTGTTCGTGGGCGCGATTGCGACGTATCTGCTGTTCTTCACGGCTTCGTTCTTCCACACGACTATGGAGAACCTCGTGGGGCTGATCATCGCACAGGGATGCGTGATGTTGCCGTTGATGCTGCTGACTCAGGACTACTTTACGTCGGTCACGTGGTTGCGCCTCAATAACTTTGTGCTTCCGCCGAAGGATCCCAAGAGGGACAATTAGAGTGGTGGGTCGTTCAGCAATGGTACGCCAAGATGCAGGGTTAGATAGATAACTACTCTCCTGTATTACTCGAATCTGCTGTTGCTACCTTAATTCTTATGGGATTTCTTCTCAGTCGCAAATGACCTACACTACAGCCATGACTCCAGCTGCAACGCTGATCACAATCGCTAGCACTTGACGCGCTGTTAGCATAAGCTCCGACGGCGCCGCGCTCATTGCGGAGGACCCCGATCCGTGGTGTCGGCTCGACTTCTTTTTCTTCTTTTTGCCGTGCTTTTGGATGTCCAGGTCGTTCTTGCTGGCCACGCACTTGTACGTTTCGTCCTTATCGTCCAGAGCACACAGCGAGTCGTTTGCCAAGACGTGGCCTTTTGGTGAGCACGGATGAGCTCCCGTTGTGGGGCAAGCACCGCTTTCTCCCAGGTCCACGTTTCCGCACTTGCTGCTAAGTGGGGCCTCGGGTGCCAGGCAATAGTCCGAGGCCCCCATCAGCGAGACTCGTCGGACCGACCGGCAGTCGCAGCCGTACTCCATGCTCGAGCTACCGGAGCCCGACCCCGTGAACCAGCTTCCACCGCCACTGTCGTCCCCACTCCCCTTGCTTGCAGAGCCCTCAGAACTACCGCTGCTGCTGGAAACATCACTACTGACACTGCCAACGCCGCTAGAGGCATCGTTGGACGAAGAAGTTTTCGAGCCTGGCAGCGAACCATCCGACGTCGAGTTCGACATCAACACCTGAGACCTCGGCATCATCGTCACCGACTGAGCATTCCCAAAGAACGCCGGCCCAGCAGCAAATTGGCTGTTCACGTTATGCATCGACGCCACAAGCAGCAGACCAGCCAGCACCACAAACCGCCAGCCCGACATCTTCGTGGAGTTTCCTCGGAGCTTGCTCAAGTCGCGCCAACGTGGAAAAATTCACAGTGAGGAAGGCGAGCTCGAGTGCGACGCAGCGTCAACTTCTGTCCATCGGACAGTGAGCTTCTCCATCACTTGCAGCTTTCCGAGCAAAGGATCCGATTGACATTCCACTTCAACCTGCCAAGTGACGCCTCGCGTCATTCAATCGAGGGACAGACACTCTTCTGCAGCATACTGAACTCCAGTCGCCTGTGCTCGGCTGTTTTTCCTCGAGGCCTTTTTCCGACCAGAAGGCCATTGAAACTGCACCGACGCCAAACGGAAGAAGCGCACGCAAATCCTTTTCTCCCGTTAGACAGTCAGCCCCATGGTATGTTCGGTACGGCAACATGGCTGCACCCTGAGACGGACTAACCCATTCTCTCTCTATCCGCGCAGCACCTGCGAGACGACGAGCGCGGAAAGATGGAGGCGCTGCTGCACCAGATCGTACTGGAGGAGCAGCGCAAGATGGTGCAGCTGGGCTTCGTGGAGACGTGCATCCCGTCCCCGGACAGCGCCGCGCGCTGTAGCGTCTTCATGAGCGCCAACTGGCACATCTGCCGCCGCCTACTGCTCGTGGTCGTGAGCGGCAACGGCATCCAGCCGGGCATCTGGAGCCGCTCGCTCGTGCTGGAGGCCACGGAGAACCCGAACCAGTACCGCTCCGGCTCCATGCTGCCGTACCTGCATACGGCGCTGTCCAAGGGCTACGGCGTCGTGGTCATGAACCCCAGCACCAACACGGTGAGCGTCGGCAGCGAGAAGATCCCGATCCCGTACTCAAGCACGCCCGAGCTGCACGTGCGCTACGTGTGGGAGACGTACGGCGTGCGGGCCTCGTGCTCGCAGGTGTACATTGCCGCCTACGGCCGGGGAGGCTCGCTAACCAAGCACTTGGTGTGTACGCAGCCGCTGCTGCGGTCCAAGCTCGCGGCCATCGCCTTCATTGAGTCGAGTCACCGCGTCGAAACGGACGACACGCAGGAAGTGCGCGGCCTGCTGGGCACCAGAGCCATCAATTGGCAGCGCTCGAAGGAGAGTCCGGGCACGCAGCTGCAGGACTGCACGCAGTTGGGCTGCTTGAGTCTCTCGGCGGGAGAACCCACGACCCCCGCGGAGCAAAAGTCCTCGAACACGGCGTGGACCATCGCCGCGAGCATGGACACGGTCTTTGCGTTCTTCGACAGCGCGCGCGGCTCGATGCCGGATGAGCCGGCGGAGGATGAGCTGATGGATGAAATGAGTCGACTCTCGCAGTACGCGTACGCTGGGGCGGCGGCGATGTCGTCGGCGCCGCATCAGCAAGAGCACATGGAAGACGCCGAGTTCCATGTCGAGGAGGAAGGGGCTAGCGCAGGGAACCACTTGGGAAGTCGCAGCAACAGCGCGCGCAACTCGAGACGCAGTATGGTCATCTCAACTTCCATGAGCGTCAACGACTTTGACTTGCTGTCTGTGGTGGGTAAAGGCGCGTATGGTAAGGTGTTTCTGGCTAAGAAGAAGCACGGCCGGAACGCTGGACGTGTGTACGCCATGAAAGTGCTGCGTAAGCAGGATGTGTTCAAGAAGAAGCAGGTGGAGCACACCAAGTCGGAACAGCGCATTCTCAAGCACGTGGAGCACCCGTTCGTGGTGCGGTTGCGGTATGCTTTCCAGAACCACCAGAAGCTGTACCTCGTCATGGACTACTACTCTGGTGGATCAATGTTCGTGCACTTGCGGAAGGAGAAGCGCTTCTCCGAACAGCGCGCTTGCTTCTACGCAGCGGAGCTGGTGCTGTCGTTGGCACATTTGCACAACATGCACATCATGTACCGTGACCTGAAGCTGGAAAACATTCTGATGGATAGCGAGGGGCATATTGCTATCACAGATTTCGGCTTGTCCAAGGAGGACGACGAAGGCTCTACTTTCGTAGGCACGCCTGAGTACCTAGCGCCAGAATTGCTGTGCAGCCAGCGTACTGCCACGTCGTACGGCAACACAGTCGACTGGTGGAGCTACGGGGTGTTGGTATACGAGATGATCCAAGGGCACACGCCGTTCTGGGACAAGAACCGCCGTCAAATGTTCCAGAACATCTTGAGCAATGAGCCCGAGTATCCTGCCGAGCACTTTTCCCCAGTGGCCACAGATTTCCTCCAACGCCTTCTTGTGAAGAACCCGCGACAGCGCCTGGGCTGCGGTGCTGACGGCGCGCTGGAGATTATGGGGCACCCATGGTTTGAAGGCCTGGACTGGGACGCACTTCTAAACCGCCGAGTGGAGCCACCCTTCAAGCCTGTGACGAAGGATATCCATGGAAGCCGTGCACGGACTAGCAGCGCCACCCTCAACGCGAACTTGCAGTATGTGCCGAACATTTTCAAGCAGCAGGAAGTGGCAGATTCTCCGGTTGTGAGCGTGTTGGGTTCGTCTACCGGATCGGGCATCATGGCCATGCACTTCGACGACTTTAGCTATATGGGCAGCGACATCATCGGCTCGCGACGCACGTCGGTCTTCCGCGACAGCGACATCAAAATGGAGCTGGGCGAGTAGAGGGAGGCTGAGCTCAAGAGCGCCGATACACACATTCCAGACCAAAACAGACACCCGCCAGAGCTGCAACCATCCGGTAGTTGCATCGCTCCACTATGAGTCTTCGAATCCGCCGCCCGTGCTGCTTTTTGCAGAGGCGGAGACTCCAGCAGTACGCACCATCAAGCGACGCTAGAAGCTCGGAGCAGATACCACCATGTCTATAGTAGTTGTGCAGCATACTTTCAGCGCAGCGGAGCGCTGATGCTCCTTGTGCATTTGCATCCATAGTTCGACGTAGTACTACGTAAAGTAAGCAAGACCGAAATGATACTCGACTCCACGGTTGACTACCGTAGCGTAACTTTCCTGATCCTCGTCATCGTGGCCATCAACCAATACGAAAAACAAGTGCATGGAGATTCTCAAATGTTTTCTAGCTGCAGGAAGGCTCTAGCTGCCATGACGCTTCCCTTACGGCACAACATTGAGTCCCATGGACTTGGCCGAGCCGATGAGCGTCTTGCAGATGGACTGCAGATCGATGTAGTCCACCATTTCGTCCTGCTGCTTGACCTTGGCGATCTCGTAGATCTGGCGCAGATGCACCGAGCCCACCACCGCCTGTCCGGGCGTGGCCGAGCCCGACTTGATGCCCGCCGCCTTCTTGAGGAACCACGAGGCCGGTGGCGTCTTGGTGGCGAACGTAAACGTGCGGTCCGAGAAGGCCGTGAGCACCACGGGCACGGGGATGTTCTCCACAATCGTGGACGTGCGGTCGTTGAAGGCCTTGCAGAACTCCATCATGTTGACACCCAGCGGACCTAGCGCCTGACCGATGGCAGGCGACGGACTCGCCTTGCCGGCCAGCACACGGAGTCGAACCACGCCCTTGACTGCGGCGGACATGCTGTTTTCCTGATAACTCGGAGAGGAGAACGCGGGAGAATGCGAAACCTACGCGGATAGAGAGAGGAGACGAGGGATTACAAGATGCACGACGCGGTGAGTAAAGGTTTGCTCTGGGGGGAGAGGTATAGCAAGGAGAAGACAGCTCAAGAGGCCGCGCAGACGCACCTTGCGAAGGTCGTGAGACTTTTGAGTGGCGGCCGCACGATTATTGCGGTGGGCATTGGAGGAATGGGATTGGACGATAATGATAGAGACGTGCTTTTATTGGATGATAATGAATCTTAGGTTAACTACTGTGTTTTGTTTTTGGTATTGAGACTCCTTGGACGTCAATCTACTTGCATTCCAACACGCTCTCTGCGAACTCGCCAATGACTTTGACGGACCATGGAGTGAGCTTTCGATTGGGCTTCAGCATTTCGGCGCTCGATTCTTGGTCTTCGTCGTAGTTGCCTTCATAAAATGCGAGGTGACCACCACTCTTTGTGGTGCACAAAATGACATTCGGGTTGGCCTCCACCACGTCGCGACTTGGCAATGAGGTCGCCACGCTGATGGGGTCATCTTCGGCGTTCAGACACAGCAGAGGCACCGTTACTTTGGGCAGCCGAGTGATACAGGATCCGTCGTGGTAGAACTCATCCACACTCTTGTAGTTGAAGTGCTTGATGGTGAACAGCTCGTCGAACTCGGACACCTTTTTGACCTTCTTCAGCGCCTCCAGGTCGATGCCCGGATAGTCGCGGAACACCTCGTGCGCGTTGCTGCGATGGAAAAAAAGGTCGCGCAGACCGGCACTGAGCACGCGGCTGTACGTCAGTCGGTTGAACAGCGGACCTTCGATGTTCTCGGAGCACTTGGGCATGTCAAACGGGTTTCCGACTGAAATCGCCGCCGTCAGTCGAACCTGATCGCCGTCCTCGCCCAGGTACTTCACCAGCACGTTCGAACCCATCGAGAATCCCAGTCCGATGAACGCTTCGCTGGCGAAGTTGTACTTGTCCGTAAGATACTGCGCCACGTAGCGCAAATCGTCCGTGTACGCGATGCAGAAGAGACGAGGTGTCCGCAGCGGAGTGTTCTGGCAGCCACGCGAATTCAACACCACACACTGCCAGCCTAACGCGTTCAGCCGCTCGACGGCGCTGCGAACGTAATGCTCGCCGCTTCCCCCCGTCAAACCCGGCAGAATCAACACCGTCTTCCTGTTGGTATCAACTTGCTCTTCCAATGAGGCCGTGTCATTTTTAGTCCCCGAAGGCAGCAGCGCCCAATCCAGCGATACGACGCCGCCGTCGGGCATGTCCAGCAGTTGGCGGTGGTAGTCGATGGCGGGCGTGGGCTCCATCTCGTTGGCCCACGACAATTGCAGCGTCTGCAAGTGGCCGTTGAACAGGTACCACAATGGGTAGAATTTCTTCCTCACGAGGTGCGCGCACTTGACCAGCAGTTGCTCGTTCTTGGGCGTGGACCGGTACACGAGCGTCGGCTGCTCCGCCGTGAGTTTGTAGTGCGCTGCAGCCATGAACGACAGGATCTTGGGGGCGAGCGCCAATACGCACAGCGTCACGGCCAATGTGGTGGTCGGAACGCTTGCGTTCTCTGAAGGAACCCTCATGAGTTGATGCAGTCACGGGATAATCTCAAGTGATCCACGACCACCTCACACTCATCTTGCCGGTACATCAGTCATGTCTGCGCTCAAAAGTGTCAACGCATGTGGACCACCTAATTATCGTGTCTCGTACACAAATCTATATATGTAAGTCGCCTACCTAAAATCACACAGCACAACATATGAAGCGTTTGGCGGGCACCCGGGGTCCCACAAGGACCCCGGTTCTGGCAAAACAACCGGTATTTGGTAAAATGCAATGGTATTTTTTTCCTTTAAAAAAAGGTCAAACTACTTTATCTTTCTACTTCGCAGCAGAGCTGAAGAACTGCAGAATGGAAGGCTGTTTAGCTCGCAGCTTCACTTTCTTCTTGTGGGGTCGACCAGGCTTGCGTTTTCCCGCGGTGGCATCAGTGTTGGGGTCTCCTGTTTCGGTGTGCTCGGTATTGATCTCTGGGGCGTTTAGGATCGCTTCAGGCACGGCAGGATAGTAGCCGAGGTGCTCTTGTGGTATTGAGAAATACTTGGCTGACAATGACTTGATTTTCTTTGCGGATAGTTCTTTGGTTGGATGGCGAGGGAGCTGGACGCCGCGAACGGATGCTTCCCAAACACTTTTGATGTTTGCTCCAAAAAGCTCAGCCAACACTGCCTTGCGGACAGCCTCGATGTTGCTGTGCGGTATCATCGAGAATATGATCGATTGGTCATCTGGCGTACTTACCGTTTTGCGCGCCGTGCAGACACCTTGGTCAATTTCAAATAGGTAGTTGGATGTGTAGCCAGCAGGAGGCGGAGTAAAGTATTTTGAGAGAAGTGCACTCCACTCGATGAAAAATGGACGCTCTGGGTCATTGTGGTCGAGAAAAATACTGTTGACACTCTTCACTGTGTTCACTTTCTCCACCAGTGCAATAGGTGAGTAAATGTTGAGGCCACGCATGGCATTACGACACCAAGCGATGACACGGTCCGCGATATTGTGTGAATGCCCGGGAAGCAAAAAGCATAGAACCACCTTCTTGTACGGAAACACCACTGACAGCATAGCGAAAAACATCATCACTACTTTGGATTTGTTCTGTCCAACACAGTTGTCAAGCAGACTGAAGCTTATCTCCGCACCTGGTATTCCATTGCGAGCATTTTTCTGTAGAGTCGAAAGATGATAGAGGAGACGGAGGCTGCAGAGTGCATCTGCATTCTTGTCTTGCGCGCGTTCGTCATAAAAGAACACGTTGTTCTGCTTGTTTGAAATATCTGCAACGACAAAGTTTTGGATAATCAAGTTGCTGTTGAAGTAGTCAGCTGAAGGACGGGAATGGCCATAATGCGGCATCGAAATTCCTCCACCGTAATCCTCAGCTTGAATTTGGACGCGACAATACTGCTTTGCGCTGTCTTCATTCAATCGCTCGTCGCACTCAGAGCCGCGATCATGCTCGGCTTCCTCAGCGTTGTCGTTGTCGTCAAACGTGTCTGGAATGACTACAGGCGGAAGAAGTTGTTCTGGTGCGTGCAAAGCAGAGTAGTCTTTGATAAACGTCGACACAAATCGACGCTGGGCGATTGCTTCGTCGAGGTGTGTGCGCTTCTCTAAGAGGATTGTCTGCTTTTCATCTTCGGTGATATCGGACTGTTGAAGTAAGATATCCAGTCGAACACAACAATCACACACGTCTTCTGCAGTTCGTGTTAAGCGAATGCCAGGGTAGTAAAAGTGCACATACTGAGTGAAGCGTGAATAGCTTAGCGTTCTGGCGTCGGGATGGGCGCGCAACATATCATCCACATACCGAGAATGCACGACAACCCACGTCAGTTTCGGCTCTGTGAAGTACTGACGTGGGCGGCGGTGGGCGCAGGGAAAACCATCCTCGAGTATCCAAGTAGCGCAGTGAGTCTTAAAAGCACCCAGGTCCAGCTCACTAAATGCGTGCCATGGCTTGACTGGCAATCTTCTTGTGTGTAAGGTGTCAATTCCATCCTTAAGGACCTTTCTTAGCCTCGAAATACGGCTCCCACCGACTGGAATAATGGATCGGATCACGCGCTCGGATAGTCCCTGTTGTATCAACTGCAGCACCACGCCTTCAGATTGTTGCCACTCCTTGCCACCGAAGTTTGTGTCCCAAGATTCCCAATCCTGTCTTATCTGCTTCACGGTGTCAGCACCCAGGAGCTCTACTGCTCGAAGGTATGCGGCAGCTTGTCGGTCAGAACCCTTCTTCCGTTTACGTTGCGGGATTGTTGACCGCGACCCTCCTCCGCGCCGTTGCGTCATATTCGCTTGATGCTCTTGAAACAAGGGCGTCTTGCTTCTCCACACGGGGCCCACGGGCGACTTGCTGCTCTGAGAGGGCGACTTGCTGCTCCACACGGGGTCCACGGCTGACTTGCTGCTCTGAGCGGGCGACGGGCGACTTGCTGCTCTGAGCGGGCGACGGGCGACTTGCTGCTCGACACGGCCCCAATGCGCTATTGGTTTCCTAAACGATGTAGTTTTGCACTCGGTCGCCGCGACCGCAGGTCCAAAATTAAATAAATAATTCCCGCCTTTTTCGGTTTCTGTTGCGGGAACCCGGGGTCCGGCCAACCGCTTCATATGAGGGAGTAGGCATTCACATGAACCTGACTCTCATTCACCGGATGTCCTTACAGCTAACGAAGACGGGCGGGCCCTTATGCCACGTAGCATACCTAAACTAGGCGGTCATCGCAATCCATTTCGCGGGAAAAAAGCTCTGTGTTCAAAAGCTCTCTGTTTACACGTTTGCCCAGCCAAACTGGGATAAGTCTCAAGCATAGCGATACTGCTATACTCTGCTTTCGCAAATATTGCACTATTGCACGACAGGCATCATTGAATCAGGGAGTAGTTGCATCCAATAGGAGACAACCACTGAACGTGTGGTGAGCGCTGGCTCCCACCAAAACCGCGAAGACGCGGTGAGGTGAGCTGTGCTCCGCTACCAGACCGGACACGCACACAACCCAACTCTCCTCCTCCGCCGTAGATGACCTTTATCTTTATAAGATTGAGGTATATTGTGTTACTTAATCGCGTTGATCTGAACTCTAATAACCATTCTGGTTGGCATGTGCATCCATCCCAGTCTTTACTACCTACCAAGCCTTTCACCGCACGAACTCTCCAGCTGAGAAGGTCCGGGTCCTCCGGTCGTGCTGACTGACTCGAGATTGACACAAGCAACGCATCTCATGGTTGGTGGCCTACCGTACCGTAGCCATCGGCCGGAAGAGCAGAGTTTATGGTTTATGGAGCACAGTTTATTTTAGTAAACCCACCCACCACATCAACTGAAAGTAGAATTTGTAGAATATATTGCAACAATAAAAATAAAAAGGTAGTGCACGGAAGGTGTAATGGGTCTGCTTAGACCCACTACTTAAGCTTACACGTGTGCGCACGTGTATGAGGAAGCGTAGGAGTAATTTACTTAAGTTCAGTATACTTGTATCCACAAGTATACTTAAACCTAGATAAATGAACCAAACGAAAGCTTTGGTGGTAAATGAGAACTGTATTGATTGTAAATGGGGTTTCCTCCTAAAACTGATATTTCTAATGAGAGGTTCTGCCATTGGATGGCTGGCAGAACCCCTATCTATTGAATGACTCTCATTGGTAGAAAGGTGTTACTTTCTACCAGTCATATGCCTTTTGCTATGAATGTGGACCACCCTGTGGTGGTCACCTGAATGTATGCCTTAGTGCATGTTGCACTAAGGTAGGAGGTGAACCGAATGTGTAGCCCCGCTACACCATCCCCCCGTTAGGATTTGACGTGCCGGTCTCGACACGTCAATCCGTATTTTCTTCGGGAGAACACGTGCTCATTCCCAATGAGCACGCCAACGACGTCTTCGTCCAAGACGCCGGCCGCTTCGGCAACAGCAAGTGCTGTCGTCGCCTCCAAGGCGACGACGGCCGCTGCCTCAGCCACGACCGCTACTGACATCGCCTCGACGGCGATGTCGACAAGCGCGGCAACAGAGAGTCGCCTCTCTGTTGCTGGATACCACTCGAGATGGCATGAGAAACATACCATCCGAAACAAGAAAGGCAAGATCATTGCTGTCGAAACCGGAGTGGGTATCTACTCTCCGGGTGGAGAGGGAGTTCCCCTCGACTACGGAAGCGAAGTCGAGGAGGGGGAATTTGAAGGAGACAAGGACACCTTGTCTCTGGGCCACACTGACCCCAATGTGGGTCTGCGTCGTCCACGCGAGGACGGCTCGAACGCTTCGAGCCCGAAGCGTTCGCGCAGCGGCAGTGGAACACCGCTCGCTGCCGCCGGAGCCTTGACGACTCCGCGGGATGGAGATGACTCCGCTCCATCCGCTGTTGTTGCGGCCTCGCGCACTGAGCCAGTGCGCGAGCCGTGGATGCCGTCTCAATCTGAGATCGGCAGACGATTCGGTGCGACCGCGCCACCGAATCTGTACGCGCTGTACTCGTGCAACGCCATCGTTGACGATGATGTCGCGAAGCGAGTACACTTTGATCCGTTAACGAATCAAAGGCGCGACTACTACATCGGGCTCTTCCATGAGCTCCGATGGTTTGCGAGCAAGAAGACTTCTCGCAGAAGCAAAGTGCCCGAGTGGCAGGCACTTTGTCAAAGTTGGAGTGCCTTTGTTGAAAACTTCAACAAGAACCCCGCTGGCTATCGCGACCGGATTAGCCAGGCGCGGGAGCGCTACGAGAAGTTCTCGAAGCGTGGTAAACTTGAACGACTGCACCATGGTGCAGTCGGTATTGGACTTCCTTGCGCAGTGCCTTATGACACTGCTTGTGAGTACTGCTACCCCGGAGCAGTACGCATCACCGAGCGGGACGTCAACGGGTACACGTCCATGTGTGTACCTGACGACCTCAAGACCCTGCGCGCCAGTTTTCAGGCGCAGGCGTCTTCTAGTGCTGCGGATAATCGCAGCACTTATCCGAGTGCTGTAGGCGACTACAGCGCTCGCCCAAGTTTTACGCCCTTCGGCGGAGGTGGCGGTGGCGGCCTTCGTACGCCGTCACCATTTCCGGAATGTCCTCCATCAGGACATTCCGTGATTCCCACGTATCGTGTTGGGGAGGAAATCCTCTCCAACGAATACGAAAATGAACCGGACCTCGGGTCTGGTTCCGATGACCAACAACTCGCTGGACGATCCAGCGAGTTGCCCCGCGTGCGTCTCGCAACGGGTGTGTGTGGGGGGGGGCGGGAAGACGCCCCGGGTTTGGTCAACCAAACCTTGAGTCTCGCTTGGAGGCTGTTGAGCGTCTCCAAGCGTCGCAGTTCGCTGCTCTGCGTCAGGAGCTGAGCTTGTTAAAGGCTCAGCTCGCGGAGGTTGCGCAGACGACCTCGAACGTAAAGGTCGAGGTCGGGACGAGGCTCTCTGGCGCCTTGAAGCGCGTCGCCGCGCTCGAGAGCGCTTTGGCGAGTCACCAGACGTAGGTGACTCGTGCCTGCACGTACGGCTTCAGTCGCCCAACGTAAAACGTTGGGTGCAAGCGCATGCTGGACGGTATGTCCAGTGTGTACGCGTTGCCATGCTTCGCCAACACGGTGAATGGCCCAATGAAGCGCGGAGCAAGCAAGCTTGCTCCGAAATCGGAAACTGCATGTTTAGCTAGGTTCTGCGTAGCTAACAGAACTAATGAACCAACTTTGAATTCATTTGTGTTTCCCCTGCCGATGTTATCGGCATTCAGCTTCTGTCGATCGACAGAAGCTGCTATTGCGTCCTGGACAAACCGAATTACGGCTTGTCGGCGCTGGACAAAGTCCATTGCATCCGAGCTGAACCCCTGGTTCAGTTCGTGCTCCTTGTTCGCAGCAGGCCCGGCCTGCGCGTGATGTTCGTTGTCGTTTAAAGTGTCTACGCCCGTCGTAGACACTGTCTTGTCGTCGCCATGACTGCGCGCAGTACGTGCGCGAGTCGTCACAGCTGATACATTGCTTGTATCAGCGTGCTTATCCGGTTGTTTTGAATTAACCGGATATCCTCCCCCACTTAAGGAAGGAGCTACCGCACCGAGTACGCTCGGTACGCGTGGGTGCCTCATGGCATTCACGTAGAACGGTGTGTGTCCTGTCGAGACATGCACCGAGTTGTTGATGGCGAACTCCGCCATCGGCAAGCAGTCGCTCCATTGATGGAACGAGTGCGCGTAGCTCTTCATGGTGTCAACCAGCACGCGGTTGACACGCTCTGTTTGTCCGTCGGTCTGCGGGTGATCCGCAGTCGACATGGACAACTGCGTCCCAAGAAGTGTAAACACTTCTTGCCAGAATCGCGCTGTGAAGCGCGGATCCCGATCCGACACGATGTCGAGTGGCATGCCATGGTGTCTAAACACCATGTCAACAAACAGACATGCCGTCTGTTTGGCTGTCACCTCGGCTGGTACTGCAGCAAGATGCACCATCTTGCTGAAGCGGTCAACAAAGACCACAATACCAGTCCTCCGCTTGTTGTCTTGCGGAAGACCAAAAACAAAGTCCATTGAAATGGACCGCCAGCACTCCGACGGAGTCGGTAGTGATTGAAGCGGAGCCTGCGAGTTGGGCGCAGGCTTCACGCGCTGGCATACCTCGCAAGCACGAACGTACTTGCGTACCCACTTGTACTGGTGACTCCAATAGAAGTCACGCGTGAGAAGCAAATATGTCTTCTCACGGCCAGGATGTCCCGATGTCGGGGCATCGTGGTACTCGTACGTGATCTTGAGCTTCAGCTCATGATCATCCGGCACGACAATGCGATCTGCGTTGTCGTCAACTGCGCTGTAAAGCAGCAGACCATTGTGTACACGATAACGGTGTACACGGGCACGAAGTGGTTTGGCCAGCTTCTGACGAGACTTGTCAGAAGGTGTGGAGAAGTACTCCAACAACTGCTTCGCATCCGCGTCATGTGCGTATGCGGCCTTCACGTCGTCCAACAAGGACGACGAGGGTGTAGTCGTCCTGACGACGCCAACTGTGTTGGCGTCGGCCTCGTGCACTGCATAATCTGGTCGACGCGAAAGTGCGTCGGCCACGACATTCAACCTTCCAGGTTTGTACTCAACCTGGAAGTTGTATTCAGCAAAGAATGACAGCCACCGTGCCATTCTTTGTGATATGTGCGGCGACTTGATCGCCGTACGCAACGATGCGTGGTCGGTGTAGACCACGAATGGTCTACTCCCAAGTAGATACACTCGAAACTTTGCGAGTGCATACTTCATGGCAAGGAGTTCCTTGTCATGTACCGGGTAATTGCGCTCAGCTGGCTTCAGCTGACGCGATTGGTAGTAAACCACACGATCACGACCTTCGTGATCGAGTTGCATCAGTGCGCATCCGATCGCGAAATCGGATGCATCGCACACAACGTGGAATGGGCGATCTTGGTCGGCCACCGCCAAGATCGGCGCCTCAGTCAAGCCCTGCTTGACTGCTTCAAAGGCCTGCTGACAATCAGCAGTCCATTCCCATGCAGCCTCTTTCTTTAAGAGCTGCGACAGCGGGCGAATCTTGCCCGCGTAGTTGCTCACGTACTTGCACAAGTACGTGGCGAGTCCAAGGAACTGCCGCAGTTCCTTTACATTTGAAGGCGTAGGCCATTCATTGATCACGCTGACCTTTCCTGGGTCAGGGCGTACGCCGTTCTTCCCCACGAGACACCCAAGTACGGGTATCTCGGTCGCCCCGAAGATACACTTCTTCAGGTTCGCGTAGAGCTTGTGCTTTCGCATGAGCTCAAGCAACTTGCGGAGATGCTCTGTATGCATCTCCACATCCGATTTCCCATTCACAGCCCGGCTGTGAATGAACACGTCGTCGAAATAGCTCGGTGCGAAGTCGCGCACCGAGCGCAACAAGTGCGTGACGCACCTGTTGAACGTCGCTGGGGCGTTCTTCAGCCCCTGCGGCATCACGAGCCACTCCCAGAGCATGCCGCTCGGAGTGCTTACCGCTGTGAGAGGGATATCGCTCTCACGCATGAGGATCTGATAGAACCCGTCTCTCAGATCCAGAGTACTGAAGATAGTACTCGAGGTCATCGAATCGATGATCACATCTTTTCGAGGTATCGGCGTCTGCGCCGGTACCGTCGCATCGTTCAGCTTGTTGTACGCATGAACGATGCGCTACCCGCCCTGTGGCTTCTTGACACAGAACGTAGGCGCGCTGTGCGGGGACTTCGATTCCCGCACTTGTCCTGCATTGCGACGACTTTCAAAGAAGTGTCGATTGCCTTGACTTGGTCGCGCGGCAGTGGCCACTGTCGCGTAACGCAATACTTCGTTCTCGGCACGAGATCAATCTCGTGCTGAACACCCTTGTCCTGCGGTAACTCCGCAGGAATGTCGTCCGGGAGTACATCCTTGTACTCACGCAGGACCTTGTAAAAGGGGCTCGCCTTGAGCGAGTCCCAGCCTTGCTCGTCGAAGCGTTCCTTCTTCGACTTCGCGCTGAGGGCGTCCGCGCCCTCAGAGATGAGCTGATTCAGCTCTTCTGCTTCACACGTCATCCTCTCGACGTCCGAGAGGATGCAGATCTGCTCGATGCGTCCATCGTGCAGTTCCCGAGCGAAACGCTTCCAGCTTGTGACTGAGAGCGACATCAACTCCAACGCTAACGTCGGAGGATTATCCAGCCTCATCTTCTTGTATTGGAGACCAATACTTGTACGCGTCAAGACACTCAATGTCTCGACGGTCGTCTCCAACTCCTGTGTCTGCCCGGCAGACACTGCTTGTAGCGTCTCGGTCCCTGACCGAGACTTGCGCAGCTTTTCTCGCTTGCGCCGTTCACTTCTCGTGCGGAGCCCGGCTCCGCGAGTTTCTTCTTGTCCAGGCCCGGCCGTGGACAGTTGTTCCTTGTATTCGCCGGCGGGTTTTACCCGCGGGCGCACGCGTTCAAGCCCGGCTGCACGCGAACTCGCAATCATTTCTGGTGCGGGACGTTTGCAACCGTTCGCACTGCTTGCAGCGTCGGCTCCCAGAGCCGACGCGCCTTCTTTACCTCTACGCCTAACGGCGGAGTGTCTTTCGACAAATTGTGTGTCGACATTATCTGTCGACACGACCGCGTCGCCCCGGACGCTTCGAGACCCTCTCGAATCCGATGGAATCAGGCCCTGCTGATTCGGTTCACATCTTCTCCCAACGACTCTCGCAGTCGTTGGCGTTCGCTTGGGGTGACCGGAGACAGCCGCATTCCGCGCTGTCTCTAGTGGAGGGCCGCATGCACCACGCGGTGCATGTGCTGCGCCGACAGGGCCATCGCTCTCTGTCGCGCTGCTGCTGCTCCCGAAGCGCACGATCGTGCGCTTCATCCAGTCGATCACCGGATCATGCCGTGCAAGCCACGGCATGCCCAACACCATATCGAACTTATCGTCCAGTTCCAGGACGATAAGCTCGTCGACGAACTCCTTCTCTTGATAAGAGAAGCGTACGCGTACGATACGCTTCTCGGTTCTAACAACGACACCCGTTGCTAGTCTCACTTCCAATAGACTTCGAGGTGTTTTCACCTCCTCGAAGTCAAGCCTTGGAAGGCTCTGCAGTCGAACAAAGTTGTTCGACGCACCACAGTCCACTAGAGCACGAAGAGACTTCTCTCTCTTCGAGCTTACCTTCAGGATGACAAGGTTCGGCTTGTCATCTTGCTTCTTGCAGTGAGATTGACTCTCACTGGGGGCAGCGATCTCCATTGCAGCGTGTCCGATGTCGACACGCTCGATCGCATCACCAGCAGGGCGCCCCGCGCCTGCTGGTCCCTTTAGTTTTTTGATTGCCCGTGGCGATACCCAGTATCGCCACGACGGCTCCTCGCCGCGTGCACAGGTGCTGTGCACTCGCGGGCGTAGTGACCGATGTTTCCGCAGCGGAAACAACGCACATTCGTTGATCCACGACGCTGCTGGTTCCCAGCAGCGGTCGCACTCGAGAGGTCCATTGGTTCGGGACCTCCCGACGGCCTTGCCACCGGTCGTGGCATTAGCCGTGGGGCGTTCACATGCAGTTTAGCCTGCCGCAGGCTAAACTCTTCTTGCATTGCAAGCGCAATTGCAGCCTCGAGAGTATTTGGATACTCTCGGAAGAGATAGGTCTTCACAGGCCCATCTCTAAGGCCCTTCATGAACGTGACGACCTTTGTCGCCTCGTCGATCGGGTTGGTCACGATATTCGAGACCAAGTACCGTGCTCTTTGGGCGTAAGCATGCACGTCATGCTTGCCCTGTTGCAGATCGAGGAACTCCGCCCTCGATCGGAACTCGTTCTGCGGGGGCTCAAACGCTAGTTTGAGCTCCTCCTTGAAATCCTCGTACGTGCTAAAGCACGTAGGATCTGTGAGTCGGCGTCCGTACGCCCAACTCCTTGCTCGTCCGCCAAGACATGACATGGCGAACGCAACCTTCGACAACGGGTCGACGATACGTCGAGCCGTAATGGCAGTGTCGACCTCGACAAGCCAACGGAGGAGAGGCTCCCCCTCTCTTCCAACGTAGCTGCTTACGTGGAGTTTCAATGACTCCACGCGCGGTGTGGCCGATGGCGACACCGAAGTTCGAGCAGCGGTTTCACGCTGTTCCTTCACGATGAAACCCAGAGCAACACCGTGTTGCTCCGTCGGTGATAGCGTTCGCAACATCGTTGCTACCGCCGCTTCCCCAATGACTGTTGACAGTCGTTGGAGGGCCTCCCACTCTGGTTCCGACAGGTGGGGGCAGTCTGCACGCGCAACATGCGTTGCAGACGTGTTTGGGCTACCCACGGACATGTTACTGTCCGAGGGCAGGTTCTCAGCCCCGCGTTCGTATTCCATACGAACGTGTTAGTCGGTCGTTGGACGGACTACAAAGTGCTACCAGGTGTAATGGGTCTGCTTAGACCCACTACTTAAGCTTACACGTGTGCGCACGTGTATGAGGAAGCGTAGGAGTAATTTACTTAAGTTCAGTATACTTGTATCCACAAGTATACTTAAACCTAGATAAATGAACCAAACGAAAGCTTTGGTGGTAAATGAGAACTGTATTGATTGTAAATGGGGTTTCCTCCTAAAACTGATATTTCTAATGAGAGGTTCTGCCATTGGATGGCTGGCAGAACCCCTATCTATTGAATGACTCTCATTGGTAGAAAGGTGTTACTTTCTACCAGTCATATGCCTTTTGCTATGAATGTGGACCACCCTGTGGTGGTCACCTGAATGTATGCCTTAGTGCATGTTGCACTAAGGTAGGAGGTGAACCGAATGTGTAGCCCCGCTACAGAAGGTGACTGATCTCCCCGCAGCCCTCTGCCAGGCCGCTTAGATCTCTACCGGGCTAATTCCAAACTGGCATTGTTTTTTTTTTTTTATGTCTTTCAGGTTTCTTACAACTGGACAGGCCAGAGGCACAGTGTCCTTAGCTACAGCCACGCGGTCCAGGCTCGCCGTCGGAGTTCCCGTTGGCACTGTCCAAACTGTTTATGTATAGTACAAACTGTACCCGAATGGATCACTTCCCCCCTCCCCCACCTCTTGGAGGTTAGTGTGGTGCTGAAGAAAAACACCTACCCTCAGAGCTCTGGCGTGGCAAACGTGGCCGTGCGGGCAGTGTAGTAGGGCTTAACGCCAGATTTCGAGAGCATTAGCGAATGTCCGAGAACAACTGGCACCTGCATGCGCGACAACACAGAGTCGCTGCTTTACCTCAGCAATATCGGCAGGGATCTACACCTGCCTAGCGTTTGTTACCCAAATATGTCTTTCTTCACTCCACTGATCATCTTGCTCTTCACTGTCCATGCTACGCGCATCCCGCTGCAGCGCACGAATCTCGTCCGCCGTAGGCCAGACAAACTCAGGTTCCTCCAATGGGGAAACACGCTCCACGAATGCAAGTCGAGCGACGTGTCCGGAGCTGTACTCGTCATTTGGTGTAGCACCAACACCCCAGCGGCTCAGAAGGTCGCTCCACGTGCTTAAACACGTAGCGAAACGCCAGCAACGATATCGCCCACCTCTGCAGCTTTTCCGCCTGATACCTCGTCATGGCACCATCCGTTGCGCACGGATCGAATATGTAGTCCAGGTTGCGATGATTAGTGTACAACCGGAACCCTTTAGGTAGCAGCAGCAAGTACTCCAGCCTACGCGTAGCCTCAATAATGGCGAGCGCCTCCTTCTCAATGGTAGGCCAACGCGCAGCTGCTCCAACAAAACGCCCACTCAGGAAGGCTAGTGGTCGGTGTTGCTGCTCTTCCAAATGGAAATTGCACTTCGTGTGTGTCCAGCTGACTTACAACGGCGCCCCAAAAAAGTTTGGCTCGCGTCAGTGTAGAGACATTCTTCAGCTGTCGGGCTCGGGTGCGCTAGTGGCGCCATGCTCAGCAAGGTTTTGCGCACGTCCTCGATCCCAGCGACCTCCTTGGCACTCCAGTCGGCGTTCTTGAGCATGATCTTGGGAAGCATCTTCTTTTTTCTGGTACATGTTGCCTTGACAGCGCATTCGAGAACATGATACAGGATGACCGTAATGCGAGTGTATTCTGGTATGCTCTGTCGCATCCAATTAGCGGTACACAGATACTGCTGCAAGTCGGCAGACGCCTGAGGCAACTGCATGTCAACACGACTCTGCACTCTCTCGGGGCGAAGCTTCACCCCTGCCGCTGACACGCCACTTCGCTCCAACCCTGAAGAACTGGCACGTCTTGATTTGCAGTTTCAGTCCAAACGCCTCACAGCGAAAACCTTGTCTAACACATCCATCAGAGCCTGCTCATCCTTTGCATGCCCAGGACACCATCCAGCCACGCGAGTATCCCTTCAACGAGCAAGTCCCTGAAAATCTCTTCCGCCATGCCCTGGCACTAAGCCACTGCACCAGTAGCTCCCATCGAAACTCGCGCTGGGGTGTAAATACCATGGTACGTCACGAATGAGTAAACTCCTGAGAGTCTGGATGGAAATGCTGCTGTCCATAGCCTCGGAACTAGTCAAGAACGAAAAGCACTTTGGTTCCATCTGTTTCGCCAAACACAACATCTAGCTTTGGCATTGGTCAATACATGGGCTCCGTCTTCTCATGGACACTACGTGTGTGTATTGTCATCCTTGGATCGGCTGTCGGGTCCGCATCCTGCTCACGCTTCCTCACAACTCTCGGTGCTGGGATCTTTTCAAAGGGCTTGATCGCTAGACATGTCGTGGAGCTTGTCGTAGTGCTGGAACGATTCACAGAAGCAGGCCTTAGCTTGAAAGCGGTCAAGTGTTCCTTTGCGTCGACAAGAATGGAATATTTGGGTCACGAACTTACAGCTGCGGGCATACAGCCAACTAATATATTGGTGAAGGCCATTGTGGACTTCCTACGCCTACAGGCGATGCGCAAGTTTGGAGATTTGTTGCGTTGGCAGGCTATTATAAAATGTTTGTACCGGAGTTTGGCGCGAAGTTATCGCCATTAACGCGTTTGCTACGAAAGACAAGTACATGGGAGTGGAGAGCAGAGCAAGCAGAAGTGTTTGCATGGGCCAACGTCTGGTTGAGTACTAAGCCAGTGCTGGTATACCCCGATTATAGCTTGCCGTTCAAGCTGACTACGGATGCTTCAAAAACAGGATTAGGCGCAGTGCTATTGCAGGATCAAAGACATGGGGATCTGTCAGTTACTTATGCATCCTAGGTGAACAACCCGACGGACAAGAAGTACATCTTTTCCGAACTGGAGTGTTTGGCAGTCGTATGAGCAGTAAGACTGTTTAGACCGCAGATTTATGGACGCAGATTTACGATTGTCACCCACCACGTGGCATTGAAGTGGATTATGACCGCAAAAAAAACGGCAGGACGTCTGCATAGGTGGGCCTAGACGCTTCTAGATTACAATTTCGATATTGTATATCGGCCTGGTAGGGAGAATTGCGTGGCAGATGTACTGTCCAGAGGTCCCACCGTTGTATGCAAGAACATGGTAGGAGCAGAACACGATATTGAAACCGGTGACGAGTCAGCCATACGGCGACAGCAGTAGATGACAGTTGTAGAACTGTCCGTACGAGTACAGCAGCAAGACGAGCACAGGGTAGGCATTCACGAACGCGTACGACAACACGGATACTGTGAGTCGAGCGGTTTGGTAATGACAGTTGCAGCAAGTGAGCGTGCGAGTACAGATGACAGTACAATAAGCACAGTGACAGCGAGTGATGAAACCAGCTCTTGTACAACAGAAGAGGTGCAGCTATCAGAGTCACACCCAGTAGTACGAATAGCAAAGCGGGATTTGGCGGAATTAGCTGGGCAACAGCTTCGAGACAGGACGATGGTGGTACGAGCACTACGCGTCAATGCACCTATGGCCTAGTAGCAGCCGCAAGAGATCAACACTGGAGAAGCCGTAGAAGTAGCGGTTGACCGCGCTGCAGCAGGCGTCGTGCATGCTGAGGCGATTCGCCGAGTAGAAGTGGCAGAACTCGGTATAAGGTAAACGGTCGGTTTAAGACCGCAGATCTAGTTTAAGGCCAACAATGGTTTACCCAATGAAAGTGGCAGAATAAAATTAGAGTCGTATCGTTGGCTATATTTAGATCGTCACGTGTTTCCACCTTTCCCTTCCATTTTTTTATCTCACTCGTCGTCGCACCAGCAATTGTCACGGGTACAATCCCGTGTACCGCCAAGACGCCGTCGCAACTCGTGACCCAACGACCTCGGAGGTTGCAACTCTTTCCTCGACGGAGATCTGATCGATTGCAATTTCCGTCGGTTTCAGCGATCCTGCCCTTGCACTTAATATAGATACCGCGATCGGCTCGCAGCAACTCTAAACAAACAATCAATAAGTCTTCTTCTTTCCAACTTTCCCCTCAAGTGCCCCAAAAGACTCACGTTCAAGTCGCTCTGTATCAGAGCACGTGACAGCAACCGCTACAATACTGAGATGGTCTTAACCGAGCAAGCAGAAGATTGATGCGGTTGAGGCAGTACGCAGCGGAGCAACTGTCAAGGAGGTATCAGCGTCAATGAAGATACCAGACAGGAATGTGCGCAAGTGGGTTGCTGCTGATAAAGAGCCGGCTACAGCCGGCAATAGTGAGTCTTTGCAATTCGATAGACGGCGGGGACCAAAACGGCTGCTCTCTCGTGATGCAGAGGACAGTATTTACGAGTGGGTTATCGGTCGACAGTTGGTGGGGGCTCCGGTGAATCGGCAGGACATCATTCGTAAAGCCCTGAGATCTCACAGCTCGTCTGTGGCTCTACAGTTGGAGAAGGGTGGTATCACAGATATGTAGAACGTTACCCTCAACTTACTACGAGAACCTCACAGTCTGTGGCCATAGTTCGCAATATGGTGACCGATTCTGACGTGCACATGCTCTTTGGTTCGTTAGCAAAAGCTATCATAGAGAACAAGATGCATGGATCCCGCGTCTTCAACGTCGACGAGACGGAATTCGAAAGCGCACGGATAACAACACGAGTTTTAGTGCTTAGGGGGTCTAGGAATGTGTGGCACAGTGACCCAACAACAAGTTTTCATTTCTCAATTGTTGCGTGTAGTAGCGCGTCCGGCTTCGTCGTGCCGACTCTTTCCATTTAGCCAGGTGAGCGTGTTGAGAATGATATTTTGGACGGATACAACATTCCTGGGGCTGCAGTGACCACAACTGAAAAAGCTTTCATGACTACTGCTAGAACCTTTTCTGAATGGCTCCAATTTCTTTCGAGCGCCGTTCCGATCCCTGTGAAACGGCCGTTGATGCTGCTAATGAACGACTGCTCTTCGCACTTGTCGATCGATATGATAGATGCTGCCGAGCGTCAGCAGATTCTGTTGGTATGCCTGCCTGCGAATGGCACGCATCTGTTGCAGCCACAAGATGTCGCAGTCTTTTCCGCTTTCAAGGACAAATTTAAGGTACTGATCGATGAGCTGATTGGATGTTTATCTCAAAATGCTACAGAATGGTCTATTTTATGTTCCAAACCCTTGTTTTATGTTGCATTTGCATCCTCCTGATAACGATGCATACATTTTGAGCACCATGATGCTACGACTACTGTATTCCAATTTAATAGAATGTATTTTGCCTTGTATTGATCGTATCACACTATTGATTCACTTGCCAATGCCAAAATTTAGGTTCAATCTCGATCATTCACTTATCTGACAACAACGTAGGAAATTCGTGTTGCAGATTGATATTGGTTAAAATTATGCGATCCGACGCCGTTTGTCAGCAGGTTGAAGGCTGCTAGGTTGTGCTTCTCGGGTAAGGCGCAACACAGTAGTGACAGAGAGCTCGTCTAACCTCCTCTTCCGCGTTGATGGTGATAGCGTGAAATGTTCCATCCCAGTACGAAATAGCTCAGCTGACTGTTGTTCATTCATGTTGGCTGGTATCGTCGACTCTGCCAATGCAACCCCCTGGATATGTGTCGTATCATCACAGCCCAGTCAGAAAAGGTTTTGTTCATGGCACGGCTGGGTAAGTCATGACTGTGCACCCTTTTCAGCGGCGGGTGGCCTTTTTGTTTGTCGCCAAACCACCAAAGTTGCCACGCCCCAAACGGGCCCACTCGTGGGAACACAAACGATTTCGGGAGAAGATGGAATTTTCCATCGTAGTAGTGAGCCATTTGGCCATCTAGCCGGCTGTCGGGATGTTGTGGCGTACGTTCTTGCGCCTGTGATAGTCCAGCACGTTCCAGCAGTTTTTCAATAGTTGACTCCAGTTGCTCCTTCGTAATGTTTCCTGCCGTCACTCCTTTTTCTTCGATTAGGTTGCTAAAGCCCGCTAGCAACACCGGCGGTAAATTGTCGATAGAATTTTGCATCGCCAGAAGCTGCTTGTAGAGCTCAACATGAGGGGGTATGCCTGTCGGCTTCATCCGCGGTGACAAATCACTTGCGGTCACTAAAGTAGAGCGCATCTCGTCTAGTATTTGGTTGTCTCTGAACAGGTACGTAGACAGCAGCGGGTGTGATGCTGGAAGCGTCTCCCGAAGATAATCAGCATGGTAGACGAGAGATGCGATGCAAAACCTGAGGATGCCTTGAAGCGTGCTTGCGTTTGTTAGCGCAGGGAACATCTCCTTGATGCAGGCACTCACACTGGTGTCGTCATTATTGGCAAAATGGGGTGGAAGAATGGCAAACTCCGCACGATTTAATGATAAGCCAGCCACAACGCGTCCCAGGTATTGGTCTCCCGCAGATTCGTAGCGAATATAGCGGTCTTGTACGCCACCTAAAGACCAGCCCACCCTCAAACATACGCTAGCAATTGAGGGTCCACCAGTTGTGCCACTACAGGAAAATGTAGCGACACCCTTGCGAATGGAGTGAGTACCGTAATGGTTGAGACCAGTCTTCTCGCCGATAAGTTGTCTTAACGCTGTACCAAATCGAGACTTTTGTTGTGATCCAGTAAACATAGGCCCAGGTTGTTGTGTTGGTCGGCTAGCCAAGTCAATTGCCAGTGCAGTGACCCAGCACGTTAAGGGGCTTAACGGGTTCGCGTAGATGTGCCGTGGATCTTTCGGCCCATTCCCCTCCTGGTTCGTCTTGGACTTGTGCAAAACGCACCCGACGCTATCATCATGCGCGCTCAGGTGCTCGGTACAAATGGTCTGGACAGATTCCGATCGGCACATCAAGTTCCACTGAGTAGTAAGAAAAAAATGAGCAAACCCAGCGTCTTGACGGACCAATGTTGACTTATAAAGCTCTTGGTACAGCGAGTATGGCAGTGGATCCTTGCCAGACTCGGTTGGCACTCCAGACTGATATTTAGAGGCCTCCAGCCGCTTCAATCCTGAGAAGAAAGTCGACATGCTCTTTTCGTACGAGGAAGGGAGTGATAGTTCTTGACGGCGATAGAGATCCTTGATGGCACTGCGGAAACCATTCAACGTGCTGACACCAACTGTCTTGCGCTTTTCAAGCAAGAATGCCTCGAAGTCATATGTCGTGAACTGCTGGAGATCTATTTGACCACCCTTCTCGAAATATTTGTGCGATTCATTCTTTTTGGTCTCCACAATCCACCGAGATATCGCACGAAGGCTGCCAGCGTAAGCCTGCTGCGTTCGCTTTGATATGCAGGCATCTCGAACGTCCTTTGCAGTGACCTCTAATGCTTCCGCCGTTGTCGCACCAGCACGACGGGGCACCATCGTGCCGCTGGTAATGACCACGGCCGTGTCCGTAAGCAAGTCGCTGGTGCTGCTGGCCACCGACCCGCCGCCTTGGTCACGGAAGTGGCGCTGTTCTTGATCGCGGGCGAGTCGCTGGTGCTGCAGACCACCGAGCCGCCACTGCTGCTTGGCGCTGCAATGATCTTGCTCTTGGGCGGCGCTGTGGGCATCGTTGAGCAATGTGCGAGTCTGGAGGGGACTTGGCAAGTGGATTTATAGGAATGCATTATAAACGTCGGATTTGGAGGCTACGAAGCCGGGCTCATTTTCCACAACACATGCCGCTATACAAACGTGAAGATTATCGACCCGCTCTCATTGCAAATGATAGTAAAAACAGTGGCGCATTTTCCTACGATCCCATACAAGTAGATGTCGGCCACGAAACAGCGACAATCGTGGATTAACCGAGCAGAAAGATCATCCAGGATAAATACCTAAACTAGTGTGTTATACTCAAACTAATGTGTCCCACCCTATATTTAAAGTTGAAGCTGGTGCAGTATCAAGATCCATACTCCCGTCACTAGCAAATCACCCGAGGCGACGCCAAGCCAGCCATGCCCGAGTCTCCGAGCAAGAAGCAGAAAGTGGACAGTCTGCGGACAGCGCACAACCTGATCGATGGGTCCTTCGTGGCCCCCAAGGGGGACAAGTACCTGAACGTCATCAGTCCGTCCTCCGGCCTCGTGATCGGCAGGTGCGCGCTGTCCACGGACGATGACGTGCAGCTGGCGGTGGCCAAGGCCCAAGAAGCCTTCATCGAGTGGCGTCAGACGACCGTCAAGACGCGCGCGGCTGTGATGCTCAAGTTCCACGCTCTCATGATGCAGCATCAAGGTGAGGAGGACGGTAACTAGCAAAAGTAGGACGTTAATTGCTCATTTTTGTGCTGCCGGTAGACGAGCTGGCGGACATTGTGGTGCAGGAGAACGGCAAGAACCGCACGGAGGCGCTCGCCAGCGTCCTCAAGGGCAACGAAACGGTGGAGTACGCGTGCAGCCTGCCGCAGCTGGTGCAGGGCCGTACGCTGCAGGTCTCGCGCGGTATCACGTGCCAAGAAGTGCGCGACCCGCTTGGGGTTGTGGCGTGCATTGTGCCCTTCAATTTCCCTATTATGGTCCCCATGTGGACGATCCCCATCGCCTTGACCATGGGCAATTGTGTCATCTTGAAGCCCTCGGAGAAGGTAAAGCAGAAGTCAAGTGGCAAGCTTTGGTGGATGCTGAGCTAATGGTGGATTTGAGTGCAGGTGCCGCTGACAATGGCACGTGTGGCCGAGCTGCTGCTGGAAGCTGGAGTCCCCAAGGGTGTCTTCCAGGTGAGCTTGCTTTTGCATGGGGTTGGTGGTTTATGCTAACGATTTGAGTGATTGGTGGCCAGATCATCAACGGCACGGTGGACCCGGTGAACAGCTTGTGTGATCACCCTGGTGTTGCCGCTGTCACGTTCGTTGGCTCAAGCCGCGTGGCACAGCTCGTTGCACGTAGATGCCGGGCTCTCGATAAGCGAGTGCTAGCGCTGGGCGGAGCGAAGAACCATTTGGTGGCTCTTCCGGACGCAGACGGTGAAGTCGCTTCCAAGGATATCGTCGCTTCTTACGCAGGCTGCGCTGGACAGCGCTGCATGGCTGCGTCGGTGCTCTTGCTGGTGGGAGACTGCTCGGCGCTGCTTGATAAGATCGTCGAGAAGTCACAAGAATTGACTCGTGGAACCGAAGCTGGCCAAGTTGGTGCTCTCATCGATGACGGATCGAAAACGCGAGTGCTGAAGTACATCAACGAAGCGGAGGCTGCTGGTGTGAAGGTGTTGGTGGACGGTCGATCATGGGCCAAGGAGTCGAAGGGGTCGTGGGTGGGGCCAACCGTGCTGCTGCACACGAACCAGGACGATGCTGCCATGAAGGACGAGATCTTCGGCCCTGTCCTCTCTGTATACCACGTGAGTTCGTTCGACGAGGCGCTGCAGATCGAGAACGGCAACGACTATGGAAACGCTGCCGCCATTTACACGTCGAATGGTGCCTACGCTGAATACTTCCAGTCGCGTTTCCGCGCCGGCATGATCGGAGTCAACATCGGCATCCCCGTGCCGCGCGAGCCGTTCAGCTTCGGCGGCATGTACGGCACGAAGAGTAAGTTTGGCGACATGGACATCACTGGCGACGGCTGCGTCGAGTTTTTCTCCACACGGCGCAAGATCACCTCCAAGTGGAGCACGGCGATCAACCCGGGTGACGCGGCCAACTTCAGCGGCCAGCTCTAAGCGTCTGCGGAAGGAAGGCCTTCATCAGAGCTGCAGGAAGTTTACTGAAGAGCAGGAAACATCGAGGAAAGCCGTCAAATGCAGCAAGAATGCATTGTATTGCACAACCATGCTCTTGGTACGTTATTGTTTCTGTTAGCTACAACGTGGTCGTGTTGCTGCTCGGCGCCGTAGAACTGGTAGTGCTAGTTGATCCTCGAGGAACCAGCTCCAGAATGCTGTCATTCGGAACACCGACGCCAGCTGAAATGGTCGGGAACGAGACAAGCGTCCACTCCTTGTTGCCAGACGCTATGAAGAAGGGCAATGAACCAGCCCAGTGGCCGTACGAAATCGTCCACGCAAAAGCTGTCGTGCTGTCGACTGTTACTTGAGCCACTTGAATGTCGTCGTACTGGATGAGCTCACGAAGGGCTGCCGTCAACGAAGCTGGATCCGCTTTACTGGCTGCAGAGACTGCGACTCCATCGCGTGTCAGGGCCAGCGGAACTTGTAGATCGCTTAAACTTGACGTCGATCCCGTGAAAATGAGTCTCTGAAGCTTTTGCACGGGAGTAATACTCCACTTGCCGACGGCAGTGTATGTCGAAGCCAACGAAGACCACGATGAAGACAGAACGGGGGCAAGTGCGAGCGGGCACGCACTGCGGCTGTAACACGCGCTCGCGTTCACGAGCTTGCGCCAGGACGCACCGTTCACATCCACACTAGACGTACCATTGGCAATAGCTGCTGGAAGACACGAATTCACGCCAGCTTCGAGCGAAAGTTTGGTGCCTACCTCGTCACCTCGAGCCAGTTTAAGAATGGCGTCGGCCAGCGGTGTCGATGATGTCGAAGAATCCGTGGCAACAGTGACCGTTGTGGACGTTTGGTACTGCATAACGCAGTCAGCCATGGCGGCGCACTTGGCATCGCGGAGACAGACATCCAGTGCTAGTCGCTTGCACTCGGCGCACGTTTCAGTTGGCGTGGGATCTGTGGTAGCCGCATAGGGAACTGGACCACTAGCAGATACATATCGAACGCGTACAGTTGGAGTTGTGACTGTCGTTATCGTGGCTCCAACCGCTTGTGTCTGCGCGTCGCCAGCCACGACTGTCAAAGTGGGCATCGGGCCCACAAGACCGTCATAGTAGAGATCGACGGACAAAGCACCAGTAGTGTTGGCGTTCACAACAGCCGTCACAGTGCCCAAATACTTCGCAAAAGTGCAAGAACGTGAGATAGTCGTCTTCACCGATGCCGCGGTGGCGTTATTCCACAAAGGTACGTAGCAAACCACACGAGTTCCAATAGCCACAGAAATATTCACTGGAGTGCTAGTCGGATTGGGGAAGGTCCCGGCCCCAGACAGTGGTTGCACGCGGTGTTGGCCCTTCCCGCTTCCCCACACCAGTTTAATTCCCGACGGAATCACGATGCTCGTGCTCGGTGACTGCATCCCACACAGACGCTGCAGCTGGCATCGAATGGCACTTGTAAACAGCATGAGAGCATTCACGTCCACGGGAGCTGCTGCAGGTCCGGTCAGACACCCGCTGAACAGCGAATGTAGGTCCTCCGTCTCACTTGCCGTTGATGTAGCATTTACCAACTGTGACACCGGGCTCTGAACTGCTGAGAGCACACAAGTCTTGAGGGCTGCACACCCTGATTCGTTCGTACACCAGTCCAGGAGCTGCTGGCAATGCGCACAGCCATCCGCGCTTTTCTCCGTGACGTCCGCGATACCAAACTCGAGATACAGCAGCAACTTGCTGACCTTATCCGTGGCTCCATTGCGCAGCAAGCGGCTTTGATGGCGTACAACGACATTCAAAGCGCTCGTCGCGCTACTTGAAACACTAGCAGGTCTAGCGATACTCGTGACCGTAGACGCCGCATCACCGGACGTGTGAAGCCTGACTGCAACCTCTACCTTCACGAGCGTAGCATTATCATCCGTGCTTCGGAAGTTGAGAGCCATGTCGAGGCGCTCTGGGGTGACGCCTTGGAGCGTCCAAAGCGGTGTAGACGAATTTCCTAGTCGTACGATGGGTGCAGCTGGCAAGGAAGACGACGCCGAGTCATCCACGAAGAATGAGGTGGACGGGAAGAGGTTCCATGACACTGCGGCTGTGGACTCGGCACTCTCCAACCAAAACTCCTGACTTAAGGTGTTCCCCCAGAAAACCGTCGTCGTGAACACTCCAGTGAGATCCATGCTGCTGAGTGTGACGCTCGATGGGTATGTCACGTCCTGTGGTAGTGCGGCGGCATATCGATCGGGGTCGTACTGGAAGCGCTGTTTCTTACGACGAAGTGCGTTCAACGCGTCTTCAGAAACAGCAGCCAGCAACGTCGTGGTATCAGCTACCGCTCCAGGTAGCGCTGGGTTGCCAACGGGAAAGGTGTCAACATTCATATAGCGAAACACGTACGGAATCAGCGTCGCGGCGAACGATGCTGACGCTGCTAGTGGCAGGGAGGCTAGTGCCGCTGAGAGCTCCGTTGAAGCAAAGATATAATCCAGAAGCATGGCTGGCCGAGTCGTACCAGCGGTGTCACCAGCCACAAGGCGCGTAAGATCTCCGAACAGCAAGAGATTAGCTACAGCCTCGCGCCCCAACATCGAGGTGTCCGCTGTAGGTGGCAAGCGCAAGAAGAATGTCTGGTTCACTTGCAGAGTCGAGTCCGATGCAACGCTTGCTGGGCCACTTGCTGTGACATAGCTCATATTGAAAGCTCCACCCAGGAACTCGGCCACACCGCGTCGCACTTGAAACACAACACTCTGCGCGAGCTTCGCGGGGTCGTTGACGTTCCGGAAGAACACGCTGAACGTCAGAAATGACGCGTTTGTTGGTGCCGCCGTCGATCGAATCGCGGGGAAGTTTGGCGCTGACTTGTAAAGCGTGAGGACCTCAGCACTGGAGAGTGACTGACAAGTCACACCACTGCTTTGAAATACAGTGGCAACCTGCCATAGCGGCTCCGATTGATTCTTGACCCCAGCGGCATCGAGGACAGCAACCTCCAAGTTCGTTCCTAACGCCGCTGCAAGTCCCGTCGTGTTGAGAGCTGCTGGCGACACGGTTGTATTGAAAGCCAGGTTCGGGTCTCCGATCAAGAAAAGCACTTCATACGTCGCTCGGCTGGCGCTGTCCACTTGGCTTGCATTGCGAACGTTCAGCACAGTGACAGCCCCCGTCGTGAAAAATGTCTTGGTTCCGTTAACGAGAGCTGGCTCCGTCAACGAGAGCTGCAGCAGACTTGCATTCGGCCAGCGGAGCTGCATGAACGCCGGCGAAGCATGGAGCCACGGGTCTGCTGCAAAAGCGTCATGCTGCGAGACCAAAGCTGCAAGGGACAAGAACCACAACGTCGACGTCAATACGCTCGCCATCTTGACACACTGCGAGTCTGAGTGGGATCTGCACTGGAACCGTCGCGGGATCTTGTGAAGCGGTGCCATGCAGACGCTTGGAGGGGGACGCTGGGGGACACCCCACGAACGGACAAAACCCACATTAGATTATCGTAACTTACCTACGCTCTTTACAGCTCAGCTCCTAAGAAGCTCAATATATACAGCAAGCGAGCGATGCTGTACTCTGCGCTTCCTCATGGCGGAAGAGATCAGCCGCTCGCTTGCTTTACCTCGCCACTACTAGCGGATGACAGGTTGCTGGGCTCACGATCGGAGTAGTTGTCGCCGCCCAGCACCGGCGTTGAAATGTACGTGAACGTGTCGAACATGTCGAGGTCAATCGTGTAGCGCCCCGTGTCGCTAGAACGCACGTCGATGGCGGACTCCATATCCGTTGACATAGAAGCGCTATGCTCCTGCTTGCTGACCTTACTGGCCTTGCTGCTGCTGCTGAGATCGCGCGCAGAACCTGACAGCGAACTTGAAAGAGATCGGCGCCACTCCAAAAGCACGGGCTCCAGCATCTCCAGCACGGACTGGCGCCGCGGTTGGCTGTCCTCGGGGCGGTCAACGCTTAAGCGGTGCTGGCGGTACTCGTGCTCCGTCACTATTGTTTCCAATTGGTCAAGGTCGTCGATCGGCAGTGTGTCACAACGGTCATCAATGTTCACGATGCCGCCTCTCGTTCGTTTCGCGCCGCTTGTACTGCGCGCTCGCAGCTTGGCGTCGACGTGCTTATCCTCTGATGGGCGTGCAATGGCTCGTGCTGCACGCTTCACTTTCTGGCTCAAGTGCCGAACTGAATGCGTCGGCCAAAAGCCCGAGGACGACGAAGACGAGCACGAAGACGACGAGTAATTTCCAGGAGAATGTACCGTCGCGAGAGCAGCAGAATTTGGAGAATAAATTACCGGGGCCGCCATCGTCATTCCATTCAGGGTGCCGCTGCTGAATGGAGATTCGGGCCGCCCCCGGTCGTCGCCGTCTGAAGATTCGGCTACTTTATCCAAGTTTTTGCGGCCTTGGCCGATGCTAGCTTTGCTCACCCCACGAAATCTCGTTGCTGGCTGCTCCGGGCGGCCACCAGGGGCCACAGAAAGCACACCACTTGCACGGTCCTGCAACGCCTTGTTGTCTTCGAACCATGAAGCATCAATGTCTCGACCGCAGGTTTCTGGCCCCATGAAGAAAATGATGGGAATCAAAATAATGGATACCCCGCCGCAGATAGCGAGCATCATACGCTCGTCGTGCCACGACCATGCTTCGTCGCCCATCACCCGTCGAAGTACGAGGTAAACGCCAGCGAACATACCAAGATGCCCCCAGCCCGCAGCACACGAGAGACCCAGAGCTCGAGTGAGCAGAGGGAACTGCTCGCCAGTGAAGGGAATCATCGCACCAATTGTTCCGCCTGTCGTCAACACCATCACGCCCAGCGCCAGTGACAATCCAGACCACTCTCCGTCCTCCTCCAGCAGCAAACCCGATACCACCATGGCAGCACCACCGCAAAATACAAAGACCGCCAACGTTCCGCGGCGACCCACGGTTTCTATCATCATGGCAGCAAGCAGCAAGCCAGGAAACGTCATCGCAGACCAAAAGAGCTGGTCTCCAACTCCGAACCCTGTCCCGATCGCGTTCACTTTGATAAACGTTCCAGCCATCATCAAGGTCGTCACAATCGATGCACTCAAGCACGTGAACTCCACGAACCAGAAGAGTAAAATGAGTGCTGTCCGTCCTGCTAGCGGCCTTGAAAAGAGGACCGCCACGCGACGCGCGAGTCCTCGAAGGAAGGATACATCTGCAGTCGGGGCTAGCGTGTCCGACGGGGTTCCCGGGTCTCCGGAGCTTGGCGTGCATACTTGGAACTGGTGTTGGCTCTGGACTCTCCTCGCAGAAGCACGTTGGCTCTGACTTCGCGCCTTGGCTGCTCCCGGCCCTGCATAGTTGTAACTGGGCGTGCTGTGCGCTCGTATTTCTCTCTGAAGCTCCTCGTCCTGTCCGCTCCGAGCTCCCTGTCGTAGTTCCAAGTCGAAGTCGGACTCCGAGTCGGAGCTGCTTTCTAAATACTGTTCATAGCTCACTTGTGGCCGCTGCGACGGCGGCTCGTACAGACTCGTGGGGACGGTCACTCTGGCCTGGCGGTTGATCCCGTGAGCCGTCTCGATCTTCTCCAGCACGTGCAGCGCTTGCTCCATGCGCCCCACACTGGCCAAGTACTTGGGCGACTCCTCCAGCGCCAAGTACAGTACAGCGACAAACAACAACGCGAAGGCGCTGAGGACTCCGTACGTGGCTCGCCACCCGAGTCCTCCTTCCCCCATCGCCGCACCAGCCAGTTGACCATATCCCACGCCTCCAAACACGCCAAGTCCGGCTATTGACACCGTTAGCACCGTGAGTTTGCCTCGCGTCCTCGTCGGTGCGTACTCAAGCGCCATAGTGGCGAGCAGAGCCAATTGTCCTCCAATGCCCGCGCCCGCCAATAGCCGCAGCGTCACAAAGGACGCGTAATTCCACGCGCCAGCAGTGAGCGCGTTCACCACGAGCCAGAAGCTCATGGCACTCAGCAGCACGGGGCGTCTACCAAAGTGGTCGGCGCACGCTCCGAAGCTCAAACAGCCAGCCGCACCACCCAGGAAGTACACGCCTAGTAGTAAGATCACTTGGGCCGTGCTGGTGAGCACGATGTCCTCCTGGGCGGCCGGCAGCGCGTACAGGAACGTGAAGATACCGACCATGGCCAGCAGCCAACCCGTGCCCAGCAGCAGCACCAGTCGCACGTAGAAAGGAGTGAGTCCTGCGCACCGCAGCCACGAGCTTAGCAGCGACTGGCGGCGACGAGAGACGAAGGGCGAGGCCTGCAACGAGCTGAGCAGGAGCGGCGACGGGTCGTCGTGCGTGAGCGCGTCCAGCCGCTGGCGCACGTGCACCAGGAGGTCCCCGGCCTCGGCCATGGCGAGCAATGGCAGGAGGCGGCAACGAGGAGCTCTCGGTAGTGGTGGAAGGAAGGAGCCAGACTGCAGTGAGTGACCACAGTGACATGCGGGCAGATGGACACGGCGTATGAAACCTGTGTAATCTAATAACTGTGAGTAACGGATTTAATGAAAGTCGGCGTTATGAGTGAAAAATGACGTGTGGTATACTTTGAGACTTGATACACCTGCTGAAAGTGGATGTCGCGTAGCAAGTACACCGAAAAAGTATGGGTTACGCCTAGGCTATCCGCATGTAAGGTGTCATTACAGTGATGGCATGACGCAAATTACAGCCTAGTCACAGTTTGAATGTCCGTCGGGTTTTTCATATATCACAAATACAGTCAATTATTGGGTATCTAATAACAAAACTAACCCAGATTGCTGCCTCAGGGTGGGACCATCAAGTCATGACTGCCGTAGTCTTGAACCTGCAGCAGCATCGAAGCTGCAAGCAGACTGCCGTTGGCTGGGCACTCGTCTACACGAGGCGAGTGCATCTGATCAGAGTGACCAAGGAAGGAGGGATTCAAAGTATATCTGGCAAAGAAGCACGTGCAAGTTGCGACGAAGGGGTCACTTGACATGCCTAGCGCTTGTCTGACAGCTGTGTCAGACATGGAAACCACGACGCAATGGCTGCAAATTGCAACTGTGCTTTGCCCACTCGAGGGATGGGCACTGGCAGCTGTAGCTTGCTGAGTGCTCAGGTGCGGCGTTGACCAGCGTCGACGTGTGTCTGTGTCGATGCTGCCACCTTGACGTTGAGAAAGAGTGCCTTGCACCCGTAGCTATTCGGTAATGCCAGCCTGTGGGTGCAGCTGAGTGGCTGGTACAATAGTGCTGATGAAGGAGGCCTTCAGGGCAACACAAACACAAACGCCATGACCAACATTCTCATCGACTTCAACTTGACCCAAAAACGGATACGTGTTATTCATCTACTTTACACATAGAGCTCACTTCTTCGAGCCTTGCGTCCAGGACCGCGTAGGCAGCAGTTTTGAAAGCATACTGCGACAGGGTGTCGATCCCCGCGGAGGCGCGTCGATTTTCGACAGGCGAGCTTTGGCAGCATCCTCATCGTCGAGTTCGTCGTCCTCAACGCCGGCGAAGAGGTCCAGGTCGGACTCGCTGGACCAATGCGTAGCCGGCATGGAGTTCGCTCTTGCAAGTGAATGTTGCGCTTGAGACGAAGAGACTTCGACCATGGAGTTGCGCAGCTGATTGTCCCGGCGGGTTGAGCCTCTGGGGTATAGCTTCTTGGTGTGCGTCGTCAGAGCAGCCCGCGCATCGTTCAGACTGGACGACAGCGTTGTGAGGCACGAACTCAATGCCTCCACACTCGAAGTTCGCCGACGTGGCTTGACATGTTCCTCCCATTCTTCGTCGTCGAAGTGATCTTCATCTCCCGCGAGGATCGACGGGTTCTTGTGGATCTGCTTTTCGTGGTGCCCCTGGAAACCGAGGGCCAGCGAAATCTTGGGTGTCATCCTCGCTGCAAGTGCGAGAGTGAACGCGTCTCGGTGGGTGCCAGACAAGCCAAGCATCGCACTTTTAAGTGAGCGCAGCCAATCGAACGCCTTGCAGTTTCTGTCGCCCACGTCCATGATAGACAATGCGAGCCAACGCGAATAAAATCAGCAGCGAACGAAACGCTTGACCGATATCGGTCTTCATGTCCGATGTCATGACGTCCACAGCCATGTCCTTCACATGCAGTTCCTTGTTGGTGTTGCCATTTTCTCTGCAAGAATTTCAACAACCAAAACCTTCCGGCACGATACGAATGCAGTCACTTTCGAATCGTGTTTAGTTGTTGCCGCGTAGGACAGTTAGTTGATGTGGTGCTGGGCGAGTCGAGCGTTTCGAAGCAGCAAACCATTCAAGCTGCAGGAGGAATTCTATGCCGTTCCCATCTTGCTCAAGCGCACGGCCTCCGCGAACTCGGCGATGGGGTTGACGGTCCACATGTTGGACTCCCGTTTGCTTTCGGTTTCGCCATATTCTTGCTCGGTCTCGGCCTTCAGAGAACTCTCGTAGAAAGCCAAGTGGCCACCCGACTTGGTCGTACACAGGATCACATTCGGGTTGGCTTTCACCTCGTTGTCCGTTGGCAAAGCTGAGCTGATACTGATCGGGTCATCCTCGGCATTGATGCAGAGCAACGGGACACGCACACCAGGCAGCCTTTTCACCGACCCAGCGTCGCTGTAGTAGTCGTCCACAGTGTCGTAGTGAAACACATACTTGGTGAGCATGTCGTCAAAGTCTCGCACAGTACGAGTAGCCTTGATAGCCTCCAAATCGACGCCTGGGTAATCCCTAAACTGCTCCGCTGCATTGCACTGGCAACAAGACGGAAGTTAGCGATTCCAACCTGGACTGCGCTAGAATCACGGATAACTCACCTTATTGAAGAAGAGCTCACGCAGGTTGTTGTTGAGCGCCTTGTCATACGTCAGCCGATTAAATAGCGATCCACCGAAGCTGGACGAGCACTTCACCAAATCGAACGGGTTCCCCACCGAGATCGCTCCAGTCAATGGCGTTTGGTCGCCATCTTCGCCCAGATACTTGACCAGCACGTTGGATCCCATCGAGAACCCCACACCGATGAATGCCTCTCGCGCAAATTCGTATTTCTCATTCAATTGTTGCAACACGAAGCGGAGATCCCCAGTGTACGCGCTGCAAAAGAGTTGAGCGGTAGTAACTGGGGTGTTGGCACATCCTCTGGCGTTCAGCACCACACACTGCCAGCCAAACTCTTGCAGTCGAGCAATTGTACTGCGGATGTAATTCTCGGGGCTGCCGCCTGTAAGTCCAGGCAGCAAAATCACTGTACGTCGCGTAGACTCCACATCCTGCAGCCACGTCGACGTTGGTTCCCTTTTGGCTGCTTCTGCCTCCTGATCCGACAAAAGTGCCCAATCTAGTGACACTACGCCGCCATCAGGCAACGTCAGCAATTGGCGTCTGTAATTGACCTTTGGCCCGCGCTCATCGTAGGCGAAGCGAACGGTCTGAAGGTGTCCGTTAAACAAACGCCACGGAGGGTAGTACTTATTTTTCGCTGAGCATAGCATCCACACAGAGACCACTTAGTTAGTCAATAGTTTAAACTCGCAGAGAACCATTGCGCTCACTGATGGTCGGGCAGTGCGAAAGCAGCTTCTTGTTGTCGTCCGTGGCCCGGTACACGAGTCGCGGGGTCTCGGCCGCACGCAAGAAGTGCCAGCGCATGAGGATCGACAGGACGGAGCGTCCGAGGGTCTTCCGAGTGACGTAGATCAGCACCACAAGCAGCACGAGGCTCGAGCGGCGCGGCGGCAGGCGAGCGTTGACGTTCCCCATGAATTCCCGAGTGTGCGGCTCTCGGTCTCAGTCTGACTGATGGCTTGAGCGCGCAATCGCTTCCACGTGCTTACGCTGATATATTATTGGTGTGCGGCACACAAAGGCAACTTTGAAGTTCCTTTGGAGGTGCAGGCTGGTAATGTTTGCCGGATGCGCGCACTTGGCGCAGATGGCGAATCAGCAGCGTCCAGCTGGAGGGATGGAGCTTGGTATCTTTTAGTGGCATGAGTTAAGCCTCGGAAACCGCGGAGCTTGAAGCTGCAGCCACTTTCGGCGCTTACGGGCAGGCTGTTTTGCGTGTTGTGGTGGCTCCAGGTGGTCAACTCCCCGGCAACTTCGAGTGTGCGAGGCGGCTAGACGCTGGCAAGCTCAGCTGCAGGCCATCGACCCACATGGTTTTGACGACGAGACCGTTACGCTAATGCGAGGTTGCCGCTTGACACGGTTCGGGGTGGCAGTGGCGACTACCGGTACAAGAAGCGCCACGCTGCTGTTTCAGGATAGGCGGGACGCCGAATCTTTGAATGTTTGACACGACCAACGAGCCGCACGATGCCGCGAAGGTCAGCCTCCCGCCCCCATCTTGAGGTTGGCTCGCGACGACCATGGCCAAGTATCGGCGTCCTTTCGGGTGATGCTCGCGCTGGCAAACAAGTGGACGCGGGTTACTCACCGACGCCTTCATCAGATCGACGGCAGCGTGGAGGCAGCTGGGATCAGAGCAGCATGTGGGCGTAGCAGCCTGCGTTGTGGTGGCCAGCTACATGTAGCAGTGCCGCATTAGGCAGGGTGGATATTCCCCCCTCTGCGGCTTCTTGTTGACCATTGAGGGATGCGTATCTTTGCATTCGACAATCGCTGGGCGCCACGAGCGTCGCGTCGCCGGGCTTTGACTCGCGCCCAGTATGCTGCAGCGAAGACGCCTTCGCTGGGCTGTCCAAAGGCGAAGGCACTCCATGGCCGTGTTGAAGGCGCCCTGCCGATGAACCGGCCTCGAACTGAATGCCTTTCGCGCGCGGCGATTGGGTGGCGAAACCGGCTAAATTCGCCCATTGGCTGCGCCTCGAGGTGCTCATCCCCCTTTTCATCGCCACCCGGCAAAGTCCAGACCAGTCGTCCCGTCGTGCTGAAGCGCTTTCCCTCCGCGTGGTTGTGGGTCGGGCTCGCCTTCAGTCACCGCGCGCGTCCTCGGGCGCGGGTGCTTCACATTCCAAAGTCCCCACCGCCGTCTACACTTGCGCGTAGCTCAGTGCGTACCACCCGCCAGTCAGCTCATACAGCACAAAAGCAGCATGGCGGCCAATAGCAGCAGCAAGGGCAAGTACGGCTACCCGCTCAACTTCGACTGGAAGCACCCGTGGCCGCGCGCGCCCACGCCCAAGAACGAGGATGAGCGACTGGCCGAGCTGAGCCGCTACCGCATCCTGGACTCGGAGCCCGACGAGAAGTTCGACAAGCTCTGCCGCATCGCGTGCAAGGAGATGAAGTGCCCCATCGCGGCCGTGAGCTTCATCGACAAGCAGAAGCAGTGGTTCAAGGCCAACAGCGGCCTCACGCAGCGACAAATCCCGCGCGACGTGGCGCTCTGCGCGCACACCATCATGCACGCCAAGCGCGCGCTCGTGGTGGAGGACACGTCGCTGGACGAGCGCTTCCAGCACAACCCGCTCGTCACGCGCGCCTCGGCCGTGCGCTTCTACGCGGGCGTGCCCATCACGACGCCCAGCGGCTTCTGCATCGGCTCGGTCTTCGTGTTCGACGTCAAGAGCCACCACAACGTGGACGCCAAGATCCTGCACAAGATCGCCGCCAAGGTGTTGAAATACATGGACGAGCGGCTCAAGAACATGGCCGCGGCCAACGGCGGCGCGCTGCCGGAGCCCGTGCCCACACCCACGGCGTCGTCGCGGTCCGATTCGGTGCCGCCCAAACGGAAAACAGTCTCTCCGCCGACATCACAGGGTAGCACTGAGCAACCAGCGGGAGAAACTGCACTTAGAGAGCAGCAGCCACCTCCGGCCCCGGTCAAGCCCGAGCCTGTCGCGCCGGTGCTGCCCAACCCGGACGCCACGAGCGCTGAGAGCGGCGCCATCGTGCAGGCGGCACAGGCGGCCGCGGCCTCTAGTACGGCCATTGAGGCACAGGGACAGGGAGGACTGGGCAACATGGGCTCCATGCTCATGAACCTGCTTGCGCGCACGACCGAGACGCAGCAACAGCTCGCAGCACAGCAGGGCGTCATGTTCGAGACATTGGGCGAACACTCGAACCAGCTCGACTCGCTCGGCCAGTCCATGAGCAACCTGGAGAAGCGCTTCGAGCAGGTGCGACTCAAGAAGGAGCAGCAGGCCAATGGGAGCCGCAGACCCAAGCGGGTGTAAACTCGGTTGCGTTTCAAGATGAATGAGAAGTGAAAGAAGCTGCTCGATGAGTGGGTGGCTCGGAGCTGAGCGAGGGGGGCCACATGCATCCCGCCATGGACCGTAAAAGTATCTATACGCCTCCCCATCCACCCGAGTCAAGAACGCCAAGACTCGTCAACGTGTTGCATTACGAAATATATGTGCTGTGGCATTTTAGTACTATTCAATCGATCTGCTCCACCTTGATTCTTGTTTACCTATCAACGGACACTTTGAGGCACGTCAGCGATGTAATTCGGTTCATTTCGGTAGACGAACGTCCAGTTGAAGATGTCGTCAACTTCAGCCCAGAGAAACCACATCGACACAGATTGACCTTTGGCTATTTCCTGAACTCAAAGCGAGCGGGTCCGTTACAATCCGCTCGGTATTGCTCCAAGTTTGCTGCGCTGCGAGATGGCGACCCCGCAGTTGTTGGATGCCGCGATTCGGAGCGATGGCGCGGTGCGAGAAGCTCCGTACACGTTGCTGTGCATCGTTGTAGCGGTGGAGAGAGCGAATGCGATCACCTGGCCACCAAGAAGCGACGGTACAGACGTCATGGCAATTTATTCAGCCGAGAGAGACGTCGATCCGTTTGAGCGAGTGCTGCAGGCGGCCGACGAGTGCAGCTTACAGAGGAACAAGTTCAAGCTGAAGAAGAGAGAGCTGAAGGTGCAACAAGAAGACGAGGAGGGGAATTTGGTGCCTCGAATGAGCTCAGTACACGTGCAATATGATCTGGAGAGGCTGCTGCACTCAACGTCTCGATTGGAGACGCGAAGGAGACTGGAGGAGCAATTGGAGGATCTGAGACTTGCTCAGATCCGGGAGCTTACGGGCGTCTTGCTCCCCAAGCACCTCCAGATCACTGCAGTCGAAGAGGACCCATTAGAATTCCGTCGTGATACCCACGGCCTTGCTCAAGTGTGGGGTACGTCCACCTCGCCTCGCTACGTTATAAGGTCGAGCTAACCATTTTATTGTGGTCGTGTCTTGATGTGCTAGGACGCAACGTTTTGGGAGAGCACTACGCCCCGACGAACGACCCACTGCGCTTCCTCCACAGTCACTCAGTGCCAGAGCTGTTCCAGCGCATGAAGCGCATAGTGCGCGAGGATCTGAGCACTCGTAACAAGCGCCGCATCGCATCTTTAAACGCCAAGGAGAGGGCGCGACAACAGGAGCTGCAACGACAAGGCATCCTCTCCCCAGAGCAGCAGCTCGAAGCAAAGTTCGACCGACTGCTCAATGCAAGCGCTGCAGCGTCGTAATGAATGGTTTCTGTGGACGGACGAGCGACGTTTGCTACGAGTTTTGAAGCGGCGCGATCCCGAGACGGTCGATAATCTCGCTTGTCACTGCCAAGTTTGCTCGAGTGCCATGGCAGGCGGGGGATGGCAATACTGTGCAAACATGCACAAGCATCGAAGACTACAATCTGCCTGCTATAGATCCGATAGCAGGCGTTCGCTCGATGATGTGGCTCGAGTTCAATCGCGCCAAGCGGGCAGGTATCGTTTACACAATGCCATGCAGTTTCTGTTGCTATTGCTCGCAGTTTTTGCTGCGCCGATACTTGCAGCTACAAGTGCTTCATCGATCGACTATGGATCTTTGACATGGAGCGAGTGGGGCGAGATGTACACGCGTATTGCTACTGACGCTAGCGCACCTCGCAGAATATACAGCACAGGGCCACGGGTGCGAGCAAAGATAATGGTATCGACGCAGATCTCGGTGAGTGAGCTGGAAGCCGGGGAAGCCATTTTTCGCGAACAGATCAGGGGTATTGTAGAAGTTGAGACCATTGATCGAGTGCAGCTGGAATATTTACAGACCGATGTGCCCTCGGAAGATGAACAAGGAACGTATTACGTGGCGTTGGGTATTTCCGCTCTTCCTCCACCGCTTGGAAGCAGCGGAAATTCGTACGCTTCAACGGATTCATCGTTGGTGCTGCCTACTATTGAGATTGAACGTGAACGGATTGTCGAAAAAGTAAGGTATGGGAGCATTTTGGCGTCGGGAAACGTGACTATCGACAGTCTTTCGCTTTTTGGTGGCCAAATGAGTTTGGTTGACATTACGTTGGATGGAGAAGCATTAACGCAGGTTTACTTGAAGCCGTGGGTCGGTGTTCAGCTCGTAATTGCTTCGACAACGTCAGAGACGACAGGCGTCAGCACCAGTGATGGAGATCACTACACGACCGACCGCAATGCATTTCAAGACCTACGCTTGCGATTTCTGTTGGCCCGTCGGCTGCGGTCGGTACAAGTCGGAGTTTCTGACATCATAGTTCATTCACCAGTGGCTTTGCTGCCGTTTGATATCTTTCACGCGGATGCTGGTGTCCTAGAGATTGAGATTCACGTGCACGACATCCAATATGCTGATGTAGTCGAATCAATTCTAATAGATGATGGCAGCACACCCAACGCGACTGCAAGCAACAATCTTGCAGCTACTTTCAATGAGATGGAATCGCAGTGGCAGCTCATAGCGATGGATGTTGACACAGTAGCTGGCGAGTTGTTTTCTCCAGCAGGTGGATCAAGCACGTCGCTAGCTACAGACAATGGCGATTCTGGTTTCGTGAGCGAGCTGGCGTTTGAGATGCGAAATATTTCCATGGCGCAGTTGGAACGAACGAAGTGGTCTGTTCTCGACTTTATACGAATAGAAGCAGCTCAAATCACTTCTGGACGCGTAAGGTTTGGCCACATTGTGTTTCCTCCATCTTCGTACGCGTTGTCAAACCTTGACATCCACAATGACGGTAGTGATGCCGGCTCGATATTCGATCCTATCAACGCCATCAACTGGACGCTAAACTTTCTAGTCGAGAGCGAGAACTCGGACAGCGCAGATCTTGCTAGTCATATCACTGACACGCAGACTTTTGTCGAAATGGGATTCCAACATGCTTTGGGCTTCACGGCAGATAGCTCAAATTTTAGAAGCACAACGTTCAAAGGTGCTATTGATTGGGTCGATCCAGGGTGGGCTAATGCAGATTCAGTGGAGCCGTTCGTATCGTTCACGCTCACAATTCAACTCGAGCCGCTTGGCGCTTCTGGGATCATCTTGGAATCCCCTAACTTTTTTCAACTTCACTACGTCAGGTGTGCCTTAGTGCTATTGCTGCAGCAAGTTGCAATTGCAGATAACCAAGTCGCTCTCATCTCGGCGAACGCTGTAGATCTGCCGACAGTTAAACTGGATAAGACCGGGCACACATGGCACCGGCTACTATTTTTCAAGTATCGAGCAACCATTTCTGACGAAAGCCAACGTCGTGGCATCCGCTCTGTCATCTTCTCGCACCGATTAGCGGCCACGATTTCACACTACTCAGGCAGCACGTTGGAGCTAGTCGAGCGAGAAATCGATTTGCATGCTGATGGATCGCCAGTTTGGCCAAAATATTTGCCTGGTCTTCTTGTCGCCGCACCAACAGCTAACAGCACTAGTGATGGCTTTACTACTTCGTCAGCGTCGCAGCTGGGGCACCAGGAAAGTTTCACCTACGATTTTAGCGACCCCCAACCGAATATAGCGTCGGGTATATTGGCAGATGCTACGGGCTTGTGTCCGTCAACGACATCTATCAATACCTCTGCGCTGTGTATCAAACTTCATTTCACGGGTAGTTTTCAGGTGGCACCGATATATCTTCGCACACTGCACAGTCTTCGCCCGATTGAATCTTCCACGATCAGTCTTCCGCCTCAGCATGCTGCGTTGGACGCTGCCGATTCAAGTACCAGTTACCCAGCCCCATGGGTGCTGGTAGGGGAGCAGACTGTTGATGAAAAAACTTCGTGGGCGCTCCAGGTCGGCGCATCCCCAGATGCCAAGACGTATAGCATTCGCCTCACCTTTGCCGCAGTAGATACCATGCAAGATTTGAGCGCCACAACCCCCTTTACGCTCGATCTGGAATTTAATGCCGAGGATGTAGCAGTATCGCCCGTTGTGCGACGTCGGCAATTTGGCGATCTAGCCGTGGTGTCGACCATTGGCCAGCCCGCGCCAGCATTTATTACCGCCGAGCCCCCAGAGCTGGTGGGAGATGGAACTCAGACTAGTGTTCATATAACGATGGACTTGCAAAAGCCACGCCTGGGAGGGTTGTACTCAGTGTCTCTGCTGAACGATGTAGCACCATCTTGCAGGGACTGCACAACGGCTATGACGGACTGCAACTCCATTCTTGAGTGCCGAGCGTTTTCGGCCTGCGCCAGCGTTCTCCTCGATGCCGATTTGACTCTGATTTCAACGATGCTGCAGACTGACGCAACGGTGATAAGTGTCGATGCTTCCTGGCTGTTGAGAGACTGTCTGAGTCCTTCCGATGGCACTGTGTGGTCGAGTACCGTGCGCGAGATGCTTCTCTCGAGCTACACGTGTCTGTTGGGAAACCACTGCCCTCTGGCATATAGCGTCTCAGTGGGCAAACAACTCGTGCTGGACTACCAACACGGGGAACAGGTCCTAACATTTGAGCTTGCCAGTGGGTTCGCCAGTCTGAGCTTCATGTTGGACACGGACGAGGACGACTCGACCACGTACGAGTTCGTCGAGGACTTTTCTGCCAATGCCACTGACGTGACAACGCAACTGAACGCGATGCTGACCGAGATGTATCGTGCTGCACTGTCGAACGTGGCGACCGTGGAGTCGGTGCTAACGACATTGGAGGACCCGGCTACTGGTGCAGTGACCGCGCACTTGACCCTAAAGTACCTGTTCCTGGGGCAGCTCCCACTGCCGTTTGTGCATATCAGCAAGAGCGGCAGCACCGACGCGACTGTGGAGACCACCGTGCCGAACGAGACGCTGCATCTGCGCGCCATCCCGATAAATCCATAACATGTTGCCCATGTTGAAGTTGCGCTGTGTTCCGTACATCAATATAGTGTGCACCACTCTACGACAATTTGGTTGGCCAGTAGTCCGCGCAGCCGCGCAGCCAATCATAGCGATTGCCTGCGCAATCCTCCTCGTCTTTGTACCTTACAGCCTTCCATATGCCGAATTACGGGCATACCAAAACCAAGTCAGGATTTATAGACAAGCTCAGCACCAACTATCACTCGCAGTGCTTGTGGTGGCTGACGCCCAAGTCTCACTTTCTGCTGACTGCTCTGCTTGGAACATCGTTTCGAGGTACGCCGCGCCGCTGCCTCCCAATTAGCGCTAAATCTCTCAAGATGACGCAATGCTTACCTCTTATGTTCGTTCGGTGTCGCTAGCATCTGAGCATCCAGGAGGGAAGAATGCAGCTCTTCGTGGAGACCCTGTCGGGCTCCCCGCTCACGCTTAGCGTGGCGGCGGACGCCTCGGTTGCGTCGGTCATGCAGGCCGTGGAGGACGTGGAGTACATCCAGAACTTCCGCCTGGTCTGCGCCGGCAAGCAGCTGTCGAGCGGCTCGCTCGCTGACTACGCGGTCGGCGAGTGCGACACGCTCAAGATGCTGCTGTCTGTGAACGGCGGCATGCGCGCCAAGTGGCGCAAGAAACGTATGCGTCGTCTTCGTCGCAAGCGCCGAAAAATGCGTCAGCGCGCCAGATAAGCATCTCGCCACAGACTGTCGATGACCCGAAGGGGAATCGACCGGAATGAGGCCTATGATGCTTGAACGGGTGACACGTGCAACCGAATCAGCAGCAACAGCAGTTTTCTTCGGGGTCCGTTCCTTCAAGATGAAGCAGGACGACCAGGAAGGTTGACGTGGTTTCTCGTAGCTGGGTTAATTGAAATGGAAGAAAAGCGCATCCGCTGGGATGGATGAAGAGGAAAATTACGTTGAATTGTTTCGTTTCTCGTCAGAATTGCTGGCTCACGTTTGCAGGTCAATTGCAATGGAGGTACTGGGAACTTGTTATCGTGCCCGGAAGGATACTTTTGTGAACTTGTCTATTGTTGATGTAGAATCTGGATAGTGATATCCTTCGTCTGCCATAATTTAGGGGCAATCTCTAGGCGTGCCTTAATACTTTACGTTTGGGTCGTAGTTGAGTGCCCATGCGGCGAAGGCGGAGGCCGACGCAGACACTCGTCGGAAGAGAGTTTGCGGCCGCTCCGTGACAGAATACACACGGCTCCTGCTTGGTGGCGGTTGATCTGTGAAGTCGGAGCGTGGTGGACGTGTTCCACGCTCGAGGTCACTCGGATACTCATCCTCGTCGTCGTCGTTGTAGTCGTCCTCGACGCAGCCAGACGCCATCTCATCAAGGTTGACCTTGTCCTTGTCCTTGCTGTGCTTGTCCTGTGCTTCCGGCATTAGGATCACCAGGTCCTCACTTCGTGGCGTGGTCGGTCGGTTGCGCGTCGACAGCAACGGCCTCTTCTTCGGGTCTTGTTGGCTTACACGGCTGGTCGATAGAGGTGCAGCTCCAGAGATAGCAGACGTCGAACCTTGACGTGACAGCACAGGAGACAACATCGGAGCAGCGGGAGTGCTCGGCTCCAGTGTTGCGTCCACGCTCTCGATCTTGTAGTCATTCAAGACTCGGAAGGCTCGCTTGCGCTGCAGCTTTTCCTCCTCGCGGCGCTCGAGACGTTGTGCTGGAGTATCAAACACCCACATGGTCTCTCCGTCGCTGCTACGAGAACCACTGCTCCCCACTTGCGTCTTAGACCTGGATCCTTCGTGTTCGCTGTCGCTGTGAGCACCCTCTTCAGGAATTTGCTCGAGGCCTGCGCCCTTAGACTTGGATTTGGTTTTGCGCTTGTGCTTGCCGTGATGACGAAGCTTCTGCACCGAGTGAGTGAGCGCATGGAAGACCTCCGAAATGTTCGAATCGTAGTGCTTTTCAAACGTGTCCAACTTGATCTTGTTGTTGAGCTCGAGAATCTTCTTCTCACGAAGGCTGCAGACATGGATATCAATATCCGAATCGCGGTTGCGGGTGTCCGTGCTGCTAGTCATGCTGTCTGCATCTGAGGACTTGCGGTGTGTTGCAACATCATCATCACCTTCAACGTGTTTTCCAGATTCAGGTTGGTCGGATGTGCCACGGAACGACAAGAAGCTCGTTAAGCTGCGACGAACGCGGTCATTCCGCATAGCATCGAGACGTTTCTTCTCCTGAAACGCACGGAGTTTCTCGATTTTCTCCATGTGCATCTCTGCTCGCTCTACGAGAACCTCCCAACGCTCCCGAAGCTGTTCAGATGTGTAGAGCTCGAACTGCTGGTCATAATGGTGCTGCTTGGCCATTAGATCGTCCATCAACCGAATGAGTTCCCACTTGGGCCCGACACGCTCCACGGCGAGCACCAGCAATTCATCGTTGAAGCAGTCGCAGTGCTTGATTCGCTCCGTGCAATACGGACACAGGTCCTTCCAGCCCCACGTCTTGATGATCACGTACCACAACAAATCCTGAACAAGTCCCATCAGAGACATCCGCATTATTGCAGCCAGCAAGCCGAACCACATGAACTTCTTCAGGAACAAACAACTGCGGAACGCCCAGATGTAGAAGATCGGCGCCTGAGCCAGCGTTAGCAGCACCACGACGAGAAACTGCAACAGGAAAGCCAGCCGAAAAGAGAAACCCTTGAGGTTACCGCCAGCAGATTTTGCTCTGAAGTACTTGCGTCGTTGTCGGAAAATGAGCTTGAAGAGCTCCTTGAAAACAGCTTTGCCTGCCGGTGGAAGGATGGAGATCAGGATCGCATACAGCACCACTGACGTGAAGATCGTGATGTCTGCACCCCAGGAGTCTCGCAGCATCACGATGATGAACAGCACGTAAAACGTGATGTAGAGAGAACACACGACGATCAAAGCCCGCTCGCCTCGTGAGAGTCGTTCATTCCGGTACGGACAAAAGATCCACGTGAAGTAGTTCTCGTGGCGCCACCACGTGTAGAACGGCTCGAACGGGCGGCGGAACTTCCTCCAGCAGCATGGTCCACACAACTTCGTTTTGGGTACTTTTCGGTCCCATGGCATTGGCTGCCAGTAGTCCACCTCGTTCTCGGGCACGTTCAACTCACGCGAGTAAATGCGCTCCAAGTTCTTCTGCCAACTCTCGCAATGAATCACCATTTGGAAGACACGAAGTCCAAACAGTGTGATAATCACGTACGGTAAAAACAGCAGCAAATAACTCCCACCGAGCCAACCCGACGAGCTGCACGCGACCGGCATCGGGTTCACTGACACGTAGGTGACGTTGAAGTGTTCCCATGCACCTTTCTTCGCCATTTTTTTCTTTTGATCCAGGTTGTAGATTTTCTCGCTGGAGTACACACTTGTGGGCAATTGTCCAGTTTGGCAGTAGTCTGCGGTTGGATTTCGCTCGAGGTAGCACGGCTGCATAACAAAGTACATGGTCTCCTTGATGGTGTTGTCGATGTACGTGTGCGGCAAGTACGCATACGTGGTACGCAGCGTGGAGCCCGCCTCGATGTACTTGAAGGGCTCGCCATCAATGTAGTGTTCGAACTCGTACTCGTTTAGCAGGAGGGCATTGAAGTAGGACGAATTGGAGTTCGCGCTCAACGCCTCGGGGTTGGGCGTCTCAATGGTGTACGTGAGGTGAAAGTCAACTTCCTCCAGGAAGTGGAGGTACGTATAGTCTTCCGTGATCTGGACGTCCTGGGCCGTGAAGGCGTCTAGGTGCAGCACCTCGTTGAGCTGTAACGAAGAAAGCGAGATACCCAACCATAGAAGTACCCCCACGCCAACGAGCAGCCATATCCAGAACTGCACACAACCTCGACGCTTGCTGTACCGAGTGCCCAAGAATCCAGTCCAAAAGTGCTCGTGTTCATGCACCACAGGTCGCTCTTGAATGTAGGAAGCGCGGTGGTCGTAGCTTTCGTCGTGGTCTTCATCGCTGTTGTCCTGGTCAACATAACTGTCTCGAGGTTTGCGATCTACCCCAAGAGGGATCATGGCCGGGTTGAGCTGGATGTTGGGTTCGTGCCCGATGGACTTGGAGTAGGCAATGTACACCTCCAGCAGCTCGGTGTTGATCACCTCGTCGTCCATATCAGCGTCGCCGTCACTGCTCTCCTCCTCCGACGAGCTGACGCCCTCGACATCGTGTGCATCTGCCGACCCTGAACGCCGCAATTGCGCAGTGCCTCTGTTACTCTTCGCCCTGCTATTCTTCCTCAACGACCGCTGTCGGAACGTGTCGAACTGCACCGGTTGGTGCGTGTTGGCCAAGTGCACCAGTTCCTCAAACAGCGCTCGATTCTCCCTGCGTCTCTCTCGCTCTTCCGGTGTTTCCTCCTCTCTGTTGGGCGAGTCGAGCGGCAGTGACAATTGCTTCCTCAGATTTCTCTTCTGCTCATGCTGCATTTCCTCGCCCCCCTCCTCCTCTTCCTCCTCATCTGCATCTGTCATCAGCGCCGATTCGGACGCCGTCCGCGGTCTAAAAACCCTTCTCAGCAGTCCGTCCCCATTGGAGCTGGTGCCTCTGCGTCTCCGTCGTCGTCGATTGCCTCGGTCGATGCTCATTGTGCTGCCAATACTACGCTGACTCACAGGCGGCTCGGGGCCCTCGTCAGTCTCCGCAATGGGCTCCGCGGCTGTGGAAACGGGTCCGAAGAAGGCGCTGGCGATTGCGCGGTGGTTCATCTCGCGCGTGCTGCTGTTGTAGCTGCTGACGCTTGGGTTGCTGCGCGCGCTCCACATGTCGTCGCACTCGGAGCTTTGCGGGGCGTCCACAGCGCGCTGGAAAGCGGCGGACGGCTCGTTCGATGCGGAAGACGCCGGCGCAGGCCGCGCCGAGGTTGCCGCCGCTGCATTCGCGGCAGCGATTGCGTCCGCGGACGGCGGGGGTCGTGCGCGCGCTGCCATGGGAGTGACGGGCAATGCGCTCGCCCCGGCTAATATTGGAAAGTGAAGCGCGTAATCGCGGCAAGTACCGTTGGTTAGGTGTCGCTCCTCTCTGCCGCCTTGTCGCTCTTTTTGACTTGGATTCAGTATGTGAAGGACAGAGAAAGGTCGGATACCGAAAAATCACAGTATCGTCTCAAACGCGCCAATCAGATCCATTTCGGAACCGAGCGATTACGACGGCCAAACGTCTTGGCGTTTGTATTCAACGTCGATTACGGCAAGTTGCTTCCGTCAGTGCCCTGCTGTTGGTGACAATTGCTTTTTTGCACCAACACGAACTCCTTGGCGAGTTGCTGCTGACGGTGGCCGCCACCGTGGCGCTTGTTTTCATTGCTGCCGGCCAGCCATTGCTACCGGGCAGGATATGCGTTGATTGCGAACGCTGATTGCGAACGCAGTTTTGGTTGACGACCGTGTGCAGGTCACTTTTCCACGGGGTCGGATTGCGCCTAGCGTGCGACAGGGAGTTGTGACTCGCCTGCAGTGCTCAACGAGAGTCTCGCTGCGAGTCTCCCCCGCGCGGCGCTTTGCTCGGCCTAGTGCTTGGAGCCGCCACCCTCTTCGATTGCGGACGCGTTGCCAATCTCGCTCGCTCAGCATGAGACCCGCTCGCTTTTTCACCAATCGCCCAAGAGGCACTTGTTGTGCTTCGCTGATGTTTTGCAGTCGCGAAAACTGAATTTTGCTGAATTGTTGCCTTTCGTTCGTGTCCTCCCTCGGCAGAGCAAGTCTGCAGCTGGGGGGACGGATACATGATCGGATACATTCGCCTGAGATCCAAGGATACATTGAGTGCAGCGACGCGGCAAGCAGCTCACGTTTGAGCAGAAGGAGGCTGCTTCTTATCCTATGCCGTTGTGCTTCCATCCTGGAGCCTCCATGCGAGCGTGCTTGGTTCCAGGATATCAATGCATGTGTCTCCGACTCGGAATAGACCTGCAACGGAGCGTTCGTGCGCGCGCGGCATCGCTTCGTGGCGCCGCCACCACTTCATTCCGAGCGGTAAGGAGATATACACCTGAGGTGCCCATTTCGTGCAGCGAGAACGGAGAAACGTAGTGTCGCCGACGGACGATCGAGTTATTAGGTCCGGTGGTGCTGCGCCAGCGAGGTTCGTATCCGCAACCAAGTAGAGACGGACCAACGTGCATCGCGTTGGCTGTTATCCGTGTTGTCTGAAGATATTGTCTGGTTCGGATCAGCATTGTTCTTCGCGTGAACTTGGGCTGCACCGCGATGTGATAGCAGTGTAGTTATGTTGCGGTGACGACGATCGCGATGCACTTCGTCCAGACGCTTTTTCTGAGTTTATTGATCTTCCCCATGTGCTTCCCAGCGCGCTCCACAATAACATCCAAGCGAAGTTATTCTACTTCCATGAGGCCAAGTTCTCGAATAAGTTGGTCCCAGGCGTTCAACTGTAAGAGCTAACTAACAGCTCATCGTTGAAACAATCGCAGGGCTTGATTCGCTCCGTGCAGAGTTGACACATGCAAAATCCGGTGAAGTGACACCCGTAGTAAAATGAATTCTTCAGAAAATGACAACATCGTCTCACCCAGATGAAGAAGATCGGTGTTTGTGCCAATGTAAGCTGCAACACAACAAGGACCCGTGGCAAAAAATGCAAGACGGAAAAAGAAGCAAAGCTCCTCCTCCTCCAACTTTCGCACAAAAGAGCTTGCGTCGTGGTCGGAAAATCAGCTTGAACAGCTCTTTGAATACAGCTTTACCAGCGGAAGGGAGAATAGACGTCGCGATGGCGTACATTATTCAATAATGTATACATCACCACCGACGTGAAGATCGGCATGTCTGCTCCCTACGGATCTCGCACCATAGCTATGATGTAAACGTGGAAGAGTTTAGCGCTCATATGACCCTCCTTCTCCGATAAGCTGAGGGGTTATCACTATCGCTTGATAACTCGTTGTAACCACATAATCCTTCTGTTATCACTCCAACCCCACGTGTCCAGGGCCACTCTTGATTAAAATAATTAACCACCATCTCCCAACTTCGGATCTTGTAATTATGCCGACCATGTAGGAAGTAGGCAGTCTGCGTGTATGGAGGAGGGATGAAGGCAGTTGTTGGATAGATACCCAAAATTGGAGCGCAGGAATTCACGCTCTCCTTCTTTAATCCAATCCAAGCAGCATCCACTGATGTCCTCGGTGACGTGTGAACCAGCGGTGGATATTGCTTCCGTGCAAGGCGAACCCATCCAAACCGCGTGTGCCGTTCACGCCGTGTGGGAATTGTCGCATTGCTCCTCGCATCATATGGTGGTGCACCGCCGCAAACATCCATCGCTGGGGGCCATTATTAAACGGAAGTGCCATGCTGCCATGAAGCTTTTCACTGCTGTGGCAGCGGAGCTCGTCGCCCTGCAGAGCCCACTTGAACTGTGCGACCTGCACCTTGTCGACGCGTTTCAATCAATTCGGCGCATAATCATTCTTGATGTCCTACTATTGGCTAAAAGATCAAACGAAGTATCTGATTGGCTGATACGTTCTTTGTTTACTGTATCGGCACCCCATCCGAACAGCACTTGCAGTCAGTCGTCATTTCCAATTTTGCTCGTCATGGCGACGCCCCCGCCGCGATTCCTCGAGGCTGACGCGTTTGACGAGCTGCCAGTGAGTCAGCGCAGTCTCGGAGGCATCCCAACCAGCGACCGAGGCAGTCGACGACGCAGACGACGTCGAGACACGAGCGCAGAACCGGAGACGCTCTCTAGCGGCGAGTTCCGCCGCCGAGCAGCCTCGGAATCGGTCGCTCCAGACTCGGGCAATGGGAAGGACCCGAGAACGAAAGAGAACTGCGCGCTGTTCGAAGACTTGACGCGTCTGGCCGACAAGAACGAGCCCGTGACGTTTGACACGTTCCGCCAGAGCTCGACGCGGCGCAACAGCCGAGTCAGAAGCAATAGTGACGTCGTGGTAGGTGTTGGGGACTTGGATGAAGAAAAAGAAGCGGTGAGGGCCAGTGACGATAAAGAGGGAAGTGAGGCGGCCCTGGACACGGAGCTGCTGGAAGCCTACCTTGCTTACTGCAAGTCTATCGGCCACGAACCCAACATTAAGATTAGCATGGAGGCCGCCTTAGCTGACACAGAAGAAGCAGTACAAGGTGGACCAAGCAGCGACGTAGCGGCGTCTGTTGCCGGGCGAGCGGCTCTACCGGAACACAACCACTTTTGGACTGATTTTATAGGGACCAGATACAGCAGGCGACGAGGTTGCGTACAGTTCTGGACGTGGCTGCTTATTGGCGTGGGCATCGTGCTCTGGTTGGGTATCTCGCTCTCGTCGTTGCATCTCAACGAGGTGCTGCACTTGGACGCCTTCACCGTCCAGAACGTCCAGGTCACGCAGGACTATACGTACCTGCATTTCCTGGAAGAGGTTGACTTCCACCTCACGTACACGATCCAGACGCCGAATCCAGGTACCAACGCGAACCCAAACTCTTCGTACTTTAACGCGCTGTTGCTCAACGAGAACGAATACGAACACTATGTGGAAGGTGAACCTTTCGAGTACGTGGAAGAGGGATCGACGCTGCGGACAACCTACGCTTATTTACCGCGCACTTACATCGACAACACCATCAAGGAAGAAATGTACTTTGTCATACAGCCATGTTATCTCGAGCGAAACCCTACAGCCGATTATTGCCAGACCTCGCAACTGCCATCAAATGTGAACTCCGACGAAAAAATCTATGACCTGGATAAAGAGGATACGATGAGCGAGAAAGCCGTGTGGCAGCACTTCAACGTGACGTATATTTCGGTGAACCCGATGCCAGTCGCCTGCAGCTCGTCTGGAATAGTTGGTGGCGCATATCTGTTGCTCTTCCTGCCATATCTACTGATCACACTTTTCGGGCTACGCATTTTTCAGATGATTCGTCACTGCGAAAGCTTCCAGAAGAACATCGAGCGCATTTACGCTCGTGAACTGGACGTGCCCGAGAATGAGGTGGACTACTGGCAGCCAATGCCATGGGATCGAAAAGTGCCGAAGACCAGACTGTGCGGACCATGCTGCTGGAAGAAGTGCCGTCGGCCATTCGAGCCGTTCTACACGTGGTGGCGTCACGAGAACTACTTCACGTGGGTCTTTTGCCCGTACCGGAATGAACGGCTCTCGCGCGGCGAGCGGGCTTTGATCGTCGTGTGTTCTCTCTACATCACGTTTTACGTGCTGTTCATCATTGTTATGCTGCGAGACTCCTGGGGTGCAGACATCACGATCTTCACGTCAGTGGTGCTGTACGCTATCTTGGTGTCTATCTTGCCGTCCGCCGGCAAGGCGATTTTCAAGGAGCTCTTCAAGCTCATTTTTCGACAGCGACGGAAGTACTTTCGCGCGAAGGCTGCCGGTGGCGATCTCAGTGGATTTTCTTTCCGGTTGGCGTTCATTTTGCAGGTGTTCGTGGTTGTGCTGCTCACCTTGGCGCAGGCACCGATCTTCTACATTTGGGCGTACCGCAGTTGTCTCTTCCTCAAGCAATTTATTTACTACGGTGCGCTAGCAGCGATCGCGCGCATGTCCCTTATGGGGCTTGTTCAAGACTTCGGATGGTACCTCATTATCAAGACGTGGGGCTGGAAGGACTTGTGTCCTTACTGCACGGAGCGCATCAAGCACTGCGATTGCTTCAATGACGAGGTGCTGGTGCTAGCCGTTCAACATGTGGGGCCGAAGTGGGAGCTTATTCGAGTTCTCGATGGGCAACTTGCGAAGCAGAATCACTACGCAGCACAGTTCGAGCTCTATACGGCCGAGCAATTACGCGAACGCTGGGATGTCATCGTAGAGCGTGCCGAGAAACACATGGAGGAGGTCGAGAAGCTTCGTGCTTACCAGGAGAAGAAACGCCAAGATGCGCTGCGCCACGACCGCATTCGCCGCAGTTTCACGAGCTTCATTTCGTTCCATGGCACTACCCAAGCAGTTTATCCGGATTTTGAGAATGGAAAAAGCGGTGACGGTGATACCACGAAAGATCGTAAGCTCTCCGATGAGGACAGCACGAGTGATCATGCAGAGGACTCGGCCGATGAGTTGCACATGTGCAACCTTCGCGAGAAGAAGATCCTGGCATTGAACAGCAAGATTAAGCTGGACGAGTTCGAGAAGCACTACGACTCCAACATCTCGGATGTCTTCCACGCACTCGCGCACTCCGTCACGAAGCGTCGAAAGCACGAACAGCATGAGCACAGTACGCACGAACACGCCGAACATGAAGACAATCAAGTCGAACATAGATCCACTCTCACTGCTCGCCAAAGCACCAGCGGCTCGAGCAGTAGTGATGGCGAGACCATGTGGGTGTTTGACACCCCTGCACAGCGACTGGAACGCCGCGAGGAGGAGAGGCTGCAGCGTAAGCGGGCATTCCGTGTGCTGAAGGACTACAATATCGAGAGTGTGGCTTCCTCATCCGAGCCATCCATCCCTGTTGCTTCAACGCTGTCGCCTCCAGGCCCTTCGAACCTGCCAACGCGTCAATTAGGACGGCAGGAGTCAAGGCGAGTGCCGTTGCTCTCGACGCGCAACAAGCCAACCACGCCTCGGGACGAAGATCTGGTGATCCTCATGCCGCAGACGCGCGGCAAGGGCGACAAGAGCAAGGACAATCTTGATGCGGTGGCGAACGTGAGGGTGGAAGATGACTACGACGATGAAGAAGACAGCGACTTCCCGAGCGACCTGGAGCGCGGCCACTCTCGCTCTGCTTCATCGTCGCAAGCAGCGGCTGGTGCCAACCGGGTCTACGCCGTCACGCAGCGACCCAAGACGCTTTTCCGACGAATGTCTACCTCCGCGTCAGCAATTGCAGGGTGGGCACTAGCCTACGACCCCCAGGCCGCCAAGGATCTGTAGATAAGTATCCAAATGCTCGTTGAAGTGCATTGCGGAGACCAAAAAGGCAAGCACCCTCTTAAATCCGCTACATCACTCATCATCAACGTGTAATCACCATCATTCATAGCCCTATTCGTTTAACAAAACCAGCCAATCGCAGTTCGTCTGACACGTGCATATTCGTTAAATACGTAATTAAAACGTATACTACGGACCGATCTCTGTAACTTACACCGATGCTCCCCTGTGGCTCACAGAAGAAGCCGCTCGGAGCATCACTTGACACTCATAATGCAGGCGCTGCGCTCCACTCTGACGAGCTCCACACGCGGCCTGCGCATGCGCGCGCAGGCGGCCTCGTCCACGCGCTGCTTCGCCACGGACAAGCGCTACACGCCCGTGAACGAGGTGCCCGCCAGCGTGCTGCAGAACATCAACTCGGAGACGATCTTCTCGCCAGGCTTCGCTGTGCGCGGCGAACACGCGCCCGTCACGGGCGCCAAGCCTGCGTACCTGGATGTGCAGGCCACGTCGCCCACGGACCCGCGTGTGCTGGACGCCATGCTGCCCTACATGACCTACGCGTACGGCAACCCGCACTCGACGACGCACGAGTTTGGCTGGGATGCTGATAAGGCCGTCGAGCACGGGCGCGAGAGCGTGGCGCAGCTCATCGGCGCCAACGCCAAGGAGATTATCTTTACATCGGGCGCCACCGAGAGCAATAACGCCATCTTGAAGGGCATTGCGCACTTTACCAAGGCCAAGAAGAAGCACATTATCACGACGCAGATCGAGCACAAGTGCGTGTTGGACTCGTGCCGCGTGCTCGAGACCGAGGGCTTCGACGTCACGTACCTGCCCGTGGGCACGAACGGACTCGTGGACCTGGAGCAGCTCAAGCAAGCCATCCGCCCGGACACGGCGCTCGTGTCCATCATCGCCGTGCACAACGAGATCGGCGTGCTGCAGCCGCTCAAGGAGATCGGCCGCATCTGCCGCGAGCACAAGGTCTTCTTCCACACGGACGCGGCGCAGATGCTGGGCAAGCTCCCGATCGACGTCAACGAGATGAACATCGACGTCATGTCTATGTCTGGCCACAAGGTCTACGGCCCCAAGGGCATCGGCGCCATGTACGTGCGTCGTCGCCCGCGGGTCCGTCTCGAGCCTATCATTTCCGGCGGCGGCCAGGAGCGCGGCCTGCGCAGTGGCACCCTGGCAGCGCCGCTCGTCGTGGGCTTCGGCAAGGCCTGCGAGATCGCCACACATGAGATGGAGAACGACCACCGATGGGTGAGCTACCTGTCGGACAAGCTCTACCACGGCATCACGGACCGCATCGAGCACGTCGTGCTGAACGGCGACCTGGAGCAGCGCTACCCGGGCAACCTGAACCTGTCGTTCGCGTACGTGGAGGGCGAGAGTCTGCTCATGGCGCTCAAGAACATCGCCGTGTCCTCGGGCAGCGCGTGCACGAGCGCGTCGCTGGAGCCGTCCTACGTGCTGCGCGCTATCGGTGTGGGCGAGGATCTGGCGCATACGTCCATCCGCTTCGGCATCGGCCGCTTCACGACCGAGGAGGAGATCGACTACGCCGTGGACCTGTGCGTGAAGCACGTGACGCGTCTGCGCGAGATGAGCCCGTTGTGGGAAATGGTGCAGGAGGGCATCGACCCGAACACGATCCAGTGGAGCCAAGACGCGCACTAAAAGGGCGAGCTCAGCAGAGCGAGGTGATGGTAGCGGAGCGTGAACCGGCAACGAGGAGGACAGATACAGCGATCTAATAACGTTTTGCTAGTTGTCTCACGTTGCAGTGTTGCTTGCTGTAGCCATTTCTTGTACGGTCGTCAAGACTGTCACATGCAATCGCTTTTCTCATGACGACAACCGCCAGAGTTACCACCGCCTGCCTCGCCGAAAGTTTGCCACGCCGCTGGTCAACTGAGCGCTAAGGTGAGTGAGTAGCTGCTGCTGCACGCGCAATATGCTCGGTCTCTCGGTGTTGCTAGCAACAAAGAAGCGTTACTGCTTGTCGGCTGCGCTAACGCCCGCCACAAGCAGCTTGCCGCTCGAGCCCTAGTCTTGCCAGCCGTCTTGAAGTCGCGTTAGTGCCGCGGAGCAGAGCAAGCAAGGCAGGCGAGCGCTGTCGATCAGCGAGACCACGATGGCAAGCAGCATGAGAATCGCGAGCGAACGACGCATGGAAATTGAAGTTGCCGCCGCGTATTTTTGCCGAGTGAGACAGATACTTCGTATGGGGTCCACGCAGTGGGTACCACTCAAGCGGAGGACCTCGCACCAGCGAACTCAGGAACTCAGGAACTCAGGCCTCGCTGCTGCTGCGCAGCGCATGGCGTCGGAGACTGCATCCTGTACGTGCATTACATGTAGTTGCTATCGCGGTGGTCAGCGCTGGTGTCGGCGTGCAGCAGGCATACAGTAGGAATCCTGGCAAATAATGGGTGGCGAATGACTTGCTTTTTGTATGCGTTCCACCCATCCCTTCGGTGACAGACGGTGGGATGGTCCTGCGCGCGGATTGGCCCGCGTCGCTTCAGCTGGTGATGAGGCAGTCCGCGCTCCATGATGCGCTTGCAGGCCCAGCAGCAACTTGCTGCTCCGCTTGCCTCTACGGTGATCGGCAGCTGTGCCGTGCTTCCGCCAGCGCTGTGGGC